>NC_080103.1:48487710-49129710 GCF_950005125.1 Chionomys nivalis | reverse complement strand
TTGCAGCAATTCTAATGCTTTTTCCTCCAGAGTCTTAGAATTACAGGAAGGAGATGCCATGCTCAATACCTATGTTTGTGTTTTATGCTTTTCCTCCCTCTCCTCCTTGGGAACTCAGCTGTTTTTGTTTGTTTGTTGGGTTTATTTTTATGTTTTTGGTACTATGTGGTAAAGTCCCTAGTTGATTCTGATTAAGTGTGTAGGATGGGTTATGGTCATACCTGAAAATCCATAGGTAGTTTAAGGATATTCCTGCTATTGCAATATCATAACATTATCTCTGACAAAGTCCAATAGATCTCTTGACATCTAAGAAAAGAAGATTCTCAAAATGATCTACAGTTTGTGAAAAGGAAATACGGGTTAAGAGCGGTGTGAAGCTTGCTTGTGATCACATATTGCAATGTTCTGAATGCCACTCCTGAAGTTTAGAATAGTAGTATTTGCCTTTGTGGGTGTATTAGCTATTTTCTGTTGCTATGATAAAACACAGTGACCAAGGCTGCCTATTTGGGACTAGCATTTCAGAAGGTCCATTATGGCAGGAAGCAAGACAGCAAGCAACAGGCATGGCTGCTGGAACAGAATGCTGAAAGTTAGTAAGTACAAGACAGAGAGAGAGACCTGAAAGTAGGGCTGGTTTTTAACCTCTCAAAGCAATATTTCTTCCTCAAGGCCACTTCTTCTACACCTCTCCACAGCACCACCAACTGAGGACAAAGCGTTCAGGAGGCAGAATCTATGGAGGACATTTTTCATTCCCCTCACTACAGTGGACAACTGTGATGATGACTTCAGGAGGGTACGATCCCAGGGATGGAATCCTTTGATGATGAGAAAGACAAAAGAATGCTAACATGCTCCCTACCTCTCTCCATCTGACAAAGGCCACTTTAGGATACAGCAGGCCTTCCTCATCAGATGCTGAGCATATGCCAGAGCTGTGACCTTGGACTCCCCAACCTTAAGAAACATTAGTCTAAAAATTATGTTCTTTACATTCCCATGATTCACGTATTGTTGAGAAAACAAAAGAAAACTTACTAAAACACTTAAATAATTCACAGCTTCTTTTAGGACAGCAGGCTCTGAATGAGAAATCCTAGATAAGTATCTTGACTCAAATCTTAAAACCTAGACCCCGAAACAGCCAATCAACCAACCAAACAAACAAACCAACCACCTCCCAATAAACAAAGCAGCCAATCCTGTGTTTAATTTCCTTGTGGCATAGGGATTTTTAACAACATCTACCTGCAAATTGGGGGAGATGATATTAAATAAATCAATAGATATTCAGTTTCTAGCATGTGTTATTTCTTTAGTTACAGCAAGCTATTAGTAGTATTATTAGCTATGTAGCTTCAGCATTTTTTAATTATTTGAAGTCAGAATAAAATGTTAATTTCTTAGATTTATAACCCATTGCTTGACATGAAAAGCAGCATTTACAAATATGTGCAGGAACACGATAGAGGATGATAATTTCTAATTTAGTTAAAAATAAAGTCATCTATTCCCTATTACTAGGACAGTTTAGAAAAGACAGATTTCTTTTGTGGAATATTCAGGAAGACTACAGTGGCCTAAGGCATCAAATTATAGCCAGCCACCACCCAGCAATTAAAAAGGCCAGAGCTGACCAGCTCTTTATTAAACATTAATCTTTGGCTTCCTCTGAATGCACCAGTGGGTTCAAGGTCCGGATATGTATGACTCATACAAGCTCTGTGCTACGAAGCTGGTTTATAAGGGAGAATTAGTCTCCATTGCATTGAGTCTGGCATAAGGTTCTTCTTACAATTTGAAAACTGGCAGATTAGTGCATATTTAGGTGGAGGTTGCTAACCTTTGTTACCATAACCTTGGTGATAGGAACATCATGTTTACTCTCCAGAAAACAGTTGAGAATAGCTTGAGAATAGCAAGACCATCTTCTATAAATAATTTGCATATGATATTAGTGGCATTGTTTATTTTTACTTCTGTGTAGCTACAATAAAGTCCACAACAGCTTTTTCATACAAAAAAATTCCATGGCTCCCATTGAATACTAATGGTGGCCTGGTGGATATCCTGGAGGCCCGTGGCAACAGGGGTAGTCTGCAGCAGTCCAAACCTGCTAATAATTGTAATTCTGATAGTTGTTGTATATAAAACTAGGAGATAAAGACTGCTGCACTCCATATCTCATCTTGTGCAATCTCAATGCAAATGCAAGATGGGCCCTGCTGTCATTACCATCATATCAGGAAAGAAAATGGGATCAGACCTACATATTACCAAATCCTAGATTCTTGGACACTGCATGACCTACTATACTCCAACTGGCTTAGAGTCTTGTTTATTGTCATGTAATAGAGATTCAGGAAATAGGTGTTGCAGTTGGTACTCAGCCAGCAATCATTCTTGTAAAATTGATGTGATCCATTCTGACGCCTAGCAACTGAAATGTTCAATGATTCGGGTACGACCGTCTCATTCATTACTTTCTGCTTCCAGAACTTCTGTTTAAGCACATTCGGGTTGTTCAAATGGAGCCATGCTTCGCGTTTCTTGCAATGTTAGGACATGATGGAATATATTTCTTAAGCAAAGATTACACAATAATTCTCTCTCCATGCATGAACTGAACACATCAAAGGTGCAGATAGAATCGAAATGAAAGGATCATCTGAGTAGAAAAGCTGGTGGTGAGCAAAACTCTAGCTCCCGTAAATGAGTGGCTGATCCATCAGCCCTTCTCTTTGAAGTTTCGATCTAAAGGATAACAACACAAAGAAGCCAAGCAGGAGGAAGATACTTGCTTCAGTGTAAGCAAAACTAAATCTAAGTTAGCTAATTTCCTCCCTTTAAAATACTTCAAGGTCAAAAAAAAAAAAAAAAAAAAACCTTCTGGATGGAGGTGCAGTTAATGAACAGGACTAACTCTTTTGGTGCTGATGTGAAAATAAAGAAAAATCCATTCTAAAGAGAGGTTAATATCAAAGGGAATGTCTCTGGGTTCACTCCTGACACCAATGCCATAAGATGCTGTGATCAGTAGCACACCTCACGGCATACTGATTTGCCAGCAGATATACAGAGAAATGTTTAGAATTATTTAGAATTTGCCTCATTTAAAATCACGAATCTGTCCCATGTGAAGAATATTAAAAACACTCACTTGGAAAGATTTACCAACATCATACATATAAATGGAATTCAGTTTACCAGACTGTGATATATTTGGGGTAGGTAAAAACTTACAAATCCCGTGGTGTTTACAAAAGCCAAGGGTAAATACTTGTAAATAGTCCCTTTATTAGTTTAGTATTATTTACTGAGCACTGTGGTTGGAAATGCAAGGACATTACCACAGGAAATATCCCTAGAAGTTTGAAGAAGGCATAGCAGCTTTCCAAAAACACAGAGGTAAATTGCAACATCAGGCAGAGATGAAAGCAGGAAATGATAGGGAATATTCCACCATTCGAAGACCCAGCCATACTAAAGACATCTGGAAAGTCAGTTCAAAATGACAAATCTTAAGTGAATACTAGACAGGTGTGTGTATTGGCAAGGGTTTGAAAATTTTTTTCAAAAACAAACATTTGAGGCTTCAAGAAGCATAATTTCACCGCCTGTTTTGAATGAGCCATGGAGTTGGTGGAGTTTTTTGCATATCCATAGCAAGGAAGGTCTGAAGAGCAGGGAAATATTTTTACAGACTATTGCAGTAATCTCAGCCTCTGTTCCTCAGTCTGCCTATTATAATACAGATCTAACTCCAAACTCTTTCTTGGCAAGGTTGCCAAAGATCTTTAGTTTATCAAATTGCCAATTCTCAACCGAAATCTCAGAAGCATTTGAGAAAGAAGACCACCCACCCACTCTAAAGCACTGATTCTTCTTGCCCCAAAGACAGCCACTTGACATGCATTTTCCACAGTCTCTCCTAGGGTGGTTTCCTAGATTCTCCAGAACCATGCTCCATTGTCTTGCATGTAGATCCCCTTATGTCAATATAGTAACTCCAAATTCTCATCCCTATGGAAGGTTCCTGCATATCCACAGCCATTGCCTGTTTCCTTTTGCTTGAAACTGATAAGCTCGATTAATTATCAATACTTCTGTTTTGATACCTACTGGTAATCTCTTATGTTTCATATTTTTGAAGGGGCTTCTTTGGTGTAAATATGCACTTCTTTTTTTAAAAAAATCCATTTGTGAAAGTATGTTTTTAATTAAAATAGAATCACATCCCTTTCCTTCCTGCCTTTTCTCCCTCCAAGCACTCTCAGCAAATGTGTACTTCTTATCCATCTTCAGTAACGACATCCACTCCAACAAAGCTCTCCTTGAACTACACATCCAGTTTCAGTCCTCTACCAATCATGAGCTGCTAGCACCACTTCCTGCCTCTACAATAATAAACCTTCAAAGTGACACCCCTGCCTCTACTTTTGCTCCATATTAAGATGTTTCTTTAGTTATTCTAAATGATCTTTAGGGACACAAATCAGAAAATGCCACTGTCTTTCTTAAAGTCCTCCTGAGTCTATCATGCTTAAAATAAAAGCCAAAGTCCCTGCCAAGGACTCTGTCCTATACCTCTCTTAGCAGAATACCCATCCTGAGAATTTTTGTATGCTGCCTCAACCACAGTGGTATTCTTATTGCTCAACATAATGTTTTCTTTTTCCCAGACATTGACATCTGTGGTTATCTTTAGATGCCTTGCTTTTATTTCCAACCATCAGCATGTCTCCATGTTTCTTTGCTTCTGATCTCTCATCAAATAAAATTTGCTTGGAGAGTCTGTTTTAACAACCTTATGCCTTACCACTAGTTAAAATTTGATCAGGTAAATTTTTCTTCACTGAGTATTATCTCTTTTCCATGTAAAAAAATAAGCTCTCTAGGAACCATCACTTCATCTTCTTCAATTTTTTTATTCCCTGTTCTTAGAACCCCCTAGCGTACAGAATTTAAACAAAGGATATTTGTTAAAACTGAATGGATGTTTTGTGTGTTAAATGTTGGAGTCTCAACAATAGCATTGTGAATTAAGGAGAAGAGAAAAGAGTCAGTCTACTTTGTGATATTAATGTCTGTTGTACTAGTGTTATATCATATACATTAACATGATAACTTGAAAAACTAGACAATCTAAGAAAAACACATATTACATTGAAACGATATTTCAAAGAACAAAATGATTAATCTGCCCCAAAATAATGGGATGTTATCAGCAGACTTAAATTAAAGAAATCTTAAATGTAAAAATCCATACAGAGGCTTCAGAGCTAAAAGTTAGCAAAGTATGCAGAACTGAGTGCAACAGGATTTCTGGACATGAGGACTGAAATAAAAGTATGTTTTGGAAAACTAAAATTAGTAATAAGAGGGGAGACTAAACCAGGGAAATTGGGAGACAAGTAATAACCTTAAAAATTGGGCTAAGTTTATTCTAACCCTTGAAAACCACATAAGATTACTGGGATTATTCTTGAATTAATACTAAAGAAAAGCTTGAGGACATTAAAGAGTTGGAGTGGAATTCATTTTTGTTCTGAAAGCCAGCTCTAACTACTGTGACTGGAATGGAACAGATAATTCCTTTCAATTCTTCCTTAGAACATTGAGCAAATGTTGCTTAGAGTCAGCCAACTGGATTTTTTTTCATGAATTTGAAGCCTAAACAATAATGAGTATTCATGAAGATACTAGAGGAATCAAGGGACCTTGACTACAATGAGTACAAGAACCAAAGAAATAATACCAAGTGTTGAACAATGGGGTTGCATGAACCTAAGAAACTTTTCATTGCAAAAATATAATTCAGTGAAGATATAACCAACAGAATCGGAGAAAATTTTTCTTAACTATCCAATTGCAAGTGTATGTATCTCAAACTGTCTGAAGAACCTTAAATATTAATACCAAAAAGCCAAAAAGCTAGATCTACTGAAATCAACAGTTAGTTTTCAAAAGATGAAATTTCGGTTCTCAATAAATATATTGACATCGTAATATATACTAAGTGTTTAACATCTTTAGCTATTAGGGAAAGACAAACTAAAACTACATTGAGATTTCATTGTTTCCTTAGTCAGAATAGCTATCATTAAAAATAACAAAATATAACAAATTTTGGCAAGGATGTTAAAAAAGGGACCCTTTATACACTAATAGTGAAAATGAAATGTGTTCTTTCAGTTATGGAAATCAGCATGGGATTACGCAAAACACTGAAACTTTTAATGCTATATATCTGGCTCTACTCTTGTGTACACATATAAAGGTCTCAGAGGGCACTCTACAGAGACACTTGCACATCCATGCTTATTGCAACATTTACATAGTAGCCATGCTATGAAATGAGTATATATATCTATCAACAGATGCCTGAAGAACATACAGAATTTCGTTCCTAAATATTGCAAGAAAATCATCCCACTAACAGGAAAATTTATGTAAATAGAGATTTTTTTTAACTGAAACAATCTAGTCTCAAGAGAACAAGTATTACATGTTTTTCTCTCATTTTGAACCCTATATTCTTGATAAATACATAAAACCATATGTAAGTCATATACAACTTTATGTCAGAAGGGCAATTGCTGGTGGACAGAAAAGGTCTAACAAATAAAGGGAAAAGATGGAGGACATGATTATGCTTGAGACATATGATACACTTTAAAGAAGTTTTCTGTGATAAACGTATCATTGCAAATGCTGAGGGTGTACCAACAACAAAAAAAAATGAGAAAGAACACAAGGATATCTACAATATCTAATGATTGGAAGAGAGCCATTCAAAGCTTTAAATTGCCAGGAAACCTGATAGTGAAGATGTTAAAGAGTGTCCTAGTAATTTCCAAAACTAAACTTCCTCAGGTATAGAACACCGTTTCACTGCATCTTCTGTGGCAGACACAAATTTAGCAGTGTCTCATTTTTTAGATAGATGTAGATAGGGTATTCAGTATGATGTTTGTGTCTAACACAAACTTAAATTTTCTAAGCCAATCAAAATATTTGAAAAATTATCACTTTTAAATCTTCTGATACAGAAATGAAATGTTTTGCTCCCCCAGGAAAGCAAAAGGTGCATTCTTTAAGGTGCATAAGCAGTTGTCTCATGATCTAATGCTTCACTAATAACTCTCAGAAAAAGTAAAATATTTTTAAATGTAATTTTTGTTAGGGTTTGACTTGTTAAAGATAACTTAAGCATAAGGTAAATTTCAAGAGGCCCTTAAATGCAATTAATCTTCAACTGATATTGTCTTAGGAATGAACACATAATGTTCAAGTTTTCTTTGTAATAATATGTTCTATTTAATCACTATCTCACTGAAACACTGAATTTTCATTAAAAATTTATATATTAGTTAACATTATTCTCATTTCTGTTTTTATAGCAGGTACAAATAATAACATATTTTCAAGTTACTTAGCATATTTTCAGAATGATAAACATCACAGGTGAGTATATTATCTTAAATATTATAATCTGCTGTATACTGTCTAACTGAACATGGTATTGTTATATATTTCCAATATTTATTACTTATTATTAATTTAACGGTTTGTCATTATTTGGTAAAAGTAGAGTGATCTGGTACTTTTTGTATCTTGGGAACTCTGTAAAATCGTGACATTTTGTTCTGTTTGAACATTTTGTTTGTTAATTGTGGCTAAATCATTTTAGCTTAGCAGTTCATAACAAGCTTAAAAGAGACTGACATTTAAAAAGACGGAGAACATTGAGAACTAAAATTCTAGAAGTAATGAAATCTGAAATTGCATTTCAGTTGTCGAAAGCGAAGGCAGACAGCGTTTTCTTACAAAAGGTGGTTTGCAGGAAGCAGTTTTCTTCTGAATAGACCAACTGCATTCACAATTTAGCAATCAGTTACTGTGCAATTGCTTCTGACTATTATTTGAACTTCAAGAACTCTGATCTCAGGATTTTACTTAGTGTGAAGTATGAATCACCCAGGATGGCTGCAAAACAGGCCCTCTGTGCTTAATAACAATTCCGTTTGCATTAAAGAAACATTCCTCAAGGCAGCCTTCATGACCGGTCCAGCCATGACCTTAAGAAATGACAAGATTCTTCATAGAATGCTCAATCTGGGAAAGCTTCAACATTTGTAAGGAAGATCATTAACCAAACGACTGATATCGTTTACAACAATAAAACTTGCTAGGCACTGGTGAATCAGGCGGGAAGTTTGATAGTGGAACATGCTACACATAATTAAATATGGATCCTTCCTAATCAATACTGAGGACATAATTACTTTTCTCAAGGTTAGTTAGGCAGGGTTGTTTGAAGGGAGAGAGAGCAAGTGAAAGGAATCAAGAAGACAAACTGGAGAGTCATGCATTTTGGCAGTAAGGAGGTTATTAGGAGCTTTGGAACACTGGACTTTGATTTTATCAGCAGTCCCAGTGGAGACTGATTAGACACTGTCAGGAAGGCTCAGGAGAACTGATACATGCATCCAAGTACTGCTCCCCACTTCTCTAAGTTACTCAATAACAGCTGTCAGATTTATATTTCTTTGAACAAAACACCTTACATACCACGGAAACTATCAGTGATGAATTAGCAAGTATTCTAACATAGAGAAAACAAAAGCAAAAACAATTCAACTATTAACTGTTAATAGGGAAACAAAGAAAGAGGTAAATACATAAGTGTGTATGTTTACAAATGTGTCCTCCCTAGTTGGGACCCTTTGAGAAGGGAGAAATGAAGAGAAAAGAAGGAAACTTCATGAGACATGGCCCTTTATGCACCAGGAGGAAGGAAAGAGACAACACTTAAGGGTTCCAAAGACTTTAATAACTCACCACATGAAGGGGTCACTTTTGGATCAGAGCAGCAGGACAAGGACTTGGGAGCCTTGTTTTTCTCAACAGCCCTGAGCAGGGACAGAAGTGTTGTTTATAAGGTCAAAAAGACACAAACGTTTGTTGTCAAGTTACAGCTATGATTTCTACCAATCAGGGTTTAGAGATAAGAGACTTGCTTGAATGTTCCATCATTGTCAATCGATATACAATGCAAGCTTTTCAGTCCAACCAATGGGTTCATTTGTTCTTTCTGTTGTTACAAACAGCCATAACGTTTGCAGACAACTAAAGAAGCATAACAAGTATTTTTTTTTCCAGATTCTTTTTTTTATTTTTTTATTTTTTTTATTAATTAATTTATTTAATTATTAAAGATTTCTGCCTCTTCCCCGCCACCACCTCCCATTCCCTCCCCCTCCCCCAATCAAGTCTTCCTCCCTCCTCAGCCCAAAGAGCAAGCAGGTTTCTCTGACCTGTGGGAGGTCCAAGGACCACCCACCTCCATCCAGGTCTATTAAGGTGAGCATCCAAACTACCTGGGCTCCCACAAAGCCATTACGTGTAATAGGATCAAGAACCCATTGCCATGGCTAAAATCAAAAACACCAATGATAGCCTCTGCTGGAGAGGTTGTGGAGATAGGGGCACTCTCATCCATTGCTGGTGGGAATGCAAACTTGTGCAACCACTTTGGAAAGCAGTGTGGCAGTTTCTCAGGAAAGTCGGGATCAACCTACCTCTCGACCCAGCAATACCACTATTGGGAATATACCCAAGAGATGCCCAAACATACAACAAAAGTATATGCTCAACTATGTTCATAGCAGCATTGTTTGTAATAGCCAGAACCTGGAAACAACCTAGATGTCCTTCAATGGAAGAATGGATGAAGAAAGTATGGAATATATACATATTAGAGTACTACTCAGCAGTAAAAAACATAACAAGTATTTTGATATTTAGGGAGGAGGTTGGTCAGCCATTGAACGTTCTCAGCTCCCCGAGTACTTGGGAACCTGAATTTTATTTCACCTACAGTTAAAATGGTGTCTGAAGTCAACATGGCAGTACTTAGATCAATGTGCCTTTGCTTGCTCACCTCAACATTAAATCCATGAGCTGGTGGCTGTTCTCAGTAATGCCTATAAAAATTATTTGTTTGCTACCCTCCCTTTCCTCCCCCATTCCAAAATATTAACTGAGTGCTTTGTCAGAGACGAGCATGCTCACTTCCTCCCTTTCCTTCTTCATTCCTAATATTACTGAAAGCTTTCATGGAGACAAACATATAATATATTAGCTAACTGATGGTTATTCTTGGTTGTCAGCTTGGCTACATCAGTAATTAACTAAAATTAATAATGGAGGACACACCTCTGAGGTTATTTTCTTAATTTGGAATGGGTAAATCTATTTCGAATTTGGATATTTGAGGTAGGCAGATACACTTTTAATCTGGGCTACACCTTCCGCTAGAGACCCATATAAAAACATGGAAAAGGAAAACTTTTGTTCTTTGCCTGCTTGCCTTCATCTTTCTTGCTAGTCCATTTCTTCCCTAAATAGCTTTATTCTATTTAGATCTGGAGGTCAAAGGTCAGTAAATATCTTAAATGTATTTGCATGACAAAAGTTAAAAAATTGACTCCCAAGAAAATTCAAGTTTATACTTTGAGGTTGTATTGCTCACAGGATAGATATGTAAAAAGATTCATTTCGAGGTATTTTATTTTTTGTTCATCCCTTTCAATACTGCTTCACTGAACTCTTTTAAGCTAAATCACCTGAGTAAAAATGTTTATTTGAGTGAGAAATCTGAACTAGGCATTTGCAAGGTAGTGTGATATTGTAACGTTAGAAATATATTAGGTCTTTGCTTGCAGTTGATTTAGGATGTCCTGGGTAGGGAGAACTCAGTGTATCTTTTAGTTTAATATTTGGTCTCTGAAATCTGTGACTGACAGTGTGCTTCTAGTCCCTTAACATTTCTTTAGGGCCAGCAACAATTTCTGTTATGGTTTGGCAAAACTTGAGAAATCTTGGAAAGTGATTAATAGCCCCCAATGTTCAGAATCTTGGGAACTCTCTTTTTCATCCACTGATTTCTGGTAAAAGGAATGTTGTTTGAAACTGAATTATCTTGTGTGTTGATGTAAAAACGACTCCATATAGATTCCCAAACAGGGATCCAGAAAGCATTTATGTTACTCGGAACACGAAGTGCTTGACAAGCAGGGTCTTAGGAAAGGTCATGAGAGAGCCATGTCCTTGCTCTGACACTTTATTATGTGCCCCCTCCCTGTGTATACTTTGCAATCCGCTATAAAACTTGGAAGTACTGCTCCTCTAATTTTTGTGAGCTACTCTAGTGAGTTTGTGGAACATGAAGAGGAGGTCATGAGAACTTATTGCTTATTGGTCAGAAACACAGGTAACAAACTGAAGGTCTGAGATATTTATAGAATTGACCTGATAAACTGTAAGAACTAACTCTATTCAGAGATTCACAGTTTTGCAACTGGATAGGATTTCAGGAAACATGCCTTTGGTACAGAAAAAATTGTATCAGGATTTGCATATTTTGGGAATGAACAATGCTCTAATTTGTACTGTGAAAAGACGAAGAATAGCCTGGTGGTGCAACTTAACCCTTACAATAGTAGTGAATGCTTTTTGATTGGTAATTAGAACAACTATCACTTACTGAATTTAAACTCTTCACTGGAAATACTGCTGGACATTTCAATTTATTTTGTATTATTCCTGCAAAACTCTTAAAGAGTTTTATAGATGAGAGAGCAAGAAACTGAAACAAATGTTCTTTGATTTAGACAAAAACAGTTAGAAATTTGTACCTAGATCTATGTGCAACAACATCCCACCATCCATAAGATAAAAACTATATTTATTGATATTAATTTTGAGGTGGGCAATATAAATAAAAAAGACCCTTCTCCTCTGTATGACACACATGGCATTTATACAAGAAAATTTAATTCCGTTATTTCTCTAAGCTCACAATTCTTCAGTTTATCCATATGAAACTACATGGAGAAGTCCTAAGCTTTAGCATAGTTTAATCCCATAGACATGAACACATCTGAAAGCAGCATAAAAACTATGTTGTCCCTAAGCCATTTGTCATTTCCTTGGGTGAACAAATATCATGATAGCAGTACAGATCAAGACCAAATTCTGCAGTTTCTACAGATGCCAGAGCATTGAGGGTCACCAGGGCTTGGACACGAGAATGCTAAGTCTTTGAAGAAAATTTGACTTTGCATCTAACAGAGGTTGTATGTTAAATTATGTTCTGAAAGATATGAATGACACCCATGCCAACAACTACAAATATAATGTGTTTGGACTTAACTTGTCCACAATTCTGAAATCAATCAGAGGTCCCATTCATTGTGTGGCTACGGTTGTTTTACATCTAGATTTTTATTTTTCATTTTTCTACAACTTTACCTCTTCATGTTTTTAAAGGAACGGCATTTCTACAGAGGTTTCTTTAATCACTTAGCTGAAGTTGAAACTATTTTGGTTCTTAGGAATGTATTATAATGTGTGTGCTATACCGTCATTTCCTTTTAATATAGCAGATACAGACTTTGCAGAGTCATGCCTATTCACACTGGGGTCAAGTGACTCATTCGAGGTGAAGAAACAACTTGAACTGAATCAAGGATATTCCAGGAATTAAGGAAGTATTTGATAAACAAAAAGATGGGGACTTATGAAAAGACTAAAATTAGAGAACAATTTGAGCCAATAAAATCAAGCAGAGTATTATATTATAACTTAATACAGAAATAGCCCCTCTCCAAAATGTCTAGAGTACTCCAAATGCTCAAACAAATATGCAAATGAGAGAAGGGATGCATGCTTCATAGAAAAAAATTTTCAAATAGTTTATTTAGTATGAGATATACATCTTTCCAAGAAATGAAAGTCGCTACTCCATTCCTCCTTGTCCTTCATGGTATGGTATGGACTATACTTGCTTCCCAAGACACAAGGATGAAAACTAGTTGCACAATAAAAGCATGACTTTAGTCGAGTAAGATATTATTTTGACCAGAGAGATTATCAACATTAGTGGTGTGAATAAGATTTTGTCCTTGATGCGATGTGTATGAATAGTACTTCACCTCTGCACACTTTTTCTAAAATACCTATAATTACAGTTGAGAATAAGAAAATCATTGAAGGGCTGGATGGTGGTGGCGCACACCTCTAATCTCAGCCCTCGGGAACCAGAGGCAGGTGGATCTCTATGAGTGTGAGGCCAACCTAGGCTACAGAGTGAGTCCTGGGGACTGGCTCTATAGCTACTGAGAAAACCTGTCTTGAACCCCCACTCCAAAAAAAAAAAATACAACAAATTTTTAAAAAGAAAGAAAAAAGAAAGAAAAAAAATCATTGAACAAACTCAAGTTGAGAATATTCCATAAAGTATTCAACAGTGTACTATAAATAACAGCATAAGAAATCAGCAATAAGGATAGCTAGAAAGACTTATTTGAAAATTCTTTATACAATCATCACAATATTTTTTATGATGCTGAAATTACTCAAAAGGAAAAAGTTGAGAGAAACAAGAAAAAGTCATTATGAATACTAAAGTAAGATTGTATGTTTGCAGACATTTTTAAAATATCAGATGTGCTTTCTGTTATTTGTGAGTGTTGTTTGATTGTATTTTAGAGAAGGATGGTTGATTCTTTTACATAGCACTGAATGCATTTGCAAGTTTTCATTGCTCAGTACACTCAGAAGAGATGGTTGCTTACAGTGTAAAGCAAGTTAGAGAGCACCAGGTCTTTGCCTTATATAGCATAAACTCTCAATCTATATATCTCCATTCATTAAGCAGGATTGCAAACTATTTTTCCAATGGATTATGCTATTTATCAATTTGTTGCAGTTTCCCCTGGCTTAAGTAGATCAGTACAACTGAGAGACTTTTAAAAAGCAAAACTATTTTAATCACTGATAAACGTATCAGTAAGGATCAATAAACAGTGCAGACCAGTCAATTGATATACTAAGTAAGTCATTCAGTGAAGTTATCTCTCAGTTGATCCTGAAGGAAATTTGAGAAAAGTCCATTTGATCACAGTGATTGGAAACTATGTTCGGGAACACATGAATGGATTTGATATGAAAGAAAGCTGAGTTGATCAATGGTACTAACATTCTTAAAGACATCCTAGCCAGAACATAAAGGAAGGGGCGTCTGAAAAGAATAGTTTGTCTGCCCCAGGAGTCCCCATGAACGCCTTAGGCTATCATAGCCTGATGTCATTAACTATTAGGTTCATTCAACTAATGAACTCTCCTTGCTCTGATTAATTTTATTTCCCATGTAGATTCTTTTTAGTGAAAGCAGCACACTCTCGGGTCACTTTGCTTGTTATAGTTCTCATGGCGCCTTGGAAAATTTGCATTCTAGTTCCCTCACTGGATTCTTGGGGATTCGAGTAACCTAGTTTTCTTATTTGCGAAATACTGAGAAATCTTATTACCTACTTCACACAGTAGTCTTGAAATTAGGATTGCTGATAAATTCAAGTGTGGACCACAGTCAAATACTGCACAGAGCACACATTCATTCTCAAACGTGTTATTACTGAGAATTGTTATTGCGGCTGCCGCTACAGAATCTCTGTCTCTACTGTGATGTTAAACTAGTCTGACAAAAGCAAACTCCTTCGCCAGAAAATGATGTGCGTCAATGTTTCAGTCAGCCTCCTCCTTTGATAGAAGGCATCTCTGCCTGACCCTCCTACTGGTCAGTTGTTTTTCTCCTGATACTTTTGTCTCCAATTTCTCTTTTTATCCTCAGCACCTGAAGCTGTCGTAATCCAAACACTCAGGACAGCTAGCTAGTAATGAGTAGATGCATCACATTTATAGACATCTCTCAATTCATCATTGAAATGACGCACTTCTAAACTGGAGTGTAAAAGTTATTTAACCAGCAGGTTTAACAGCTGTGATAAATGATGTGTGTGATTTAAATTTGAGTAGAATGGCATTTAATTGAAAAATTGGCCTCTACATGGAAGTCACATTGTAAAGATGAAGATGACATTGAAATACTGCCCAGGGTGCCAAAATCTGAAGAAAAGAATCACTTAGGTTAATGTTTCATGCGGTAGGCAATGTTTGATAAAGCAAGGTTCTAGAAAATACATTTTTAAGATTATCTTCATCAGAATCATCCAACTGTCAGTTAAATTGTTTGTCCCTTAGGCTCAGACGACTTATGTTGAATCTCAGAATTCCCACAAGAGAATTCAGGAATTCACAGACTTAGCAAGGATCATGGGTAATTCCAATACCCACTGTGATGTGGTCTTTCTTTATAAATCAAGAGTATGTGTTGTTACCAAGGTGTCCACAGACTTTATTCATGTTGCTCATGACTATCCAAATTTAGAATTAAAATGTATTTGTGGAGAAAATAAGGTAGTATGGTGTGAGGCTCAATTGTTATGCCCTTTAAATTAACATTTACAGTAAATCTTTTTTAGTACATTGTATGAACTAAACATTGTACTCTGTATTTTAAATAAATGGGGTTTTAATTATATAACCCTGTAGATATAAAAGTTTATTCACTTTGCATGAAAATAGCTATGCCACTGGGTCTCTGTCTCTATTCCTAGGGTCACAGCAATTCAACTAAAGCCCATATCTGTTTTTCACTTGTAATCTTTCTGTTTGAAGTTATTTTTCTTTCAAAAAAGATTGCATTCAATACATATCAGAATTAATCTCCAACAAGCTTAATCTGATTGATACGTAGTTTGATCTGATTAATTTTCCCAGGTATGCACACAGTACAAGATTTGTTCATTTTTTGTTCAAAAGTTGTAGTCCTTGAACTATTTCTAAGAATCTTGGTGCATATTTTTTGGAGTTTCCTACAAATAGTTGGTCTAATAAAAACATATCAAGTTTGTTTATTTACAATAAAATCTTTGCCATAATTTCAAAAAAAATAGAGCCTATCCCAAAAGGAAGCCACTGGATATAGTCATTAAGGGAATTTTCTTATGACCCCACCAAAGAGTAGATATGTCATAGAAACCTGAACTAAATCATTACCAATGTGACCTGGAATATTGTCTATGAGATTTCTCAGCTTCTGCTTGAATACTTATGAAGTGGGTTGATCAAAAGCAATAATATTTGCAAAGCCCATATGCGTCACCATACAAAGAATAAAAGCTAACAATGCACAAAGGATAACTGAAAGTACTGAACCATTCCTACGAGAATGGACACGCCTGGAGTGCCAGGTCACAGTACAAAGGCCTTTCTGTCCAGAACAGAGCATCTCGACTCTTATGAACGCTGAAACCCATTGACAGTTGCATGGCTGGGACAGACTGAGGGGCCACTGGCAGTGGCACCAGGATTTATCCTTATTGCCTATACTCGCTTTTGGGGAGCCTATTCTCTTTGGATGGATACCTTGCTCAGTCTAGATATAGTAGTGATGGAGGAAGGTCATTGGCTAATAAAGAAACTGCCTTGGCCCATTTGATTGGCCAGCCTTTAGGTGGGTGGAGTAAACAGAACAGAATGCTGGGAGGAAGAGGAAGTGAGCTCATATGCCTTAGCTCTGCTCTCTGGGGCAGACGCAATGAAGCTCCGACCCAGGATGGATGTAGGCTAGAATCTTCCCAGTAAACGCACCTTGGGGTGCTACACAGATTATTAGAAATGGGCTAAATTAATACGTGAGAATTAGCCAAGAAGAGGCTAGATATAATGGGCCAGGCAGTGTTTAAAAGAATACAGTTTGTGTGTCGTTATTTCGGAGCATAAGCTAGCCAGGCAGCCGGGAACTGGGTGGTAGGAATTCAGCCCACAGCTCTCACAACATAGTAGGGAGGGCCTTGGATCTTCCCCAAAGCAATGTGCCTTACCCTCTCTGAGGAGTGGACGTGGGGTGGGGTGGGGAGTTAAATGGAAGGAATGGGAGGAGGGGAGAGAGCAAGAACTTGGATTGGTATGTATAATGGAAAAAGATAGTTTGTTTTCTTTTTTATAAAATTAAAAAGAAAAAAAATACTTAAAAAAAACCACTGAAACCATTACATCACAAATAAAAAGGGATACAAGCCAATTAATGGTAAGCCTAAAATGGCTGGTAGTGTCAAGATTCTGAATTGTAAAATAATACATTATTATTAACCATGGCTGAGTAAATTTTGACTACTTAAAGAAGACTGAGAGCATGTCCTTGGACACAGACAGACTTCTATTTCCTGTGTTGATTTCTTATTTGACCCCATTTTCTGCCCCTACCTTCATTTACAATCAATAAAATTTGTTTCTACTTTTTAATATTCTTGCATAAATTATTTCTCATTAATATATATATTTTCACCCAAAAAGAGCCAAGTGTTATTTACTCAGATGAAAGAAACAACTAGAGATTATTAAACCCTGACTAAAAAAATGTTTATTAGAATATTTTACTGTGATTTCTCATAAATAGAACAGTTCAGGGCAAAGGGTGATGAATTCCTTGTGGGTGGTGAATGACCCTTTTGCAGTGGTTGACTAAGACCACCAGAGAACACAGCTATTCACATTATAATTCATAACAGCAACAAAATTACAAATTACAAAATAGCAATAAAAATAATTTTTGGTTGGGGGGGTCACCGAAACATGATAAACATTTTTTAAAAGGTCATAGCACTAGGAAGGTTAAGAACTACTGGTTTAGGGGGAAAGAGATATAAATTTTTTCCTGATTAAACATTGTTTTCAGTCCCCTACTGAATGTGTTTAATTTTGATGATTTTGGTTTTACAAATTAAGATTAGAAGAAAGAAAAATATTCCCAGAATATTAAACTAGTGTTACCCATATGGAATCATAGTGTCTAAAACACAAGTCTGAGAACATAATTATTAATATTTAGCATACTATTTAAAGTTATTGCAAATTATATAAGTTAAATGGCTGCTTTATTTTAGTTATGTTTACACAGTTGTTAGCATGATGCCAATTACTATGAACAATTTTAATTTTGCAAGTTACTTATAAACAATAGACCTTTTATATTTGAGAATTAGCATTTATACATCTATATGAGTTCTCTATTTTAGAAGCACTGCTTTTATGAGTTAAAATCACTGTAAATGATTTTCCACATTTGCCATTAGCCTTTAAATGTTTTAATAACTTTGAACATAAATGTATATTTTATATATTTAAATTTTGTATTAGGAAAAACTTTCAAGTGTAAGAATATAGTATCTATTAGGACCTGAGCTTTCCTTATTGTATGATCCTCTAGTTCCAGCACTTGATATGTGTGCTTAGCACCTAGAAAATGCTAGGTAACATTTTAAGTGAATGTTTACTCATAAGTATAAAACATTTGTTAATTAATAGCTAGGAATAAAATAGAGTTAAACTATTAATTGCTTTAGATAATTCTTATCTAAATCTTTGCTCTTAGACCATTAATTATAAGCAGTTTGATATAAATTTCTGAATTACTTAATAAAGTTTTTTCATACATTTCTGTACATTTGAATTTAGAACAAAAAAAGAAAACAAACTGACTACTTCAGAGGTCTCAGACTTATGCCAGAACCTTCAGAAGTCTCTGGTTCTTGCCTACTCATCTCTGGTTCCTGCCTACTCCCTCAGTGGTTGCTCCCTTGTACCTGTTCCTCTGGAGTTCACCTTCTCAGGCCCACCCCAGTCTACATTGTTGGCTCAGACCTGTTTCCATGAATGTCTTGGACTGGGCCCAGTCCCATAGAGGTCCCTGGCTCAATCATACCACAAGGATATGTGCTCAAATATGTTCATAGAAGCATTGTTTGTCATAGCCAGAACCTGGAAACAACCAAAATGCCCCTTAACTGAAGAATGGATGAGGAAAATATGGTATATTTACACAATGGAGTACTACACAGCAGAAAAAAATGACATCTTGAAATTTGCAGGCAAAGGGATGAATCTAGAAAACATCATATTGAGTGAGGTAACCCAGACCCAGAAAGACAAATATTATATTTACTCACTCGTAAGTGGCTTTTAGACATAAAGCAAAGAAACCCAGCCTACAATTTACAATCCCAAAGAACCTAGACAACAATGAAAACCTTACAAGACATACATGGATCTTCTACATGGGAAGTAGAAAAAGACAAGATCTCCTGAGTAAATTTAGAGCATGGGGACCATGGGAGAGGGCAGAAAGGGAGGGGAGAGAAAGAAGAGAAAAATTTATAGCTCAATAAAATCAATTTTTCTTTTTATTTTTCGAGACAGGGTTTCTCCGTAGCTTTTTGGTTCCTGTCCTGGAACTAGCTCTTGTAGATCAGGCTGACCTTGAACCCATAGAGATCAGCCTGCCTCTGCCTTCCGAGTGCTGGGATTAAAGGCCTACATCACCACCGCCCAGCCTAAAATCAATTTTTTAAAAAATGTGGGAAGACCTACAGTACTCAAATCTCAACTTTCAAATTGGGAAACGATTTCTAGCAATAAAATGTCTTTGATCAATTTTCTAAAAGCGAACTGACCGCTTAAATCGCTTCTACTCCAAATCTTTATCTTTATCCAAATTCATTTTTGTAGTTATTGGCTGTCTACTCTGCTACAGAAAATTCTGTGACATATCAGCCATATTTTTCAGAGTTTGGTATTCCTGGCAAACTTAGACAGAAAGGAAATTTGTTAGATGTACAGCATTGTCACACAGAATAACCAGACACAGGAGTGGGATGAAAACTCAATGATAGTAAAAGTCAACATTGTAACACTGAAATTATGGTCAGAATAATGTACCCAAGTGGTGTCAGTCATATGCTATGAAGTAGATGCTATTTCTTCTTTTGTTTCTGTGAAGGAAAAGATTCAGGACTGGTATTACAAACAGTCAGACAAGAAACACCCATGCAACACGCCATGGTTCACTTTGATCTTTCGAAAATAGAAGAAAATTTTTTCTAAGCTCATTCTAGCTTCATGTGACACTGTGATATACATTGTAACTACGATTCAATAATCTATGCAGGTGCTAATGAAATTGACAAAAAAATCGTCAAATATTATACACATGAGGCCCAGATCTGGAAAGTTGCCATACTTATACATGATATGTATTGCATATTTTTGAAGTTTTGTGAATTAGAAGTCAGTGCAATGATTTTGAGTTGCAGCAAGTACAGCTTAATGTCCTAAAGCAAGCAATGGAAACATAAAACTTGAGCTTGCTTTAACTTAACTCCCAGATAGGTCTGTCCCTGGCACTCAGCAAAATGGTCAGCTTAAGAAAAGCAGAAATGACGGGCCAGTGGCGCAATGGATAACGCGTCTGACTACAGATCAGAAGATTGAAGAAAAGCAGAAAAGTAACCAATTTCTGAGAGATTATGAGTATCTTGAATACAAATATCTTATTCAGTTCCTGGTGTGATTTAACAGATGTAGCAATGAGTGTTTGATGAATGTAGATTGATGTTGCACAGTGAGCGCAAAGTTGGAAAAATGGAGGCATTAGAATGGACAGGAGTCTTGGTCTCTATAGCAGAAAATATCTTGATAAGAAAATAATTCTGAAGCATTCCTTGAAGAGGCAAAGAGTCATAGCTCTCTTTAAAACTCTCCAAATGATGCTGAGTTTTGAACATAATTTTATATAGGCACTTTACTGTACATGTAAGCACATGGCTTGTTTCTTCTCAAAAGCCATGATTAAATATTTATGACTTTTAATACTCACAGATTAGCACACAGACTGTAAAATGAGAGCAGGGGCCACTTTCAAAACTTGATAACTGTCCCTTATTAGAATCCTATTTCTATTCAGCACATATGCCTATTTTGCAATGCCCATTTGGCTTATTATTTTATTTTACCATTGTTGCTTTTTCTTTTCATCACAAAGTTGAATTGTGCAGAGCTTTTATTTCAAGTGACCAAAAGAATGTAGTTAATGCAATGATTAACATCAGACACATTCCTCTACCTGAAGCTGTTGTTAGTTTTGACTGGCATACATTGTTATAATTTCTTTAGTTACATCTCTGAAAGTTTTACGTCCTAATATAACAGAATATGTAAACGTCTTTCTGCAGAAAGTTGGTAATAATGACTACACTACCGAGCTAGAGAGTCCTTTATAACTAAAGCTCTCTGTATTCTCAAGCTATCTGGTCTGCCTTGGGACCATATATTCAATCAGATATTTTTTAGAAACTGTTCCCAACATAATTCAAGTGGGGCCCCTTCAGTGGTTGCAGAGCAGCAAGCCTGCTTCCCTGAGTTCTGCTCCACTTAATCTTTTAGGGAATTTGGTCATTGTCAGGAGCAGATTATACAGAGATAGCCACGCCCCAGCCAAACCCACCAGAAACCACTCTCCTGCCATCAGGAACTCCTGAAGGTCTCGTGCTCAGAGCAGGTGTAGGCTCTCAGATCAGGGGATTACAAGAAATTCACGATCTGGGTTCTCACTGCTACCAACAGATATTTATGTAAATCATAATACAGGAGAGAGAGAGAGAGAGAGAGAGAGAGAGAGAGAGAGAGAGAGAGAGAGAGAGAGAGAGAGAGAGAGAGAACCTATTGAAAAACTGGATGGTATGAACATTCCATAGGATTTTTTCTCAGCTCTGATAGTCAATCTTGAAAGGTAGGAACGTCTTATTTCTTTCTTCTTATTGTTGTTCTTAAAACAATTTTTAAAACTAGTTACTAGTTATATAGTCATTGTTTATAATTCATCATCTAAAGTGAAAAAGATGTAGTTTATCTTTTTCTCAGTTTCAAAATATGCAATTTTTTTACAAGATGAACCATATGACTAATAGATTATACCGTTCTAGAGTCTTTTTTACCAGTGAGAAGCAATCAACACCTTTTTTTCACTTTTGCCCTAAGATTCCATGTGTGTAAATTTAATAATACAGATCTGAAGGCTTCACTTTGCCTGGGAAAAGTTCTCATGTATCGCATGATGTTGAGACTGCAAGTTCATCGCCAGCTGTTCAGGAAGCAGCTATTATCTCACGGGAAAGTTCTTTTAGGCAAAACTTCTATTGTCGAAATTGGGTAAGTGCTTTGTCTCTTTGATGCCAGGACCCCAGGATCTCTACTGAAGCTCAAACTCACGGAAAGGACTTTCCCAATGACTTGCTGCTATGGAGTTTCTAAGAAAATCAAGTTACTTACAGATCTGGGGACTTCCCTGGACTAGAGGTCACGTCCTGAAGAAAGAGGCAAAATAAAAAACAAAAATAAACAAACAGACAAACAGTGAAGGGGTTCTGCTTCCTGTGTCTCCAAAGAGTCAAATGTTTACACAATCAATGCTCTGTTTAAAATCATCTAAGAAGGAAGAGAATCAGCTTAGTTATCTAGAACCAGATTTCAATTCAAAGGGCTTATTTAGAAAATGTCAATGTCTATCTCCCTCTACCCACTGTCTGTGTGTGTGTGTGGGTTATGTGGGGGGGTGTAATATAGATAAAACAACATTTTTGTAATAGTTGGCTAAATGATTTAGTCATTACTAATCAACCCAAAATGCTAGGTGATTGCTCTCTTCTTAAAATCCCACCAGCAAAATCAACAAGCACAGGAGAGTTTCTTGTTGTGTAGCTCAGTTGTAAGTTAAGTAGTTCTCGTAAGTTTCATAAATTGAGAAAACACAATCTCTATGTGCTCTGCATTTTTACCTGAAAATCTCTCCCTTCTTCTTTAAATGCCATTCAATTCATGTGTTTGGGGAAGATATTTTGTTCAATTGGCCCACACTATCAAAGTCATTGTATCATGACCTACAGAAAGAAAGACTGGGAGAGTCACTGAAGGCAAGAATTTACCTTCCAGCAAACACAATTCACTACCCCTTAGTAAATGTAATCTTTAAACTGTTTGCTTCCTTTCTCACTATAGAGACCTTCATTTTTGTCTTTCAAGTCTGAATATCTTCTGCTTACACTATTTTAAAACATGATTTAATATTACATATTTGAGGAGTTGCTACCAAACTTGCTGAAGATAGAAAACACTACAAAGGGAATCTGTTTCCCTCTATAAAGGAAAAGAAATCACAGTGTATGCATTTTATTTTGCCCTGTTCTCTCTAAAAGAGAGAGGACCTGATAACAAGAAAAAAAGCATTTGGTATCCATCTTTATTACAAATACACAGATTTTCACTTTGTGTTTTGCATACAAAGTTACTGCTTTCTTTTATTCAGATTCACTCATATTCTTGAAATGGGGCATGAATAATGCATGTTGGTTAAATTCAGACATTGAGGCTGAGATATGGCATTATTTGAGAAATGTTGAAAATTGCCTACCCTAAACTAGGACTTGTCATCAAGAATAATATATTGATTACTGCAATCTTACTATAGTTTTGTTGCATAAATTTAAAAAATTTGTATAAAGGTTTATTTTTGCATATATTTGTATTTTAATTAAACTCATTTACCTGTAACAGTACTTAATGACAATTATGATTGTTGCATCACATCCTTTTCAATATGTATAAAACTGTCCATACATTGCTGGGCAAAAAAAGTTTTTCATGGATTCAGTATAGGAGATCTGTCCAAATTTAACTAGAAAGGGTTGAGTACAAGGAACAGATGTCTTTTCTTGATATAAAGTAATTGAGTGTCAGAAGAATAACATTTATAAAGGGACCCAAATATTATATCTTCCTGACTTCTGGGCAGATTGCTTTTCAAAATGTTCTTATATTGTGTGTACATGTGCTTTATCTACACGTATGTCTGTGCACCACATGCATGCCCTGCCCACAGAAGCCAGCAGTTGGAACTGGAGTTACTGATGGTTGCAGTGGCCATGTGGGTCCTGGGAATGAAACATCCGCCCTCTGCAGCCGCCTGCGCTCTTAGCCACTGAGCCACTTCTCCAACCCCAAAGCCAGGCACTTTAAATCAACAAATCAAATGGTGGCATTCTGACATTCTACCATTTTTTGGAAATTCACTGATTGTTTCAGGAATGTCATGCTTTTGCTGCCTGCTGGCTTTGGCTTTGACTTTGAGAACTATTTCTGTTCTTATGAAGCATAATTGAATTTGCTATTTTGTGGTAATCATTTTTACATGTTTTTCACCTCAACTAAGATTTCTCTTGCTTAGGACTGAACTGAATGAACAACATTTTGCCCTAAAAGGCATAACTTCCGCTTCCAGACTTTCTTTTATGATGGTATCAATTGACATCCTTTTGCAAGAAATAGTTTGGAAGACAGTATGATATATTTTGTGTGTTGGTAACGTTATTAGTCACAGAGATGCTAAAGTGACTTCAATTCTAAATCATTCTCTCTGTTTAGTACCTCGTTGTATTGACCCCACATTTATGAGTCTTGTTGAATGAACACCTTTTATTAAACATAATTATCTGTGTAGATATGGCTATCTGTGAAAGCATGGATATTTTATTGAATGTCCATCCTGGCACCAAGCACACACCTGTACTTTTGCAAGGAAAGGCTTACTATACTGCATCATATCAGTGGAAAAACTACACAGCATAGTAACAGTGGACTACATTCTTGGACTTCACAAAAAGATCTTAATTTCCCTCTGTGATTCATTATTTACATGTGTATCATCTCACCTAGGTTTGTAAGAAACATTGCGATCTTAAGCTCAGTGTTTGACATTCTACCAAGAAGTTCATTTGAGTGTGGTGTGTGTGTGCGTGTGCCTCTGTGTGTGCATGTGTTTGTGTGTTGACATAGCTTTTGAGTAACATCAGTGATAATTCAATTATGGAGGGTATTTTGACTTTGTATTTTTTTTAAATCTTGAAGCCTAGAGTTCTTAGTACATTATAATAATAATCATTTTGGTAATGATTGTGGTCATTAATGATATTCCTCTGATAGTAGAATGTCTCATCAGTGAGAGTTAATATTCATTCATCTGATTTTATTGCACAACAAGATTATTGAAGTTCTTATGAACCATGATACATGTTAAGCAGAGTAAGTAGAACAAAGGAGGAAGTGAATGGGTTGGAGAGAATAAACATGAAGGGGAAGGCAAAGGATTTTGTAAAGAAACTTATATGAAAATATATATGTTATATTGTATATATTTACATATATAAAATGATTGTTAGATTTCAAGTTACACTAAAAACACAAATCTTGTAATATAAAGTATTTATTATTTCTTTCAAGAAAACAGCCATTTTCCCTCTTAAAAAAATTGGATCACCTCAATATATATTATCTAATTGTTTGATTTTCAAGTGGGGTATAGCCTTGGCTACTTAACTTTCTGCTTTAAACTGGCATTTTTTCTTGGCTACTTTCTAAGGACTCCAAGCGGGTTCCTCTATACTACTTACTCAGGACATATACTGCATGTCCATAACCGACCTTGTTGTGTACTAGTGAGGACTTAGTTTAATGAATCAATATCCCACAGAAAGTAGTAACAATGAGTGGAGGAAAATAACAGTTACCCCTTTTGACTCTTCTCTGAACTCACTGAATTTGGCTGGTAATTACATCATTCAGGCAGTATAAGAAATATCAAGATTAATACAGAATGCTGGGTTTAATACTTACAAATACAAAAGTTTTTGATATCTGATAACTGGTTATATATGACTACATGTAAACAAAAAAATAATAAGAGCAGTTGTAATATATTTAGTCCATGTTCTCTTGCTATTCCTTGGTTCTTGGGACATTCAATGATATCCTAAATCATCATGTTGTTCTCTACCTCAACACTCCAAACATAATACCCATTTTGAACCCCAAGGATTATGTATCATTGTCTCTGATTTGGTCTTGTTCTTGTTTCTTTTTTTTTTTTTTCAAAACATGGTTTCTCTGGGTATCCCTGACTGTCCATGAACTCACTCTATTGACTAGGCTGGCCTTGAACCACCTGCCTCTGTCTCACAAGTGCTGGGATTAAAGGCATGTGCTACCACCACCTGGCCTATCTCTGTTTTTTGAATCCCTATGAGTTCTCATTTGCTGAGCACATCTATTGTCTAACCAAAGTATTCAATACTCTATTGATTATTACATGCAATGTTCTCAACATCTTTTTGAGGTCAGTCACATAAGTTGGGGTTACTAATGTTGTTTAAATGTTCAAATGTCTGAGATTCCTAATAGCAGAGTCATTCTAGAGCTAGGATTAAAACTAAAATCTACCTGTCTTAAGTTTTTGGCTGAGCTGAATCAATGTTCACCAAAATCTAATCTGTTAAACCACATTTTAACTAAAGTTTCAGAAGAGCATATAGGTTGACTGTATTTATTGTAGACATAGTGGAACCCTTCTAGCAAAAGACCATAAAGAAAAATGTCCTCTATTTCTTTCTCTTGTTACTGTCACTGTTTGCAATGTAGTTATGGTGAAGGGAGCAACCATAATCAATTTGGACCTTGAAATTAAAGTTGAATATTCAGGGAAGCAGAAGTCAAGGACAGATTCTGAATACTGTCCCGATTGCCCCATGTACTCCCAAAGTCCTATAAATAGTGGGCTGCCTACACAAAATTATATTAAAAGTATTTCTTAATTGAGAATTATAAATATCACATGTTTTGGTCAAATCTAGCACCCCATTCCCCCCAATCTAGCTTGTTCTGGAACACTCTGTCATTTACCCTCCCAACTTCATGCACTGTTTTTCTAAAACCCACAGAGTACTGGATACCTTTAACAATACCAGAGAATACTATGAACAATATTGGATGGAAAAGTCATCACCTGTTGTACCCAACTATGAACCTTCACGGATTTTTGAACAGTGTATTTTTGATCATTTTGGAATGGTCTAACCTTTATGCTGACCAACACATGTATCCATATTTTAAAACTTATTCAGAATAGAAGAGCAGGCAGTGGTCACTTTTGGGAGTCTACAGAGATAATCTGAGACTTGTTTGGCGGTTTTATTTAAGGAGAAAAGAGGGGAAAATGAATATGCACAATTCCCCAAATAATGTCTTGTCAGGATAGGTGGACCAGTTCACTTTGAGAAGTGAGAGATTAGAACATGAAGCATCCAGAATGAGTTTCATATAAGAAATAAGTAGCACTTGAGATAGAATATAGAGAGGTTGTGTAAGAGAGCCCCGGAAGCAGAGGGAGCATTTAGAAATAGGATCATGCAATAGGATTAGAAGCAAAAACTCAGACAATTGTCTTGAAAACCTTTTTTTTCCAGAATCTGATAATATTGTTTCTTGGTTTCTCACAAATGCAGCTTATTTTATCCAATTTACATTTAAATACCTTTTTGCAAATGCTCTAATTTTTTCTCATTTTCTTACTTAATAATAATTTGATTAACAATTTCTGTGAATATCAACAGTTGCATTATTTTAATACCTTAACAACAGGGCAGGTTGTTTTTAAGAAACTCACTCTATAGTGTCTATTATTTGGTTGTCTTTAAAATGCAATTTTATTGCACTTAAATTGATTGTATTTGGGAAAGATTTACTATTGAATAAAAAATATAAAGGAAGAGGACATGACTACTGAAGTATTGGGAAAATTTTAATCTAGATTCAAGGGAGAAAGCAGGCAGAGAGAAGAGTTGAGGCTGACAGGGCTGGCCACCTAAACCAACCATGAGAGGAAAGAGGGGCAGGGAGAACAAAAGAGAAACTGCAGACCAAGAAAGGCCACTGCGCCAAGAGGCCAAGAGGGAAACCTAGCCAAAATAGCTACTTTATATAGGGATCAGATTTGAGCAAGGGAATTGGGAGACATAGGAGGGATTTATGGGTGCAGGGTGAGAAGTAAGAAGTGCTGGATGGAGCTGCTGTTAAGGAGTGATACTTGTTTCCTTGAGGCTTAACAATTATCATTTTAAACTTTAACTAGGAAGGGTGGGAAACATGGCAGTCTCATTTCGTATCAATTATAGCTATTAAGGATCATAACATGAATTATATGCTATGGTGTTTTTGTATCTGCTGTAGATCAGATATAGTAGCAATCCTTTCAAGTGTAGTGTATGGTTTTTTGTATGTGTGTATGTGTATGTATGTGTATGTCTTCAGAATCTAATAGAAGCCTGATTCTAAATTCCTTGAGAGTTGTATTATGACTAGGAAGTCCTAGAGAGGAAACAAGTAAAAAATTATTTATCAAAATGACTAAAAGCCACAGTGGGAGGTATGGGTAGATTTGCTGTTCTTTAGTTTTATTGTATCCTGTTATGCAGTGTTTGGTTGATATCACTGGGAGGTCTGCAGTTTTCTGAAGGTAAATGGAGAACCAGTGGATCTGGGAGACAGGGGTCATGAGGTGGGGGATGGGAGGAAGAAAATGAGAGGAGGCTGTGGTCTAAATGTATTAAATGAGAGAAGAATATAAAAAGAGTAAAAACAAAAAATGAAGATTTATTTTTATAGTTATTGAGAATTTTCACAATTTTCTTATTTTCCAATGTTTTGTTATTTTGAGTTACATATTTTATCCTCAGAATAAATCATGCACGAAATGCTAACAATTCTCAATGGATTTCATTCTCTAATAATCCTAATTGGAAAATTAATTATTATTTGGAAATAATATGATTTAGAACAGTGATTCTCAACCTTCCCAGTGCTGTGGCCCTCTAATACAGTTACTCATGTTGTATTGATTCCCAAACATAAAATTATTTTGGTTCCTTCTTCAGAACTGTGATTTTGCTGCTGTTATGAATTGTAATGTAAATATCTGTGTTTTCTGATGGTCTTAGGCAGCCCCTTTGAAAACACATTTGACCCCCAAGGAATCATGAACCACTAGTCTAGAGAGAAAATATGGTCAAATTCATGAGTCAGTTAAAATCCTACTGGCTTCATGCTTGTTTTCTTTGTATTTTTCATTCACAGCTCTTTAGAAGAAATAAGTTCCAAAAAGTCTTTCAAAATCTTTCCAACTCCTTCAGAACAGTATCCAGTCTGGGAAAACAAATGCTGGGTGCAGTCCAGCTGAAAGGGTTTCTTTCTGATGTAGGGTCAGTGAATCCTACACTATGCAGGGAAATATTGCACTTTCCAAAAATGTGTGCATATTTTGGGTATCATTTCATTTCCTATTCTTCCAGCATGACCTAGATTCTCCTCTTTTGCTAAGTAGACCTTTTGATATGTAGTGCCGTTAAGTAGGGAAGATCTTAGTAATCTCTTCCCCAAACAACAACAAACAGCAGAGATGCTGCAGCATGATTTCCACAGTTGATTTTAAAATGCCACATAGCTCCCAGCAACCTTTGTTTCGCTTTCTCATATCTACATGACACTCTAACCCAGGTCACATGACGAGAGCATAGGTAGCAGTCGTCACTGAAATCACCTAGTAAGCCTGATCCCAGAGACAACATCATCTGGCACGCAAGTGAATGAAAATATTTGCATTTTGTCAGTGCCTAGACTGTCAACCAACGGGACACATTGTGTTCTGAGAACCCTCTTACCGTAGCAAAGGAATCTTAAGTGACAATAACTAATTTTTAATACAGGAAACTGTAATTTTAATGTTGTAAGTTCTAACGGCAAAAAATACACACACACACACACACACACACGTTTCCCACCATGGCAGTCAGTATATTTTAATTTTTTCCGGTGAATGTGGAATTCAGTGACAACTCTCTTCTAGGCACATCCAAGCAATAAATTGTTTTCTTTTTCTTTTTTTCAGTCTCGGTTTCTTGAAAAATGAAGCCAAAGTGAAATGGAGCTATTTTTTCATTAAATTATTTCTAACACAAGTAAAGATTATGATTTGCAAATTAATTTGAAAAGCTGCTATTATTATCAAAAAACAGTGTATCTTTTTTGGCTAAATGAGAGACATTCTATTTTTAACATATTATTTTAAATACAGAAATGTCATGAACCACATGTCTAACCATATATAAAGCCTCTCAGAAAACCGAACAGGGTAAAGACAGTTATATTTCACTAATAAGTTTGAAAAATTTGTTCCCATAATATAGCTGTGCATGTTTAATTTGGGGATGAATTAAGTCTTGTTGTGGGTGCCAGATGGACAGAAGTGGTAAGTGTGACTCTGTTTTTAGGCTGTGAGCAGATGCTGCATTGGGGGTGTGAATCTTTCTCCCCCACACCATGCTGACTCTCAACATCCCATGCAACTGTTCTACTGTGGGGGATTTCCCCACTGTGGGATGTCCACTGGGCCTTCCAAGAATAGGCATTTATTTTTGCATTTAAAGACTTCTGATCTCCTATAACTTGAAGTTGGGAACCCAAGTCACTTTTACACATACCTGTACACTCAATAGCAATATCCTTTATATGTATTTCCTACACCAAGCTATTACAGGAAATTTGAATTGAAGGATTTTGTGTCTCTCAGATCCACTGATGACCTCATTTTCCTTACCAGAGGGAATGAAACCTGGTGTGTTCTGTTTTCTAATGAGGCACATTTTAATCCCACTGAATAGTAGAGCATTTAAAAAAATGAAGGATAATCTTCTGTGTGATAGTGCCACAATATGTCAAGAAGGGTGTAGGTAACTAATATTTTAGCTTCAAATTTAAATCGCAGGGTCTTTGGTTTATAAGCAGAGACATAGATCATTGTCATAGTATAGGGACAAACTGGGTTCTGGGAAAGACAAGAAGGAGCCACACTAAAGAAAAAAATTTTATTGGAAATTTAGGCAGACATACACAGAACAAAGAAACTAGACTCCTATGTCTCACCTTGCATAGACTTCAACTTAGTCAAGGAATTGAAAATTCCCACCCTTTCTCAGTACTCGATACAAACCAGGAAGGAATTCAAAGACACTAGTCTGGGAGAAATGTTATAGATATGATTTTAAAAGTTACCCAACACATTTACTGGATATTTTGTTTTAGGAATTTGTTTTAGATTTAACATTTTCTTCCACTGATGAATCTATTTCCTCTACTATATCTTCAACACCTGAGATTCTTTCTTCCATCTCTTGTATTCCATCTCTTGTGATACTTGCCTCTGTAGTTTTTGTTTGCTTACCCAGGTATTTCATTTCCAGAATTCCTCAAGTTTATGTTTTCTTTATTGTTTCTATTTCCCATTTCAGCTTTTGAACAGTTTTGTTTATTTCTGTGAACAGTTTGTTTGGTTTTTCTTGATTTTCTTGACATTAAAGAGATGTATTGATTTCTTCCATTTTTTTTTGTTTGTCTTCTCTTCAATTTCTTTGAGGGATTTTTTTTTTCATTTCCTTTTTACTGACTTCTATCATCTTCAAGGAGTTATTTTAAAGGAGGTTTTCTTGGACTTCAGCTGCATTGGAATATTCAGGTCTTGCTGTCTTAGAATAGTTTGGTTCTGGTGGGGACATATTGCCCTTTTGTTATTGACTGTCTTCTTGCACTGAAGTTTAGGCAGCTGGATTTGGGATGATTATAGGACTATGGGTGGATTCCTTTGTTTGTCATCCTCGGATGAGTATTGTTTTCCTTGGTTTCTGTTTCCTCTTTGATATTCTGGCCTATGTGGCCAACAGTTCTGTAATTAGTGTGTCTTCAGGTCCAGTGGGTGTCTTTGCTGAGTTTTTGGGGGGGGCTTCAGGTCTCTAGGTCTGCCCTGACCTTGAGTAAAGCCAGAGTTGTCTTCTGGGGTACCTAGTAGCAGCCTGGCTCCTGGTAGAGCTGCTGAGTATTTTCTTCTGACTGGTATAGAGGTATAGCAGGAGAAATGTCTTCTCATGTTTTAGAGCAAGTAGGATAATTGTGGTTAATATTAACTAATTTTGTATTTCAAAAGAACTAATAGAGAATATTGTCAGTCTTCCTATCAAAAAGAAATTATTAATCTCAGGAGTGACTGATATGCCTATTACTCGGATCTAATCCTTACACATTGCATATATGCACTGAAATATGATGTTGTACTCGTGTGCATATCATCACTGTGTGTCCAGAAAATGATAATGTGTTTTAGAAACAAAGCCTTCTTAGTGTTTGTAAAGATATATTTGTATTTGTACTCTCTGTTTACTAGGCCTCTGTAGATGATATCTTTAGTGTCTAGTTGGTATCCTACTTCTCATCTCATGGTTTCATCAGGAAATTCTGGTCCATCTATGTATTGTTTCCCATGTGGATGTGAGACACATGATCTCAGTCCTCAACCAATGACCTGTAAGAGAAGAGAAACAATTGTTCTCTTTGCTGCCTCTCTGCAGAGCTTCTTTCTGACCATATGTGATTTTCCAGTCTCCCTGGAGGAGTAAACTGTGGTAGCATTCAATGTTGAGCTGGAGGATAAGGTGGCTCTTTATAGGTGTTTCCCGTCTTTTACGCCAATCATTCTATCCTCAAATAAAATAATTGTCTTGAATTATGGGCTTCATAACTTCTGTTAGGAGAAAATTTAGAAATCATTCTTATCACAACATTCCGTTCCCTTTCATGTGTTCAATTTTTCTATTTCCTTTTAAGGCTGCACATCTTGTTCTAGTAAATGCTTTTTCTGATCAAAGAACCTCTTAATATTTATTATATTCTTTTAAAATTGCAGACAAGAGCAAACCAGACAACAGTCAGACATGGAACAAGAAGTGCTTCCTAAGGCCTGGCCCCTGACTGAGGAGCTGTTGATGGCTGCTTTGCTGTAAGACTGTGGTTCCTGGTAGGTCAATTACACTCCTGTGAATGACCCCATGCTCATAATGGCAGCACAAACTAGAAAGGATGGGTCCTCAAATGTATTTTTAAGCAAAGACATAAAGTTGAACAAGTAGGGAAGTCAGTTAGAGTTAAGAAGAAAAATATTGGATGGATACAATCTAAGTAAATTGTATGAAATATATTGTATTTCCAAAGAATTAATACAGTGTTGTGGCAATTCATTCAACCAACAGCCTTTTCGGGGACTGGCCCATTAGGGCATGGTCTGGGGTAATACGTGTGGACTGCTAGCTTTCTTGGCTGGTGGTTTGAGTTTTTGTATGCAATTCCTAGCACCAATAGACAGAGGACCGCGGTGGCTTTCTTATGGTGAGTATTCCCCCAAGTAAACAGTTGTTATCCTTTATTCCAGGCTCTTGTGAACTTTCTTAATTACGTCAACAATACAAATATTTATTAAAATTTTAAATAAGATATTATTTTATTTACTGGTGTTTTAAAGTTTACATTTTTCTACTATGCTTCTTTTTTCTGGATGTGTATTGTGTGTGTATGTATATATGTATATATAAGTAGTTGGATTCTCCATTTGCAACATGTTGCTCACCATCATCGTCAATTTCTTTGCAATAAGGACTTTTCTGTGAGTATGCTTTCATTTGTTAATCAGAGTTAAGATAATTTTCTTATTGTTTTTCCATTCTGGCTGCCACAGTCTTGAGAGATGCTCTCACCTGAAAAATGACAGAACAGAAGGGGATGAAAAATAAATATCTTTCTAGCTTGGCCCTTTCTGCTGCCCAGACTAGTGCTCTGTGGGAATGAAAGTTTGTCTTTTCCTTCCCAACAGCAGACCCATGTTCTTGGTAATTGTTTGTTTTGGAAGCATGATGGGGATTCTCATGTAAACTAATTACTGTTATCACTTTACTCCCCAGAACTCACTGTTTCTTAGAGATTTTTCTAGCTGAATCCCATAGGAGTTATTGGCATGAAATATAATAGAAGTGTTGCAGTGCCTTGCTGTAGAATTCATTAAATAATAAAAGTTATAGTTAAGGTTTTGTTCTGCATTTTTTTGAAGTCTAGCTGTCTCCTATGGGTGACATAGATAAGAAAAATTAAGCTATCTTTACTATAGGTTCATGGAAAAGAGATAATAAAAGGTACATTAATAATAAAACATACATATTTACTTAATAAGTTTTATCTGACAGAGATGCCTATAAGAATGAAGATCTCCCAAATGAGGAAAAATACAATTTTAAGTTTCTGTTTGATAAGGAGCAATCACACAGAGTTATGACTCAAGAATATCAGCTAAGAATCAAGGGAACTTAACAAGGCCGAGTTTTTCAGATTCTTCTCTGTATTGTTTATTCCTTTCATAGGTATATGAAGAGATCTATGTATAATGAGAGTATGTGATCTTAGAACATCAGATAATCATTCTCTTCACTGTATTTTGGGAAAGTGGGGACGAATGAAAAATAACAAGGGTGTGTTCCTTCTCTGCTCTTTCTGTGGAAAGGATCTGAAATCTTCGATCTAGACTACCATGAGAAAACCATAGTGCCCAATAAAAGATATTCAAGAGCAGGCTTTTAGGAAGTGATTAAGATATAAGGGCTGCAATCTCATTTGCTGATTAAGCCAGTGATACATTTGCAATTTAATGGGCTATTGGGAGGTTTCAAAATTTAGCAGACTGGAAAATCTTGAAAGTAGAGGTTCCTGTGAAATGTTTCCTTAGAGATTCTATCCTACCTTCCTCTCTGTCTTTCTCTGCTTCCTGGCCACCGTAAGGTAAGCATCTTTTCCCTGTCCATATCTTCCCTTCCTTGTCTTACTTCACTTAATTCCCAAACACGAGGAAAGTGATGTCGAACTGAAATCTCTAAAACAATGCAAAAAGAATATAAGTTTTACATTTTCTTTGAATATTTTGTCATAGCAATGGAAATCTGGCTCTCACAGATATTTTCTCAAACACAAAGGTGCTCTATTTTGGGAAAACAATTTCATGAATGTCATCATTAGTCAGTTCTATTGTTTGGAAATCAGAGTTTCCTCAAAGAAGTCAATAGATGTCTGTTGCCTAGGGATACAGTCTAAATGTTGAAATATATCTTATCTTTAAAAAAATAAATATCAATAATTTCAATAACATTCATATTAATTCACATTGCTTATGTTGTTAGAAATAACACGTTTGGAATTTATGGAAAATTATGATACCCAATTCAATTTTGAGTAGTAATAAATAGTATTAATAGACTTTCTTATAAATGCTAGTCTTCTATTTTAATTCATGTGAATTTGATCTGAATAAAAATTGGGGGAAAATTATAAAGATATAAGAAATGAAGCCTAAATCTTTATGGAACAAAATATCTAAGCGTTTTTCTTAGTAAATATTTATTAATTCTTTAAAGAATAAATGATGCTAAATATATAGACATATTTGCTTCTTGCATAAATTGCAACTTATACTACTTGTTGAAACCATTAACTATAAATTAATATAATTATCCATACTTCATTATACCATCTTTAGTTTGGAGAAAGAAAAAGAATATCATTAAAATAAACCCAGTAACACTTCTTATGTCAAGACATTTAAAAGTTCTTCACCATTTGACTAAAATTAATACTTTAAATTATGAGATGATGATTAACAAAAAGGTCTTTAAGGAGTCCATTTTGGGGGGCACATCTTTTCTGATATTCCTGGAACTTGGTTTAAATACATAAATTCTTGGTGCTCCTCAGAAATTTTTAAATAGCACTAGTTGTACGGTGGGTGCTACATGTCCTTGGAACCTACAATTGAACATGCACAAGAGAAATCATATGACTTGGAAAGCTTCAGTTGGAATAGTTGTCATATGGGAAGTGAAATACCAATAAAACCACTGACTGACCTGCTCCTGATACAAGTGGTGAGAATTGCTAATCACAGAGATGCCAGAAAGCTTGTGGTTGCCCAGTCTCTTCATATCAGGATCCATGAAAACAGTTGGGATCATTAAAATGGAGTCTAAAATAAGAATTTGTTAATGGGAGCTGCCAAGGAAACAGTGCTAGCATGTCATATTAGATGATGAAGTGTCTGAGTACATCAGAGGCGCCACAGGCTGTGTTCATAATCTAACTAGTACTTAGAGGGACCCACTTGCCATTGCTGTATGAGATGTTTGGTGAAGCATGTTTTGTATTTCATCATTTCCCCCCCATCTTCCATTTTGGCCTTTGATCCTCATTCCGTTCTGTGTAATTTTGTTTCTTTTTCATTTAAATTGGCTAGCGAAGAGGAAGCCATTACAACACACTGTGTAGCTGTCAATCAGTAGACTCAGAAAGCCTGCAAATGATAATGGTTGATTCAGCAGAGGAGCTTGGTGGAGTATCTGCATGGCAGAGATGTCAGCATATTGTTTCCAGGACTGTCTTCCACATGCAAAGAGTAACAGAGCATGTCCCTGCTTCCTTTATTCTCCTCAGGAGAGCAACCAAGTAGCATAATCAATTCTTCCAGCCTCTGTATTCCACCTGATGCTTATTTAATGCATTGCTTTGGGACGCATCCGTATTTCCTCTTTAAAATATGTCTTCTGCTACTTCTATATCTTTAAAGGAGATAATGTTATCTTAATGGAGGGACATGGATCACAATATTTGTCTTTTCGCACCATTCACAAACAAGTGCAAAGTTGCCCTAATTACTGAAAGCTTGTCAGTATTTACAAAGTACAACCTTCTTTGTCTCGGGAACTTTGGGAATTGGGAGCATGCAGATGGTTTTGATGCAGTAACTTTCCTGGTAACTGACATATATTATTACACCTAAGAGAGATCAAGTGAAAGCTTTACATCTTTTATTCTATGAATATCAAAATCATGAAAGTATGATTCTGGTATTTTGTAGATAAAAATAACTCTCTGTACTGCTTAGAAAATTCAAACACACAAAAAAATTTCAATGTTTTACAAGTTATCAGAAGTTGCTTATCTTTCTTAAGTCAATTAACAAGAACAGGAGACCACTTCTGGACTTACAGTCTTATTAAGAAAACACAGGCAGTTTCTGTATATTGCTACTTTATAGCACTCAATATCAGTCACCCAGAGGAATTCCATGACTTGGTCAGTGCTTCCTTTGCAGTGACATTTGCTCAATATACTTTTCCATGGCAATAATTGAAAAAAGTCAAAATGGTGTGAAGAAGTAAATGTCATATCCCCACAAAGCAATATAAATGGAATTCATAAAGGCTCAGTGACTCACAAGACAGGTTAATTAAAGCCACTAGGTGGCAAGTAGAAGTTAGCACAAAATTTGCTTGACTCTGTATTTTTGCAACTGCATCAGACGGAATCCTTTATTATAATATCTACCTGAGGCTGTGCTAGTATTAATCTGTTATTGTTATCTCAGACTACTTAATATACTTCCCATTTCTAGAAAGGAATGCTTTATGGGATAGTTTTTAATATATTGAGTGAAGTCTTATAAAAATTAATGCAACCTATGTGCCACAGATGTCACTCTTTCTGTATCAGGAATTACATGTACGCCCCATAGCCGAAAAGAATATGGAAAGCAACATTTCACAATACGTAGACCGTAATTACAATCCTGTAATCTCATCATGGAAGCGCATTGAGGAATCATGAGTCCTAGTGGCAAAATAGTACAGTTGATTTTCCTCTCCACTGGTTGTGCTTCTCTGCTTTTTCTTTTCTGCTGACCTTTTCAAAACCTGATTTTAACTCACTGTAATTTTAAATTTTTCCTCTTCTGTGATCTGACTACTGTATTGATCATTCTATTGCATTTTTTCTTTGAAATCATTGATCACTTCCTTGTAAACATATATAATCTCTCTAGTTTCACTTGGTCTGTAGTGTCATTCTGATATATGAAGCGTTGTGAGGTCTGTTCTTTCTAGGAACAGGTCTGTATTCATTTGTTCTTTAGGACATTCGGTCAGCCTTCAATATGTACTGCTCAGGATTTACTGTGAGTTGTACCCAGTGCTTGGAGAGAACACTGGTGCTGAAGAATAATGCAAGATCTGTGTTTATGTTGCCATGAATGTATATTTTCCTCTATGACAATCATATTCCCATGTATTTATTTACTGAATAAGTATAGAGCACCCCTGTGTGTCATAAGATTCAGTTCTATAGACACAGTGATAAACAGTTCAAAATGAAGGGACTCTTGAGGATGCACACATATACTTAGTTACTCACTCAGAAGTAGACTTATTAGAAAATGTTATATATCAAAAGCTAGTTTACATATGGCAAAGCATAGTGGAGAAGAGAAAAATGACCAGATTTTTTGGTATTTGCATTCTGGTAGGGAAAATTGGTAATAAAACAAAAATCTTAGTGTTATAAATGTCATTGAGATAATTAAATCATATTCAAATTAGTAGGACATGGATGATATATGTATGTATGCATGCATGTTATATATGCTCTGTGTGTGTGTATATCTAAGCAAAATATATATGTAGAATGTGTGTGTATGTGTGAGAGAGAGAGAAACAGACAGACAGACAGAAAGACAGAAAGACAGAGACAGAGAGACAGAGTGTGGGTATTAGGGACGCATGGATAAATGGGGTGTTTTTTGAGGAGGTCTTTATGGAAGCATGGGAGTGAAAAATGTAGGTGTATCTGTGGGGAGGTTGTGCACAACAGGAGGGAGCAAAGCACACAGTGTTGGGCTAAGACTCCGTTCTCTGTGTTTTACATAAGGAAGGTCAGGGAGCACAAGAATTTTAAAATGTGGTTTATTTTTGGTCTCTCAAGTAACAGTTTGAATTCTATTTCAAATGTAAGAGATATCCATAAGAGAATTTTAAAGATTCTTTTAAATAGAATTTGTAGGTAGATTGTGGAGAAAGAGGTTGTAGGAAAGGATGCAGAGATTAGAAATTAGAACAATAGACTAACACTAACTATCCTAAGGGAAATGAGATGAAGGTGGCTTAGTTGAGGCACTATCTATCGAAGGTTTAAGAAGACATATTCTAGCCGGGCGGTGGTGGCACATGCCTTTAATCCCAGCACTCGGGAGGCAGAGGCAGGTGGATCTCTATGAGTTCGAGACCAGCCTGGTCTACAAGAGCTAGTTCCAGGACAGGCTCCAAAACCACAGAGAAACCCTGTCTCGAAAAACCAAAAAAAAAAAAAAAAAAAAAAAAAAAGAAGACATATTCTGATATTCTGGATATATTTAAAAGATAGATATTTCACAATTTACATTAACGATGGTTATGTAAGAACTTTAGAACACTGTTCACAGTTTTCTCACAAGGAAAGTAGGAAATGACACAGAACATCTGGTTTACTTGGTCTACTTGTAAAGTGATAAAGACTGGGAATAAGTAGATTTGACATGGGAAATCAAGAAGTTAAATTTGCTCATATTGAACCTGTGGGAGACACTACATATCTCAGCGCATATCTCAAATGGGTTGGTGGATCCAGTGATCAGCAGCTCAGGAAGGAATTGAGTGCTAAAGATCTACACTTCAGATGTGTCCTTCCTAAGCCTTCCTAGACTTCTGAGAGAGTGAATGTTGATAAATAGAAGCCCAGGTAGCGTTGACAGGAAGAGTAACAACATAATTAACAACATAAATTAAGATACTTAAGTAAGTTTAAATTCTCTAATGCATGTTGAAAATGGAGGGATCACCTCTCTGTGTCTAATGGAGTGGGGTAGCTAAAGAAAAGATGTCTTGAACATTGACCATTAGATTTGGAAACCAGAGTATATAAAGAGCATGTGTTTTTGGCAATTTCTTATCCCTGCCCTCAAGACAATGACTTACTGCTTAACTCCAGTGAAGCCTTGTAAATCAGATCCAGACGGTATTGTGCTGTGCCCTGTTCCTTCTTCCACAGAATTCATCAGTGCTCTAGATAGTGGTTGGACGGCTGGCCTCCATCACAAGCATCTAGGAAATGTGCCCTGCTGATAAGAACACAACTATAGCAACATATTAATCTTATATTCTTTAAGCTACCAAAATTTGGGGGTTCTTTTAATCTTTCATGACAAGTGTTTTAAAACTGCCTTTAAGAAGCACACTTTTTACTGTTTTATGTAGGAGTTGGGGATAAATCTGTGGGGCCAATTAAACAAGAGACAAGTGCCTTGTGCAAAGCCTCCTGTTTTTATATGATTTTGTGAGCTCATCACTAAAGAAATTTATTTAGATACAGAAGTTTCCTGTAATTTCTCAAGTGCCACCCCCCAGACATATATCTTTGAAGAAGTAGGAGTGGGAGCTACCTTCTAATAGTAACCAAGTTTGTTTGAGGTAGACCCATGGGATAGCTATGAAATATTTCTGTTGTTGCAAAAACAGAAATGATGAGATCCTGAATATGTTTGAATTGTAGAGATAGGTAACTTTAGGCTGGGGGATTTTAAGTGTCTGGTGGTTGATAAGAAAAATGTGGCTTCTGTGGGATCCTTATTCCAAAGTTTGGGAGTCTGCTAAGGAAGTGCATGTGTTTTGGGGAATACTAAGCATACTTGGAAGAAAGAAGTATTGGAAGAAAGAAAAGGACACACACTGCATTTTCCGCTTATATGTCACCACAAGACAAGAATCAGTAGCAGAAAAATGGGTCTGTATGTCTAGGAGACGTTGGTATCTAACTGAAGATAGATGTGTATCATCCTAGATTCAGAGAGCTTAAGGGACAACTCAATGGAAATCCTGTAAGATGTTTTGAAAACATATTACTCACTGAAGAGTATACTTTCACAAAGCAGCGTAGCCATGGCATTGAAGTGTCCTGGTAAACCAGTACCACTTCCCTTCTGTTTTTTTTTTTTCCTCTACGACTTTAATCATGTCAGGTTAAACTGTCTTGTGGAGGAGGAACTTTATGGTGGCAGAAAGCAATTCTGAAGAGAATGAAAAGCAACCAATAGTGCTCTCACTCTCTTCAGAATTGGTACGTAGTGGGGCATGCTATGTGGTTATGTATGTGCAGGTATGTCTGTGACACTATCATATTATTTGAATCCGCTGTGCTGGTGAAGTGTGGTTACAATTCAGCTGTGTTCTACTGGCCAGATGGAATTTGTTCGGTTGATTTTATAATACCACAGAAAATGTTGTACTCCTTTCTAATTTTCACAGAGAAAACATATTGGCTAATAGAGATTCCAGAGAGACGAATAATGGTGACATAGAGTCAAGTTTTTGATTCATATAATAAAATGAACATCATATTTCCAAATCAAGACTGTCCCTGACTTCCCAGGACTGTGGTGTGATTCATAAATAGGCTATAAAGCTAGTAAAGACTCTGGAGTTAAAGTGAATAATAGCATTTATGGATGTATTTATTAATTATGGTGCAAGACAAAATAAAATGTGATGCGATTACTATTTACACATTATGCTTCTTCAATGTACTTACATGTAACTACCAAGAGAAAGAACACAGGATGGAGGAGAGGGGGGCATGAGAGAGCATAACTGGGCAAGACAGATTTTTTGCCTTATGCATTCTTCTCAAAATCTTCACCAGCCCCACCCAGAAGGCCTTTTATAAGAGTCACTTATCAAGTTGATGCAATGCTGTTGGAGGCAGGAGATCAATATGAATCAAGAGGAAACTTCTTTTGTTGCAGGTTTTGAGGATGCTTTGTTTTCTTCTTGTCCCGTTAGCTTGATATATTAGTATTCTTACATTTTTTTCTCAATCTGGAGAATATAAGCGTTCATTATTATTGTATCCGGATGTAGCCATAAATTTATCACGTTGCCTTGATCTCAAGACACTGCAGCAAGATGGAATTATGACACAGAGATCAGAACAGAGAAAGAGCCAAAGAGAGAGGAAGGAAGACTAAGGGAGGAATTGCTTCTAGGCACCCACTCAAGCTGGATTCAGTCCAGAATGGAAGTTGACCCTTTGGGATCACCAACTAATTACTTTGGTTTTTCCTTTAGATTCTGAAATTGGCTGTGATCACGGAATGCTAAGGCTGCTATTTATAATAATGGACAGTAACTACTAATTGTATAAGGACACTCTGAAATAGTTATAAATGTAGAGTCTAGATAGAAAAATATAGATGCAAACATTGATAACATAGATAAAATTAAATATTTGCTTGGTACCTATTCACGTCTATTTCATTAATATCTTAAATAATATATAAACAAGCATTTTCTTCCATTATGCTTACTACCAAGTTGATAAACATGTTTCCCTAGGAAAAGTAAGAAAACGTAAAAGGATTTTTGCTTGTAATGTAGGATCCAATAAATTAAATTGATTAATCAGTTTCTCTTGACTCATGTTAATTTACCAAAGCAAATTCATCTGTCCTAAATAGAATACCTTAAATCCAGAAATAGTGTGAAATAAGTACCAACAGATGGATAAACTCTCATTAGTGGGAGATAGAGCCATAGCTAGGAATGCATGTGAGTTAATGACTCAATTTTTAAGTTAGAACTGACAAAAAAAGTGTAATCGCAACTATCTAAGACTACTAGATCCACCAATCAAGTCTTGGGATGGAGCTAAGACTTTTGTGAGAAGATTCTACTAGTAAGCAACACTATTTCTCATACTTAAAAGTTGGATAGAAAATATAAACTTTTTTCCCTAGAAATTCTCATCCTACTAGAAGCATACCTGGAGTTACTGATGGTGGTACAATATGGAGTCCCTACAGACATGCGATAAAATACAAATTTGCTTAGAAAATAGATCACCATAGTGGGGGAAAGAAGGAATAAGAGAGAGAGAAATGATAGAGATAAGGTGGATGGAGTTGATATTTCACCTAGGACAACTCCTCCTTGTTGAAAGAACTGGATAAGTTGAGTGTATCAGAGAAAGCTCTGCCAGGTTTGGTCAGTTTGTTCTCTTAAGACTGATTGTCATGTTCAATAACACTTTGATTTCCTAATGAGAAGTCATTATTATTTATTTTCCCCTTCCTGAAAATTGAAGCCAGAGATAGGGGTTTGAAAAGCGGGAAAGAATGAAAATTTTCATTATCTAATCTTAATCGTTTCTAAGAAAGATGAGAAGATGTAGATACACCAAAAAATGAACTGAGGAAGAGCTGGAAGAATCCAAGGACATATTTTCTGTACTTTATATTTCAACTCCCAGACTACAAATCCTAAAGCCTAGTTCATAACACTGAATTATAAAATGCACTTGGACAAGAAAAAACTTATTTTTTTTCCTAGCAAGCCCAGCTTCCCAGTATTTAATAATTCTGAGTGGAGAAAATAATTCTGAGTGGAGAAAACGACTCTCCATGGCATTCCTCATTTTTCCTAGAAGTCAACTGAATTTCCTTATCACTTGAAATTGAGGTTCAAAAGGAGAAAAGACAAAATGGGAGAGAGCTTTGCCCTTCATCTTTCACTGAGAATCTCGGGGAAGCTCTGCAAACAAAATCAGCTGAGAGCTTGATGAAGGCCAGGAATTCTAAAGCCAGTCATGAGTGTATCAGACATGACCTTGTGTTCCTGGTTATGTTTCTACATAGTAAAATACAGTAAATTGATATTTTCACTTTTTTCCTTTTGCTCATACAATTTGTTTAGTCCTTTTAAAACTTGAGCAAAAAATATAACAACAGATCAAGAAGAAGAAGAGCAACTTTGTCATACTCGGATATCTAACATATAGAAATATATGCCTGTAAGCTTGGAAAATATGTCCTGAAGTTTAAATATTTAATTGTAACCATCTCAAGTTTAGTCCTATAATTCTTTTTATGTGATGTACCATTAAAACAGTGATCTAAACAATGAAAGTAAAATGGAACCCTGCAATTATATAGTCCAATTTCTTTTATGTTCTAGAATGAGGAAATGCATATTTAATCAAAGTTTCAAGTGTCAGGAAGACTCATCCTACCACAAATATAGGAGGTAACAGGTCATATTGAAGAGCAAAACCAAGTTTAGTACTGGACATTTTGTACAAATATGGATTACACAGCAATCATCAATGACTGTATTCCACCCACAACATTTTTAAAACATTATATGAGGGAAAACTCTTGCCTTCAGCCAAGACATAGCATTTTGATTTAGCTGTTATAAGCTTCTTGGTAAATTGGACCAACTAAATCCACAGTGTTGAGTATATGAGATTATGAACCCTACCTGTAAAATAAACTACAAAAGGAATTTGAATCTTTACAAAAACCACTGGCTACTGAGAATAAAGTATGTCTACAAGTTTAACACTTTAAATCATTAACTATGTTTTTTTTTTTTCTGAGCAAATAGTCTTGCAAGTTTAAGTGTTGGATAACCAAGAATATAACTACTTAAAAAATTCTGGTTCATTTTTAGACTCATTAGCTGACATTCAATTTGATATTCTTAAGTTTTTAATTATAAATAAATTAGATATGTCATCATTGATTATCTGCAAAGTAGTCTGATTAAGTCATAAGCAGTTTATAGTTAATATTAATGCTTATTTTAGCAGAAAATAGGGTAATTAGGTTTTTAAATTGTAATATGTATATTGTAAATAAATAAGCCATGAATATTTAAATTTAAGGAGGCAACATATCCAACCATATGCTGGATATCATTAACAAGAATAATGACAAAAGGAAAACCATGATTATTTTGATAAATGTAATTGGCATTTTATACCACAATATATTTCTATATTTTAAGAAAACAAAAGTGATACTATATACATAAATACATATACTGTTAAACACTAGAACTTTTTGCCTTGAAATAATTCAGATTGGGTTTGGGAATATTGCCCAGTGATAGACAGAGTGCATGGCATGTGTGAGATCCTAAGTTCAATTCCTAAAGACATAAAATACATCTGGATTGTATTATAGCTTTTATTAACTGCTTATTGATTTGCATGTGACACCTGATATTCCGTGTAGTAAAACAAATGCTTCAAAAACAATTATCTCACATTAAAAGGATTTATCTGTGAATTCAATATTCTGACCAAAATTATAATGAAATAAAATGAAGCTTCTGCTTACCTGTCTGACCACAGTGTTGTGACTGTGATAACTCCTTTCTTCCCTAGCGAAATCTACTTTGGTTTATAGAGTTTTGATTCTTGTTTCCTTTCATACTTATCATATTTTATACTTCTCTTCAGGATATATTTTTCTTTTTATGTTGTTTTGTAGTGTTCCAGTGTTTTACTTTTCTTCTTTTACATATCACACATTTTCAATATTTTATCTCACCTTCCTTAAAATACCAGTACTTGTGCTGCTGAACTCATGTCTACAGATCCAGCTCATAGTTTTTGACTGAGGCATGTTACCTCCAACACAGTCAAACTGCTTCATAGCATTTCATACTTAACATGTCTGAAACAATACCTCTAGATTTATTGATCTTATATTCTAAAAAATATCTTCTACTGTCCTTTGACGTTTCTGGGTGAATAATCTAGAAATGTCCACTTTTGGCTTCATGACCCACATCAATTATACAAGCATCTCTCAGCAGGTTTGCATCTTTGAAGACCATCATCAGTGTACTTGGGTTTCCATGTTCTTTGCTATGAATTCATAATTGAAGTATTTGTGATGCTTTTGCTGCCAGGTTGAATATTCTTCTAACTATTCTTCATCATCAAAAATTTGTATTTCTAAATAATAGTAAGCAACAATGAACCTTGTAAATGCCAATAATGTCATACTACTTCTTTGATGTTTATGTCATGTGGGTTACCCCAATTCTATAAACTAGTTCTTAATTTATGAGTTTATGATCAAATATCCTCATAGGTAATGCACAATGGAACATTAAATTCTTGTCACCGTTTTTTCTAAATACATTTCAACGTGGAATTAAATTTTGTAGTCCTATATACACTAATTTGAATACTTGTGCATGCATGCATGTGTGCGTGCACGCACACTCACACACACACCACACGCACACACACACAAACAAACACTTTACAGAATATAAAATGACTAGATAAATATAACTGTTTCTTCCATTTCTTCAGAATAAACCCAAAACCATAGGGAAGATATTCAGTGACACCCCACTGGTTTGCACAGTCTAAAGCCTTTTTGTACATTAAGAATTAGCAAAATGCTTTTTAATTACATCTAACTTTTTACAACAAAGTTCTGCTTCACATAGCTCTTGACCATATATAGAAAGAACTCAGATTAAAACCTCTAGTGAGTAGCAAATATGGGAAGAATTTAGAAAAAAATCCAGTCGTATTTAAAACACAGGTCAAGGCTAAGTAGGATTTTATTTTTTATTATAGAAATATGCCAAATTAAGAAATTGTTTTGCTTTCCTTTAAATTCAGAAAACTTAACTTTACAGCACATTTTCAAGACAGATCTGTAATTACTGTACTTCTTTTGCAACAGGCATTGATTTACTTGTTATATCTAGAGTTCATTATAAAGAATAATTTACATATCTTAAAGTTTTTATTGCCTCTCTTTTCAAATTTTCTATGGGTCCAGCTTATTTAAGTTAAAACCCAAAGACTTTGTATACTACACTGACAACATGAGTCAGTTGTGTTGATTCTCTGATTGCATCTCCTTCCTCATAATGACATCTTAATAAATATCATTGAATGAATACAATGTTGATTTTACTGTATTTTCTTTGATTTTTCCCATTTTTCTTCTGTTGAAAATACATTTCTTTTTCATGAAGTGTATCTGATTACAGTTTCCCTTCATCCAACTTTTGCAGAACATCCCCACCTCTCCTTGCTATCCAAATTATAGCCTTTAGTTCTCTTGTTCTTTAGAAAACAAATAGTCATCTAAAATAATAATAAAATAAGATAAAACATAAACAAAGAAACTAAAATAGGACAAAACAAAAAGTACGTGAGAAAAGGTGGTAAAGAACAATTATAAAAAACGTATATAGATGGAGACACACACATACAAACACACACAGAGAATTCCAGTAAAAACACTAAACCAGAAACCATAACGTATATGTAAAAGACGTCTAAGTGGTGAGTGGAGGTGAAGAAACATTACAAGAGAAAGTACCTTTGAAAATGCCATTGAGATAATTTTGGGATGGCGATCTACTGTTGTGCACAGGGTGTGCCTTTAAAAGTGGTTTGTAGGGATGCCATGGTGGTACATATCTTTAGTTTCAGCACTTGTGTAGCAAAGGCAGGAGGATCCCTGAGTTAGAGGACAGGCAGGCTTAAATAGAGAGTTCTACAAAGGCAGAGCTCCATAAAGAGACCTTGTCTCACCACTCCACTCCCCCAAGAGAAGAGTGGTTTATAAATCCCGAGAGTCTCCTTTGGAGAAAACTAACTTTCCACTTATGAATGGTTATCAGTCGGAGGTAGCTTCTGGGTTAGGGATGAGGGCTTGTGTCTATTTCCCTCTCAGCACTGGGACCCCCATCTCGTCCAGATCAGAGCAGCCTCTGAATGCTGCTACACTCTCTGAGTTCATGTTTGTGCTGTTGCTGCCGTTGTGTGTAGAAGGCTTTGTTTCTTTGGTATCCCCGATACACTCTGGCTCTCACAATCTTTCAACCACTCTCTCCTCCTCTTCCTCTTTCTTCTCTTTCTCTACAGGAGCCCTAAGGGGAGTAATTTGAGGGAGACATTCCATTTAGGAAAAAATTCCCAAGGTCCCTCATTCTCTGTATGTTCCCCCACCATGTTGTGAGTCTCTGATTATCCTGTATTTTCAACATTTCCCCAAAGGCAATGTATAAATTTGAACATTTTCAAGTGCTTCTCAGGCAAAACAATAATTGCTCATATTCTGTATCTCATTTGTCAGCATGTAGGCTGGTTAGATTTTTCTCAACTTCTCACAAAATAGAGTCACCTAAAGGTGGAGAATTTCAATTGGTTAATTACCCTCTATTAGATTGGTTTGTGGGTATGTCTGGGGACATTTTCTTGATTAATGAATGATGTGGGAAGGTCCAATGCACTCTTTGGTAATGCCACCTCTGGGAAGTTGGTACTTGGTTGTGTAAGGAAGCAGGTTGATCAAGCCTCCGAGAGCAGGTCAGTAAGTAGTGTTCTTCCATGGTCTCTGCTTCACTTCCTGCCTAGCTTCCCGTGATGACGCACTCCAACCTGGAAGTCAAATAAACCCTCTTCTCCCCTTGTTGCTTTTCATCAGTGTTTTTTAAAAAGCAAACTACATCAGCAGGTTTAAGGCATCTGTTTAATAGGTATTTTCTTTACCACCTAAAAGCATTCTCAAAACGGGCTGGAGAGGTTGCTCGGCAGTGACAAGTACTTTCTACTCTTGCAGAGGACCTTGGTTCATCTTGATGTAGTTGCTGTAACTCTAATTCCCACTCATCTGACAGCTTTCTCTGGTCTCTGCAGGAACCTGTGAGAACATGGTGCACATAGAGATATGTAGGCATAGACACATACAAATAAAATGAAATAAATAAATCTTAAAAACTCAGAAAAACTCCAAAATATGTGCTGTGTATTTTCCATGTACTCTACAATTACACTAGAGGAAGCATATGGTGAAAATTAAAATATTTTAACTGAAGCTTAGACTCCAAATTTACTCTATAATTACATGTTTGGCTTCCTAGATTCCAATATAATGAATACTGAAGGTCACAGCAAGTATTTATTTAAAAATATCTTTGTACACTTTGGGAAATTCTTTATTGTAGCTAATCAGCAGAAGGATGAATTCAGAAACTCCAAATGGAATATTACAGAGTATTAGAATGAATTTAGTTAAATGGAGGGAAAGAAATTAACCTTGGGCTTGCTTTGGTACACCACATATATTGAAATTATAGTCCCTTCATTGAACATAATGACTTCATTCTACAAGCAGCATTAAGTAGGACTTCACTGTACATATTGAATGAAGGCGTATATCGTTACCTGGTTAATCACTATCTCTTGCATTGAAATAAAATAGACTTCCCATTTCCACTAATTATAATACATGAACAAATAGACAATACCCAGTCTGCTTCTCCGTGCTCCTTCTAGAGCAGTTACAAGCTCTCTGTGCTCGCCCACCCTGTTTGGAAAGTACCAAAGTTCTTTTATGAAGAGGGCCTGTCCTCAGGGGAGGAAATGTGGAAGAGAGCAATTAAAATAAGTGTTTCTTACTTTACTATTTGTTAATTAACTGAACACCTTCATCAGCAAATCTTTAAGCTTTCTTTCTTCAAGTTTTAAAGACTAAGCAGTGTGAGAATGGGGCATGTGCGGTATGTGTGGCATGGAACAATTGGATTTATTTTCATCTTATATGCAGTTACAGGGTGTGGAAATCAATGGGGAGTGAAGGCATGGGTAATTAAAAGATGCTCTGTTTTCAATTTTTATGAAACACTTATATTCTACTTAGAAAGAAAAAGATCCTCCCAAAACAACAATAAACAAAACACTCCACTCCCCCAACACACACCACATCATGTCACATCATGTGATTTACAAAGTTGCTCAGATTTATGTCTAGATTTACCATCAGACCATAAGCTTATCTCGGTGAGAATTATATGAAAAATTCACTTACTTTTACCAAATTTTTATGTGCTGCTTCCTGTATTAAATTACTTGATAGTTTACTGATGCCAATGATGTCATTAGCCTTGTCTGCTAACACACAGCACAGTGAATGGCCTGTAGGTGCAAGTGTCTGGTGAGCGAGATTTTTCAGTACATTGTGCGCTTCCTTGTCTCTCACTCTTCAAACACTGTACTTTCATGACTGGAAACAGTTGTTGTTGTTTCCTCTCTCAACTAATATAACTTTTTTTAACATTTCAAATTTCAGAGAGAGTCTGAGAACTTTTCTGGGTTATCTGGGGCCCTTTAACAAGTGAAGGAACTGCCACTCTTAGAAAATACTTAAGAACTCTTAAGAGTACTCTTTTAATTTGTTGGTGTTTTTACATCATGTGTGGGAGATACATTCCAAGACCCTCCAACTGTTCAACATACCAGAATATAGTATTACCGCACATACATTTTTATAATGAAATTTAACTTGTTAATTACACATAAGAGACTAACGACTACAAAGATTAAAATAAAATGAATGATATATTGCTCTAAAGTTTCTTGAATTTGTGAATTATTTATAAACATTTTCTCTTGGGAACTATACCAGTGTTGACTGTAGAAAACAAAACCAATGACAGCAGGAGAATATCTCCTATGAATGTGCGAGAGAACACTGCAGCCATTCAGTACTCAGTGGGGAGGGATGCTCAAACAATCCAGAACATGAGGTTAATATTTTGCTTTCAAGTGTTTTCTCCCATAAAATGAAAGTAATATATAAAGGAACACCAGTTACTAGGAAATCCTGTCTAGGGAAAGTGCTGCCCAATGAGAGATATTGCATAATAGGAAGCATTGACCTTTGGCAAATACTTCCTACTAAGAGACTAGATCAAGGTCTCTCTTTAAAGTACAGTTAGCTTCTGAAGTCTATTTTATTATAGATTTAAAGAAATAATTGTATTGACTACTATTAGGGCAAATAAAAACAGTAGAGACATGGGTCTTTATTCTTGCTGCTTCTTTGCATGTAAAATGACTTCAAACATTGGGGTATTTCCAAGCTCTCTCTTCTTTCCCTCATTTTGCTCCACTGGAAAATCATTTGATTTGTTAATTTGGAAAACCTGGGTAGTTTATTCAGGCATGGAAATTTTCTTAAGGGAAACTTTCTGTCATTTCTCAGATCACAGTGAGTCTACTTACCAAGCAGAGAGAGTAAGCTACTGGAGCATTAGTCTCCTCCACTAAACTACACCATCTACTGTTAACAAGTGTGATGTTGGGGAGAGAGTTGTGTGGATAAAATGCTTGTCTTGAAAGTACAAGGACTGGAGACTTTTCATGCATTGGGAGTTAGTTTTTTTTGAGGGGGGGGGAGTCAGGTGATAGACATGGGTCTGACTTCATTCTTTTACATGTCAAAGTTTTATGAAAACCGTTTGTTGAAGATGCTTTCTTCTTACACTGTGTATTTCTTGCATATTAATCAGGTATCAGGTAGTGGTTTCCATTACATGAACCCGTATAAGTTTGAATATTCTATTCTGTTCCATTAATTTACTAACAAGTGAATTATTGCTAATATATTTATTAATAACATTATAAATTCTATTTTCATGCCATTACCATACTGTTTTTACTTCTGCGGTGATATAGCCTAAAGCCTTGTGTGATAATCCCACAAGGAGTGTTCTTTTAGCTTAGAATAATTTTTCTTGTTCGGGGTCTTTTATGGTCATATGCACTTTCAATTTTTTTTAATTCCTCTAAATACGTCATGGGAATTTTGAAGAGGATTTCATTTTGTTTGTAAAAATATTTTTGGTAGTATGATCATTTTCACACTTGTAATTTTACTGATCTATGAATATGAGAGGTCTGTCCATCTTCTAGTGTCTTCTAAATCTCTTTCACTGTAGATGTTTTCACTGTAGAAGTCTTTTACCTCTTAGTTATTTTTATTCAGTAAGATAGCATAGAAGACCCGAATATGAGTGAATATAAGCCATCTAGTATTTGACAAAGATTACAAAATATACTCTGGGGATATTTTCTTGAGTGAAAAACAAACCTTTAACTCCCAGAAGGCCTCACAGTCCAAAGAGAAATAAATAGGAGGCTAGTAGTTACCTATGCAAGCTATTTCCCTCATACAGAATAAGGTTTCAAAGGCAGGTTAGGAATGTTAAACTTGTGAGTACTGTAGAGAAAGTAGCAATGGGAAAATGTGTTTTCAAGTAGGTTTTCTTTTGCTGCTATTTGTGTGTGTGTGCGCTTCTCACTTTAATGAAATAATGATTAATACATTTGTTAACCTTATTTCTAACAGTGAGATTTTGCTTAGAAAAAAAAAGAGATAATGTCCTAGGACAGTTCATATCACATCTTTCTAGAACATTTTCCAACTTGGCTTTTGTTCCTGTCTGTGTTTCAGATTTTTTTCCTACAACATTTTGAAGTATCTGGGGTTATACATCCTGTTAGATAATAGGCATGTCCCTTCAGTTTACTGGCACTCCAAGAAGCCAGATCCCGCAGTCTGAAGAAATAAGACTATGCCACTCCTTAGTTTTCTGCATGGAAAGACTAGTTGAGAAGGTCTTCTATGCATTTTTTTACAAGTACTATTTATAGACTCACCTAGCACCAAGCTCCCTGTGCTCATTCTCACATGGGTAATTGCAGACTAAATCACATGGTAATGAAACTGTCCACCATTTCCTGACACTTATAGCACTCCGTTACTTTGTTCATGGTATTCCTCTGAAAGCCATCTTACTGATTTCTTCCAATCATCTTGTTTGCTCTTACTTTAAGCTACCTTTAAGCTAGCTCTCTTAATGAAGGCTGACTGCTGAACTCTAAGGGAAAACATCTCCTTTAAGGAATGAAAAGCTCCAAGAATGAGCCATTCTCACAGAAATTGGGGAAAGCCCAATCATGCTAATTTTGACATGTTGTACTGTTCCTTTCAGATATTCTCACATCTTATCAGAAGGATAATTATGCACTAGATCCTTCCTAAGACCGACCCATGGCTCCTTCTTCTATACATAGCATATGTTTAATTTCATCCTCTGGGTCTTTTTTCCCTTATTCTCTCTTTATTGGTAATTAGTTCTTATAATTGAAGATATTTCAAATTCTTTCCTACTCTCTAGCTTTTATTTAGTTTACCATTCATTTTACCCTAATTAAAATAAAATTTATTTAGCCAAATCTTTTCTTCTTTGTTGTTTCTAGGCTTTATATCAACCTTATTTCTCCACTTCCTGCCTACATTTTCTTGTAGAACTTATTTCTCTAATTGATATTTGGACAGTGCAACTTGGTAATCTCAGGTCTTGGAAGATTGACTGAGACATGACAATTACGTATTAGTGACAGGATTAGTTAGTGTCTTACTTAGGATTTTTATTGCTGCAATCAAACACCGTTAACAAAATAAAGTGGAGGGGAAAGACTTTATTTCCTTCACAGTTCCATATAAACAGTTAATCATCAAAAGCAGGGAGGGCAGTCATGGATGCACCCAGGTAGGAACTGATTGAGAAGAATGCTGCTTACTGGCTTACTCCCATAGGTTGCTCACCCTGCTTTCTTATAGAATCCAGGATCACTAGCCCAGGGATGACACCACCCACAATGGGAAGAGTCTTCTTCCCCCACCAACTTTAATTAAGAAAATGCCTTAAACCCAGATCTTATGGAGGCATTTTCTTTATATATACATATATCTCCAAAGCTCCATACATCTTAAACAACTGAAATAAAGTTTTAATGACACTGAAGTTTATTTGGCATTATAGCAACTTAAATGTAAAAATATTTTCTTAACTAATTTTTGCCTATATAGTGGCTCATTTGCTTCAGTACTATGATTCATCATCTGTATTTCCTTCCTTATATGTAATGCATTTTTCATATTAAAAATTTCCATACATATAAACAGAGTATATGTGTGTGTTTGTACTTAATAGATGTCACTAACATGTTTGGATAGAATCAGATTTGATTGCATATTTTGATTAATATTGAACTAAATTTGACCTATCATAGTAGGGGAAATACAGATTCATGTTTTTAAAATATATGTAGAAAAGATTATGAGTTTTCTGCAAATATATTAAAATATTTTAAATGACACATAATTATTTTGATTCAATATATAACAAAAGGCTAAAGACTTAACATGTATACATGCATACACACTGCTTATGTGTATGGATTTTTTTATATAACAAAATGTATGCCATCAGGAAGGAAATACAGATGCTGTCATAGTAATGGAACAAATGACCAACTATTTAAGCAAAAGAGAATTTTTTTGTTCATTTTATAGTGTGCTATAATTTTCTCAACTTCTTTGTTCAGAATTCCTCCAAAGTGTTACTTTTTTAAGAAAATTATTATCAAAACAAAACATGACCACAAAACTGAAACCCACCCACTAACCAACCAACCAACCAACCAAACGTACAAAAAACAACAATGTCCCCCAACATCCAACATACCTAAAATGTCTTCTTACCTATAGTTTGATATTCTCATGCATCTTTCTCTTCTACATGATTTTAGACAGCTGTCGCTAAGAGTTTTAGGTTTCTTCTGTAGGTTCACATTTACCAAAATTTCCAACTACTTTTTAAATCAAGCAAAAGAGAAATCCTTTTCTATATTTTTTAATGATTGTTTTAGATATAAACTTCTAATGTTCTCTGTGCTCATTTTATAAGTAACATTTGGACTCATTTAAGGAATTATCATTGTCATGTTTTCTAGGTGTACCCTTTAGAAGGATAATGTTTCCAAGTATTAATTTCCTTTTTCTGGTTCCAAATAAAAAATTCACAGAACTCACCACCCACACTAAGAAATGAGTCACCACTAAGAAAACAAAACAAAAGCCAAGAACAATGAGACAGGAGCAGCAGGAGGTCCAGTTTCCTGCAGTAGAGAACAGACCTCAGTGAGGTGCACAAGAGAAACCAGAGGGAAAAAAGAGAGTGGAACAGGTGGGAGGGAGAGAAAGGAGTTCTACAACTGCCTGGACCTCTTAATTAGTCTTCTAGACCTTAAGTCAAACATTAAAAAAACAGTTAAAATTTATTTATTTTAAAACAATCTTTTCTCATTTTACAAGCCAATCCTAGTTCCCACTCCCTCCCCTCCTCCTGTTCCCTGTATCTTCCCAGCATCCACTCCTTATAGAGGATAAGTTTTCCATGGGTAGTCAAAAAATCCATCATGTCACTTGGTGCAAGACCAAGGCCATCCCCACTATACCTAGGCTGAGCCAGGTATCCCTCCAAGAGAATCAGCTCCAAAATGTCTGTTCAAATGCTAGGGGTAAATCCTAGTCCCACTACTGGTGGTCCCACAGACTACTCCTGCCATACAACTGTTACCCACACTCAGAGAGCCTACTTTGATCCTATATGTGTTACCCCACTATCAGTCTGGAGTCATTGAGGTCCTACTAGCTCAGATCAGTTGTTTCTGTGAGCACCCCCATTATGGTCCTGACCTTTTTGCTCATATTATCACTCTTCCACTCTGTATGCTGTGAATAGCATTGGTAAATAAAGGACTACTCTGAGCCTACAGCAGACAGGGCAGAAAGAGCTAGGTGGGGGATGGGGAGAATGAAATGAATGCTGGGAAAAGAAAGGCAGAGTCAGAGAGAAGCCATGTAGCACTGCTGGAAACAGGCACTGCATCTTTACCCTGTAAGCCACAGCCATATGGCAATACACAGATTAGTAGAAATGGGTTAAATTAATATACAAGAGCTAGTCAATAGGAAGCTCGAGCTAATGGGCCAAACAGTGATTTAATTAATACAGTTTTTGTGTGATTATTTCATGGCTAAGTGGCCAGGAACCAACAAGTGGCCTGGAACCAACAAGCAGTCTTCATCCAACACCTCCCCCTCTTTGACTGAATGTTGGGAGCTCAGCCCAATGCTTCACTGTGGATCTCTGCATCTACCTCTATCAGTTGCAGGAAGAAGGTTCTATGATGACAATTAAGGTAGTAATCAATCTGATTACTGGGGAAGTTCGGCCAGTTCAGGCATCCTCTCCTCTATTGCTTAGGGTCTTGGTTTGGTAGGTCATCCTTGTGGATTCTGGGAAATTTCCCTAGTGCCAGGTTTCTATCCTGCCACATAATCCACCCTCTCAATCAAGATATTGCTTTCCTTGCTCTCCCTTTCTGTCTTTCCCCCATCTTGACTATCCTGTTCCCTCATGTCCTCCTCCTCTTTTCCCTTCTCCTTCCCTTCTGTCCTCCCTTTTCCCTCACCATTACCGTTAAATGATGACCTTAAAAACTAAAATGAGTCCCAAGTTAGGTTTGTCTTACTCCTGAAAGCATAGCATATGTGGCAGATCATCACAGTTTCTCTCTCTCAATGGCCCTAATTGTTGCAGAGGAGCAGAGCCCCTGATAGAGTAGGTGCTATGACTTATGGAGTCATGGTGACCCTGACAGGTCCCACTGTGGAAGGAAGAGGATGTGGAGGGTGGGAGACAGACAAATACGCCATGCTGAGGGAGCTTGGGTGTGGAATTTATTTAGTGGGTATTGGGAGGGTGTAAGGTTAATGGGGTATGTAGGAGAGAGAGAGAAAGAGAGAGAGGGACAGAAAAAGAGAGGAAATAGGAAAGGGGGAGAAAAGAGAGCAGAGGGTACCTTTTTCAGAAGAAGATTGGACAGAGAGAATAAAAGGAAGGTTGGAGGCACAAGATCAGCTTGCTTCAATGGGAAGGAGATTGGAAGTGGGTGGAACTTGTCTCTTAAAGGGAGAGAATGCCCAGGTGACAGGGCAGGTCTGTGTAATTCTAGCAGTAGGTGGGTGTGCCTAAATGTAGCTAAGGACATGAGTTTGTTTTCATACTGAGCTTTTCTGCAAGGAACCTTTACAGAAAGGCTTTGGTAGTTATGTTTTTCCTCCATTAGTGAATCACTTTCATATATGCCAAGTTACATTGAACCCAATCAGGAATTAAGTAGAATTTCATTAGGCCTCTGATAGACCTGTGCAAGAATGTAAGGTCCCTGAGGGCACAAAACCTGTCTCTTTCTTTCTTTCTTTCTTTCTTTCTTTCTTTCTTTCTTTCTTTCTTTCTTTCTTTCTTTCTTTCTTTTTTAGATTTTTTCGAGACAGGGTTTCTCCGTAGCTTTTTTTTTGGTTCCTGTCCTGGAACTAGCTCTTCTAGACCTGGCTGGCCTCGAACTCACAGAGATCCGCCTGCCTCTGCCTCCCGAGTGCTGGGATTAAAGGCGTGTGCCACCACTGCCCGGCTCTTTTCTTTCTTTTTATAGTGCACTATAGTTGGTTGAAAATGTTAGAGTCAATATAAACTATTTAAAATGATGGTTGCAGAACTTATAAGGTTTATGTCTCTGAAAGGGGATGAAGAGGTGATAAAGTTAGTTCAGTAAGACTAACTTTAAGGAAATATGAAACACATTGCCCGAAAAAGTGAACTTTTGAGAGTTATACCAATCTATGTTAAGTTAAACAGTGAATGTTTTATTCTGAACCCTCAATAAGTTATTGATTTAGTATGCATATAAAGATATATTTTAAGGAGAAGACAGCAAGTTGGAAAGTTGGAGAAAAAGACTGCTTCTGGATAGAGTTGGGGGGAAGGGGGTGAATAGAATAAAAATATGCTGTAAACATTCTCAAATAACAAATAAAAATTAAAAATAATAAAAAGAACTAAAACCTGTTTTTATGTTATCAAAAAAGGAGGTAAAAGGAATAAATATGACCATAAGTGACTAGAACCTATTGAAAATAACAGTAGATAGTTCTGACAAAACTCTGACCAGTAGATAGAAAACATAGACAGGAGAAGAGGCATGAAGTCCATGGGCCGTGGAATAAGGAGCAAGGCCAAGAGAAATTGCTGAACTCAAGAGAGAAGGTAAGAAGTGGTTTCTCCTAAAGTTAGGCCGTTACCCCACACATTTGCTGTGGTATATTTTTGCTTGCATGCGTGCACACATGCGCAAGCACGCACAAACACACACACAACCAAACTGACACATTAAGGTTTAAAAAAATTATGTGCTATGAATGTTAGTGGCTACTAAAAAGATGTTTGAGGTGGGGGTATGCTGGGAGAAATGGAGGGAGAGGGATCTGTAATTGGGAAGTATTGTACAGGAGAATCTATTTTCACAAAAAGAAAAAGGATAAAATTTAAACAAATTAAAAAGAGGCTTGATAAATTTTTATACCTTAACTATAAATGTAATATACAAATAAAAATTGGAACATTCTCTATGTGAAATATTTTTTTTTCAATCTCAGACCTAAGTTTATAATTGTTACTGAAACATTAGACGGTTTGGAGACAGATGTGGATTAGAATATTTCTATATCTTGATGGCTTTCGTCTCTGGAAATAAGTACATATAGATTATAAATTTTCTTGTCATCAAAAATAAGTAATATGATCTTATCTATGTGATAGAAATGCTATGACATATAACTAAAAACCTCGTAGCAAGATGCTTAGCAAATGCCTGGAGCCCAGTAAGAAGTTAATGTATAATTATATATCAAAACTGTTATCAGTCATCATCCAATCTGAGAAAAAACTTTTCAATGTCTAAGGTATTTATCAAGAAGATCACATAATGTCAGTGTGTAAAATTCTTAATAAGAGGTGCACATTCTTATATGGAAGAAGTAAATACATTAAAGGTGGGATCTTTACTAATTTGTATTTGATATAATCAAATTTAGATTTCAGAATTATTTGTTATCTTAACAATATAAAATGTAATAATTACATGAAATATATTTTATATACACTATGAAATCTTAGTCTATCAAAAGAAATGTAATGAGAAAGGGTTTAGTCTAATAAACTTTATATAATGATATAATGTTTAATAACCAAAATTAAAAGTGATCAGATAAGAATTAACTGACATATTTTAGACCTAAGAAGCCTGGGAAAATAAAAGTAGAGTTTATGAAAACACAGGTGTAGAAATAGTTCTATAAATACATGAAACAACAATCTATAAACATAAATGATATTTACTACCCCATGTTAAATTTCAAATCCGGGACATATAGCTGAGGTGCCTATTTAACTTATCAAAGCAGACTTGGTCGCCAGGTTCATGTAGCATCCATCAGTCCCTACCTATCTGTTAGCAGGGTATGGCTTGCATGCCCAGGCCTCTACCCTGAACTCTCCAGCCCAGGGTCTGGGCTGCCCTTACCCCAGAGCCTCTTCTCTGTAAAATCCATATATTTTGTTTAGGCACCCTTTTGTACCTTTCACTTCCTGACTGCTGAACCTGGTTCCCTCTCTCCTTTCCCCTCTTCCTCTCCCCACCTTGCCAGCTCAGTCTGCCCCTGTGGACTCACCCATGTGTCCGAGTCTCGGCCCCTGGCTATGCTTTCCCTGTTATCTACAATAACCTTTCTCCTCCACATACTTGAATGCAGTTGTGTCCTTCCCTTTCCTTTTTATTTTTTTTCATTCACTTCTTACACAGAAGAAGAAAGACATGAACAGATAAAATTGTAATACTACCTCTTCTTACCATGCAATTTCTGATGTCTCAAATACAACATCACACACACAAAAAGCAACGAGTAGCTATTCACAATATCTGATCACATGACGATACAAGTAAAAAGCTAAATGAGAGTCGTACAGTAAAGACTTTAAATGTTTTTGGTGAAATCCTTGGCAACTAATTTAAAATATTGATGATTTCCTAATGCAAGGAGAGCTTGACACTTAAGATAAGCTCTATAGTAGCATAAATCTACAGTCAAAGGGAGCTGCTAGACTTATGAAGTAATCATATAGTGGAGATAGTTTGTAGTGGCTAAAATGATCCTTTAAGTAATTTTTGTGATTTTCAAAAGGTTTATTAAATAATAATAAGAAAAAATCTCAAGAAATTATTAATATTCAAAGTGTAACTTTCATCACAGCAGAAGGTAAAAATGAAAAGAAAAATAAAACTGAGCAGCTGGCAACTTTCATTGCTCTATGATTTTTGTCTGTTTCCTAATGTTGACAGGATATTTCAAAATATACTATAGTTAAGGATACAATGAATTAATATATCTCTGATGATGACAAGAAATCTAAAAAGTTATTTTTTTTAAAAAAATAAGGAGAACAGAAACCCTTCCTTTTAGAAGTTTTTAGGTTTAAATGGGCACAAAGTTTAAAATACATCTTTATGAGAAGCTAATGTTCAAAATAGAACTGGCATCTCCCTGCTGGTAGCAACTAAAGCAATAAGGCATTCAAGTCCTCGTGGGTAATTGTTTAAGTTGGCAAGATGAGAACACACATATCATTAAGCTTTAGATCCACATTTACTTTGGGGCCCTGGTTTACATATTAGGAAATGATGTATGCTGGTAAGTGATATAAGACTCAAAACATTTCTTTTTGATTTTGAGTCGGGGTGAGGATATATTCATGGAGAGCCAGTTATGCTATGAGGTGGAGAGTTCCAGAGACTGATCATACTATGGTTGTCATTAAATCCAGCCAAGTCCTTGATGTGAGAAATTTCAGTTCATTGTTGATGACACAGATTGCAGAAACATATGGAAGCAATTAGAGGAAAGTAAATGGAGACAGTGGGTGCAGGCAACATATTTGTGGAGCCTGACTAGATAAAAGCAATAATATAAGCTGAAATCTAAAAGAGGCAGCAAGGTCTCTGGTATCTACTTACAAATGAAGAAATTTGAGCATGAAAGCAATCCAAAGAAGACAAAAATCGATGATGCTCTGGTGGGGATGTGGGAGTGTGGAGCACCATTATGATAAATTAGAAGGTTATATTACAAAGGCCAGAGTTAGATTTTCAGATAAGATTCCTCCTCTGCTGAGATGGGCAGGAAGTTCTGTCTGAAGAAAAAATTTAACAGGAAACAAGCAGCTGTGTCTGGGAAGCAGAGGTCTCTGTGTGCGGGTAGGAAGCACGGGGTCCTTCTTAGGAGCAATGAAGGCCCCTAGGACATGCCCAGTGCTTACTGATTTGCTAGTACTTTATTTTTAATTTGTTCATCTTTGATTCTCATAAAGACAAACTGTCATTGTAACCAGTGCTTGGGATGCAGTCCTTATATTGCCTCCATGACAGCTGTTCATGTGTCCTATCTTCCGTCATTCAGTGTTGATCAGTCTCTTTTTTTCTCTAGGCCATGCCAAAGAAGCTAGGAGATATCATAGCCCTACTTCTTCATATGAACTGGAGTAAGAAAAAGAGTTGTTGTCTTTCACTATACTTCTAGTGTTTAACAATAAGAGGGGACGCAGAGAAGGCATTTCAGGAAGATGGGATAAGAACAGACATTTTGTTTTCCTCAAATACGTTTGTAATTTCTTTTCTCTCGTCTACTCTCCATAGTCATTAGTTCCCTCCCATGAGAATCAGAAACAAGACAGATTGACTTTCTGAACTCAGAGAATCAAATAAGGAGATATGATTATCTGTTTCTCTAGCAAATAGATGTGAGTTTCATGACTGGACAACATTTACAACCGTACCTTAATTCTTAAATTAATGCCCATAATAATATGATTATCTGTTTCTCTAACAAATAGATGTAAGTTTCATGACTGGACAACATTTACAACTGTATCTTAATTCTCAATGAACATAATAAACTTGTCGTAGGATTTTTATTGATGCAAAGAGACACCAAGCCGGGCGGTGGTGGCGCACGCCTTTAATCCCAGCACTTGGGAGGCAGAGGCGGGTGGATCTCTGTGAGTTCGAGACCAGCCTGGTCTACAAAGGGAGTTCCAGGACAGGCTCCAAAGCTACAGAGAAACCCTGTCTCGAAAAACCAAAAAAAAAAAAAAAAAAAAAAAGAGACACCAAAACCACAGCCACTCTTATAAAAGTAAAACATTTAGTTGGGGTGACGTTCTTACAGTTTCAGGGGTTCAGTCCTTTATTACTATGTCAGAAAACATGGTAGCATGAAGACTGATGTAGTCCTCAGCTGAGAGTGTTACATCTTGAAGGCAGCAGAATGTTCACTGACCGACACACTGAGTGAAGTCTGAGTAAAAGAGTTCAAAGCCAGCCTCCACCGTGACACACTTCCTTCAATAAGTCCATACCGACTCCAACAATGCCACACCTCTTAATATGGACATACCCTTTGAGGGTCATTTTTCTTCCAAACCACAACAAACTCAAAAGTTTATAATCATTGTTTAAAACCAGTAACAATAAATACTTGTATTTCTGTACACATTCATGGATACGCCCTGTAAATCAGTAAGTATAGATTTTTACCAGAATCTCAGTTTGGAATATGATGGATTACACCTCACTCCATCTTAGGCACAGTGTAGGAAAAAGGAAAGCAAAGATGCAGTCCACATTAGGAGGTAAGGTGGTGTATACAGTTTATTTTCTCCTTGTTCAATCTCTCTTCAGAGCTGGTCGAACTGGTCAAGTGTTTGTCTCAAAGTTACTTCTAGGGGGCAGCAGTGTCCTCAAATTTTTCCAATAATTCTTCCTATTTAACTTTCTTTAGCGTCTCTTAGGTCTTCTTCAAAGAAGCAAACTTTAAGCATAAACATTAATAAATCATGCTTTTGGGGGGCACAGTAACATTAGAAAGTAATGTCCTACTTAAAGCTATTATCAGGAGAAGAATGGTAGAGAACATTTAAAAAGTTAATGTATTTATACAGATTAGATGAGACAAATATATCATAAAAGACTGGTTACACACACAAATAAGCTCTCATTTCACCATTTACTGTATGGAGTTCATGCTTTACTTTCCAATTTAATATACAGTTACTAAATTCAATATTCTAAGCATAAATATTTTTTAGAAAATAAAAACTTGAGATGTGGCATTTTAAATATGTAAGAGTCAAAAACTTTTAGAGGAGGTAAAAATAGACTTAGATCTAACCTGAATTTTTTCATGATTACCTTGATTTTCAAGAACATTTACTTTATTGGTGAATTTTAATTTGAATGAAGATTGTGAATAACTCCAAAAGCAAATCAGAAATCAGTTTAAAATTCTTGACTCTTTTATGAATTTGCTACTAATGGAGATGCTAGGCATGAATATTGTGACAGCCAATTATAAACATGAAATTGTATTTCTTATTTCACTTTGACATATTGAGTTACAGGTCCCAAACTCTATCATTTGGAGACTCTGTAGAAAGAAGTCACATCACTCTGGTCATTAGGAGGAGAATAATGTTCGCTTACTTAGTTGCTTCAAAAGTTAATCCGCACTGTTTTTTTCTTCTACTGTCATCATCTGGTAGGATGAGGATTCTTCCCCTTTCCCTTCTCCTAATGACAATTTCTCCTGATTTGTGAGCTAATGGCATTGCAAAAATATAGTTGAGCTAAGTAGAAAATGAAAATGTTGTTCAGAACGCTCAATGTTCTAAAATAGCCTCACTTTTGTAACACTGAAAAAGGGCCTTGCTTAATTGTCACTATTTTGTAAAACATATGATTCTGATATTTTCCTTCTCCAAGGGAGATAAAATAATAGAACAAATGGGAGAAATTGTCTTTGAGTTATATATAACTTCTCATTTGCACACTGAGTTCTTACTCATCGCTTTTGATTGCCAAACATCAGAGCCATGAAAAAGTATATTGCCACTAATTATAAGGATGAGAATCTGATATTATTTATCAAGAACATATTCACTTTTTAACAGCTTTTTTCAATTAACATTTGGTGAAAAAGTGCAATTATTACTAGAAAAATGTAAACACTCATACTGTTCTTTTCTCCTAAACCCTTATCTGTTGCTGTAAGTATTTCACTGACTGTTGATGCAAGCAGAATCATGCTTTTAAGACAACAGAAATGCCTTTGTAAGATCATCCACTGTTCATGAAAGGATGCTGTCACCAAAACATGAGTGACTGCGACCACAATCACTGTCTTCTCTTGTCTTGGCATTTTTGTTAATTAAACAAAATATCTGCCAGTGTCCTTATAAAAGTATTCATCTGCTTTCCTTTAATTTGAAGTGGATTAAAAGTGAGATTCAGCATTAATTAAGCACATAGAGTTTATGGAGATTTTAATTGCAAAAACACTTCAGAAGGGAACATGCAAAAGGCTCCTTAGTTCTATTTCACAAAGAAGATGGTATTAAACAATGACAAGACAAAAAGAACCCCCTTAAGAACATGCCACCACCGGCCCTGTAGTGCATGACTAATTTGCATGGAGTCTAGCTGGGAACATGTAAGGAGTCGGCTGAAGATCAACAACTGCCTCAAGCAGTTTTTAACTGTTATATTGATGTCTAGAATTTTCAATTTGTCTTTGAAAATTTGCATGAGTTTGAGGAGAGAGTAATAAAAGTCTGAAAACTTGTCACTGAGATCAACCAATTCAATTAATATCCTTGCACATTGCATTCTGCACACAAGATTCCAGCTGTCCATCTTTAAGTTGAATTTGGTACAGAAAGACTAGCCCATGTCTAAGGGGTTTCTGGAAGTTTCACATTTTGTGACTAATTATCCTAACCAGATCTTGGTGCAAAACGGGGCCATCTTGCATGTTCTCTTCTGGCATGATTCTGGTTCAGCCTTGTCACACTGAACTTTTAAGGGAAGCTCTATCTTTGCAGCCCAGGCTACATGTGACAAGATTAAATTGGCACACTTTCACTGTATAGCTCTTGAGTTCCTGGCAGCACAAGCCTGGCGGATCCCTCTGAGAGAAGTCTCAGCTGTCACTCAGTGACCCATTAACACTACTGTTCCATCCTGCAGTGTCAGTTTTTTCATTCTTATGAATATAATGCTCCCAGGGGATTGAAGGTATCTTCAGGAATGAGAGAGAACAGCCGATTCGGGCTAACTATCAAAGACAGAGCAAACAACACAGCCAGAGCACAAATTCCAACAGACAAATTCTAAACACAGTAAAAGAAGTCTATCATGATGGAAACATAAACAGTTTAAACTAGCATATTGTTCCATGGAGCATTCTTTTTTTTTTACATCTATTTATTTATTTTATATCACAACAATAGTTTCCCTTTCCTTCTCTCCTTCCAGTGCTTCCCCAACCTTCTCTTTACACCCCTCCATCCATTTTTTTATCCATTTATATTCATAAAAAAGCAGGCCTTCCATGGAAATCAACAAAACATTGCACATCAAGTTGTAGTAAGAGTAAACACCTCCCCATGTATTGAGAATGAGCAAGACAATCCTGTATGAGGAACAGGTCCCTAAGAGCCAGTCAAAGCATTAGGGACAGGACCTGCTCCTATTCCTAGGAATTCCACAAGTCGACGGAGCTACACAGCTGTTACATAGACATAGAGGTCCTAGGTTGGTCCCATGAAGGATCTCTGGCTATTGGTTCCTATGAACCCAGGTTAGTTGTTTTTGTGGGTTTTCTTGTGATCGTCTTGACTTCTTTGGTTCCTAAAATTCTGTCTTCCACTCTTCAGTCAGATTCTCTGAGCTCAGCCTAATGTTCCTCTGTGGGTGTTTGCACCTGTTTGTGCCAGTTGCTAGATGAAGCCTCTCTGTGACTACTGGGCTTGTCACCAAACTATGAGTATAGCAGAATATCAGTAGGCATCATTACATTGACATTTATTTTCTTTAATCATGTCTGGTTCTAATCTGTTCTCTAGGTTGTCCAGCATCTGGGTCCTGGCACTCCAGGCAGTGTCAGGTGTGGGTTTACTCTCCTGGCACAGGTCTAAGCATGAATCATGGGCACATCATTGGAAGTTACATTTTATGGTTACTACATGAAAAATAATATGGGACTTTGGCTCCTCTAGGGCTGGTGAAATGGCTTATTAGGAAAAAACCCTACTGTCCAGAGGTCAGTCTTCAGAACCCAAGTTATAATGGAAGGAGAGAACTGGCCCTACAACTTTGTAAGCCAGGGCACAGTGAAACCATCAAACTAGACTGATCCACAGCTGAGAAGAAAGGTTCACCGGGAATCAAACTATCAAGGCCATATAAGAGGGTTAGGGGGATGGGAGAGCAAACAGAATTAACCTGGAGGATGGAACTCTTTGAGCTGATATAGACTGAGCAGAATTACTAAGAAATAGGTGCCTTTGCCAAAGGTAGTTGACCTTCGGGAAAAAAACAAGGGTGGTTCCTTGTAAACAGAAACCATCTCCTTGGAAATCTGCTTTTTGTAAACAACAAATCACCTTAGGTTTCTGTTTCTCCAGAAAAATTCTTTCTGTTTAGAACTCTGTCCCTTGCACTGCCATTATGAAGGCAAATACTTTGGATCTAACACAGCTGTCCTGCCACCTTCACACATGAGCTGTGGCACATCCCTACCCTCTCAAAATCACACACACACACACACACACATGCACACACACACACGGGTGGGGTGGGGGAGAGAAATGGTTTTATATTCCCTACTAAGATAGGTTAAATTTAGATGTATTCCAAGCAAACTATATAAGCAAATATCTTTGGAAACCTGTTAGAGATATCTTTAAGAACAGAAAAAACCATGCTCACCTTAGTGGCAACAAAAGGTTGCCAAGAGATATGTTAAAATCCAGGAAGAATTCAGAACTATCACAATGGTAAAGAGCCTGATGTTCTGCAAACTTTCTAATGGAATCAACTCTGTGTTCACTGCCCATAGAAGACAAAGGTTTAATAACCTCCTTCAGGCTAAGGTTTGGGAACCTCAAAACTGTGACAGAAGTCTAAAAAGTGTCATTTTTCTCAAGAGCATTAACTTGTAAACAGTTTAGGGGCAGAGTTATATCGAAAAGTTAGCATTTAAATAATGTAAACTATACATAATTTGCAACTTCATTTTTTTTTCATAGAAATAAAAGTAGTATAGAATAGAGTAGGCTTACCAAATGTATTTTAAAGATCCAAAACAAGAACAGAAAAATAGGAACAGGAAGAAACACTTTAACCTGTCTCCTAGGACCTTTAAAAAACAATCACAAAAAATTATCATTCAAAACTTTTTATATCATTAAAAAGAAAATAGTAAGACCGTCAGTGCACCATGAATAAGTGGCAGGCCATGATCAGGCTGGATATGAGTGATGAGTACTTGTGTACTCAATGTATATGGATATACTTTTCAATAAATATGTGAAGATGGTGTTAATTTTTTCTTTCTTTTAAAAGCAAAGTTAAGCCAAACAGTGGTGGTGCACGCCTTTACTCTGAGCACTTGTGAGGCAGAGGCAGGTGAATCTGTAAGCTCGAGGCCAGCCAACCAACTTACTGGTCTACAAAAAAGTGAGTTCTAAGATAGCTAGGACTGTAATACCGAGAAACCCAGTCTCAAAAAATAAAACAAAAGATAAAACGAAACATAAAGTTAGAAGAATGATGTCATTTGTCATTTTCTTTTCTGTCTCTCCCTCTGTCCAGTCCTCTACCCATCCCCTTCCTTCCTCCTGACTCTGTCTTGCCCACCTTCACCTTCCTTCTTCCTTCTGAATTCCCTTGTTTTTGGGATGGGGAGGGGAGGGACGTTTCCCAGACAGGCATCAAGTTGGCTGAGGATAAGCCTAAAGTCTGGATCCTGCAAGCTTCCTTGTCTAGTGTCTGCGATCACACGAATTTATGCCCCAGATACTGTCCTAGTTTGGGGTGCTGAGACTGAACCCGAGGTCTCTAGTACACTGGTCAGGATTCTTAGTGGGTTGTACAGAGAAAATACAGCTGCTGCGTGGTGAGAATGGTGGCGTTAACCACAGCGAATGTGTCTGAAATTTCCATTTTTCCGTTGGAAGGCACCGAGGACCCGCCCCCGTGGGCGGGGCTTCTAGTTTGCTGTCGCAAGCGCTGTAATTGGGTCGCGCTATTCTTGCGTCAGAGAAGCTGGGCCGCCATCTTCGAAGCCACGGAGTGGTCGTTGGAGTCGCTACCGTTTGGGCCTCGCGTTTCTCCATGAGGAAGATGCTGGCCGCTGTGGTGTCCCACGTGTTTTCGGGAGTGACCCAGAAGCCAGCCATGAGAGGGCTGCTGGCGTCCCTGAACTTCTCCAACGACGCCACCTGCGACATTAAGAAATGCGACCTGTACCGGCTGGAAGAGGGCCCTCCGACCTCCACCGTGCTCACCCGAGAGGAGGCCCTCAAGTACTACCGGGCCATGCAGGTGATTCGGCGCATGGAGCTGAAGTCTGACCAGATGTACAAGCAGAAGTTCATTCGTGGTTTCTGTCACCTGTGTGACGGGCAAGAAGCCTGCTGCGTGGGGCTGGAGGCGGGGATCAATCCCACGGATCATGTCATCACGTCCTACCGGGCTCATGGCTTGTGCTACACGCGGGGCCTGTCGGTCAAATCCATTCTCGCCGAGCTGACTGGACGCCGAGGAGGCTGTGCCAAGGGCAAAGGAGGCTCGATGCACATGTACGGCAAGCACTTCTACGGAGGCAATGGCATTGTTGGGGCACAGGTGCCCCTGGGAGCCGGTATCGCTTTTGCCTGTAAATACTTGGGAAATGGTCAGGTCTGCCTGGCTCTGTATGGCGACGGTGCGGCTAACCAGGGGCAGGTAGCCGAAGCTTACAATATATCGGCCTTGTGGAAATTACCTTGTGTCTTCATCTGTGAGAATAACCGCTACGGAATGGGGACGGCCATTGAGAGAGCAGCTGCCAGCACTGATTACCACAAGAGAGGCAATTTTATCCCTGGACTGAGGGTGAATGGGATGGATATCCTCTCTGTCCGTGAGGCGACCAAGTTTGCAGCTGAACACTGCAGATCTGGAAAGGGGCCCATTTTGATGGAACTGCAGACCTACCGTTATCATGGACACAGTATGAGTGACCCGGGGGTCAGTTACCGTTCACGAGAAGAAGTTCACAACATGCGAAGCAAGAGTGACCCTATTATGCTTCTCCGAGAGAGAATGATAAACAACAACCTCAGCAACGTTGAAGAGTTGAAGGAAATCGATGCAGATGTGAGAAAAGAAGTTGAGGAAGCAGCCCAGTTTGCTACAACTGATCCAGAACCAACTTTGGAAGAATTAGCTCATCACCTCTACTACCGCAATCCACCATTTGAAGTTCGTGGTACAAATAAATGGATCAAGTATATGTCTGTCAGTTAGACAGAAATTACTCATGGATATGTTATGAATTCTTCAGCGAAAAATTTACGTTGAACTTTAGGAAACTTCTCAGTTTTGTTAAGGAGAAATAAATAAAATATTAAAGACAAAGGTCTTGTAAACCTTCATAAAGATAGATTAATAGCTTATTAAGGGGATTAGAAGATAAGCATTTGTTTTAAAGGGATGTTCTATTTTATATTGTAACTTTAAAAGGCACTATATCATAAATAATATGAATGACTTTGAGAATATTTTAAATTTATAATCTCAATTTATAAATCTAAAATAGGAAAATCATTAACTTCCCCAATTTGTCGTAATTGTTTGATTTCACTTTAGTCATGAAATAAATACTGTTCTTTAATGAAATAGACTTGATTCTTGCTTGCCATGAATTTTTGTAAAGTCATATCCCGAGTTAGGAGAATGAATTTAAGCCACCTGGGACCTCTTCTGCTAAGCCACTTGCAAAAACTGATATACATTAACCAGTAATGGACACACTGCTTTTTCATAGAAGGCATGCATATGTGACATTTTTCTGACTTCCCAGAAAAATTTAATAGGGCAAAGACAGGGAAGAAAAGGGGAATGTTTTGTTTTTGTTTTCTTTTTTTTTGGGGGGGGGGGTTCGAGACAGGGTTTCTCTGTGGTTTTGGAGCCTGTCCTGGAACTAGCTCTTGTAAACCAGGCTCATCTCGAACTCACAGAGATCCGCCTGCCTCTGCCTCCCGAGTGCTGGGATTAAAGGCGTGCGCCACTACCGCCCGGCTTGTTTTTGTTTTCATAGCATCTTATTTATAGTATTTGTAGTGTACTAACTAGGAAAATGTAAACAAAATCTTAGACTTTTATTTGTGTTAATATTCATGCTAATGTTATATTTGCTTTACAATCATTGATTCTACACATGTTCTAGATTTGAAAAAGCTGTGGTGAATTCTCCTACAAAAACCAACAAACATCATTACCCCTCAAAGCTGAGAAAGTTTGCAGGTTCTGCTATTTTGAATAATGTTGTGAACATAGTTGAACAAGAATCCTTGTGGTATGATTGTGCATCCTTTGTGTATATGCCTAAAATTGGTATAGCTGGGTCTTGAGGTGGACTGATTCCCCATTTTCTAAGAAATCTCCATACAGATTTCTGAACTGCTTGTATAAGTTTGCACTCCCACAAGCTGTGGAGAAGTGTCTTATAAGTAAGATTAGGATAACCATCCTACAATCCACAGCACCAGAGTGGCTAGACAAGAAGGCAGGCCCAAAGAGGGTTGCATGGGTTTCCCAGAGAAAGTATTAGAAAAAATTCCTGGATAAACTGGGAAAGGAGGCGGGGTGGGGGTTAGGAGGGATGGAAGGATGGGAACTAGAGGGAGCAGCTTGGGCGGGCTGGGTGCAAAAAATTAAAGAATAAAAATGAAAAAGCTGAGAAAGTAAAATCAAAGAGATGACTTTAATGCACTTAATTCAACTCTGCTTTCCATTCAAAGGTAACTCTAAAGTACATATTGCAAGTTGCTGCTGTTGATTGATATCTTCTAAATCATCTAAGTATATACATATTAAAATTTTCTGAAGAAAAACTTGACTAATCACAGAGGCTCAGTTATTTATACTTCATTACCTTATCAGTTAGTATACCGAAACATGGTGAAAACACTACTCCTTGGTTATATTTAACTAGACCTTAAATTCCCTCAAACTTGATGTCTGGTATATGCTATTCTTCTGTGACAGATTTAATTGAAACCAGAAATGAAATCTAATGGTTTCAGAACCAGTTTCTGGAGCATACAAAAGCCTTTTATTTCACAGCATCTGCTCATATAAATAGAAATGTAGGTTTCTTTTCTGTCACTGTAACACTCTGACAAAAGCAACTTGAAGGGGACAAGGTCCACCTTAGCCCATAGTTCCAGTAATAGTTCATGTTAGCAGGGAAGTTGATTTGAAGCGGAGGGCTCATGAGATCTGCTCACTTTGAGTTCATAGTCTGAAACCTGCAGAAGGCCTTCTCGTGCTCAACTCTTTCTTCACTTTCAACAGTCCAGGATCCCTTGTCTCAGGAAATGGTGCCACCAACAATGTGTGTGGGGGGTGTCCTATCTCAGTTAACATAATTTCTCACAGGCATGTGCAGAAGCCCATCTCTCCTGATTCTAGATCCTGTTACATTGGCAATGCTAATATAACAATCTGGTTCCCAAGAAATACAAGGGAGAACCAAAAGCTCAGGGGCTTCTCTATTAACCCTTGAATACAAACATAAAGGCACAGAGTCTATCCTTCTGCAAATAAGATAACCTCAAAATTGCAAGTTTACAGAGATAAATGTGCATATTATTTCCTTTGCTTTTATTAATATGGAGGAGGCTACATGTCACAGTATGCCATGTCAGAGACAAGATGGAGGAGTTTATTTAATCATGTTTGTTTCTGGAAATCAAGCTAAGTAGCAAGAACCTTTATCTATTGAGTCATCTTACTGTCTCAAGGTGGTGTTTATAAATGAGTGATATTACTACCTCATGTAATTTGGTCACAATACTGTAGCTATTCAGAGATACTAGAACCAGGTCTCTATAGTTAGAAAAAAAAAGATTTTTGCATAAAAATCTTCCAAGTTAACAAATAGTTTTCTAATAACAGTACATTTCATCGTAACCCTCTAGTATTTCCACATGTTTGCAAGCCTATAAAATTATACAAACAGTATATAAAATAATTTTTAAAGTTTTTTTTACATAATGGATTGTTTATGGTCAGCATAAAGTAAGATATAAGGATTTTATTGATAAGGAAGTCATAAATAATTAAGATATATGGGTACTGAATTTCAGACAAATTTTCAAATCTTATTATGTTAGAAGAATAAAGTATTTCTGTCCCATTTACAGTGGAAATCTCATTAGGCAGGGGTTTCCTTATTAGAAGATATTCAGAATTTGTATACCTTCAGGGATGATAACCTTACTGTTGGTTGTTATATAATTCTGTGATTATCCATTAAATAAATTCCACCTTAACTGATAAGGTCAAGTTTTATCCGTTAACTAATCCTAGCAATCATGTTAGGCTTTAAAACCAAGGATGAGTAGAAATCTAGAAGTTTGTTTCTATTTCCTGTCTAAACTACTATTCTATTTGCTCGGTTTTATTTACATATTATAAGATATAATGATCCATGTTAGGAATAATAATAGTTTCATTCCTTTAACATGAGCAAAAAGAAAAGAATTTTAGTCTGTATGATATTCTAGGAAGGTGGGCTGTGTATGTTTGCAGTTATAGACTGAAAAGTTAAGGTATATAACAGGACTACTGATGTGAGAACTTACTGAGAACAAGTGGATATCTGCTTGCCTGGTGTACAAGTAACAAGCCACATGTTCAGCAAAAGTTAAAGATAATTTCTGTGAGTTATTCTTCACGCATAATTTGCATATCATAAATTGATCCTTCTAAGAATATACAATGCAGCAGTTTTCGTGTATCTATGTAGTTATACAATCAACACTTATCTGATTCCAGGACATATTAGTCACAACAAAAAAAATGAATATCCATTTTTATTTTTGGTTGTGAGCCTAGGCTTTAATGGCTGAGCCATCTCTCCAGCCTGAATATCCATTTTCAATCACTCCCATTTCCCCAGAAAACAATCTGTTTTCTGTTTTCTGCTATTTCTGTTCTGGGTATTTTATATAAATTGCCCTTTCCAGCATCCTGTGCCTTCTGCTTTCACTTACCATGTTTTCAAGTTTCATTCATGCTATAGCCCCATAACTGCATTAGATTATTTTCATGTATAAATAATAAACAAAATTATTCTGTTTTATCCTTTAGTTTGTAGAATATTCATTTCTGCTTTGTATATTATGAATAGCAAAGGATCATGTATTGTAAAAGTTCACACCTTTAAAATATATATGTTCAAATAAATCAACTTCAAGATAATGTTGAAGCATTTTAAACTGAGTATATTCATGTATAATATATATGTCACTTATTTGAATATATATATATATATATATGTATTACTTATTTGAGAATTTCATTTTATGGATGCTGATCATAGTCACCTCAGCTCTTCTTGATTCATCTCAGGTCAACACTGTACCTGTGTCCTTCCTATTTAGGTATCTTTTCAAGTAATCTATCAACTACAACTTATGCTGTCTATATACTTCTAGACACGGTGGTCAGCCTACAAGGAGACATTGTTAATTCCACTGGATAAGAATAAGATTTCTACCATGATTTTTGACCCAATTTTAAAGCAAACTTTACAATAGCTATGTTCATACCCGAGATTCCTAGAGTATGGCCACACATTACATTAGTCAGGGTCTTAAAGGCAAAACCCAAAGGCTATGTACTTTCTGCCTTCATCCAATCAGGGACAAGCATCCATCCTGCCTTACTTCTTGCCTCCTCACCTCCTACTCACATCCTGTGCAGTTGTAGCAACTAAGCTTGATCACAGAAGCGAAACACAAAGATTATCTTACACAAATAACAGCCCCCAACATTCCAGCAATGTATTTGTCCTTGGGAAAGTGGGACTTACAGAGCAGAGACATTTTTGTCTCTTAAGAACAGTAATTTAAAATTACAATGTAACGTTAGTCATCACAGCACTCCTAAAGACCACTTTCTCTCACCTGAAAACTATCAGCTATTCACAGCTCCTCAATGAGAGGTCAGGCCTAATGAACCACATCTCATTTCTTGCTGGAGTGTTCAGTGGTTTGATTTTATGAAAGTGTTCTACATGTTATCAGAGCTGCTATGAGCTCATGAGGGCAGTGATCCTGTCCTGTACAGGAAACACTGTGTGTGTGTGTTAGAGTTTTTGTATCCCAAGATAAACTCATTTTAATTTTAAACACTGTTAATTTTTTGACAGTTCCACACATTTATACCATGTTATTGATCATACCATGGGATACTTATATATAATCCTGTGCTTTGACTCTTCCTTACATTTTTCCATAAGTCTGTTACCTTTGTGATTTTTGCTATGTTTTCTTTCAGTGCAGTAAGCAAGTATAACAACAGAAAATGTCATCTAATTCCTTAGCTATAGAGAATCTGAAGCTCTACCTATATCTTGGAGAAGGCTTGTGATCACTGTCCCACATTGTCCCACAGCCATTCAGCCCAAAGAAATCCACAGAGGTCTACTACATTAATTATAAACTGGTTGGCTTTTAGCTAAGAATTCTTATAACTCTTATAACTTATATTAGCCAATAATTCTTGTCTGTGTTAGCCATGTGGCTTGGTACCTTATATCAGCAAGGCATTCTTATCTTTCTTCCTCTGTGTCTGGGTGACAACTGCAGACTGAGCTTTCCTCTTCTCAGAATTCTCCTGTTCTCATTGCCCCACCTCTACTTCCTGCCTATACTTCCTGCCTGACTACTGGCCAATCAGCATTTTATTCAATAAGTACAATAAACAAATCTTTACAGGGTAAAATAATTGTCTCACTGCAGGCTTGTAGAAACTTGAACTATTGTACAGGAACATACAAAAATAGTAGTGACCACAGTTAGCTACTATTCTATCTGTGTATAACATTTGAAGCATCGATTTTTAGATACATCAAATCTATTTTAGATCTATTAGAATAGTTGTAGTGCAAAAATCGATGCTTCAAATGTTATACAGTGTCTCCCTTGTTATATCTGATTATTTATCACACTTCTATTTTTGTAAAAACAAGGTTAGAGCATAAAAATGCTCGAGATGTCACATTTTTAAATGGCAGGAGTTGAAATCCATATGGAAAAATTATAATTTGAAAATTAGTTTTTGTATTGCAATATACTCTCCCCCTCCCTCTAATTCTCAAGTGTGCAATAGGTGAAAAGTAGACATTAATAAAAAATAAGTAAAATTAAACTAGGGCTTTGTATTTTTTAATTAGTCAATTAATTATAATTTGGGAAAAACAGAGAATAAGGTAGATTAAAGATAGCTGTACAAGTTACACTAAAATCAGGAATAATACAAGGTTGTCAACTTTTCATATCTATTCAGCTTGAAGTTTCAGCTTGAGCAATAATATGGCTAAAGAAGATCAAAGGTGACTGGATACAATAATAACTAAAGACAAAAATCAGTAGCCTTCATATATATAAATTATAAATAGGCAGAGAAAGAAATCAAGAAAATAACATCCCTCACAATTGCCACAAATAATATAAAATATCTTGGGGTAACTCAAATCAAGCAAATGAAAGACATGTATGACAAGAACTTTAAGTCCAGAAATAAGAGAAGATATCAGAAGATGCAAAGATTTCCCATGTTTATGAGTCAGTAGGATTAACCTAGTAAAAATGGCCATCTTATCAAAGGCAAGCCACAGATTCAATGAAATCCACATCAATATCACAACACAATTCTTTACAGAACTTGAAAGAACAGTACTCAACTTTACATAAAAAACAAAGGGTCCAGAATAGCTAAAACAATTCCGTACAATAAAAGAACTTCTGAAGGTATCACTATACCTGATTTTAAGCTTTACTACAGAACAGTTGTAATGAAACTTCATGGTTTTGACATAAAAACAGAAAGATGGACATTAGAATTGAATCAAAGACTCAGATTTAAGTCCACAGACTTATGGACACCTAATTTTTGACAAAGAAACCAGAATTATACAATGGAAAAAAGATATGGTTCTGGTCTAACAGGATGTGGGCCTGCACAAAACTCAAGTCCATGTGGAGCTTAGACCTCAAAATAAATCCAGATAAACTGAACCCGATAGAAATGAAAGTAGGGAATAGCCTTGAATGTATTGGCACAGGAGACAACTTCCTGAACAGAACACCAAAAGCAAAGACACTAAAATCAACAATTATAAAATTGCACCTCATGAAACTGAAAAGCTTCTGTAAAGCAAAGAACTCTTTCAATAACACACACACATACACACACACACACACACACACAAACCAGCCTCCAGAAGGGGAGATCTCCACTCATCCTACATCTGACAGAAGACTAATTTCCAAAATATATAAAGAACTAAATAAATCAGACATTAAAACCCCATATATCCAATTTAAATTTGGGGTACAGATATAAACAGAAAATTCTCAACAGAGGAATCCGAAGTGGTCAAGAAACAAAGAAATATTCAACATCCTTAGTCATCATTAAAATACAAATCAAAATCACTTTAAGATTTCAGTTTACACCTGTCATGCATCAGACTTTCAGTGGAGGAATTAAGACACCAACCCAGCCATATAACCTTTGACCTACAATTTGCCCTTCCTATAAGATATGCTGGGATAAGGATGGTGCAGAAATTGTGGGAGTGGTCAACCACTGAGTGCTCCAGCCTGAGACCCATGCTATGAGTGGGAGCCCACCCCTGACACTACCTAGAGTGCCAGGTCCCAGAGAATGGGTAGCCCAGAGACAAAGGATAGAGCCAAACAGGATTGGAAAAACAAAAGTCAATGTAAGTATGGACTTCTTTGATTGTTTGGTGCCTTTTGGGACTCCATTTCTCATACTGTGTTGCCTTATCCAGCCTTAATAGGAGGGGAATCACCTAGTGATACTGCAATTTGATATGCCATGCTTGGTTGAAATGCATGGGAGGTCTGCCCCTTCCTGAATACAAATGGAAGAGAAGTTGATGGAAAGGGTGGGGAGAGTGAGACAAGAGGAGGGAGTGGGAATTGTGCTCAGGCTTTAAATAATAATAAAATCATTTAAAAAGATAAATGCAGAACTTGACTCATTGTTGAAGTAAGAAGTAGAATCTCTGTTTGTCCCTCCTTGAATCAGTATTTACTTATAATTTCAGAGACCCAAGAAAGATAGCAAACATGATGACATGCAGTTTGGGGGGATGTGAGATACAAGAAGCTTGTGCTTCATAGTTTTAGAAAATATTTTATATGCTGTGATTCTCTTTTATAAGCTCCAATCACCAGGAAGCTCCTGGTAGGAGTGTCGTGACTAGGCGCTCCAATCACACACAGTCTTAGACGCTCTCTACCTTACTATAACCTGAGAAGGCAAAATGAGAAGTGATCCTGGACCTTATGGAAGTTCATCTGCTGCATGGACACTAGCCAGTGACCTCAGTGTTTTGTAAGAAGACAGAATCACCTGCCAACCAGGGCTAGATTCTCAATGCACTAAAAATTACTGCCTCAAAGATTTCAATTACTGAGTTAATTTTTAGCGACAGGTAGTCAAAACAAAATTAAGGGAGTCTTAAAGTTCTAGGCTTTAAGGCTTCTGTTCAGGGTTCAATTACAGTCACCAGGATGAGCTAAAGTAGTGCTAAGAATATGAGTGTAAGGAATTCTACTCACAACAGTTTTTGTCTATTCATGTTTCTTTATTTTTCTTTTTTCAGTCCGTCATTTCTCATTGTTCTACCTGTTAAAATTTTATCAGTAATATATACACTTAAAACCAGCAATTCCCCATCCCTAGCGGTTTCCAGGGCCAGAATTCTTTTGCTCCCAAGAAAATCAGATAAGGTTTTCATACACATACAGATCCGTGGGAGTGGCTAGTACACATCCAGTGAATTCCTTAATGGAGAAATTTAGTTAAGAAAGGAATTATATCATCAGGGAATTCTAGAGGGGAAGATTAATGTACTATGTTACATTATTAGGTGGTAGATAAAAAACTAAAAGGTTTATTTTTAGTAAAATTATGAATAGGGCACAGACTGTATTTTAAATCAGATGGCACTTCTTTTCTCCCAGCATGCGTAGAGAATCGGGTAACCAAATAATCTTTATAACCAGTCATGGGGGAAGCTCTTGAGCAGATAACACATACACTAGATGCTGCAGTTTCTACGGTCCTAGGTCTGGAGTTAGACTTACTGCTCTAAGCAAAGAAGAGAGCTAGACCTCTAAATTATCAGTTGCAGCCTAGGCTGTTATCAGATGTTCTGATCTTGGTTGCTGTGGGTTTTATCTGGGTTGAAGTTTATTTCTTCTACTGTCCTTGAGAGTTAAACACAAGCCATAAATTTCCTGAACTAAAATCATCAGTAAACTGAGGTTAAAGTGAGCATAAGTTAGGAATCTTTTGAGTGAGTTAAAACCAGAGCAGCAGTTTGGACGGGTATTAATTCTATGTCCTTGGAGATCTGCAAACATCTTAAATGGAATGCTCTATTCCTGGATCCTAAGCACTGATCAAATGCCTGCCAATAAATATAATTACAGGAAGACAGATCATCATGTTTACCATTTACCTAGGAGAGGGGAACAGAGGCCTGGCAGAGGAAAACTTTTCAAGTAGCTCAAAGGCATAGGAAACATTTCTGAACTGTGGTAATGAATTCCCAAATAAGTACCAGAAAGAGTGTTAGCCATCAAGAAAATCTACAGGAAAGGATAGCTAGCTACTCATTCACAAAGCAATATTGCCAAAAAGCCTTGCTTTGGGGTTTAAAAACCTTTACCAAAGCCCTTGGCTTTGATAAGTTGCTCGTGAAAAGATGGCTGAGCAATTACTGTATAATGCTATGGCTTGTAGCAGTAAAAATATGATATGAACAGAAGTTAGAAATACACAGCTCAGTCAAAGGCAGGCATGGCAATTGAACAAGTAACAACCAAAGCAGTCTAACCCAAGGCATGCGAAAGAATATGCCAGTTTTAAGGTTTGTGATGCCAGAGTAGCAGGAGGGGGCAAACAGATCTCTAAGCATATAACAGCCTAGGAACAAAAGACAGAGACCAACAATTAGATAATGTTCAGAGAATGAAAAACTTTGGAACAATCATTCCTTAAACCCCTCCCCTCTGGATCTGAGAACTAAACAGAAGAGGAGGCATAATGATTCTCTGTGCCAGAGGGAGTGGATGACATCAAGGAAACAATGTCTTCTAGATACAACATGACTGACACACATATAAACTTACAGTCACAGAGACTTTACTGCATGTACAAGATATGAACAGGTCTAAGCCAGATGAAATATGAGTGCTAAGAGTAGGAAGTAGACATACACTTTCTCCTCTAACTGGGAAGTTATCTGTCTCTACTCAGCACCTGCTTGCAAAGGAAAAATCAGTTTCGTCCAATGGACTCTCACTGGGTGTATTAACCACACTTAAGGGTTGGCGCCATGACCAGTAGTACATGGGCAGCACAAAAAGAACTCAGTAGTATTTCTGTAGGCTATTTGTCTAATATTTCTACACACACACACACACACACATACACATATATGTGTATGTATATATATGTTACTGGTATTTTTGTGTATATTATATTTCCCAAATTGTGTTTTTATAATGATGTTTTATGTGTTCTTATGTTTGTTTCTTGTGCCTTTTCATTTTGTTTTGTTTGTTTTTGTTTGCCTATTTGATTTTTTTTTTTAAGAGAGAAAGGAGGTATGAAGTTGGATGGGTGGAAAGCTGGGGTAAATATTGCAGGTGTTGAGAGAAGGGAAACCATGATTAGAATATACGGTATAAAAATTATATTCAGGAAAAAGACTATAAACATCTACAAAAACCAAAAGGAAAATAGAGTAATGGAAAGAGAGGGAGAGAAAAGGACAATTGTTCAGTATGCTTGTCCAACATTTCTGACTGATTTTAGATTATCAGGAACACAATGCTGAGCTTCATGTTTTACAGTAAAATAAGGTAAAGCATAGATCATGATATGTGCTAGGAAAATTTTTGCAGTCTCAGAGACTGAGCTTGTCATGAAACCCATATTACTTTCTTTAGATTAAAAGTTAGGTATAGAATCAGAGGCAGAATTTAGGATTCTGAGGAAATGTTCTCAGGTTGAAAGTTCACAGGTTCTATGATAAGTCTATCCAAGTACAACAGAAACACAACAGCCAAATGGTCATTAATAAAGAACACAAGAAACAAATCTAGAATGACATTCAGAACTAAGCCAGATCGATATCCCTTAAGTAAGAGAAATAAAGAAAAAATAAAGAAGGAAGAAAGAAAAAGACAACAACAACAACAACAAAAAAATAAATTTTAAATTATAGAACAAGAGGTTAAGTTGAATAAGTGGTTTCAAATAAGGGCAAGAGAACCAAAGGTGCAGCTGACATTAGGTGTCCTTTGTATTATCACAGACGCCAATGTTTTTTGCATAAAGTCTAGTGGTACCACCTTATATCATTGTTGTTCTTTTAAAACAATGAAGCTGCACTAGTTTTTATGTCCCACCTAATATTAGAGTCCATATTAGAGTATGGACTCTAATATCACATAAATATCAGTATATACCATGACCTTTGCAGAAATAAAGATGATTTCTTGAGAATTGACCTCACCTTGTGTATCTTCACTTATTCCTCTGTAAGAATGTTAACACAAATGGGTATTGTAAAACTTAAGTGAAGAAATTAAGTAACTTGTAGCATAGTGTAATTAATTAATTGAAATTTCTGGTTTGGTTTATTTTTTATAGAGCTTATCATTGAGAAAAAAGAACAAAATTTGAAAGAAAACACTTAGTTTTCTACAAATAGTAAAATAAAATTATTTATTTTATTTATTTATCTACAAATAGTAAAATAAAATTATTATCTTGCATGTAGGTAGGTCAGTAAAATCATGTTCTTTTCAGATAAAAATAAAAATAGCATATATAATTTATTTTTCCAAATTCAGCAATCATTTTACCTTAGGCTTTACTGGAAATTGAAGTCAGCACAGAAGGGTTTAGATATACAATATTTGGGTAGCAAAACAACATGCAGGAAAAATAAGTTCCCTTAATTTGCACCTAAATTTTATTTAGAACTATGATTGCTCAATCTTCTGCTTATCATATATCACATAGATATTGAATACATACTAATTGGACACGGGTAGGGGATATACATTTTATTCTAATATTAGAAACCATAGATAATCTAATATTAGTAATGTCTTCAAGATTTGCTTCCCTCTTCCTATTGAAGATTCGTTTAATGCAATGCTCTCAAATACTTAAAAAAAAAAGCTGGATCAAACTTGAAAGGAAAATCAAAGTCTCTATTCAATCAGTATTATAATTTTTCCCATTGAATAAATTCCTGTCTATGTGATTCATGACACTGATATGCAGAGTGTGCAGTGCACAGAGCAAATATAGAGGTCCCAGCACCGGCATTGGAGGAGGCAAGATGGAAATGTCTTTGGTGGGGCTACACACAGAAAAGAATCCAATCAAATTAGGAAACACTGAAGAGTAACAAAGAGTGCTTGTACAATACTTTGCTTTTGACGGGCCAATAAATACTTAAGCTGAATAATTTACCCAAAGAAAAAGAACATTCAAGTCTCATGACCTTTTGAACAATGAACAGGAGTTCAATTATACACAAATGTTCTATTAAACGTCAGCTTTCTGGGCAGAAGTGTTATTTAAGCTGTCTTATTTTAAAATTATTAAAGGGAGAGAATTGTGATTGTATAGTTACTGTGCTGGACTGTACTCAGTAACTTTGTTTTCAGAACCAAGGATGACGTGAAGCATCACTCTGTTCAGAAAAAGAAAGGAAAATGGAGAAAACAGTTCTTAAATTTTTTTTCGGGAGCATAAGAGCTATTAGCTTTCAGTAGCACACTTGATCTGAATGTCACTATAGCCGTGCTGTAACTTCAGAACGAATATAATTTGCTTCCATTAGAGACTGAAGGAAACATGTTAAAGGGGCTCTGAGAATTCTCCCCATGGTAACCCACATAATCTGCATTGTTTACTAAAGAGTAAGTCATCAATTCCTTGTGCATAAGCAGCTTCTCTCCATGGCTTCTGTATCAGCTCCAGTCTCCGGGTTTCTGCCCTGATTGAATTCCTGTCCTGACATCCTTCAGTGATGAACAACACAGAAATGAAAGTCAAGGAAACCATTTCCTCCCCAACTTGCCTTTTGGTCATGGTCAGTAAGAGAAACTCTAACTACGGCTCTTGCAAGTTTGTCAACACAGTGACAGATGATAGAGATTTATAAGAAGGCTGAGTTTGTGGTGCTCTCAATTGCTTCAGTTTTTGGTTATGTGGTTCTTTTACTTTGAATCTGTGCTGACACCCTACACCCTAATGGAGATGCTGATCACCTTGTGGTTGTCCATCATCAAAGAAACTGGGAGAGGAAAAGTCTCAGCTTCCGTTCAAAGGCATGTTTCCAATGACCCAACTTCCTCTGTTCTCCTAAAGTTTCTATCACCTTTATGGCATATGCTGAAAGTTAGATATTTAACATTTTCAGTAATGCACCCTCTTCCATCTTCCGTGAAAAATGCCTACAGAAAGTAGGTATTATTTTTGCCATTAGTTGAGAGAAGACTGTGAACTCAGATTTGCTGTAGTTATCATATTTTCCATGATTTAAATTTTCCTCCAATAATCACCTGTCATTTCTTCAATATTCTTCTTCGTCCTTCATGTGCTTTCTTTTATCTTTCTGCATTGCCGAAGGCAGAATTAAGAGTTCTACAGAATCAAACTCTGAGGTATAAAAGAATAGGCAATTCATTATTTTAATATTTTTTACATAGTTATGCTCAGAAAAACAAAAGCAAAACAATTCCCCCTGCCCCCACTCCAATAAAATTCACTTGAGCTCCGACCTGAGCATAAAGAATTAATAAAGAACTAAAGTCAATTAGACCTTAGGTTAGACCTAGCTGAGCCTGTGTTGTGGATTCTTGTGTGACAATTTCTTCTCTAAGGCCCTGTGTAAAATGATAGTATCATGCTTTCCTTAGAACACTGCTGTATGGAATGGAAGTCACACAAATAAAACCCCTTACACTTGTCACATACGAAAGACCTCAAATGCTGGCTCCATCTTTCCATTCCCTCTCCCATTTTTGACATACCCTAAAATCTGATAAAGCCTTTTTTTTCCTCATGTATCTTTCTCAATGGAAGCATTTTTACCTTAACTTTTTCAAATGGCATTTAGTTTGTGAATCAATTGTCATAAATTCTTCATGGTTTTCTATTTAATTGACACCCCAAATCCACTATGCATTGCAGTTATTTTGTTACACAGGCCATCAGTAAAAAAAAATTTAATAACACTAGGTCTAAAAAGTTTTTCATACGTGTTACATAAATAATATGTTAGCAGCATGTTTTCCTTATTATTATCCACACCTATTATCTATTTACATCACACTTCACCATTTCTCACTAATTTAGAGTTTCATTTTGTCAAAGCTTAGTATAAGACATCATACTTACAATAGCAATCTGACTAGTGTGAAACTATGAGCCTAATCTACATTAGTTACTTTAGGAGGAGACTTGACTTATATACACCAGGATTTACATGTGCATAAAACATTCATTTGACCATAAATTTTTTGTTTTTATTCACATAAACATTTTATCTCAATCTTAAAAAATTATTAAGGAGTAATTGGCAACATTCTATTAAGTTAACAGAGCAGCCATGCAGATAGTCAAAGTATTAACATTATTCATAAAGTTTCTATTGTAAACAGCATCAAACAACTTACTATTCACTGCATGGGTTTGAAAAGACCATTGGAGCCTCAAAATCAATGACATGTTGCCCTCTATCTAATGCTGCTCTTTGGCAAGAGAGAAGGGGCCCCCACTCTTCAAACACAGCATGCCATTTTTTAATTCACACTTAAATTTCCACTTGAGGAGGCAAGTGAAAACAAACGGGTCCTCCCTGAGATGCACCCTGGGAATAAGTGCCCTCCCAACTTTAGCAATTATCTCAAAAGAGCCTTTCTCCCACCCTCCTTTTCCATCTAAATAGGGCTTGCTTATTAGGGCCTTGTTATTCTACTATCCTATTTGCATAATTTGCAGATGTCAACTTAGTGGCTTTATTCTCTCCCATAGAATAATAGTCTTTGTTGAGTAAATTGTTCTGTCTTTACAGCTGTAATTAACGATACACTATACAAAATTGTAAAATGAAACAACTCTGTATTTTGATAGGTAGCTTTTCCATTTTGAGGGGTATAATCAGCCCATGATTCAAAACCGCTTCTCCTTTTTTTTTTTTTTGCAAATTAACTATGTGTATGACTTATTCTGTTCTTAAGAAATATTCATTGAAACATCAACTATATTCAGGATAAATGAACAGCTGTTATTGTCATTTGGTTCATTATATACAGTTTCTAAAGTCATGCTACTATAAACAGGAAGTATATCATTATTTAGTGCCTGTTTGACAATAAAATTTAAATTTGCTCTGTTACTTAGTCATGATATCTTAATGATTTCATGGCTATTTAGGTGATTTTTTTATTTGCTAGTTTTTCTGTAGAGAATTACATGTGTTTTATATAATCTTCAAATGTTAAATTTTTTTTGTATCATTAATCATTTTGTCATTTTCTTTGGCAGAAATTCCCAGAAGTTATTTTTCTGAAAAGCAATATTCTGGACTATTGGACTACATGATACATATTTGTATATTTGTATCACACAGGGCATGAAAGACATTCAAATCTGATTGCATTAGATAGATCTAATAGATTTTCAGGAGATCATTTCTGATATTCATCTGTATTAGTATTTTAGGAAACAAAGGATTAGAAGTTCAATAACATGTAGTGATATTTGATTTGGAAATATTTTGTTCAATATGACCTTTCTACAGAATTATTACATTTCGAATTTTCTCTGCTTTTTCAATTTGCAGTGAATTTGTTCCCTCAGTGGGTGATGACTAGTTTCTGAATTACATCAAGTCCAAGTAAACTGCAGTGCTTTTGTTTTGATGTATGAAAACTGTGCATGAGTATTCTTAAAAGTATAATTCTATATTAGCAACTTTTTGTCATGGTGCAAATTTTCATAAGCATAATTAAATATCAGTGACCATAATTTTTTAACATCGGATCAATTTTATTGGATGAGTATTACATGAACCTCAATTCATTATTAAAAACAACTGTTTGTGAATATATCTGCATCTGAAAAGATGCAGATATAAAATCGAGTCTTTATAAACATATGCAATCATTACCATGGGTCATTGTCTTTACAAGCTGTAAACATTTGCAAGAGGAAAGCAGAATCAAGCAGAGCCATGGTGGTTGCACTGTCTGTTCTTATGTCAATTTAATGGAGGACAAGTCATGCTGAAGTCTATGTTTATACAATGTCATTTTACTGCTATTGAAGCATACTAGAGCAATTTAACAAAAAATTCTTGATTTCTATCCTGTTACTTGCCAGTTATGATTTTAATGGCCTTTAAGAGCTGAGAACTAAATATCCAATAGCCTTTTGGATGATGTATAGTGGTTGAACAAGGGTGTTTGACAGATTGTAAAAGAAATGAAAAGGAAATGTATTATTAGTGACCATGTAATTTAAACGATGTACTGGCCATAACTATATCTAATCTCTGCTCTATTCAGTTTAACAGCAAACGAACCAAAGTTAAGAATAGTAAGTGTGCTATGAGAGCTAAACAAAGTACACTTGCTCGTTACCCTCAGAACCAAACACATGGAAAGTATTACATAAACAAAAAGTAAATTAAAAAAAGTATACGGTTTTTCTTTAAAAAAGAAGAAAACTGAATATGTAAGTCACAATCAATGAAAAATCACATTAGGTAAACTACTTTTAGTTTGGTTTTTTTTTTCAGTTGGGTTTTCCTAAAGAGTCTAAAGAGCAACTGAAGACAGACTTTTCTTTTTACTTGTGAAGATGCATATTATTCAAAAACACAAGAGAAAAGCACAGAAAGAGAAGCGTTGATTTTCTTTTACAGAACTGCCTTTGCTATGTAATAGTGCCGTAGACGACTTGGCAAATAACAGAGTTGGAAACTCAATTTGCCTTTTTAGAAACAAGAGATTTGCATGCTCCTTCCATTTACTGTAATTGTCCTGGGGTTGAATGATATTGAGTTGGATTAGAAGTTCCTTGGAGTATTATAAATGAACAATCAACAAATACGTAAGTATGGGAGAATAGATACTTATTTCATGGAGAAATTTTCTATGAACTTTCCCTAGGACGCTTTCTTAAGGGTGTTGAATTACAAGTATGTGTGATATGTGAAATGGCTTATTTTTAAAGTGTGTGGTGTGAGATTTTGAATCCGTTCCATTAAAGAGGAGAAGTTGACAAACTCCATCTAAGCCAATACCAAAGTCAACAATGACAAATCACTTTGATATTATCAATCTTTGAGATGTTACAAAAGCACTGCTGTATTCATCATCGCAAAACATTTACCTGTAATCTGTGAAGAAAACATCATACAAATTCCCATGGGAGGGATGTTAAACCTCTTGTCTCACTAGCATTACTCGAACTATAAAGGTCATTCAAAATACGAGAATCTGAAAACTGGAAAGAGGAGTTTATTAAGATAAATATTATTGTAACTTGGACCAGATCCTGGAACAGAAGAAAAACATTAAATAGAATTAAAGAGATGTGAGAAACGTGTGGAAATGGGAACACTTAAGTATCCACTTAGTAACTGCAATTGTAATCATGTTCTCATTAGATACCAAGAGAAGAAGAGACCAATTGGAGATAGGAGCTATATTATGTTTGCAATTTCTCTGTAAACATAAAACTGTTCAAAGTAAGCTTTAAGGTGTCATTTAGTAAAAAAGCAAATTTCTACATCAAATAGGCTTTTTCATAGGACTTTAAATATAAAAGTGTATTTTTAGTACTTAATCATGAATCAAGTACTTAGTGAACCCAAATATTTATTCATGTCACTTTATAATACATAGAGTGTTCACTGTCTAGGATAGGGAAAGTGTCATAAATATATAAGGCTAAAATGTTGGAAAATCAAGTGTCAACTAATTAGACTTTTAAGACATTAAAGTGTTATATACAATTATTATACTATTTTATATTTTATAGAAAATATATATTTATATATTTATAGGGTTAATTAAAACTTTGTGTATCATTTTACCAATGTCCTATATTCTCTCTGTAGTTCAGGAAAAAATTAGCTGGTATTGTCATAATGGTAAGACTAAATATTCTTTGATCTAATTGACTCAGACTAATGTGATTCAGTACTTAATTTTTGTTTCCAATTACTCAGGCACACACTAATATGCCTTTGAATAAACCCAATATTAAACAGCAATCAAAATATTTAAGTAAAATTTATTTATTAAACAATATAAAATGCTACTGTTTGAACCATAGCATCAATAGTGATGAGCCTGCTTTTCCTTATTAAATACAGGTTTAATTATCTTAATTACTCTGGCCTAATTACAGCTCCACCATAGAGCATCTACGCTGCTACATTGATAAATACCTCCAGGCACCTAATCCTAGCTAATATGCACTCAGATGATGACTTTGCTGAAGAGAGTACTTCATTTCTATCAGAATTTTATATTGATTACGTTGTATATGGAAACTTTCAAAGTAAATTATTATGGTATTTTGAAAATATTGTCAGGGAAATGGTGAAATGAAATTAACATGCAAAATCTGAACAAATTGGAGTCAAAAAGTGAGTAGCATTGATATTGACAGGCAGCTTATCAGTGGTTAGGCCTTGAGCACAGAGGAGCATTAGGCATGGGGACTTAGGCTGATTCAAAAGAAATAACTATAGGTTGTTTGTCAAATGGTTTGCAAAAGCATTTATCACTTTGTCTTAATAAAATGGTAAAATTCTATCTGCAGATTCAGGTCAAAATGGGTGATATCGCTGGGTCATTTGTTCTGAATACATATTTTGATAATGGAAAGTATGTGAGTTCCAGCCTCTCCTTTCCAGTCATGGTCTTGGAGGCGACCACAGTGGCCTGGCATTTACAGCCCTTCAATGGCAATTACAGCACAGCTAATATATCAATTTAATTAAATTCCTATAGTGACTCATGACATCAAATATCAGAATAAGTTCACTTGCACAGAAATAGACAAAAGATCAATGCAGCAGGCAGAGACAAAATGAATTAACGAAGAGCTGCCATCCCTTGGAAGGACTATGTGAATAATTAGGTTTCTCTTTTCTTTCACTTTTTAAACATAAACTTTGTGTTTTAGACATCACTCAAAGAATCTAAACGACAGGGCGCTTGGACATGTAGAAAGATGCCTAAGGTAATTACTAAAGCAGATAAAAACTGTTTCTTTCTTTCATGCTGTTAAGAAATCAAAGACATGTTTGACTAAATAAATAGAAATGCAATTTGTCCACGGATTTCACTAAGTATCATTTGAGTTTGGCAATTTCAGTTGTTTTACCATTAATTGTTCAAAGTTCATTAATAAATTGATGCCACCGAGTCCTTGTCATGAACTGCCTATCAAAGAAAGTGCATATTGACAAGAGAAGCAGTTATGACAGAGGAATTGACAAGTTCTCTCTTCTTTTTATCTCCACAACTTTGAAACTGGTCATGGAGTTCCTCAGAAATCCCAATGGTAAGCTGCAGGCCTTTCTGCTAGTAAAGGCAGCCTGGGTCCGAGTTGTTTTGTAAAGATGGCAAGGAAATGCCTTTCCCTTGGTCGTCTGTGCTGATGACGTAGATTAATGGCTATACTGAATGCACTGGAGATTCAGTCACTCTGCTTTTATGTCTGTGTCACTGTTCTTTAAACAGATTCGTGATGTTGTGGTTTTCTCCTTATGACTCCAATCATCTTCATCTGTATTAACAATGATACTAAGTATGTTTTATTGATATATCTTCCAATGAAACTGTTTATAAATCTGTGGTAGCAAAATAATTTGTAGCTTACATTTGTGTTCAATAAATGAGTAATCATTAAAATATAAATAAATATACTTTTGTGAGATCATGTAAAATAAGGCTGTTTGAGAGTCTGTGTGTGCACACGAGTGTGTGTGTGCATGCACACATACACAGATTTTCATTTTAAATTAGTTCTGAAATCAACAAGCTAGTTAAAAGTGATCAATTTTTCTGCATAGATTATACTTTATTGCATTACCAAAAATATGCTTGAACCACTCAAACCTTCACAAACAACTTGAAGAATTCTATTGGGAATGCTAATGTGCACTCCTAAAGTCTACTGAAAAAGAAGCAGAAGGTAGACGAAGCAAGTGTGTAAATAAAATAGAGTTTCACTTCTCCCTCACAACCAAATTACTTCCTAATTCAAATTATGATCAATCAACCATGACACAAAAATCAAAATTTCAGTGGTTTATTCGAGAGAAATTTGTTTCACTTTGACACAATATTGGCAGACTGCTAAAATAAACTTTCTCAGAGCATCAGAGCACACCGTTCACTTTCATTAATAAAGTAAGAGTGAATTTAAGTAGCTGGATGCTGGCCAATCACAGCAGCTTACATTCAGTCGATCACAGCTGATAGGTCCTTGTTCAAATAGAGCAAACACCAAATTGTAACCAATCAATCCCCTTGTGTATTTCACCTCCCTTCAAGGTCCATAAATGTTGTCCCCTTGTACTAAAGAGCAAAGAGCTATGACTCCTTTTGTGTTAAGAGGGTCTCCTGATTCAAACATCATTATTTCCCAATTATAGTATTCAATTTCTCTTTTTGTGCATGTTTGTGTATGAACACGTTTGCTTTTGTGCATTTGTGTGTATAAATGCACATGTATGTGTGTGTGCCAATGTGTGGATGCCAGAATTTAACACTGTGTGTTTTCCTAAACCATTACCTTGAGACGCAGCCTCTCACAGAATCTGAAGTTCACTGATTCATATAGACTGGCTCAAGAGAAATACTCAGGAATCCTCCCTGTGTCCACGTAACCGGTCTTGAAAATACACGCCTGATTTTATATGATAAGAATATTTTCTTTTTTCTCATTGTTCTACTTGGCATTTTTTTTTCTTTTAGGAACTCAAGTTCCATCTATGCCCTGCCATGTATGTTTAACGTACAGTTTCTGCCTTGTTTTTGCAGAACATCTATTCCAGAGATTACATTCACATTCTAGGCATCACAGAACTGATGCACATATCATTATTCCATCAAATTTAGGGTCTTGCACATGGTAGCTGAGGATACTGACACATTCTCATATCCAGAGATTCTAAAAGATTAATTATAATGCATCACTTGAAATCAAATTAGTTTCTCATATTAATTTACAATAAAATATATTTGTGTGTTTTAATTTAAATGGACTTTTCTTCTAGGAAAAGATCATTTTTAAAATAAGCTAATATGAGTAACTCAGATGCAAAATATGTTTACACGTTGCATTAAATAATATGAAAATGTTCCCATTTGTTAATGTCATTACAGAAGAATCTTAAAATATTGAGAGACTGTCAAGTTTTTGGTGATGAAAATAATATTCCAAATTATCTTGAAATCCTAAATTTAATCTTTGGCAACAAAGAGTGTCAGTTGTTTTTCTGAAGCAAAATGATCACTGTATATTTTAGACTAAAATACTTCCCAGTATCCAAATCTGATAATGATTGCCTACCGTTGATTTTTCCTGGTAAAATTAATGCCTTATGAAGTAATGGCCAGTTTATATAATATCATTTTTAAAAATATTATAAAATTATTTTAAGTGAAGACTGTAACTCAAATCTTCCCAGCACTCAAGAATAAGAATAAGTGGCACTCTGACTCTACATGTTGAGCTACAGTCAAATGGGGAATACACAGTGAGACCTGTCTCAAAGAAAAACAAACAAATAAGCAAACAAGTACCACCATCATAGACAACAAATCTGCCTAATATGTATCTCATACTTCATCACATAAAATACTATAATATGTACTACAAAGTCAGATTTTAACAAAGTTAGTATTTTTAAAAAATTATTTTCATTTTTTTTGTCTGGTTGGTTTGCCTAACTGTATATCTGAATAGCTGGAAGAGGGTGTCAGAACCCCTAGGAGTGCGGTTAGAAATTGTTGTTAGCCAAAATTCGGGTGTTGTGATCTGAATATGGGTTCTCTGTAAGAGTAGCAAGTGCTCTTAACTGCCTAGACTCCTCTCTCGCCCTGAATTAATATATTGTAGGCTTCATATAATATAAAGTAAAACTCTGTTCATATTTGTGCATACATATGTGTGCATGATAAAAACAAACTAAAATGATTATAAGTCAAATACTTTGCTGCCACAGCCTTTATTACTAATAAGGAGATATTCCTGCTACTATCTATACTTAGGGTCATACAATGCTGATATTTACACAGAGAAAACAGTAAATTTTGCTTTGAGTGTCAAAAGCTTTTTAACATCACAAATACCTGGGAAAGATCTTGAGTCACTTAAGGAGCCCTAGAATCATGGTTAGAATAAGGGGTATGTATATTTAAAGTATTTTAGAATGTGAACCAAGACCTCCCTTATAATCTCTCCCCTTCCACGTTAGCTTAAGGTTATAAAGGTCCTATACTTCATCTCCCTTGTGAGTTCCACAAAATATCACCTGCCAGCACCATCACCATGTCCTTCAGTTCAGCTTCAGAGATCCAATTCCTACATTGGTCAAACCTTAAGCAAGTCAGAGTCTCACATCAGATACACACTCAAGGAAAGAAGCCCATCTGTCAAGTTAACAGACCAAACCCCAAACAATATGAAAGGCCAGGCCACTTGACTTGTCTGTCCACCTGAAATACAAATCTAGATGACTCCCACGATACTGACTTTAGAGTAGTTGTTCTCAGCCATCCCAATGCTGCCACCCTTTAATACAGTTCCTCATTTTATGGTGACCCCCAACCATAAAATTGTTCCATTGCTACTTCATAACTGTAATTTTGCTACTGTAATGAATTATAGTGTAAATATCCCTGTTTTCTGATGGTCTTAAGTGACCCCTGTGAAAGAGTCTTTCAGTCCTCAAATGGGTCATGACCCACAGGTTGAGAACCACTGCTTTAAAGGACCAATCATAAACTTCAAAAGAACTCAAGGACTTGAAAGAACATACTAATGAACAGTTCAAGGAACTTAAACAGGTTTATAATGAGCACCTGAGTAATACACAAGAAAACATAAGCATTTAAGGATATTAAATGATTAAGAAAACTGAATTCTGTAGAAATAGAAATATTGAAAAGAACTCAGGCTCACATGTAGATGGAATTGAAAATATCAATATGTTAACTACAAATATCAGGGGAAAGTCTTATAATTGAATGGATTGAGTAAATGATAAAACTTTAGGGCTTGAAGACTCAGAAAAACTGAATGACTTAATAAAATATTAGGAAAAAAATAAAAAAATAACATTTTGTAAACTTAGCACGTGTTTATGTATTTAGGAATATATATTTATAAACATGTGTGTATCTATACATTCTGTGTATGTGTATATGTACATATACATATATAATTATACATAGTATATATGCAGAACTATACATGCATTGAATGTACATATATACAATAACAATACAAAAATATGAATTTGAAAGAAAACAAAGGATTACATATATGGGAAGATTTGAGGGTTGAAAGGAAAGTAATAATGATATAATAATATTTTAACCTCAAAAAATAAAAAAAAGTATGAAAATACATGAGAGAATACATGAGAGAAACATGATGGAACTTTGGGACACAATTTAAAAAATTAAATATTTGAATTATAGTAATAGATTAAGTAGAATCCCAGTTATGGATCTTTATCAGAATCAAAGAAAAAGTACTTCCTCACGTTAAGAATTCTATAGCCCTCTATATTTGACAAAGATGTCAGAAACACACTGAAGAACACACAGCATCTTCAATAAGTATTGCTAGTGAAGTTGGATAGGCATATGCAGAAGAATGAAGTTAGACACAAATCTATCACTCTGTAAAAGCATCTTCTTTAAATGGATTAAAGACCTCGAGGTAACCCTGATAATCTTAAGACAGCACAAGCAGTACCCTGCATGACTGTATTTGTTCAGTAATTAGAGCCAACAATTGGAAAATGAAACTTCATAAAACCAAAATTTTTGACAAAAAGTAAACAATGAACAGTATAAAAATTAAGCTCACAGAATTGAAGACAAGTTTTGCCAGCTCCATATTGAATAGGTGATTAATATCAAGAATAAAAAAAAAACTCTTAAATCAAACAAGAAACCAAAAGTTGATTAAAAAAATAGACTATCAATTTTGACAAAGGACTCTCCAAAGAAATAAAAATGGCCAAGAAGCACCAAGGTATTGGAAAAAGGAAATTTAAACGACTTTGAGACTTTTAGCTTATCCCCCATTAGAGTGTCCAAGATCAGGAAAAGAACTGACAACAAAATGATGCGATTGCAAACAGGTGCAGCCATTCTGCAAATATTTGTAAAGAATGCTCAAAAGCCTAAAAGTGCATCTCTTTGACCAAGCTATTCCACTCCAAAGGACTTAACGTATCCTACTACAAAGATGTTCACTGACTTGTATATTTCTTCTCTATTCACAATGGCTAGGAAATGAATTCAACCTAATTGTACTTCTGTTGATGAATGATTAATGAAAATGTAGTACATTTATACAATGAGATTCTGTTCAACTGCAGTGAGAAACTCAATCACAAAACTTGCAGTAAAGTGAATGGATCTAGAAAATATTATACTGAGTGTGGTAATTTGGACACAGAAAGATAAACACGAAATGTTTTCTCTATTTGTAAGTCAGAGACCGTGAGTTTTAGGGAAGCAAAAGCTCCAGAGAGTTGAATAGTAGGGTGCAGGTTCTAAGGAGGTACTAGTTAATTTCAAGACCTCTCTAAGACCCTGCTGCCGGGTGCTACTTCCGCTCCTACATCCAATAGCCGCTGAGATACCAGCCCACTGGGGCGTGGTCTCCCTCTTTTTAAAAAAGCAGCGGCAGCCCTCCTCCAGCTCTCTTGCTTCTGGCTCTGCTTCCAGCTGCTAGACTCCTTTCCTGATGGCACAGAGGGCTGTTGTCTGGGCCGGTGATCTGTAAGTTTTTTCCCTTTAAATAAATAACCATTCTATTAATCATAATTCCAAACTGGTGTGGGATTGGGACTTAGGCCTTCACGACCCGGCCTTCCTACTGCTTACATTATCATTACAGACATTTTCAACATGTCTGTTCTTCACAAACTCCTGAAACACAAACATAGAAGGGATTATCATACGATGAGCAAAGCAGTATTTTCATGCAGCCCAGAAGCTAAGTTGAATTGGAAATCATCCACACAGCTAAGGTGAGGCCTGTCTGTTCTGAATGGAACACTGATGGCTCATCACAGTGGCTTTGATACTCCGTACTGCACTCAAATTAAAAAAAAAAAAAATGATTCACTGAAGCTAAAAAGTCTTTCATTGTACAGGGTTCTTTCTTCTTGTCCTTTATGGTCTTTAACTCAACTCAATCAAACTGTCAAAGAGCTATATCCCATCACATGGATGATGAGGTAAGAATTTCGGTTGATTCATTTCTGAAAACAAAGGTCTATGGGAATAAAAACTTCACTATTCAGCATTTAGCAACCTATGAACAGAAAGGCAATCAGAGTTTTCTTGCAAGAAATTGTTCACTAGAAACATCAAGCCCCAGATGGACTTTCTCCTTCAGTTAATGTTGCTATTATTGAGACCAGTGTCAACCTTTCTGAGGTCCTCTCTCTTTAGTAATACATTGGATGACATTATTTGATAAATTGAACTAATGGATAACAAGACTATATTATGCTGAATCAGACTTTTAGATAGTCTTTACTCAGTTACTTCATTTTATTCAAAGACATGGATTTTTTTATTTTGCTCCTCCAATTTTTTAGATAAAATTTTTCTTTTTTTAAAGGACTTTTTCCCCCAAAAGTATTATTGAGCTGCAATTCATATTATAAAAATAGCCAATTTGGCATATATGTTTTACTGATTTCTAATATATTCAGAATTGTGCAATGCTATCATTGGAATTTAATTTTAATGCAGAAAAGTAAATTCTTTAATGACTAGTTTTTACTTGTATTCCCACCTCACCTTCAAACATCATCCCTATAATAACTAATTTTCTCCCTGTGTCCATGACTTTGCTTTTTGTCAATATTCCACCTATATAGCATGTCCAAATAAGTGATTTTCCACAACTTAACTGTTTCAACTGAGATATGTTCCAGGTCTACTCTTTTTGTAGCATGCATTAGTAATAGAGTTTTCAGTGATGAATATTTTTCTTTAGCACTATGATAAATATATCTCCCCAATGAATATCATTTTATGGTTTTCTATACTATTAGCCATCTCTCAATATATAGGTCATTTTCAACTTTATCCATAACTTCCCAAGCCTTGGGTAGTTGGCTAGGTTTCTAGTACCAGGCATGATTTCCCTCTTATAATTCTCTAAAGTCCAACTAGAGTTGTTTATTACTTCCAAGATATTGTTTCATTTTTTTGTCTGTTTTTGTTTGGTTTTGTTGGAAACTTGATATTTGGACAGGTTATGGTGACATACGCCTTTAATCCTAGCACTCTATAGTAAGAGTCAGGTGGATCGCTGTGAGTCAAGACTGACCTTGTCTACATAGCAAGTTCCAGGCTAGTCAGTACTACACAGTGAGACCGTCTTGTGCAAAAGATGCATTTGTCATTATGTTATTCATAAAATTGATTTCTTGTATTTTATATAAATATATTATTATTTGAGTTCTATTATTTTTAACATTTCATAGCTATTGCTTTTCTCTATATTTTTGTCATTTAATTGCTACTGACTTCTATAATTAGTTTTCAGAAAAGATCAAATTCTATGGAAATATTCTGGCTAGTCTTTGCAATTCTGAATTCCAGATGGAATAAGAACTACATCTATTAAATTTTAACAAATACATTTATATAAATTCCTATACATATGATAGGATGATTCAATTTTATTGAATTAAATTTAGAGCAATAAATTTACATTATATGTTTTATTTACATTATACCGTTTGCATAAAATCAGTCAGTGAATCATAGCTGGAGAACACATCTTCAATTAATTATGCAGCAATAAAGTCCTCAATATGCATTATCATTTACAATTGTAATTTGCTACATGATACAGATGAGATGTAGCAATGAGGAACATAATTGCCTTTTTAATGCTGTGGTAGGTATGGTATGGTCATTAATTATCAACTTGACTAATCATTATTGGTGGCAATTAATCTTTGCTCTAATAATTATTGCTGATGAATATACATGTTTTGCCCCCATTACCTTTCCCATTGCATGAAGATAATGTATGCAATTATTAAGCTACACATTGCCTAAAACAGAGCTTGATTATTTCATATGGTAAAGCTTTTCTGTGAGCACAGAAAAATTTTCATTAAGCAAAAAAAAAAAAAAAAAGGATTTGATTTAATGATTTTTTTTTTTTTTTGAGATGGTAAGGTTGTCCTGTCATCTGGTCTGATATGTTTTTTTTTTTTTTAATTTATCATTCAGTATTGAGAAAACCTTTCTTCCTTAAACAATGAAGTTATTAATAACTGATGATGGAAGTTACAAAATATTCCAACACTAGATCAGGATCGAGTATGGTAAAGATATTTATTTAGGGGTAGATTCACAGATCACAATCATCTGCATAAATGAAGAATAGGAACTGAATCCATCAGCTGGAAGAGAGAGTCAGTTTGTGCTTTATGTTGGCATTTAAAGTATAAGAGGCTATGCCTAAGTGGATTGCTATCTTAAAGGCTACTGATTGAAGGAGTTCCTACAGCTCTGCTTCCTTTTGTTTAAATAATAGGTTTCTAAGCCTAATACAAAGCTATATATAATAAAAACAAATATCAAGTATAAAAATTAAAATTACAACCAGCATAAACAATATCAAGCAAAAAACATAAGCTAAATGTTTCAATAATCATCCTACCTAATGAGTCTAAGTCTTGTATTAGAAATAGCTTTGCCAAGTCATGAAAGGAAAGTAATTATGACTATCTAGTCTTCAACCCCGTCAAAGACCTAAGAAGGAAAATAATATTACTTGAGTAACAGAAAGTAAAATTAAACAACTTCCAAAATGTACAATAAATGACAGAGACAACTGACTGCCTAGGCAATCATTCAAATTCTCATTTGCAACATTGGAGCAACCAACTTTGGCTAAGGTCTAGAGTAAGTGACATGTCATTTTCAGAGGTAGGAAATTTTTCAAAACCACCTTAAATTGTCATGGCAAGATTTTGCAGTCTTTTTCTTGTATCCTGCTTGTCCTGTTTGGATACTGTACATTTTGTCAGTGATTGAGGCATGGGCAGTTCATTGCCCAAAGGCCAGTTTTGCCAAGAAGAAAACAAGCTCCAAGTGGAGTGTATTTGGTGCTTAAAATTCTCCCAGGAATAGATCAGTGCTGCCAGGAGCAATTGTGTCTCATGTCAACAGAACCCTAAGTTATTTAAATGCCGTGTTTTACAGCTCTTTGAAGTGGTTGGAGATTACCTATCTATGTAGAAACAATCTCTATGTAGCTAAAGAACAAATTAAGTCACAATATCAAATAAATGAATGTATCAGAAAAACCATATAAGCATTACTAAAATACCACAATATTAGCAAACTATAATGCCATTCACAATATAAGCAAAAAGGTTATTAATTTCCTGGATGGTAATATTGCCTGCCATTATAAAACTTTCAGGTTTATTGATTTATTTATTAATCAAATAGTTACCTTTGTTATGAGATTTCAGTAGTCTGTGGTGTCATCTTTATTGGCTGGCGGTGATGGAGATGAGTATGACTGGTGATAGCACAAATAGTCCTGTGCCACTGTGGTGATGCACACTGGTGCCTGGTTAAATACTGACAAATTGACAAATATGCTTTGCTCTTTGTTTAAGAGCAATTGAATCACGCCGGGCAGTGGTGGCGCACGCCTTTAATCCCAGCACTCGGGAGGCAGAGGCAGGTGGATCTCTGTGAGTTCGAGACCAGCCTGGTCTACAAGAGCTAGTTCCAGGACAGGCTCCAAAACCACAGAGAAACCCTGTCTCGATAAACCAAAAAAAAAAAAAAAAAAAAAAAAAAAAAAAGCGATTGAATCAGTTCTGTACACAGAGAGGTGGTTTTTTTGTTTTTTTGTTTGTTTGTTTGTTTGTTTTGTTTTTCCTGATCTGGAGCCCAGAGCTCATGAATAGGGATCACAAACCGGAAGCTGCAGAAGTGCTGCGCAAGTTGTCAAATGGCAGGGAAAGCGGCAGGGCTGGGAAGTATGCTTCAGCATTATCAGGGCATAAATTTCGTTCATTTTCAAGTAGCTGTTATATATTATTTTAATTATTTTTATCAGATATATACAATTTCAGATACTACAGAGAAAAATAAAATTTTACAATAAGACAATTATAAATTTAATTACATCAATATTAAAGACAAATTTGGTTAACAATAAAAATTTACAGAATAATTCCTCTCTAATTATCTGTGAGTAAAGTCTACTGGAGTTCACTTTTCTCTTTTCTGACATATTTGCTTTCAGTCAAATTGACATTCCTTTTTTTACCATGAAGAAATGTGTGAGGAGAAAAATGCTTCAGACCTAGTCTCCTTAGATGTCCAGGTCCTCCTAGAAACTATGCAAATGAGAATTTTACCATGTTTCATTGGTATTGGTGGTTTATTTATTTTAATTCTTTGTACATGTAATATACCAACCACTTATTCCAATTTGAGGGTCCTTTACCACTTGATCAAGGATAACTTTTTGGATTATGCTAATTTATAGTAGTGACAACATTAAAACTTTCTATTTGCTGGGCCTTTAATCCCAGCACTTGGGAACTTGGGAGGCAGAGGCAGGCGGATCTCTGGGAGTTCGAGACCAGCCTGGTCTACAAGAGCTAGTTCCGGGACAGGCACCAAAGCTACAGAGAAACCCTGTCTCGAAAAACCAAAAAAAAAAAAAACAACTTTCTATTCTATTCTTTCCCCCTTCAACTTCACTTTCTTCCTTATCACAACTGAACAAAAGCTCATGACTTGGCAAGTGCTAAAGATTTATCTATTTATTAAATTTTACTCACAAGGATAAAACTCTTGAAATATTACAGCTCATTTTCAAGAATGTCCTTGGGATGGAAAGCAGATATATTCTTTGTCACATTACATTTGCAGACCATGTAGGTCACTGTCATAAAGCAGCCACCAGAAAAGTTAAATGAAGCTACATTATGCAATAGACTTTTTCATTTTTAGAGACATATACATTTATATAATACATGACTATAAATTGTGATGTTAGGGCTAAGGATTTTGTAGAGCGTTGGCTAAAGTTCTTAAGTTAAATAATTGTTTGGAGATGGAAGTATTGTTATTGTGGTGGTGGGGGGGTGGCAGTGTGTGTGTGTGAATGTTTGGAGAAAAAACAGAATTTTCATGTCTACTGATGAACCAATTTATTATGATTAAGAGTTGAAATATATATTATTAGCCAACTTCTTTGTATGGCATCTATTGTGAATGTAGTTGAATAAAGCTAAGAATTTAACTGGAATGATGATGCAAGGGAAACTGGGATTTCCTCTTAGGGTCTTAGTTGCATTAATAAAGTAATTTAAAAATGTACTCAAATGGAAACATAAGGGGGATTTTAGTAGAGTTTAAAAGAAAAATCTTAGGACAGGTAAATTGTAAATTCAGATATTGTCAAGAAAAGAACGTAGGAAAGAAAGGAAAAAGCCATGCCATTTATGTTGGCATGGAGGGCAGATACCTGGATAACAATCATACATGTAGTAGGAAGGGAAGATTTAGATAAAGAGTAAGGAAATATAAAATGTAGGGAATGCCTAACATTTTAAGGAAAGTTTGGTTAGAAAAAAGCAAGAAAGAAGAAAAGAAAAAGTAATAATTTCATGAGTAATTCAAAACAGGCAGACTTATGGCTGTGGCCCTTAAGCTACTGTACTACGCGTAGGAATTCTGGGAAATAACAGTGTGGTATCTCATTAAAGAAGAGTTATTCTGTCCTTCATTTAGAAAGTCTTAATATGAGCCCTCTTCCCTAAGGGTAGTTTTTAGGCAGTGTAATTGAACTATCTCAACTGGATGTCCTTGACCAGTCTCTACCCAAGCCAGAGATTTCATTCCCGAACTGGGGGGGGGGGTGTTCTTGTTCTGTTTGTTTGTTCTTTTTTTTATGCTTTAGTGCTATAGCTAAGTGTCATTTGGCTTCAAAATACAGAATATTAGTAAATCTTAGAAATATGATAGGACAAGTCAGGATTTGCATCTAAGTTCCATTATTTGATATTTTTCTTCATATCTGTCTCTCTAAAAGTGAGGTAACAATAGTGTAAATGTTAATGTGTGATTGTATTTAGCATAAATAAATATAAGGCATTAAATCTTTTATAAGAATGTCTCAATTTATAGTATTCCTTCAAGGAGAATTTATACTTATCTATGATGCTTATCTATTTCTCTTTCTTTTTTGCTTTTACATTTTGGTTTGGCTACTTACCTAAAACTAAAGTTATGTGAAGATAGTTTCCAGGACTATATTATTATTTACCTGAATGGGTCACAGTTTAGATATATTGGTACTTTCGTGGTTTCTTTCTTTACAGGGTAGATCCAATCTTCAATTCACATTGAGCATTCCTCACTTTCTAGTTGTTATAGTGGGAGCCAGGATAAATAATATGGAAAAAGAAGTAAGAATTTTGCATTCATAGAAGATACAATTTAGTGAAAGCAGTAGATCTGAAAGCCAACATCTGTCTTGTTGTACGTTAATAATCCTGTGAAGAAGAGAACCTGTGGCCATGAAAACCAAAGTTGATCGTAGAGACATTATTTTTAGCAATAACAATGAGGGGTTAGACAGATGGTTCAATGGTTTAAGAACACTTTCTATTGTCACAAAGCAACTAGATTCAGTTTTCACCACCCACATCAAGGAGCAAGCAAGACCTGTAACTCTAATTCCAGGGAATTTAGCACCCTCTCTTAGTTTTGTGGACATCTACATAAACATGGTCCACATAGATTTATTTAGGCCTACACACATATACATAGTATAATAAACAAAACGAATGTTTAAAGATTAATAATGAAGGATAAATAGGAAACATCCTATAAATAAAAATGATAAAAGGGAAATATTATACACATATGAACCAGAATGGTAAAAACTTTAATGTAAAACAAACTGTCTGTTTAAGGGACTTACACTATATTTTTGTTTTGAGCAAGAATGCAGAGTAGATTTGAAATGTACAAGAAGTGATGCTGGAGAAGTACAGAAAACAAGGTCATGAGTAGGCTTATAGAACATTTTGAATAACTTAATTTTTGTTAGAGGAAAAGGAAGTCACTGAGGAATATCAATAGCATAAGGGATAATGTCTACTTCTTAGAAAGAATTCAGAACTAAGGAAATTGATGGCCCAAGGTCAAGACTGATTCCAAGAGGAGAATAAAGGAGGTTATCATAGTAATTTAAGTAGAGAAAGCATGAATTTGTGGAACAAAATGAGGACAGAAAGAATAGGCATAGCAAACGATTTGATGCTGAGATTGCATTAACAGAACTGGTAATCACATGAATACTTGTCATGCTCCACTTATGTACTCTATATGTGTTTTGCTTATGTGGAAGACATTTAGCACACACAAAACCATACTCAATTAGGTACTACCCATAGTCTTTCCATTTGATGAACTGGGGAATAGGACATTTACAGTATTTCAACTTTGACCTTACCACTACATGGAAGAGCTGGGTTTTAAACCCAAATTTTCTAGTTCTGGAGATCAAAATATACAGCATAAAGCTACTCTGCAAATCCAAACTACAGCTACTAAAATGGATTTTGCAGTTGTCTTTCCAAAACTGTGTCAGGTGCATTAAATGAATCCAGATTCGTCTCAAAAGAAGTATGAACTCATATGAGTTATTTTCTATCATTATATTATTCCCTTCATGTTGTGATTTAATTCCAATCATGGTGTTCAAAAAGTTGGCCAACTTATTTCCAGGGTTGAATTGTAGTTACCAGGAAGGAGTAAAAATCGGGCTTCCAATATTGGTGAGTCAAGTCTTACTCAAATCTTAATGTCATTTAGTTTTAATTTCATCTAAGTACTATACTTAATACATAATAAAAATCATGCAAATATTTGGGTTTTTCATCTATAATTTCCTATACCAAAATTTGAGGCAGTATTTCATTCCTAGTATATTATTGTTCCTCTAGCATTGTCTCTAACATTTATGTTTATATTTCAAACTTCTTGATGACCTGATCTTGTGTTTGTCACTTAGGGCTACAGTTTTCTGTTGGTGCATCCAAACAAAGCTTGAGGACACTTACTGGTTTTGGGGACTTGTCATTAAAATGAAACTGAGAAGATTCACGTAAAGTAGCAAGGAAAGATAAAATGGATATGAATAGGATATGTTCTTACATTTGAAAAGGTATTTGGGTATGGAAATGTTACCATTGACAAGAACAATTATGGGAGTCTTTGAGGCTGCTGGAGATACTATAAATGCTTCTTTAACCTGGACACAAATTAGGAACAAAGAAACTACCAACCTGACTTGGAAAGAGATAGTTCTAATGAGCAACTCCCTAGAATAATGCTTATAAGTTATATAAAAGTAAGTAGAATTATTAAATCAATCCTTAATAATAAATTATTAGGAACATAATACATTGAGGTCACCTTTCCACTGCAGTGAATTTGTGTATTTATGACCTATTATTGAATTCTAATTAGGAAGCATTGAATAACATCAAACTGTGACTATTTTAAATATTTGCTACATAGTTTATTAAGGCATTCATACTTCTAATTATATTGGTTTATTGACATTTATTGAGATTATCTGTCTAAATCTGCAATCATGCTTGATATCAGTCATATATTAGCAAAATAATAAGCAATTGTAATGTTTTAGGGGAATCAGTTTCATTCATATGTATGGTTCTGAATAGAGCATTTTAGAGAAAAGCAGGATTGCTAATAAATTTATCTGCTCATATACATTTTCAATGGAAAACTAAGTCAAATTGTTAACTACTAAAGATGGTCACACTATGTAAGTCCATAGCAATCAAAAAATACCAGCTCAGCCAGGCAGTGGTGGCAGATGTCTTTAATCCCAGCATTGGGGATGTAGAGCCAGGTGGATCTCTGTGAGCTCGAGGTCTGCAAGAACTAGTTCCAAGACAGGTTCTAAAGCTACAGAGAAACCCTTTATGTAAAAACCAGAAAAATATCTGTTCATACACACTTCCAATAGATGGCTCAAATACAAGTTGCTTAGTATTAAAGTTAGTAAAATTGTGTGACTCTAGCTATCAATATATATATATATATTTATACACACATATATATATAATATAATATAATATAATTATACACACATATAATTGGGAAGATACCTCTATATGTGTATCCCAGTTCTGAATCATCTCTCTTGCTGGTGTACAGTAAGAATTTCACCTGAAATCTCTTCAGCATGGACGTTAATATATTTAGTTTGTCAAACAGATATTGTAGGTTTCCTTCCTTATGGTATCTAGAGCTGAAAGGATTTTAATCTGTACATTTGTTCTAAGAAAATCTACTTTATTCTTCCAATTGCTTAGGATTAGTCTACTGGCAGCCATGGAAGCCCTCAAGGAGTCATTTACTACTGCAGTTTAGTGTGCGGAACAAATTAGTACTTCCCAAAATAATACCAATTAAACAAATGTAAAAAGTTAGTGTCTATGCTCGTCTCTTGAGACTAGTTACGACATCCCTCTATAGGGCTGCCACTCAAGAACAATGCTTTTCACTTGGCATAGTTGTGAGACTTTTACTCTGTGCTGCTAATGATTCTTTTGCTAGATGTCTTCTGCTATCACAACTTTTTAAGAAGACTTCCCTTTTTTATTGTGTGACAGTTTCACCCATTTTATATTCACTTTTAGTCATTTTATTCTCTATAAGCATCCCTTTATTTCTCTCCCTCCCCCACTGTAATACTTCCTCCCAACAAAAGTCTCTCTTTTGTACCTTCTTTCTTGTAAGTGATTCAATTGCCTAAATGTGGGTGGGAAGTTACTTAGGGGTGCAAGAACAATTTACCAGTGACTATACCAATGGCAAAAATGACAAACCTCTCTCCTAACAACTGTTAATTACTACTGGTCCTACTACATGTATTTGTGCTTATGCTACTGGATACATGTTTGTAGACATACCATACATATGTCTTATTTTATAATAAATACAAATTAGGTTTTGAAGTGCTCTCAAAAGACTGCTTATATATTAATATTTCATACATAATTTTTGTATACACAGTTCAAACACCACAAGTGATATAGAGAAAGGTAATGTACTAACTTGTTAATCATTCCACACTTTTAAATTAAAGAAATGACGTTGTGATTTAACTATTGGAGGATACAAGAGTTCATTTTATATGTGGAAAAATCAGTCAAGTTGACTAGGATATCTGACTGCTACAAAAGAAATAAGGGATTCAGGTTTTCAAAAACAGTACTTGTGGTTACAGAACAGTTGACTGAATGTGGCTTTCTTCAGTGCAAGTCAGTAATGAATGCAAATGCTATGTCAGTCTACTTTTGACATTCTTTATTCCATTATATACATCAAATTAAAAGTCAATTTTCTTCTAACCAAAGTGTTCCTTCGAATCTTTCTTTTAGTAGGACTCTGCTAGTAATACTTTCTCTTAGTTTATCTTTTGAAATGTCTCTATTTTGCTTTAGTGCTTGAAACATTTTTGCTGGGTATAAAATTCTAATTGCTTCTTTTGGTGCTTTATAGATATTTTATACTGAGTTCTCTCATGCAGTGATTTTATCCCTTCTCTTTGTATGATTGATGTTCTTTCAATCTCTCACTCATCTAAGAATTTCTCTGTATTCTCATTAACAGGATTTAAAGGAAGAGCCTAATTTTCCATGTCTTTATCTTGCTAATGGTAGCTTGTGAGTCTTAGACCTCTTTCTCTTTTCGAGTATGAGGAGATTTCTGACAACTACTCTTTGAACAGATTTTATATTGTATCAGTATAATTTTCTTCAATGATCAAGGTAATGCTATCTTATTTATATTTAGACATTTTGTTCCTGTGTACATCATTTTGGTAATTTTTATGCTGTATTTATACTGTCTGTTTTTTTTTCTTCAGAGTATAATTTACAGTTAATTTCATCCAGCGCTACTTTCTTGTCATTTATATTTTTCATCCCTAAAAGTTCCATCTGGCATTTATTTTATCTTCCAGCTTTCTTTCCTCATTATGTTTGTTTTCCTTTTTACCCACTGAACATATTGAGCATACTTATTATAGTTATATTAACATCCAAGCTTGGTAATTTAATCATCACTGTCATTTCTGGATATGTTTTTATTAGTAGAGAACTCTCTGGCTTGTGGCTCACATTTACATCTGGTCATGGAAAAATGAAAGTCTTTTATAATTAGCACTGATTACCCGTGAAATAGAGAGTATATGTTGGGTTTAAGAAATGCATTATTAGACTGAAGGAATTAATAGCATCAAAGCTGTTAATCCTGCTCCGTTTAAAATTATAGTAAAATGAAATCACAGAACAGTAGAGGAAAATGCAGAAAAATAAAGTCATACTAAAATACAAAGATAGAATCCAAAGTACAAAATCTAAATGCTAAAAGGGTACAAGAAACCAAAAAATATCTTTAAATATATAAAATGAAATGTATGAATAACTTATTTACAAAATGTCACCAAAATAAAACTACATAAAACACATCCTAGTAAGCATGGCAGGATGCAATTTAATTAGTGTTTTAATTAAAAATACTGTTACTTCATGCCTATGTGTGCTTGCCTATCTGTATATATGTCCATCACATTCAAGCCTAGTGCCTACAATCTCTGTTAGAGAGCATCCAAAAACCAGACCTGGGTAATATGTGCATGGTCCAGAAACCGAAGGAGCGGTATAAAGTGATGTTTCAGGTGAACGTGAAGGAGCTCTCCAAGCTGTCTCAGGACCAAACCCTAGAGGCCTTGCGTGCCTCCAAGGAGTCCCTAGTGATCCAGGTGCTGAGATGCAGCTCCCATATGCAGGAGGTGGGGGGCGGGAAGCTCCTGCCATGACCTTCAGCTGGTCGACAGTTGCATTCAGACAGACATCACCTTCGAGCATATCATTGCCCTGAGCAAGCTGCACCCACCCACCCTACCTATCCATGGGCATCTTGAAGCCATAGGTACTCTCTGAGTTCCCCGCCCCCATCAGTCATGAGTATTATGACCTGGCAGAGTTCATGGAGGGCGGCCTGCAGGAGGCAGAGCGAATGGACGAGCTATAGTACGAGGAGGTAGAGCTCTGTAAAAACAGTTACCAAGACAAGTCGGGCCCGATGGTGGGCTACCGCACAGATGATGATGAGGATCTTGACATCTATGTTGGAGAGATAAATTCCAACAACATTGCAGCCAAAGATGGCTGGATTCGTGAGGGAGACTGAATCATACAGATTAATGGAATGGATGTCCTGAACCCGAGGGGAAGCAGTGGCCATCCTGAGCCAGGAGGAGAACACCATCCCCCTGCTGATGGCCTGGCCTGAGAGCCAGCTAGCAAAGTGGTGGGAAGACAGTGACAGAGATGACTTCCTAGATGACTTTGGGTCTGAGAATGAAGGGGACCTTCGTGTCCGGAAGCTGAAGTCACCCCTTGCCCAGAAGACAGGAAATGATGAGAAGGGTGCTCCTGATGGGGACCCAGTCTTGAGTTACAGCCAGGAGCTGGACAGCGGGGACTGATGAGAGTACGCACAATGAAGAGAGCTGTGAACATGACCTGCTGGGGGTAAGCACCCCCCCCCAGCACCACCAACACCCCTGGAGCTGTACTATAGCACAGGGCAGGTTTGTCCTGCAAGGGGATGTCCTGCAGAGCAGGGACTTCCACTTCAGCATGGACTCTCTGCTGACTGGTGGGGCAGGACTGGGAGGGGCTGACCTGCCTAGGCTCACTGATGAGGATTATGAATGCTACCGTGAACTGCTGGAGATCAAGTGCCACATGGAGAATGGCAACCAGCTGGGCTTCTTCTTCAGAATTTATACCAGACTTTTAATGAATACTTAGAAAAATAACAATGAAAAAGAATGGAAGGAATGCAATAAATAATGATGAGGAAATATATCTCTTAACGGAAAAAAATCATAGAATTAAAAACAGTAGTATTAGTAGGACTATTTCAGAAGGAATATTTCAGAATTTGGAAGAATTAATCACAGCTAAAGTTATAAGTAAGCATTATACTTAATTAAGAAAATAAATACTAAACATTTTAAAATTATTTTAATAGTACTTAATATTTTCTTACTACTAAGAAATTTACACACTTATCAATAATTTAATTATTATCCTGTATCAATCTTCATTGGAATATAAGATTGATGAAGTTTTTATTTATTAATTGATATACTAGTAGCACACAATACGTATAGTATTCTTTGAAACATGGTTATTAAAACTTTTCATAAATTCATTTTTCCAAATGTTTATTTACTCTGTGTGAGTGTATGCGTTTGTGTGCATATGTGTGTGAGTGTGTGTGTGTGTGAGAGAGAGAGAGAAAGAGAGAGAGAGAGAGAGAATGTATGTGTGTAACAGGGATAAAAAAGAAGAGAAAGTGATTGTATGTGTGTGTAGGTGCAAGTATGTGGGGCACATGCATGCAAATACATTTGGCCCTTGAGTTTAATTTTTCCTCAGCCACTATTCATCTTGTTTTTTGTTTGTTTGTTTGTTTTTGTTATTTTAGGCAATCACTCACTTGGACTGGAGCTTGCCAGAAAGGACAGTCTGGCTGGTCATAGAGACCCAGCAATTCACTGTCTCTTCTTCCTCAATGCTAGGATTGCAAATTGGTGGAAAGAACCATTCCTAGCTTTTTATGTGGGTGCTGGAACCAGACTCAATTTCTTGTCCTTGTGTAGCAGGCACTTTACTGAATAAGCCATATCCACAGCCCTGTGGATTGCCATCAATAGGTTGGGTAAGGATGATTTAGGAACCAAGTGTTGAAACAAGAGGAAAGAAAGAAGTCAACAAATAACAAAGAGCATGTTCCTTGAAAGATAAAAAAAATGGTAAACCATGTGGAATATGTAAAATGAAAAGAAAAATCAGTTGACAAAGCATGGAGTTAGGCTAGCTCTTTTCAGTCACGTGACTTAAACATTGGCGTAATGGAACATGTTTAACGGTATAGCATCAAAATGGTATTAATAACCCAGAGTAGTGGCCTAATTCACATACAAAGCTGACAACATAGAAACAGGATCCAGAAAAATGACCTAGGAGTAGGAAGAGTTGTACCAATCCAGGTTAAGGACAGTGTCTGCTCGAAACAGAGTGATGGAGCAGGTACTTTCACTTATCAAATATCTACCTGTGTATCGGTTGGTAATTCTTTTCTTCCTTCCTTTCTTCCATACTTTCCTTCCTCCCTTCTTTCCGTGTCCTTTGTTCCCTTTCTGTTTTCTTCCTTTTCTCCTGCCCCTATTTCCTGTCCCCCTCTCTGTCTCTTCTGTGTCCTTCATGTCCATAGCATTGCTGTAATGGCGGAATGGAAGTCTTTCAGGAAATACTCCAGGTATTAACAATGCTACTCACTGCTGCAGACAATTGCCTTGACAACAGTCAGGGATTGATTTCATCCCATCTTCGCTGTATGAGGATACATTTTGAGCTTTGAGGGGGTGGTGCCCCTCTTTGCAATTTACCATTTATAATCCATCATGTGTGCTTCAGTGGCAAGAAATGTCTGTATTTGTTGGGTGTTCAATGAATTGTCAAAAAGCGCTGACCTAAGATGCATGGCGAACATTCTGAAAAAAAAAAAAAAAAAACATTTGATGTAACTATCCTAAAGTGTTCTCTAATAATACCTTTCAGGCTGAGATAGCGTTGGAAACATACTAAATTCTTCACAACCTGTAGAGACTTTGAGGTTTGTATCTTAGGAAATAGTTGCTTTTTAGTTGCAAATTTGAGAATAAGTATTTGATTGTTGAAAGGAAGGGAAAAGCTAATCTGCTGACTTCCCTGAAAGAAGCCGCATAGGCTAGTAAACAGAAGTATGTGCTGCATGAATGCTAGGAAACAGAAGCCTGTGCAGCATGCAGGCTGGAAACAGATCTGTGCTGCACTCGTGCTAGCAAACAGAAGTCTGTGCTGCATCCAGGCTAGGAAACAGGAGCTTGTGCTGCTTCCATGCTAGAAAACAGGAGCCAATGCAGCACCCAGGCTTGTAAACAGGTATCTGTGCTGCTCATCTTAAAATAGCTTCTCTTCCAGAGGAAAAGGGAGGCCTTGCTGGCCCACTCCATGCAAACATGTTACAGGAAGACGTAGGATCTTGTTTGCCATTGGATTTGTAAGTTAAACACTCCAAGCACTTGGTGTGTATGGCCTTTGAGGGAATAACACACTTGCAGTGTGTATTTGACCCAATCCAGGTGTCATTGTGGCTAAAAGATCTGAAGGGGGGTAAAGAATTCCTGCTATTTGTAACACTACCTGCCACAGCTTATTGTGGTTAAGTTTTCGATTGGGTTATGTGTTAAATATCCCCCCTCTGAAAAAAGATTAATGTATCAATTGCATTGGATATTAGCAGTAAGGAAGGTCTGTTGGCATGGCAGTACTAACATAGAAGACAGAAATCACACCTGTTGGAGACACTTGCCACATAGAAGTCACATTTACGTAAGGCTCCAATAGTAACCAGCTCAGGAAATTATTGTTTTCTAAGTTACCTGGATGTGAGTGAGTAATGGTTCTGATAGTTTTAGGCGCAGACCTCTTCTCAACAGAGTTATTTTAAATGTATGTCTAAGTGTCCCAAGTTTTAGATTAGTCACTCAAATTGCTCTAAAAATAATACTTCCAGAACAAAATGGAGTTTTGAACTCTGAGGAAAGACACTTTATGTGCCTTAGCTTTAATGCCAGACTGCTCTTATCATTTCTTGTTCTCCAAAGTGATCCACATTTAGAGAAAAATATCATTGTCATCATAGCTCTGAATGCCTCATGTTGATTTTGTCTAGCAGTTATTATCTCTGACTCAGAGGAAGAGGATTCAATATCCACTTCCAGATGTGGGCCTTGATGTGTCTAAGTCAGTTGCTTTCAAATGCATTTGATGCTTTTCTTAGTAAGTCAGCAGCTGGAACTCTGTGACATTTTCAACTCAAGTGTGGTCATATGCTTGAAGCTGTGTCTTGCTAAATCATCATCAGAGAAGATTCCTACTACAGGGAATTAGAACAAATAGAGACCAAAAACTAGAAAATTGAGAGAGTAAGAGAACTTGAAACACTCAGTCCTCAATGGGATATTTCAAATCTCTTACCTCAGAGCACAGGGAACTTTGCACAGAGAAGGCAGAGAAATTATAAGATTCCATGTAGTTGGAAGGCACCATGAAAACAGATCTCCTACTTGCAACAGTGATGTGGGATTTTTCTCTATATGCTGTGTATACCATTGGTGAATAAAGAAATTGCCTTGACTTGTTGGTAAGGCAGAACTTACATAGGCAGGGAAAACTAAACTGAATGCTGCGAGAAAGGAATCAGAGAGAAGCCTTGTAGCCCCAATGGAGCAAGATTATTGATCAGCAATAAATGGCAAACAGAATACCTTGATATTTTTGGAATATTTTTTTAAATCTCATAATGCTTTGCCTTGGCATACAGTAATTTCCTGTACCGGTTTTTGGCCTCTATATCACAGTTCTTGATTTTATATGGGATTTCTATCTTTGTAAACATATGTGTCTCTGCTTGTATAGCTGTTTCTTGTGCTTTTTCTTTGGGTCTTTTTTGTTTGTCATATTCTACTCAGGTATGTCTGTTTCATTTTATGTTATTATTACTATTATTTAGATGCTTGTTTTCTAAGAAGAAAGAGCAACAAAGTGTGTGGCTTTGGGTTAATAGGGAAGTGGGAGTATCTGGCAGGACTTGAGGAAGGAGAAAATGATTCAAAACACATTACATGAAAAAAAAATATTTTCAACAAAAGGAAAAATAAAATTAAATACATGTTTCATATTTCAAAACTGAAGAAACTTTCCCTCTTCTGTAAATTAACAAGGAGATATTGACACATGACTACTGCAATAATATTGCAAACATGAGGGCAGATAACTTGAAGTCAAAGATGACTCAGAGGAACAAAAAGGAGGATCTCTGGCTCTCTCATCCTGGTATGATAGGAGACAGCCCATTTTTATATGTTCAGATCCTGGGTATAATTAATGCCATTGTCTCTTTGTTGGCTTAAATCAGAATGGCCCCATAAGCTCCTAGGCTTGAATACTTTGTTTCCATTGATCAAACTATCTGGAAAGTCTTGGAAAGTATGGCCTTGTTAAAGGTATGTCATAGGGGTAGGATTTGAGACTTCAAATCTGGTGCCATTCCCAGTCTTTTATCTCTGTCTCCTATTTGTGGATCAAGATGTAAACTCTCAGTTGTTCTTGTCACCATTCCTTTTCTTCTCCATCATTTACTCTAACCTCTGAAACTGTAAGCCCAATTAAATGTTTATTTGTATAACTTTCCGTGGTCATAGTGCTTTGCCACAGCAATAGAAAAATAACTAATAGAGACATCTATGCAAGCTTGCATATTAAAAACAGAAGTTGGAACTGAAATATATACTCTTATTTTTTTATCTAATGATTAAACATTGTTTATGTAAATTGCCATCATAGTGTTAGGAATTGTTAAAACTTCAGACTATACTTATTTTTTTATGTGTCTGCATGAATTATGCCAGTGGAATCTTCATACAAATATAAAAGAGGAGCTTAGACTTTTGAGCCTTACATTAATAACATTGCTCTTAAAAATCAAATGAAATTCATCATTTCAGATAGGACAGAATCTATCCTAATAGTATAGGTGAGAAAACTAAATAATTGAAAATATTTAGAAGTTTAGTAAAAATTGAGATTTTATTTGTTAATATAGAATATCTTTAGAGATATCACTTTGTCTTCCTATCTATCTATCTATCTATCTATCTATCTATCTATCTATCTATCATCTATCTATCTATCATCTATCTATCTATCTATCTATCTATCTATCTATCTATCTATCTATCATCTATCTATCTATCATCTATCTGTCTATCATTATCTATTTCTAATTTCTCTGACGATTTCATACACTGTAGTTTGATCATCGTTCCCCAGCTCCTCTCACAGCTAAGCCTATATTTCCTACCCACTCAACTTTTTGTCTTCACATTATTTTTGAAAACCTATCCAGCTTGATTAGTTCTAGGAATATACTATTGTGTGTTTGGAAATCCACTGGAGGGTACCCAAACTACCAAGGGTCATGTCCTTCAAGAAAACCATCACTTCCTCTCCTCCTTTCCCTGAATATATAAACTACCAATACTTCTTTAGCTAGGGGTAGACTAATGTGATCATCTACCCCATCTAAGTTTGGATTTTGTCAGAATTGAGCTTGCACAGAAATTGTGTAAGCTGTCACTAAAACCTGGCTGTGAGTTCATACTTTCTACCCCCCCCCTTCACAATAATTACTGAGCTTTGGGAAGGAGAGGTATGATGTAGTCATCTTATTTTGGACTAACTACTCTGCAGTCTCATATTGTGTGTACCTTGAATAATTGTGGGTCTCTGTATTAATCATAACCTACTGCAAAAAGAATGTTCTCTGATGAGGACTAGCAATGCACAAATAGATGGTTATAATGATAATTAACTAGGAGTCAGTTTAAACATCATGACCCTTTAGGAAAGAAATGGAAGTAGACTATAAAAACTATTGGCCAATTAGACCAATAAAACCTAAATATTACAAATTTTCACTATTTCTATTGGTTATTCTCCAGAAATTGAAGCAAAGACCTTATTTCTCAAAACATCACATCATTGTCATAGAAGGCATAGAAAACAAACTGGTATTGATTCCAAAGCTTCATCCCTACCGGATGGCCTTCATACTGATAAAAGGAGTTGTGTACACTACCCAAAGAGAAAATAAATAATCAGTAGTACGTAGCTGTAAACTACACTAACAATTACCTTGTGTCTTTCTTCATTAAGCTTAAATATCATATTGACTCACATAACAAATTATACTAACCACCTATATGCTCGATGTGTGTGCACATCATTGAATATTTTTTATTCCTTTTCTTTCTTAATGTATGCAATTTGGGAATTGTTCCATCAGTCTCCCAAGGTAAAACATGAATTGAACACACAGTGATTATTGGCATTAATTTTAATGTGCTTAAGAATGGACAGATGAGTCTAGTATATAAATAAGGATCACTATTTCAGTTAGGTGTCCCATTGCTGTGATGAAATACCATGGCCAAACTTGGGGTGAAAAAGTTTTCTCTCAGCTCACATTTCTACATCACAGACCATCACTGAGAAAAGTCAGGGAAGAAACTCATGACAGAAACATGAAATCAAGATTGATGCTAAGGTCATGGAAAAGTGCTATTTCCTTGCTCAGCACCAAAGATCATCCTCTGAGGGTGGTACCTCTCACAGTAATCTAGTCTCCGAGATTAACCATCAATCAAGAAAAGCACCACAGATTTGACAGGTTTGCTCACAAGCCAATCTCTATCTATCTATCTATCTATCTATCTATCTATCTATCTATCTATCTATCTATCTATCTATCTACATTTATTTGGATCTTACAGTTTCAGAGGATTAGAGTCCATGACCATCACAGCAGGGAGCATGGCAGCAGACAGGCAGGCATGGTTGCATGGTTCTGTGCACTATCTTATATCTTGAGACACAACCATGAGGCAGAGAGAACTGATACTCTGTGAACTGAAACACACCTCCTCTGTCAGGACCACAGCTTCTAATCTTTCTCAAGCCATCAAACTAAGCATGATATCATCTAGAAGGGATGGGAACAGAGAAAAATGTACAGCTCAATAAAACAATAAAAAATACATAAAGCACTACATAGATGGACAATGTTTACAATTCAGGTAACAAACAAAGACATAACATTTGAAATCTAGGAATAATTCTTCCAGAGAAAGACGAGTGAAAGGAGGGAAGATCACAGGAGTTTCTCAGGGGAGACTGAACTGGGGCTTGATTGTTCAAAGCAGATTACTAATGCAGAGTCACAGAACAGATAATCACAAGAGAGTTTTTCTGTGTTTTATTCACATTAGCAGAAAAGGTGGGCCCACTGCCTAAATATCCACAGTCGTGGAGGTATGGGGACAGGACCATCACAAAGGCTCTAAGACTGGGAACTGGGACTTCCCTGAGCGTACCTCAAATGCTTGCTGCTTGATTTCATTTAACCATCATTAAGGGCTGGATGCGGACTGATATGCGTGCAGGAGGCTGCATCTTCCCAGCTTCTTCCAGTGTACATCAATCAGCTTCAGTACTGCCTCCCTTATAACAAATTAAAAGGTAATCATTTACTTATTCAGAGAGCATTAGCTATAATTTAGAGTCCGTCATTACAGATGCTGAGAAAGTCACAGGCCAATCCTTAGCATCATTTTCTCCTTCTTCTCTTATCATTCTGAATTTTGTCGACTTGGAAAAAAAAAACTAGCCAGCCCAGTCACTTAGAGGTAGAACCACAAAGCTTCTGATGAAGGTTCATGTGGTTACAGGTGCTGCTATCACGACAGAAGCTGAATTTCTTGCATGTATTTAGGTTTCTTCGTCAAGAACATCTTCTATCTTGTACGTCATTATAACTCCAACCTTCAGGACTTTATAACCTTTCTAAATAAGTATTTCAGGAACAAATTACAACTGGTGGTAACATCACACGTATTAAGAACAGTACTGGGATATAGCAGTGAGTATATATAAAGTCGGTTTTGTGGAAATCTCATGAACAGCTCGCGAGGCATGTGCAAGGCAACTAAGAGTATGGTCTCTGAATACTTGCATTCTAAACTTTTCAAATATTAACCCTGGCACCTGTGTTTCCCATTTACAAAGTTAATGCAAAGAGATATAGGTCCTAAACCAAAGAAAAGGTGGTGAATTTCATAATCAAAGATTCATTGGAAGTTAGATTTCATAGCATCTCCTCCACTTTGGTGAATACTCTTAGCACAGAAGTAAAGTGGGATATTTCAAGGTTTCAAATTAGGCAAATAAAAGTCACGCTAAGCCTTTGTATAAAGGAGGAAGTAGAAGGTTTGTGAGCCTGCTCACCTCATCATCTAGAGGAGTCTGAGATCTAGAGTAAGTCAGCAGCTTTAGATTCATGAAGACACCAGAATTCAACCAAAGACAGAATTGCTGAACTGTCATGGCTTTCGCTGCTGTAATTGAAAACAGCAGCAACAAAAGAGCAAAAGAACTGCAAGATTCCGCCTTTAAGTCATTTAATCCCCTCTATATTGGATGAAGAAAAACAGAACATTAGAAGAAAAGTTGGCATTGGTTCTGTGCTGTCTTAACAGGATGACTGACATGGTGGGTGATGAAAATAACATTCCAGGGGCTACCCCAAAAGCTTTGCAAGCTGAACTCTAACTTTCAGAAATGTTAATTTTCAGAAGAAGAACACCAGAATTGTTCTATATTTAGAGAAAGTATGGGAGTCAGTCTGTTCTGATTTTAGGTACATAGTAGGGTAAGTGATAACTCTGAATGTATTCTGACTTTCTTTGGACTGCAGGTTCCCAAATAATGACATAGAGACTTCCTATTAAGTATGAAAGCATTGCCTTATCTTAGGCCTGTTCCCAAGTAGCTCTTAAAACTTAAATTAACACGTGTATATCAATCTACATTCTGCCATGTGGATCGTTACCTCTCTGCAGTATAATCTGTCTGACTTCCTCTACATATGGCTGGCAAATCCTTGCCTCTCAGATTCTTCCCCTGAGTTCCTCTCTCCACAGAAGTCACACGAGCCTCTCCTGTGTAGCTATTGGCCATTCAGTTCTTCATTAAACCAATCAGAAGGTGCCTTAGGCAGGTGAGGAAGGACAGCCATATCTTCACACTCTATAATTAAATATTAGCAGCACCTGAATTCTTAATAGAAATGAGTTCTTAGACTGTCAGTGCCTTGCCTATGCAGAGGAAACCTGCTGAAAGATTCAAAACAAAACAAAACAAACAAAACGGCTTGAGGTAATGTTAAGGATTTTCCCAGAAGGGAGGAAATGAGAGAAGGGGATGATCTGAATATACATTTGGGGATGACAGGTGATCTATTAAAGTTCAGAGGTTTAGCTCCAATATCCATCTCCACATTTTGCCGCTCATTTGAAGGCTTTCTGCACATCCAGGAGTATATTCCGCTTCAGAAACTGTTCACAGTGTATCAAGATAAGTAGGTTCCTTATTTTATTGCTGTTTCCCCTCTTATATCACTTAAGAACACTGGTCCACCAAAAGGCTGTAGTGTGTTTAGAATTTTCCTTTGCTGAACCTTTTGCTATTGCTGTTACTATTGAAGATTCTAAATATAATGTATGTTTGCAAGGTTGTTCATCTTTGACATTATGATATGAGGTCTTCTACATGTGTTTTGGGTAGCAGTCACACCTATCTTAGGATGCAGGTAACTGGCTGACTGCAGACTGAACATACCTGAAAGGAATAATATTATTTCCAAAACATATTCTTAATCCAATATAAATGGAATCATTAGAAAAAGAGAATGTGGAAGTTAAAGTTAGATTTTTTTTTAAATTTTGTTCTTTAATTTTTGTGGGAGTTTAACTGTTGTTTTATTTTTAAAATGCTCAAGATATTTCTGAATATTTTTTTTTTTATTTTTTCATCCCTAAACTAGGTGTTACATTCCTGTACCTAACTGTAGTTGAAAAAAAGACTTTCTTATTGATGTTTGACAGTATGAATTAATTTTCACATCACAGGCAACATAATTCTTATGACTGCCAAGTTTTCAGTTACAGTCACTGTCTGTAATTGGCACAAGATTTGGCATATCAAAAGCGAACAAAAGCACTAGATAAACAAAGCAAAACAAAATGCAGACACACACTCTACTCACACAACAATCATGGTGAAAATAGGGCCAATTCTGTTTACTGCCAATACTAACAATTATCTGTGTTTGCTGTACAAGGGTGATCTGCAGACCTGGAGCAAGCATCTTAGGAATAGAAATGCTCATGAATCGCCACAAATGGATTTCCTGAGAGGTCAGCAAACAAGTTCTTAGGTGACTCCTGCATCCATTAAGTTTTGGAGACTTTACTGCTGTTTCCTGAGACTATTTTATCAGTATTTTTTATATTCTTAGCTCCCCTGGTTTAATACTAACATAGCATGTTTTGTCATGATAAAAGAATGTATACTTTACACAAAATGCACACAAAAGCACAATATTTATGCCTATATAAGGCTGATCATGTTCGTTACAGAATCCCATTAGCAGTGAAAAATAAGCAATGGGATGAAGAATTCCTTCACTACAAAAATGAAATAAGGTATAATCTGGTCAGTTCTTTAATTTATCTATCTTAGAAAAAAATCAGAACACTAGTCATAAGAGTTAGAGTATGGATTAACAATTTTAAAATGTTGAAATATGTGAGCATTATTTTAAAAGATTTCAGTAAAAGGACTGAGACTCTAAGAAGTGAGGACATTGCTCTTTTGAATGTTCACTTTCAAACAGGAAACATACCCAACTTGCTACTCTGCCTTTCCTGATGTATTTTGCTTGTTTCACAAGTTTACATACACAGCTGAAATGTGATACAGGAAGAAAGAGAACGGAAAGCCTGATGGAATTGATGCATTAATATAACCAAAGCAAACAACAGATGTCAACAATCCATAGTGTTTATTGAGAAAAATAATCTTACAATTTCACACCGAAGACAATCTGCTGAATATTTCAAGGGACAAAATTCATTGAATAAATGTCTATATTATTCTCAAATCAAAATATTTGTAAGCATAAGAAAAAATCATGTTTACCTTTAAATAATCAAATAAGCACAATGCTAATTTCAACAGCAGTTAAAGAGATAAAAGTGCAAAATACAGGAAAAGACAATTGCACTCGTGGATAGATAAAACCTGCATAATTTTAATCAAATCAATTAAAATTCTACCAGTGGGGACGAGCTTACAAAGCTAAGAAACTATTAATATGTGACAGATGCTGTAGGAAGCAGCATGGGTTTCTTCCTGGATATAACTCCCGTTAAGAGTCTCATGACTCAGTGGGTGACCCTTCATTTTTGCAGGTGTCAGCAGAGTGAATTAGACTCTAGTTTAAACAAAGGAGTACATGAATTTAGGACATTTGTAGGGTGAAAAAGATCTGGATATAGCTGGAGAAGAAAAGACTAGGGGATGAGTTTGAATAAAATATATTACATAAATGCATAAAATTCATAAATAATAAACTCGTTGAAATAGGGCATTAAGTACTGTAATGTAATGAGCAAAGAAAGAGAACCTTGACAGAGGGGGCCATTATTGGGTTAGGGAGAAACCCGGTGCCAGGGAACATCCCAGGAATCCACAAGCATGACCCCTGCAAAGAGTCCTAGCAATAGTGGAGAGGGTGCCTGAACTGACCTTCCCCTGTAATCAGGTTGGTGACCACCCTAATTGTCATCATAGAGCCTTCATCCAGTAACTGATGGAAGCAGATGCAAGATCCACAGCCAAGGTCCAAGCCAAGCTCGGGAACTCTAGTAGAAGAAAGGGAGGAAGGATTATATGAACAAGGGGCAGGGGATCAAGATCACGTCAGGGAAATCCACAGCTCAGTTCACCATTTTATGTTCTTTTTTTTCTCTAAATTAGATCTCGGAGATGCCTGGTGAGGTATAAAATGTGCATATATTCCAAAGTGCAGCTCCAGGTATATAAGTTTGGTACTGAGAGGAATGATCTGTTTTATTCTAAGAGTAGTTAAAAGATAGACAATTCCATTTTTTAATAGAAATTTGAGATATGAGTTTTTCTAGCAGATCAGCTTCACCAGCAGTTTGTGGGGTAGTGGGTTCATAACTTTTATTTTTCTAAAAAAAAACTGTCAGGAGAAAGGACAACATCTTGCAGCTGACTTTAATGCTTACAAAGCTGTAGAAACTTTCACTTATGGGTCCTGTTACTAATACACAGATGTGCAAAAATTTCTCTAGACAACCTGACTTGATAAAAGAGATAGATCATTGGAGTTGGTAATGGAATCTTAATGAAGCCAGCCATAAGGAAAGAAGTCAAAGGAAACATTTATTAATAGATTAGAGAAGGATAAAAATGGAACAAAGGTAAATGTGCTAAATACCAAATACATTGTGCAAAATGTCTCTGATTTTTCTCTCTGTGTATGTGTGTATCTCTCTCTCTCTCTCTCTCACACACACACACACACACACAGAGAGAGATAGAGAGAGAGAGAGAGAGAGAGAGAGAGAGAGAGAGAGAGAGAGAGAGCCTTCTCACTGGAACCTTTGATGTCATAGGATGATTTGTTTCAAAGGATTTGTATTCATACTCTAAGTAAACAAATTCATAATTTCCTCTGGGCAGTCTCTCCTTCTCTGACTTGAACTTATATACAAGGGTTATGTGGAGTGTAGGCGGAATCAGAGAGATGCCATATAGCCTCTGTAGAAGACAGATTTTACCTTGTGGTAAAATATAAAGTTATACATATGGGTAAATTAAAGATGTAAGAGATAGCTAGAAATACTCTTAAACTATTGGCCAAACAATATTGGAATTAATATAGTTTCTGTGTAATTAATTTTGGATAGAGGCAGCCGGGAAACAAATGAACAGTCTCGTCAGTTAAAAGGGCTATCCTGTCTCTAGGATTTCTCAGACTGAATGTTGTGAGCTCTTGTCTCCTCCTGCCTTCTATTCCTCTCTCTGCCCAACCATCTCCCTTCCTGTGTCCACCTTCCTAGTACTATGATTAAAGGCATGTGACTCCGAAGAACTGGGATTATAGGTGTAAACCACTACTGCCTGACTCTGATTCTCTTTTAGACTGGATCAATCTTGTGTAGCCCAGGGTGGCTTTAAACTCACAGAGATCTGTCTGCCTCTACCTCCCGAGTGCTGGGACTAAAGGTGTGTGTCACCATTGCCTGGCCTCTATGGCTAACTAGTGGTGAGCTCCACACTCTGATCATCAGGCAAACATTATTTGTTAAAGCACAAACAAAATATCACGACATAGAGATGGGGCATTAGACTATTATTTCAATACTAGGAGTTCCATTCTTTAACTATCCACCTATATGCTCTAAATCCCAACTAGGAGATAAATATTTAGCAACAGAATTTTCTAACTATGAACTTCCTACGCATGACAAGAGGGATCCCTGAATATCTCAGGTCTGTCCAGAGGTTTGTACAACTCCACAACATCACTGTCTGTTTTGTAGAGAAGAAAGTATAAAAATAATTTTTTTAAAAAAAAATTATTCTGTTTCTTTTTGTCCATTATCCATCTGCAAGAACTTGGTCTAATATTCCCTGTATTGTCCTCTCCCCAGGAATTCTCTTCCCTTTTCAACTTTAGGATCAGATCTTACCATAGATGAATAGAAGGTCTAAGGTCAGGAGTTAGAGGTTTACAACCTGGGTCAACTACTTCCTATTCCTTACAGGGTTTTACCTCACGTCTCTAAACATTTCTTTGCTCTTTGTAACATTTCTATAACAGCTTTTGTAATTTTAAAAAATATGCCATCAATTAGTTTGTGCAAATATTAGAAAATGTTCAGAGTTAAATCAATTGTTCCTCTACTTTAAATCCCTTCTCACCTCTACAATACTGGAGATCTCATTATTATTGCACTATTGCTTTAGTCTACTTTTTTTTGCCAATTAGACAGTGGCTGCTCCAGGGAATGACTAGATTTTAGGAACCTTGTAGCCTATTTAACAGTGTGATTCATCATAAGCAAGGTGATTAGAAAGAAGACATGGTGCTAGTGGGATAATTGAGATTAGTTCAAGACCTTAAATTAATTATATACCAATAATAAAATTGAATATAAAATGAAGAATAGCTTGTGTGTTGTAGTGATGAAAGAGCATGCATGAGCTTCTTTATGGGAAGTTTAAGAGGCTTAGAAGCTGGGCATGGTGGTGTATTTGGGAGGTAGAGGCAGGAAGATCAGAAATTATAGGCAAGTAGTAAGTTCAAGGCTAGCATGAGCAATGTGAGGCCCTGTCTCAAAAACAATAGCAAAAGAAATGTAAAGGAAATGGGAAAACATGAAATCAATATCATAGATCAGTTGGATTTAGAGTACACAATGTTGAATAGCTTTATTTTAAAATGGAAATATTAATATCTTTTCTTCCCTGTAGCAGAAGACTAGTTTTCTAACTGTTAGATGAATGACTGACTGGGAGTTTAACTCCTCTGTTGTGTGTGTGTGTGTGTGTCTGTGTGTGTGTGTTTTAATTTATAATGGTGATAAAAATCCTTCAATCTATTCAGTAGATGTCAGAGATAAAGATGTCCCAATGGAAAGCTTGAGTATTATTCCAGAATGGTCTTATAGTATCCAGGTCTATCCTATTCCCACATGCATGATATGATGTTTGAGTTATTGCTTTAATTTGTGTTTCCCTGAGGGCACTGGCCCATGAGTAATCCTGACAGAGGACATTTGTTTTCTGTGCAGTTCCTCTCACCTGTGCGGAGTTGCTAAACTGGATGCCAGTCCCACACCACCATACATTTGTCTCAGGGTAGGACAGCCTGCCCTTCTCTTGATAATATATGCATTCATGTGTCATTTCTATGAGAAATGGACGTTCCTTTGGAAACATCTTATTCTGAAGGTGCTGTCTCCATTCCACCATGGCTTCTTTCTCCAATGTCCAATGTTACAGCTATTCCCTGAAGTGTTTCTGAACTAAATTCTCAAGAGAAAAAGCCTCCTCTGGGTTGACTGAAGCCTTAGACCTTGGTTATTTTGTCTTCCAGGCCATGTTGTGGTCAGGAAGGACAGAAATTCCTAGAATTTAGTACAGCCTAGGCATTTTATTTCTGTTGCTTCAAATACATGTACATATAGTCTTAGAATCCTGTCCAATCACACCCATCAGGGGCTCTTACACTCTTGGCCTTGATGACTTTATTCTTTCGTGCCTGCCATTGTTTGCTCTGTGTGGTTCAAAGGCAGTTGTGATCCAGAACTAGTCACAATTTCTGGGAAGAGCAGGCTGTATAGGTTTATACATGTACTGAGCCCAGGGGATAGCACATACAATTTCATGGTACTTTGATGATTGTCAGAAATTGGCTCAAATACTCCGCCACAAATTTGCAGGACTTTTCAGGAATGTATTAAAAGGTTTTATTTTAATTTTGGAAAAATTCTGGCATGTATTAAAGGTTTTTAGAGGCATTAAAAGTCTTTCTTCACACTTCTATTTCTTCCCTATAAACAGGTGTTGACACATGAAACCTGAGTAATATCGGGCAAGGGAGATATCTCAGTCATTAAAATGCTCGCTTCCAAACATGAAAACTCAAATTTGTCTCCACATTCACATAGAGAAAAGGTGGTTTTGAGGGCAAACACTTATGATGGCCCTGTGGAGGCACAGACAGGCAAATCACTGGGGCTAATTATCCAGCCAGTCAATGGTAATCCCAAGGACAGAGAGAGACTTTGTCTCAACAAAAATAAGATGGCAGGTGCCTAAAGAATGGCACTGTGGTTGTCCTCTTGTTTCTCATGCACACACACACACACACACAATGGAGAGAAACATAACTGCATTCTACTCCTTTCAGTGTATTGAAAATGACCATCTTTAATGAACTTTAATGCCATCTACTTCCTTTGCATACTAATCACATAAGGATATATGTCTATGTTTTTGAAATCCTTGATGATAAGTGAGATCTATCTTGCCTTTTGATGCAGAAGTTCATCATCATCCCCCAAAATACAATAAATATGATTGCATCTTATGTGTGATTTGTTCTCTAGTGTAGCCTGACACAGGAGAGTAGTTTTAATTGTCAATTTGATACAATCTAAATCACCTGGAGAAAGATGTCTGAGTTTGTCTGTAAGAGATTATGTTAATTATATTCATTGATGTGTGAGGATTTCCCCACCCCAACAGAGGTACTGTACCCTGGGCTTTGGGGTCTTGAATGGAATAAAAAATAGAAGGCAATAAGTTGAGTGTTTTTCTTTGCCACTCTTTGATTTCTGATATGGACAAGGTGTGACCAGTTGTTTCAAGCACGGGCTGTTATGAATTCCCTATAAGATGTACTATAATGATTGAATAAGTCCTTTATCCTTCAGGGTGATTTTGTCAGTGTATTTATTCATTATAACCAGAAAAGAAACTTAGTGTTCACTTGGTTAAACCTGTTAAAACTTTGTCAAGCCGGGCGGTGGTGGCGCCTTTAATCCCAGCACTCGGGAGGCAGAGGCAGGCGGATCTCTGTGAGTTCGAGACCAGCCTGGTCTACAAGAGCTAGTTCCAGGACAGGCTCCAAAACCACAGAGAAACCCTGTCTCAAAAAACCCAAAAAAAAAAAAAAAAAAAAAAAAAAAAAAAAAAAAAAAAAAAACTTTGTCAAATATTTTGTGTTTGCTCAACCTAAGAAAGAAAAATTTCAGAACCCCGCAGACGTTAGGAAATGATTGCAGAAGTCAGGGAAGCTGGGGAGACCATGAGAACACTGCCCACCAGAATAAACTGAGCAGAAGTTTAGTGGCTCACAGAGACTGAAAAAGCAACCCTGGGCCCTATTTAGGTCAGTGCTAGGTCCTCTGCAAATACATTATGATTGTGAGGTTCATTGTTTCTGCGGGACTCCTACTAGTGTAAGTGGAGGGGACTCTTAGTCTGTTGCCTAATTTTGATATTGTTTTCCTGCTAATGGGTTGCATTGTCACACCTCATCATGAGGGTTTGTGCCTAATCTTATTGTGACTTGTTATGCCATGTTGGGTTGATATCCCTGGGAAGCCTGGTCTTTTCGAAGAGTAGATGGAAGAGAAGTGGATCTTGGGGTGAGAGGAAAGGAGGTAGGGGAGGACTGGGAAGTGTGGAGGGAGGGGAAACTGCAATAGGGATAAAATGTATGGTAGAAGAATGAAAGACAGTAAAAGAAAGCAAATTCTCTTTAAGTTCTTATTAATTCAAAATATACATCAAAAATTAACGTTTTAAGTTGTTACTGATAGAAAAAAAACCTAAAGAATAACTTTGAAGTTTTCTATTTAAAATATTCTTATGTATATAGATGCTATTTAAATTTCTGTTGGCCGTTTCTCATGTTTTTAGAATTAATAAGATGTGTTCTGGCAATTGCTTGTGTTCCTTAGAGAGGTGCTATGCCAATGTAAGGTAATAGAAAGGAGGAATTCTATTAGAGTCAGGTTATTAGTGGAAGGTCTATGAAACTTTGACCCATAGTGATTAAAATATTTGTTCAAACTGTGAAATAATTAATGTCTAGTTCTGAAGGAGGATCATCATGGTTAACGGACTTGGCAGGTGCCATCAAGCAATATTACTTATGCTGTTGAGCATTTATGAACCTAATCCTACTCAATTTCTCAATGGAAAAAATAATATAATAGTTTTCTTAGGGCAATGCTGGGTACTCCCAAATAATTCTTTTCTTTTCTTTATACTCCACAGTGGTATTTTAGACACTGTAGTCCACAGCCTGCTTAACTAGCTTTTCAATGTCATAAACAAAAGGTTACCTTTGGTAATTTTCCTTTATGTCCCTGTGATCAGTCAACGTTCCCACCCTTCTTAAAATGCACAGTGAGACAGTGAGGTGGCTGATTCCAGCCAAAGCACAAGACCTTTCCTGGAATCCAGTTAGACATTTAGGGGACCTGAAGAAATCACCGTAAGTTCATAAAGGAAAAGCTTAAGACCCACTGACCAGTTGAGCAAATCATCATCCTAGTCACTTGTTCCTAGAAATCATTTGCAATGGATATTCTTTCAATTAAAGAGGAAATTAACTGCCTCCCAAGAACCAAATGAAGAAGTCCAGCGCACCGAGCTGGGAAGGTCTTTATGGATGGTGTGGCTACCTGATGAGCGGCAATTTCACATCTAATTACAGCGGTGTATAATTTATAACTCTCCTCTTCAAGTTACATCCCATTGTAAGGTTTCCCGTTGAGGACTGGGAGAAGGCTCTGTGCACATCAGCACTGTCACATCTCTTTGCTGGGAACAAGGCACTGTAATGAATGTTCAGGATTTTTCACTCTCTTCCGAAGAAGATACACGTCTTGTAGCAAGCACCTTCAACACTAGCCTTGGCTTTGACTATCAAGGCAGGCTTAGGGTGAGACAATACGAAGGAAGCAATTTTGTGGCATGTGTTTAGTCCCTTCTCACTTACTCCTAATCTATACTAAGGTATTTTTTTTTCTTTTTTTTTTTTTTTTGCTCAAACACGTTTGTTTTCTTAGATTCTTTTTAGGTCAGACAGAAGATAATGAAGGGGAGGAGTAAAACCACTCTTAAGTATAATAGCTTATTTTCCTCTAAATATCTGTGAATTTTCCAATGCAAAAGTCAGTTTTGCTCACTATACCTGGCTGTATTTTGTATTTGAGACTATTCCATGAACTTGAGGAATGGTCAGGGAGTCAAAAGTGTCTTATATTCTAGAATAGCTTGACGACTTCTGACAAGTTTGTTTAAACTGTTCTTCAGTAAATAGCAGTAACACTGGAAATGAAAGGTGTAGACTATTGCCCCTCCCATCTACTCATCACATCATTATATTCTTCCATCTGCAATCCAGCCAGCCAGCTTCTTCTTTATATAGAAGGGCACACCACATTTGACAAGAGCAATCTTTTTTTATCATCACAGAAAAAAATCAAAAATTGAATATGCATTTCTGTATCAAAATATGAAAAATTTAAATGAGTTATCACTTAGAAAATGCATTTAATAAATTGAAAAATGTGTTTTAATATTTAGGGAAGAGAATTTTGTTCTCTTAAAATAAATAGAAATATTAATAAGGTCCAATATTTTCACACTATTTAGTACTGTACAGGAACTACTGAAGTAATACAACACCTAAATTACAAAATAATAGTTAGTAAACTACAAAAGATATCAAGCTTTCTATACAAATATAGATTATATAGTTATAAGAGTTACCATTCACAATGCCCAAACCTTGCTTCATCTATTGTGGAGAGTTTAGCAGTGTCCACATTAAAAGGGTTGATTGTGAATCACTGGTTAGACAAGTGACTGTCATTGACACATTCCACTGGCTCTTTGGACTGAGAATGATACCTTATGATGAAGCAAGAGGACTTTTGGTGCCTGAAGTCATGCACCCCTGAGTACTCCCCATTAAAGATACTTTCTGTGGCCCATGTAAGGTACCATGAACTCTTTTATGTTCATTAGCCCAACCCACCCCTTTTCTGATATTTTTGTCGTTGTTGTCACTCTTTTGTTCTCTGAGGTGATTTATTTCTTTGCTGTACAAAATGTTTGCCTACTATTTTCAGTGCTCAGAGATACATCAATCTCTCTTCAGGTCTCTCTAAGTGCTTATCATATAATTACACTCCTTCTTTGTTATCACTTTTTCAAATAATCTTTTTTTTTGACTCTTGATAGCTTTATCAAAATATTTACAATATTAGGTGCCTTTCCTCCACAGGACTTATACTGTAATTCAATCGTTGTGAGATAATAAGATTTCCAGCATCTGTTTCCCATCATATTCAATCTAGTTGTATGAGTACAAAATTTTTATTGGGCACTGTTAAACTCCAGGCCTTGTCTATCATCAGAATAATCAAATGCATACTCGGTGAACTGAAGGAATGCCTTGTAATTTTAGAATACACCACCCACAAATACAAAACTTGGTCATGTGTGGTACTATAACCTGTATGCTTGTGGTCCAGGCAGAGATGCAACCTCAGTGCCAGTCTCGGTTATGATGAGATAGCCCATTTTAATTTTTTTCTTTCACGTTCATAAACACACATGCACACGTATGCTGATCTGCAAACACACACATGAAATTGTCTTTTCAAACGTGTTCTTCTGAAAGTCTTTGATTCATTCAGTGAAGTCTATTTTCTCTTTAATAAAATAGCTTTATAAATTCTTCAAGATAGCCTTTGGGCTTTCTGTACCTTCTCTTATTAAAATGAGTTGCATCTCTTCACTTTAATGTACTCAAACATATCACAAGGACATGTGCTCAACTATATTCAGAGCAACATTGTCTGCCATGGCCAGAACCTAGAAACAACTAAATGCTCCTCTGTTGTAATAAGAGCTGTGGGGCTGCATCCCCGGCACCCGGCCGCCTGCATGGCTTATGTCCCAAAATAATTACACGGAAACTGTATTCTTTTAATCATTGCCTGGCCCATTAGTTTTAGCCTCTTATTGGCTAGCTCTTACATATTGATCTAACCCATTTCTAATATTCTGTGTAGCACCACGAGCTGGCTTACCAGGAAAGATCTTAACTTGTGTCTGTCTGGAGTGGGAGAATTATGGCGACTCACTGACTCAGCTTCTTTCTCCCAGCATTTTGTTTTGTCTACTCCGCCTACCTAATTTTTTGTTCAGTTGTGTGCCGATGATACTAGTTAGCAAAGAAAGTTACATGGTTTAGTTTCCAATGCCCCATAAATTGCGTGAAATGAACTGTTGAACAAATTTTTCACGCCTAGAAATTTTTTCCTAAAATGCTGATGCCAGAGCTAAGCAAAAACCACTGAGGCTATAAGGCTATCTGAAATTTCAGGAGGAGAGGCTGTGCTTTGGAGGTTGGAATATGGCCTCCCATAGCCCTGTGCTGAAAATGTCCATATCCTTCATTATTTACACCACAACACCTCATGTGACCTTTCTCTTCTACTGCACATGTGATCATGAGAAACCACAATGATTGTCACAACTTGTCTCTATGCACAATTATAATAGCCTTCTTACAGTAATGCATTTCTTTCTTTAGCATGATCATATTTCTGACTAAAATCAGTTTATACTGAATAAAGTTGTGCCTATTTTGTTCAGGAATCTAAAAATATGTCCAAAGTATATTTGATATTTTGGAATACTTTAAAAAAATGATTACATTTAAATTTTATGGAGACTACAAATTCACAGTAGCAACTCAGAGGCATGCACACAAATGTCTATATTCTATTACTTTCTCTTGAAACTATCTGTCTTGAAACGACCACATCAATCTGGTTCACATGTACTTATCTTTTCAATAATTGCAATATTTTGAGGAAAATGACTATGGTGATGCTCCCTCATCAAGGCTTCAAGGTTTGGTAACTAATGTTGGTAGGCTTGAATTATGAGCAATGGACGTGTGTGTGTCCAACTTCTGCTAATACACACAGATCAGAAAAATATTAAATTAGAGGTAGAAATTTTCAATGGTCACATAAATACTCTGAAAGACTGAGTTTTTCTCTGAGAGTTTATTTACTTTCCTTTTGGTGTTTATTTGGCATTGCAGAAATGTTTTCATAATACTGCTGTCAGGAAACAGGTACCTGAGTAGCTTCTGCTATTCCAGGATTTCTGATTCCTGCAATTTTCCTTATATAACATGCACTATATAAATAAATGAATTTGAATATACATGTAGCTATACATAAGCTATAGCTTGTACCAATACATAAGCTATAGCTAAATTACTTCTAGAAATGTCTAAAATTGATCCATGAGGCTTAATTGCCAATCACACATTCTAGTTGTCAAAATCATCATTCTAATTTATTACCATTTTTGAACTTTTGGATACAGGTTTCACAGTGAGTCTGAATGTCCTTTCTAATGAATGACTTGGTATTAAGTAGTATGACAGAATTGTGAGCTACTACTTACATGAATTAAGAAAGTATTAGTAGAGTCTAGGATATGGTGACAGCTTATCCTACTACTTACATGAATTAAGAAAGTATTAGTAGAGTCTAGGATATGGTGACAGCTTAGGAGTGATGTCACTCCTAAGTAGAGGAAAATGTGACTATATTGAGAGAAGATGTTCTTCAGCACAGAAATATAACTTCCTGCCTCATTTTAAGCTCTGAGGGTATTTTACAATAAATTTTAATAGTTATTTCCATATAGATAAAAGATGAATTATAGTTATAATGTCCTAGAATTTCTTTTGTATTGACAGTTGCTGAGGAAATAAACTGAACGAGTGGTTATGTCTGTAGTAGAAGAAATATTGGTTCATCAATAATCTATTGGTGCAAACATTTCACTAGAGTTCTTATTATAGAAGATACCATAATTAGGATGGTAAGTTTCTAAGTCTTAAGGTGTGTTCCTGGAGTACAAAACTGGAGTCACCTTATAGTAACTAATCTTTTAAATATTATTTACTTTTTCACTCAGATATCCCTACAGAAAGAACAAGACTATTGATAAGACCTAACTGTAAATGTATACAAGGAGTAAAAATCAATATTTTAAAGTGTTTGAACCCATATTTTGCTAATACTGACTAGATGAAATTTCTTTAACGGGCCCATACAAAAATATTACAAAGAAATCTACAGAAGAAAACTATTCTAAGATATGATATAAAATCCCAAATAAATACCACACCAGTAATTTAATGAATGTAAGATTATTTCTTAGATTGTGAGAATTACTCATAAGATTTACTCCGGTGGGAAAAATGGGATTTGTAACAGAGATAACAGGGCATTGAATATTCCTAGAAATTACCTGGTCCCCCCACCCCAAATTTTCTAGTGCCAAATGTCTTATCCTCTTCTTTTTTGAAAAAACTCAAAAAATTCAGGCTCATAATGAATTATTGGATAATTACTTAATGAGGTTGTCTACATATTGTAACAACATTTATGAGTTTTTTCTATTTAATCTGTTCTTGCCAGTTTAGTTCAGGAGACTTACAGAAGGTGAAACAATCCCCCTCCTTCACATGTCAGTTATCTAAAATGTCTACTTTACATATAAAGAAAGATATGTTAACAGATCTATCATTCTAACCCAAGTCAAAGTGAATGATCATAGTTCTATTAATTTCAGACAAAGCCAACTTCAAGGAGGAAAATTATCAGTTATGAAGAAGGACATTACACAATGATAAAGCGATCAATTCCTCAGAAGACAGAAAAATCTATAATGTCTATGGAAAAATTGTCCTTCATAGTTAGAGATATCACATTCCTTCATCTGTAATTGCTAGAGTAGATAAGCAGAAAATCAGTAAAAATAAAGTTTATCTGAACAGCATGATCAGTCATCTGGATACAATTAGTATTGGTAGACTAGTCTATCCAAACAGAGAAGAATATACATTCTTCTCAAGATTACATGGGACATTCAGCAAGATAAACCACATTACTGTCCACAGAAAAAAACTTCACAGAATAGAAAGCATAGAACATATACAGAGAACTCTGTCGGGGAATAGCAGATTGAAGCCACAACAGAAACATAGTTGGGCAATATGCAAATATTGGAAGGTCAAATTATTTTCACATTATATATGAATCAAAGAAATCTCAAAAGAAATTGCAAACTCTCTGAAATCAAACGAAAGCACAATTTGTATTTGTATAATGTAGGAATCCATTCTTCCCAGGAAATTTATAGCATTAAATGTATATAATAGAAGAAAGACCTAAAGTAAATAATCTACAATAAATTTTCATATCAGAAAAGAGAGGATAAGATGATTTGAAACTAAAGTAATGGAAATAAATGCATAATTTAAAACAGATCAAAATAACTTAAATATGGAGAAGCTATTATTATAATTCAAGGAAGGTACAAAACAGAACATTTTTTATATAAAAAGAGTCAGAATCTCTTCTGTGAAGATGAAGCTGACATAGCTGATAAATCCCTATGTACTTTATGTTAAATGAGAAAACACATGAACAATATGAAGAGAGAGAGAGAGAGAGAGAGAGAGAGAGAGAGAGAGAGAGAGAAGGGGTGTACCCCAGATAGTAAAAGACAAGGGATGCTATGAACAATGGAAGAAATTTTGTGCTACTACAACTGATATTATAGATGTTATGAACAATTTTTAAAGAGAAGCAAATATACAAATGTCTAAGAGAAATAGACATACTAGGACTTTACGTTTTCTTAAACCATTTGCTTCCTTTTATAACTGTCTATATTCTTTTTCTTCTCTCTCCCAAGTCTACATACATTTATCCAACATTGTGACCCATCTAGAGATCTTTTATGTCTGAATCTGTCCTATTGTGTATTTGTAATTCTTTACTCTCCAGGAACACTCCTGAAAATGCTAAACACTTCTTAAAAACTTAAGCTGCACCATTGCTAATGGAAATATGGCCTTGCCTACTTGCTCTGTACAGCCCATCATGGCAGAGTTGCTTGCTGCCTGTGAGAGACATGCACAACACCCCATCTCCAGGCACACAGCTAGTCCATGTTGCCACCAAGCAAGCCATAGCATGTTGGTCACAAACCCCATTCAAATGCTCAGTCTCCTGAAAGAGCCAGAGGTCACTCTGGCAGCATGACCCAGAAAGCCAGCATTTCAAAATGGCCACGGCTTTTGTTTTTTCTGCTACCACTGAATCAGGAAAACCTCTCTTAAGAGAACTGCAGCATTCTGCCAGCAAGCACAGCCCATTTGGGGGAGGGGGGAGTGATGCTGCTAAACTTTGTTTGTTTGTTTATTTAGTGTCTATAATTTCCTTCCAAGGTCTCTCAGGTTTTACGTGGATCAGTCCACCACATTTGCATACCAGTTTGTAGTAAGAAGACTACTAGTTAGTTCCCAGCCACTGAACCTCAAAATAATCACACAGAAACTGTATTAATTAAATCACTGCTTGGTGCTATTAGCTCTCACTTATTATTTCCTAACTCTTACATCTTAATTTAACCCATCTCAATTAATCAGTGTATCACCACAAGGTTGTGGCCTATCACCAAAATTTCAGCACATTTGTCTCTGGTGGCAACTCCATGGCTTCTCCTTGCCTCTGTCCTTTTTCTCCCAGCATTCAGCTTAGTTTTCCCCACCTAGCTCTGTTCTCCTACAGCTCTACTATAGACCCAAAGCAATTTCTTTATTTATCAATGGTAATCACAGCATACAGAGGGAAATCCCACATCATAATAGAGAAGCCTTTGTAGAGACTGACAACTTCAAAGTTTTCTCCTAGCATATTAGCAGTGGACCAGGCATGAGAGATACCACACCAGAGAGGCCCTCGTGGTCTGGATGGGATGGGCACCAGTATTGTGAGAAAGTACATGGTCGAGAGATGGTAGAGAAAGAGAAGTGGAATGGTGTGTGTACTATAGAGGCAGAACATGAGACATGAGGTGGTGAGGAATAGCTAGATATGAGTAGCCTGTGCTGTCTTACTAGGTCGTGGAGATGTCCCAGCCCTTGCTGCCTCTGGGAGCCATGTTTGGGTCTGTGATCCTGCACCAGTAGGGGTCTTGATTAATGCCTGTAGCCTTTCTTTCCACTCAAATCCGTAAAGAGGCCTCTCATTCAGGCTGCTTTCTCGGGTCAGGTTGATGTCTCAGGGCTGCACAGAGATGACTCCTCCCTCACTGGTTGCAGCCCTTGGATAAAAGCTCCAAACAAGCCCTTCTGGAGGCATGGGCACACGTTAAACTGCCCCTATGGGTGTGATTGTGGGAGATCTGGTCCTGAACCTTACCTGGCTAGTGTTAGAGATCTGGCCTCTAAGGAATGAAAGTGGGTGATCTGGCCCTCCCAGTGTTGGCTATCATATTCATCAAGAGCTGGCATTAGACCTTGCCTGGGTATCACAATACAGGGGTCCCTGGTGGTATGCACATGGGAGAGATAAACCTGCAGAAGTGAACACAGGAGAACTGGCCCTATGCCCACCCCACACACATCCAATGCCTGGGTAGTGTGGGAGAATTGTCCCTATAGTTGTGGATACAGAAGAGCTTGTCTCAACCATTACAAGAACTGGCCCAGCTCCTTGTTGGCTTCAGCACTCAGAAAAGCTGGCCTGGCCACTTACCTGGGGAAAGTGGGAGAGATGTCCCAAGTGGCAGGGGGGCAGGTGAGTGGGCTTGCTGACCAATTCAGATACCACTCAGGCCCAGATCTAGAACTTTGATACCACTCTAATATCTACCCAATTTAAGAATTGCTGGCGCACAAGAAAGGGCCAAACCTGCAGAATCAACACTGGACAACAAAAGGATATCCAAGAGAGGTTCAGGTGAGGATCCAGTATTGAGTGTATTGGAAGCCAGAGACCTTGAACCAGACCAATGATGAATTGCAATGAACACTTGCAAGTAAAGCTGTTTAGGCAAAAATGGTCTACTGTGTGACACACCGAGACACACTGCAACCTTTATGGTGAGATTTGTTTCTTTATTTTTATTTTTTATTAATACCACTTTTTGAGGGGATATTGCAAAGACAGTGGGCATATATGGAGGGGTGAAAAGATAATTGTGATTGATCTGAAATTAACAAAGAATCAATAAAAAGTTTAAAAAAAAACGAGGAGAGAAGAGTTGGAGATAGATGCTTTTCCAATGCAAATTTACTGTACCATAGTGATCCAGAAAGCACAGGTCAAATTAGGACTCTACCATCCATAAATCTCAAATGCAAAATGATCCAACAGTCAACATTCATCGAATACTGATGTGATACCATATTTGGAAATCTTTATACAATGAAACAATTTTATGCACAGAATTATGAGATAATACTGCACAAAAATTACCATCAGTCTATGTTTGGAAGCACAAACTACTATGTAATGCCAATTCTGAAATACATCTCATCTAAAATATTTTAGGTACAGAATGTTCAATCTGTATCAGAGGTAAAAAGACATCATTGGATTAGAACATGAAACTCAAAAAGAATGTCTTACAGATATGACAAAAATCTTTTGAAAAAGAAAAAGTCAACCACATAAACAAAGTGTAGTTTTTCAACAAAAAAAAAATACAAGAAAATTTGGACATCTTTATATATAAAATAATTCTATACATTATTCTTTTACCTTTAAAACACATTAACTCAAGCATATTCATAATTACAAATGTTAAATTATAAATCAGAAAATTCAAAGTTGTGTTGATTTCTAAAGGATATTTAGTGTTAGTTGACCAGCCTCAAATTCCTTTCTTTACCCTTTTCCTCCAACTGCCCCTTCATATAATTCTCCTATTCTAATGTTTCTTTATAATATTGTATTTGTATCCCTTCTTCAAAGATCTACCTCTTCTTTAGTCCTTTACTAGCTACCTATCCTCTATATTTGCTCAGATAAAAACACACATATTCAAAACTTAAAAGCTTGCAGTGCTATTGAATATATCAACCAAACTTCAAAGCAGCCCCCATGCCTAGGAGTAGCTGCCACAAAATAGTCTTTATGTTTGTTTGCTTTATTTTTGTATGTGTATTTCCTCTTTATATTCTTCATCTTTGGAATTTTTTATTTTCACTTTTTTTTCTGTCCTTTTTTTGAGTGAGAAAGAATATCAAGTGAGTGAGTTAGGGAGGCTGGGAGTATCTGGGGGGAATTGGAGGAGGAGAAAGAATATGATCAAAATCTACTGTATGGAAAATAATTTAAGTAAATGATTAAAAATAAAAATTTATAAAGTTACTTTCATGAATTGATTTAATAGAAAAGTGATTTTGCCTTTGACATAAAATGATAAAAATAGCAAATGTGAAATCATATATCATTAAATATTTATATGCATAGTTGTACTTATATATGAAAAGGATATTCTTTAGTGTTCCTAGTTGAAGCATATCCTAGTCAACATCATAATTTTTATATGTATATAAGAAGACAACTTGTGTATATGTAACATGTTTTCATTATTCATTACCAGTTATAGGATATTTAGTTTTTTTTCCTTGCTGTTATGAATAAAGTGTAACAAACATGGATAAGCCAATATGTCTACAATAGGATATTGTGTGATTTGTGTGTATTGCAAGAGGTAATTCAGCTGAATCATATGATAGGTTTATTTTTAGTTATCTGGGAATTTTCCATATTGGTTTCTATAGTGGCATGCTGATTTGCAATCCCAGTAACCATGAATGAGGACTCCTCTTTTCAGAGATGCTTACAGCATTTAATAACAGTTGTTTACTTGATCTTACCCATTTGGACTGGTTAGTGTAAAATGAAATCTCAAAGGAGCTACAGCAACAAGAAAAGAAAAGGAAACTGAAGGAATGGTACAAATAAGAAAGGAAGGCAAATACTCCCTGTTGGCAGATGTCAAGATAAACGTAAGAGACCTCCAACATTGCAGTTCAAAACAGCCTGGATTGCAGTACAAAACAGCCTGGAATGATTAGCCCTTCCAGTGATGTTTCTGAATACAAAATGAATTTACAAAGATCACAGGTGTTTCTATATATAAATAAACAAACATTTTGCAAAAGAAATTATGGAAATATTTCCTTTCAAATTAGCCTTAAATAATAAAATATCTTTCCTTTTTTTTTTTTTTTTTTTTTTTCGATTTTTCGAGACAGGGTTTCTCTGTGGTTTTGGAGCCTGTCCTGGAACTAGCTCTTGTAAACCAGGCTGGTCTCGAACTCACAGAGATCCGCCTGCCTCTGCCTCCCAAGTTCTGGGATTAAAGGCGTGCGCCATCACCGCCCGGCTTATCTTCCCATTTCTAAAATATGTTTCTTAAAAGAGTAGCACATATCATAATTTGCTCTGGTAGAGAACTATCCTATTCAGATTCTTTTAAAGAGTGTATTGATATTCTTAGGGACTGGTAAAAACAGATATGTCTGAAGTGAATTTGTCAATACAAGGCCATCTCAGCTAGCCAAGTTGGAATCATCTTGAGCAGTTTGTAGTTGAAAACTGATTTTTGAGTGGTTCTATCAGCTCAATGGCTTCATAAGATCCAGGTGAAATCATTGTTGGGGCTCCATCTTCTTTCTGGAGATTTCAGAAATTACTGTAGGAAAATATATTGTTCATTGTGGAAAGCATAAACATTATTCATATCAAAATGGAAAGTTTGAATTTTGTAGACATATATTCAATGAAAGCTACCATAGAAGAATTCATTTGTCTTTGGTAATTGTATGCAAGCAACTTTTGAGGAGGCTTTCTCATCTCTAATAATCAAAACAGCTTCTTCTTTTCAACTCTTTCTATTTTGTCTGTATGTGCAGGACTGGAGCAGTTTAGGGATTGTATGTTCTGTTTGTACTGCTAGAAAACTTGAAAAATGTATGTATACAGACTTTCATTTGTAGTTATTCTTAAGTCTGGCATGGAGAATTAAAGTTCTGGCATGTGGCCAGTATGTTCTTGGATTCTCACACAGAATGCAAAAGAAAAAGAGAGATAAACTTTTCATGAAACTCTCTCTCTCTCTCTTTCCTTCCTTCCTTCCTGTCTTTCTTTCTTTCCTCTTTCTTGTTTTTTTTTTTTTTTTTGTTTTTTTTCTTCTTTTGGTTTTTCAAAGCAGGGATTCACTGTGTAACTTTGACTATCCTAGAACATGCTTGTAGACCAGGCAGGTCTCAAACTCATAGAGATCTGCCTGCCTCTGCCTTCTGAGTGCTGGGATTAAAGGCGTGCGCCACCACCGCCCATCATGAGGTTCTTTGAGAAGATTTCCATTCCACTTGTGAGGGTGCATCATTATGCTGAAGCAGACACTGTTGGTACTATACTTAGTACTGTCTGAATAATCAGAGGTTTGCACAGCACTAAACTGCCTGCCTTCTGTATTTAAATCTCTGCTTCATTTCCAGATGTGTGAGTTCATTATGTAGTAGTACAAGTCTTGTTCCAGATTCTCTTTTCAGTGAAAAGAGATATAGAGTAGTTCATATTTTCATAAAGGTGCCCATAGTGCCTTCACCTCCCTTTTTTTTCCCCATTGGATAGCTCCACAGAGGCATCCTTCTAAGTATAACATTTGACGAAGGAGTGCAGGGAAGCTATTTGTAATTTCTCTGCTATTCTCACCTCATCTTTCTTAGCCTTGAACTAAGATTTTAGTTGCAAACATTTTTGCCTTAATAAGAACCTATATCCTGCCAGGAGGTAGTGGCACACGTCTTTAATTCCAGCACTTGGGAGGCAGAGGCAGGCAGATCTAGGTGAGTTCCAGGCTAGCTTGACCTACAGAGTGAGTTCCAGGACAGGTTCCAAAGTTACAGAGAGAAATCCAGTCTTGAAAAAACAAACAAACAAACAAAAGGACCTAAGAACCTATATTCTCATGGTCCTTTTTTTAATTAATTAATTTATTTATTAAAACTTTCCACCTAGTCATGGTCCTTTAACGCTAGCACATTTGGAGTTCAACAAAAATGTTCTATATATACTTTTAAGTGATCCTTTGATGTCTTTCATCTGAAATATCACTGGATCTTCTAAAACTACATTATAGAATCTTCCCAGATAGTTACAGATGGTCAGTGTATTGCCATTACTCCAAATTCTTTGTCATATTTGTCTGAAGCTGCTCATAAAGACTTTTGTCACCCTAATAACAGGTTCTCCCAAGAATAGTTATATTTATTTTGCAATAGCAGTGATAATTCTCACATAATATAGTAAAATGCAGGCCTCTTGAAGGAAGCCCTCGAAAGAAAAAACTACTTGAGGAGCCACACAAGAGAGATTTATACAAGTGACTGGATGCAGAGGCATTGGTCTTGGAGGGAAACCTGAGTTTAAGTACTATTGCTGAGGAAGAACTGTGCATAGCTATGAAATGTACAAAGTATGGGCTGAGTAGAGTGAGATGCCTCGGAGCCTGGAGAAAGTCCTTGAGAATGTCCTTCTCTCAGATGGGCATGCAGGAACCCTCCCTTCTCAGAGCTTCCCACTCCAATTTTGTCTGGCAAGATTTCATCTTGCTATCAACTTTTATATTTCTTAGATACTGGAACACTTTGGAGATTATTTCAGATTTGGCTTCCCGTCTGTTGAATTTTTCTGGTTTTCTATCATTTTACTGATTTAATACCAACTAAATTCCCCCTACTCAGAGATATCTTATTTTAAGAGGAGCTAGAACTGAGTTATCATTTCAGTTCTATTTGTCTATCTTGGCTTCTAAGGTATGTTTCTATACTCATATACATGTTTCTAGATTCTTGTAGTATAATAATCTTTCTCATTAGGAAAATACCATTCTTCAAACTAAGTTTAGCATTCAGTTGTTATTTATTTGTTTTGTACCCCTCTAGAGTTCTTTCTAAAAAAAAAAATCAAAGCTAATTTGTACCTTCCATTATTGTTAACACCCTATTGCTAATGATGATTAAGTTAGAAACTAGTTCTTCCATAGTCCCATATCTGCATGCAATGCATTCTGCTTACTGACTCTCCCAGCCCTTGTTTTATATCTCTTACCTCATCTATTCTCACTTGTTAATTTTCCAAATTCATCACTTTTTAAAATTATTGTTCATTTACTTAAATGGTGTAAGAAACAGATAGGTCAAGGATATCACAAGAGAAGTCACAGAAACCACTAAACTGAGCTTATAGGAGCCCACGAAGTCTGAACCAACCATCCAGGGAGCCTGCATGGGACTTCAAGGTCTTCTATGTGTATGTGACATTTGTGTAGCTTGTCTCCTTGTGGGACTCCTAAGGAGCTGTCGTTAATTATTTGGCTGACCCTTGGGAACCCAGGGTCATACTGAATTGCTTTGCCTAGTCTCAATACATGGGGAAGTGTTTAGTCTTACCACAACTTGATATGCCATTTTTTTTATATACTCAAGAGAGGCTTGCCCCTTTATGAATTGAAACAAAGGAGGCATGGATTGAACAGGGATGGAAGGGAGGACAGAAAGAATGGGAGAAGAAGAGTGAGGAGAAAATGTTGTCAGGATGTAAAACAAACAAACAAACAAATTTTCTTAAAGGGCATCCCCCCCCTCCGAATCTTAGAGGCTTCAGTGCATGGTCACTAGGTTCTGTTTCAACAGGTCCAATGGAAAGGCAGGATTATTGTGGCAGAAGGGTGAAATATAGCTATGAATTACAAGCTTCAAGGGTGTCAGGAAGCCGAGAGAGTGATGAAGAATCTCAAGACAAGAAAGACCTTCAAAATAATGATCCTAGTATCCATGTTCATCAAATCAGCTCTGCCTTCTAAGAGCCTACTCAAACAAGCATATCAGTTGGTAACTACACTGATGAAGTTAGCTCTTAATGAGTAACATGGATAATTTTTGTATCAAAATCAATGTGATATTATAGCTAAGCTTATTTTCAATTCAGACAGATTTAGCAAAGGATAAGAGACATAATATCCATCCTATGTGATTGGTAAGTGATACATAGCATGTTTCCATAATTTATTATTGGCTTTATCTCATAGAATCCATACAGCTTGAATTTTGTAGGGTTGTACTTTTTTATATCAGCTTGGATAGATAGATAGATAGATAGATAGATAGATAGATAGATAGATAGATAGATAGATAGATAGATAGAGCAGAGAGAAAACTCATCCAAGAAGATTTCATAAACTCAGAAGAGATGGTGAAGGGTGAGCTAACAGTAGAAAAATCTAAATACAGCAACTCTCTCAGAAACTCAGGTTGAAGCTATATTTCTGCTACCACTCTTCTCCTACACATCTCCTATTGTCTTATTGGCCATACTCAAATCTATACCAATTTTTCTTAATAAATTCAAACTTTGCCTTTAAAAATAAAGTGGAGTAAAATGTGACAATAAAGATATTATGGAAAAATCTAAACAGAGTGGAAGCCAAAATGTCACCATTGATATGAAGGGACACAGAACTCAATGCCAGTGCATTAAGCAGGACAAAGATTTTTATTATTTAATGGTAAAGGGTACACACTGAGAAAAATCTATAGTCATAAAAATTTATGCAGCAAGAAAAGTACCAGGGAAATCTATAAATGCCAAAGAACACAGAAACTGTATAAAAATTTACTTTATAGTGGCTGATAATATAAAAACCTCTTTCAGAATTGGAAAAGTAAAGTAACACAAAATGTTAGCTGAAAAATATATTCAATGAGTTTATTTTAGTAGATAGACATAGATATTCAGGTTCACCAAAACATATTTTCCAGAAAAATTCTTATAAATCGCAAAATGATTTGTACAGATTTGTGAAGTATGTTTCTTAATGTAGTACATCAAACAATTCTAGGCAATGAAGATATGTAAAATAATAAGAACCGGGGCTGGAGAGATGGCTCAGAGGTTAAGAGCACTGCCTGCTCTTCCAAAGGTCCTGAGTTCAATTCCCAGCAACCCCATGGTGGCTCACAACCATCTGTAATGAGATCTGATGCCCTCTTCTGGCTGCAGACACACAGACAGAATATTGAATACATAATAAATAAATAAATAAATATTTTAAAAAATAATAAGAAGAAGAACCGTGGAAAGATCTATAGAATTTACTTACAGGTTAGGTAATTAGAGTGACTGGTACACATGAGAAATTTTAGGGGTTCATTCCTCCAGAAGATACTGGGATATCAACTTCAAGATGACACATCCCTGAATCTGGTATTTTATTGCAGGAGAGTAGCACATAGGTTGGTGACTCAGTTTGCATTCTTAAAGCAGTATTTCATTCCTATGCCAGAGGGTATAGGCAGTTGTCAGTCTAGAGTCTGGCATGGAGGAGGCGAGTACAGATATGGCAACTTGAACCATATCTTCTATCTCGGAGGCTTTAATAGGTGTTGGATTTGTTCACTGTGCACAGAAAACACCATAATGTTTGGGATTTCAAGAATGATTCATGAGAACTTGATGCTATCTTCTCCCCCTAAGTAACAGATCCAAGACCACGCCCACAGCAGCAAGTAGTGATACATCCCTGAGAAACAACTGTGTTATATGAAACTGGAAGAGACATAATTATTGTCTACAGGACATCTAACTATCCTTTATTATTATTTATCTAACACTCATTTTAGACTGAGTTTGTCAGACAGCTCAAGACAAAAATTAGGACAAGCTTCGTGTTACCTCATCGTATCCTTGTCCTTAATAAAATTCTTACATAATTAACCTCATTATGGTATTTGCCTCTCAGAGGACAAGTGCCAAGGTTTACATTATTCATTTATTTCCCTAATGAAACTTGTTACATTGTAACCTCTACAAGGAGAGAGAATCCTGTTTGTTTGCTTGTTTCTAGAACACTGTAAGTGTAGGTGTCATAGGACACTACAATGAACACAAACATCTCAAACTCATGCAGTAGATCGCTGAAGTATTATATCTATGAGTGAAGTAGAAGGCCTAAGAGCTGTTGAGAGCAAGACTTGCTTTAGAGCATTTAACTGTTAATGTTTTAATGCTTTGCTGACCAATTAAAACCAATCCAGAAGTTCAATTTGGTTAGCAGACTACTAGTTCCTTACCTCTGAGTGAGGTAACAAGTGGCAAGCCTTTGTAGTACAAGGTACAATAAAGTCCCCACAGAGAATAAGCAGAGCAACTGATGGATCACCCATTTTGAGGAACAAGGACTGAGAACCTTAGCAGTTAAGAAAGCAAAAAGGACCACATGCTTAACTTTCTCTTGAGGAGCTTAGATAAGAAGAGAAAAAAAAAGAAGAGACAGCATAAAAACAATTACAATGTTCTACTTAGATAAAAGCTGGGTAGAGCAAGACAGATTTAAACTTTGTGTGTTAGAGGCATTGGTGTAGTAATTAGGAGACTGAATTCATCAAGACTTGGAACAGAAAACCTGATTCTCTAATGACTCATTATATCTTAGGACTAAACACAGAAGAGGTAAATTTCTAAGCTTCTAAGGCAAAGGATGTTTTTAGCAAGCTTCCGAATGTAAAACTGACGAGTTTTAGAAGTATATAAGAATTTAAAATGATTATTTTAGTACCTCTCTCTCTAAAAATGTTTGGTCTGTTACCCAAAAGTTAGTACAAATTGGTTATATCCCCTCAGAACACGTCAATATTAGCTTCTAAATTCTGCCTAAAGTATGATTTCCTAAAGTATGATTTCCTAAAATGCTTATTCCTATCTAATGAATGACTTGTTGAACATAAATGTAATTTAGTCAGATTTCACCCTAAAATTCATAAACATCGAACTCTCATTGTTAACTTGATCACAATAGCATCTTAAAAGGCTGACGTCCAAAGGTAAGATGAAGAAATGAACAGGGGTGTAAATTGACATGAATTATAAACAGCACTTATAATGAAATGCACCTGCTAGTGTCTTTGAATGTGTGTCAGCTGATCGCATGTTATGCCTCTCTTACATAAATTGCAAATTCAGGCAGAGATAGAGAAGAAAAGCTGCCTGCAAGGGATTCTATTCAAACACAAGAGAATACTGCAAAACTCAGTCAATGTTACTATCAAAAGAGGAACAATAGAGCTAAAAGGTCCTTATAGATCTACAATTGCAATAGGTGAAATTATCGCTTTCACAAATAATTCCAAAATAAGTCATGAAAAATGAAGCATGCTTTTTGTGCATGATAAATACCATTTAATTTCACCCTGGAAGCATGTCAGTTTGAAGGAGGGATTACAGATATACATGCCACCAGGTGCTCTCCTTCCTGAGGAGAGGGGAGGGAGTGTGCCCATTTGAATCATTTCATTGTGGTGTGAGCACCGACACTCCGAACAAAACTGAATGGAAATTGGAATAACATTGGTCTTCTATAGGGCTAGAGAGGCTGTCCCTTCAGCAGGTTGGCAATTTGTCACATCGGCCTCTTCATGAACTATCAACCTCATTACCATGGTTCACTGCACAGCTGGCCCTTGGGATTCTAGTACTAATAGCATTTAGAAGGGGATGAGCCTTTTGGTCTCAAATACTTCTTTATTGATTCGGTAAAAATATGCCACCTTAATACTAACAAAAAGATGATTATTACAAAGAGAAAAACTCCAAAAACATCTATAATCGACTAAAGCAGAGGAAAAAAACAAGAAAGGGATCTTGTCCGTAGACACAACGGAGTGCAAGTCGTTGCTGAAAGAACAAGAGTTGAATACTTTTATGTGGCAGCTACCTTTTATTTATCTTCCTGCATGTGGCCATACATCAGCCAGTAATCGCTGTAACTGTTCATTAAATAAAGCTACTAAATGAAATAGCACTCAGGGAGATTTTTAAGTCACAGGCAAAAACATAGAACTAGGTGTTTGAAGGGCATATATTTAACCTCCACAACCAAGAGTAAACACAACATAATAAACATATTGAAAAGATTTTTAACAGTGTTAATGAGAAGAGATGACACCCGTTCATTCTAAAGCTCCAAGCTGATGGGAAAACATACAAATTTACTGATATATTAGCAGACACAGTTTTCTCCACTACACTTAGATCCCTAAATTAAAATTGTAATAAAACTCTTTCTGTGAAGACTCACCTCACTTATTAGAAAGTGCCTGGTCATTAAAGAAACTTTTCTCATCCAACACAATGTATTCAACTGTCCTGACTTCTTCATGGACCAAAAGAACAAGTTCTATGACTACATTTATGGCTAAAAAAACTCCAAGATTAGTATCTTATCACTATATGATTTCTATTTTATTCATTGAAGGTGCACAAGCAACAAATTGGTGAAAATGTTAAAACACTTTGATATCTATATAATCATATTGTATGATTCATATTCTGCTGTTTTAAATGATAGTAACTAACTTCTTCAGCTAGTCATACCTCAACTCATCAAATTTAAATAAATCATAAAATTCTATTTTTTTAGATATATTGGTCACTTTCAAATGATTAGTTTATATGACCCTAGATATTATAGGGCATGGGTTTACAGTATTTTCAACAAAAAGTTATACTGGGTAGTGACACTGTTAAGTACAGCTTCTGCTTGCTCTCAATAAAGACTCAATATAGCTAAGAAAAAAATAAAGTGGATCAAATATGCATAAAATTTAAATTTTCATAAAGTTACACTTTTTTCCTGGCATCAGTCACTCACTATATTTTTGACACTAGCATCTAAAAATATTTTGCATTTAGCACATATTTAAATTACTCTTGGCGAACATTTGTAAAAATCACTAAAACGTGGCTCTCAAATTTGATCATGCAAACGTCCTTTTTCGCATGAAAATGCAGATTGAGGTAGCTAAAACTTTTGATAGAAGTTAGGCACCTTTTGTTGTGACTGCAATTATAAATAGTTTTGTTACCAGTCTCTGTGCGTCTGAGCCCTCAGATGAGGTAGGATGTACTTTCTGCCGCGCTGGTCTTTCAATAATTTGAATTATGTGCAAAATGCCTGATAATGCTTACCGACAGGGCTTCCTTAGACTCAGACAGTAATTAAAATGTTCCTCAGCATGACGATTTATAACACAGTCCTGATCCTAAGGTCATTTCTATGGAAGAGTAAACTGGTGAGATGACAGCTGAGTTAGGCCCCCACACAGGATATTAAGCTAAGTTTTGCTGATAGACTTAAAGATTCTGCAACTTTTCTTTTGCTTAAGCTTTCATGGGGATAAAGTTTACTTGCCCACATGCATACATGTGCATTTTAAGATAAGCCTAATCCATATTTCAGTCACAAAAGAAATGAAAGGTTTGAAACCCTATAAAAAGTGGCTCCACATAGCTGGAGGCTACCTGAAATCTTAGGAGGGTTTGGATAAAAATATTTCTAACACAGTTTGACGGAATTTTGAAGATAGAAATTGCATTGGGCCTTTTGAATCTAGGCTTTGTTCCTTCCGACAGTGCCCTTTGGGGACTGCAATAGGCTGAGGGGGGGAATTCTATGCTGATCCAAAGAAGCTCATTTCTTCAGGTCTCGATTATTGTTGCTGAAAAATTCTCGTTTTCCCCATTCTGTGGTATTTGCTTTTAGATTATAATATCATAACTTCTCTTTTTAACCACATGACTGAGGGTATTAAAAAGGCCTGCTTTATCTGGACTTCTGTTCACAAGTGCTGCATTCTCTCTGCTATTTCTAATTACTTCAAGTTGAGAAGAGAATAATCTTTAGATTAGCATTCAGCATTCCCTCCAAACTTTGCCAAACTTTGTCTCTCCTTTATAGACCCCATACATTCATTAGATTATTCAAATCATCATGTCCCCTAAACCCTAAAATCATCACATACTATCTCATTAGTGAGCCTCTGTGTGGAACACTTTTCTCAAATAAACTTTCATCCTTAAAAATGGCACAAAACTGCCGGGCGGTGGTGGTGCACGCCTTTAATCCCAGCACTTGGGAGGCAGAGGCAGGCGGATCTCTGTGAGTTCGAGACCAGCCTGGTCTACAAGAGCTAGTTCCAGGACAGGCTCCAAAACCACAGAGAAACCCTGTCTCGAAAAACCAAAAAAAAAAAAAAAAAAAAAAAAAAAAAAAAAAAAAAAAAAAAAAAAAAAATGGCACAAAACTGTCAGCCTCTGCTACCAACCAGTTGGTACCAGGTTCTACATTTTCAGAGGAAGTCGCCCTAAGATTTAAACAGATTCCTAACCAAAGAGCTGTACTTTAAAGATAACTGTGCTGGGTAATGAGACAATCCCTACGTGGACCTAAGCAAGTCCTTCCAAGCTTTATGGAGCCTCAGATTTATTGTCCATGTAATTTCAAACTCTACTTCAAAGGACAATTGTGAAGAATTTGTAATAATCTGTATAAAAACCTGAGACAACTCTTACTGTCTAGTGTGCTGTTATGAAACTATTTGAAAACAACATTTTTTCATTGTTAATGAGTTTACATTTCCCTCACACCATTTAGTGTGAATATGCGTGTTTAGATATGGATAATGGAATCTTAGTACTGCTTTGAAGTGTGTATTTCAAAACCTTTAATTTTGTGATGATTCATTAGTAAAATATAATTTACTTTCAAATGTCAGCAAATTTCTTCTTGTATATGGAGTATAAAACATAGCTTGACAAATAATATAAAAACCATACAGATAATAGAAGTAAACTCAGCAGAGAGTAAAGACCACGTGTCAGTCATGATGTGCAAGGGAAAGTAATGGTGCATGGTGATGTCCTTCTTAATCAAGTACACTATGAGGTAGGAAACAAATATAAATTTGCTAAACAAGGAAAAAGGCTCATTATAGATAATATAATAGATAATGATTTATCTACTGGGAGTATAAAAAATGGAGTGAATTATTAAAAGTTACAAACAGTGACTAACTTGAAATATCTCTAACCCCAAGGTTTTCCTGAGTGGAAACAATTACCAATTAGAAAAATATTATATGAGTGAGTACATCCCATGTTCCTCTTTTTGGGTCTGGCTTACCTCACTCAGGATAGTGTTTTCTATTTCCGTCCATTTGTATGCAAAATTCAAGAAGTCATTGTTTTTTACTGCTGAGTAGTACTCTAATATGTATATATTCCATACTTTCTTCATCCATTCTTCCATTGAAGGACATCTAGGTTGTTTCCAGGTTCTGGCAATTACAAACAATGCTGCTATGAACATAGTTGAGCATATACTTTTGTTGTATGTTTGGGCATCTCTTGGGTATATTCCCAATAGTGGTATTGCTGGGTCAAGAGGTAGGTTGAACCCGACTTTCCTGAGAAACCGCCACACTGCTTTCCAAAGTGGTTGCACAAGTTTGCATTCCCACCAGCAATGGATGAGAGTGCCCCTTTCTCCACAACCTCTCCAGCAGAGGCTATCATTGGTGTTTTTGATTTTAGCCATTCTGACCGGTGTAAGATGGTATCTTAATGTTGTCTTGATTTGCATTTCCCTGATTGCTAAGGAAGTTGAGCATGATCTTAAGTGACTTTTGGCCATTTGAACTTCTTCTGTTGAAAAGTCTCTGTTCAGCTCAGTGCCCCATTTTATAATTGGATTGATTAACCTTTTACGGTCTAATTTCTTGAGTTCTTTGTATATTTTGGATATCAGACCTTTGTCAGTTGCGGGGTTGGTGAAGATCTTCTCCCAGTCAGTGGGTTGCCTTTCTGTCTTAGTGACAGTGTCCTTTGCTTTACAGAAGCTTCTCAGTCTCAGGAGGTCCCATTTATTCAATGATGTCCTTAGTGTTTGTGCTGCTGGGGTTGTACTCACTCATATTTGGTTTCTAGCCATAAATAAAGGACATTGAGACTATAAATCGTGACTCTAGAGAAGCTAAATAAGAAGGTGAACCCAAAGAAAAACATATAAGCATCCCCCTGAATATTAACCTTCATCAGGCGATGAAAGAAGACAGAGACAGAGACCAACATTGGAGCACTGGACTGAAGTCTCACGATCCAAAGGAGGAGCAGAAGGAGAGTGAGCACGAGCAAGGAACTCAGGACGGCGAGGGGTGCACCCACACACTGAGGCAATGGGGATGTTCTATCGGGAACTCACCAAGGCCAGCTGGCCGGGGACTGAAAAAGCATGGGACAAAACCGGTCTCGCTGAACATAATGGACAATGAGGACTACTGAGAACTGAAGAACAATGGCAATGGGTTCTTGATCCTATTGCATGTAATGGCTTTGTGGGAGCCCAGGTAGTTTGGATGCTCACCTTAATAGACCTGGATGGAGGTGGGTGGTCCTTGGACCTCCCACAGGGCAGAGAAACCTGCTTGCTCTTTGGGCTGAGGAGGAAGGAAGACTTGATTGGGGGAGGGGGAGGGAATGGGAGGTGGTGGCGGGGAAGAGGCAGAAATCTTTAATAATTAAATTAATTAATTAATAAAAAAAATCAGCAAGAAAAAAAAAGAAAAAAAAATAAAAATAAAAAAAATAAAAGGAGGGAAAAAAAAAGAAAAATATTATAGAAGAGAAAATGTGAAAAATTGTTCATCTCTTATACACAAGAAGCTATTTTAATCTACTAAAATTATGTTATGCTCAATTTCCTATTTTACTATACTAATGTGCTTATTTTCCTTTCAAATATTATGAGTAGTTCTTATTTATTAGTAAGAAACAATGATAATTTTCAAACTGACCATCATCAGGTGATTGATTATTCAACATGACAATAATAGTTGATTTTGTAATTTTGGTATTTCCTTGATACTCAAATGTTAAATCGTACAAGTATATGGTAATCTGCTAAGTAATGAGGACAGTTGCTAGTGTCTTAACTACTCAAAAATTTAGAATTTATATATTATATGCTGCTCATTAATTTTTAATACCATAACTGACTCCTACATTCACCTCTTAACATCATAATTCTTGTTAGTAATGGACTTTCTCCTCACAAAACTGTTTTGTCAGCCATCAATTATGTCCAAACTCACCTTTAACTCACTTTCTCTGGTCTCATGTTCAGTGTTCTGGGTTCTTTTCTCAGCTGGGTTTCTTTTAGTCTCTGAGTATAAGGGACATGGGCTGCAGATTGAGGGCAACAGAAGGGGAGCAGTTGCTTTCTCCATATTCATGCTCCTGTCAGTTGCTTTTCTTCAACAAAGAACAATGAGAATTTGAACCAATTTCTTTGGCATCTTCAACTACAACATCCCAGAAATAGAATTAGTTAGCAACACTTATCTTGATGACCCAAAAACTGCTTATAAAATAATGCCATCAAATAAATTGATAACTGAGTCCAAAAAGAAAAAGTTATTTTATCTCTTAGACTTTTTTTTTTTGTTTGTTTGTTTTTTTTTTTTTTTTGGTTTTTCGAGACAGGGTTTCTCTGTGGTTTTGGAGCCTGTCCTGGAACTAGCTCTTGTAGACCAGGCTGGTCTCGAACTCACAGAGATCCGCCTCCCTCTGCCTCCCAAGTGCTGGGATTCACAAAGTTATTTAAAAAAAGATAGCTCTGATGAGCTGATACCATACATTATTCTAAAAGTGATCTGAACTATGAGTGCTGTTTCCCCTCTATGTCCATAAAACTAATCCAGTACTTGATATCCAAATAAATATTTATATTGTCAATAAGTGTAGCTTAACTGAAAACATGAAGTAGATAAGTAGAAACAATATTTTCCTAGATTTTAGAAATGTACATTCATTTAAACCATTTGTAAAGAAACAATAATTATGAGCAATTATTGACATCATATTAAGTAATAGAATCATGAATCTCTTACAGGTTTTCAACCAAACACTAACTGGATTCTGAGAGGTAACCATCTCACTCGTTTTGTTTTTATTTTTTAGATTTTACATAGGGCTAGAGATATTATCAATGTTTACCCTATTCATATTTTCCATTCCTCATTTACCTCAATCATACATAATACCAAGTCTTTATCCACTATTTATGGAACTACTGGTAGTGATGAATGAATGAACTTAACTCCAAACATTGTCTATTCTATTTTCTTCTTTGTTTATATGTAAAGCATGGAAACTTAGCAATACTTCAAACTCACAAAAATGCCCTTTCCTGAAATAATACTGACGATTTTGCTTTAGACAGGGTAAATAACAGGCGTTTACATAGTTCCAAATACCACATAACCTCCCCAGTGTGTTTATTTTGGTCTGAAGTTTAAATTTATATTTCCATTAAAGTATAAAAAGGTCTTTTTAATAGTTCAAGTAAATAGAACAAAATAGCACTTTGATAAAACAGTGATAAGGAAGACGAAGGCCATTCCTGTTGTGCTTCAGCTCTTCTCTTTCTGTCCTACGATGCAGGCAGAGAAATGACACCATCCTCTTAATCTGAAGACCAAAGTGTTGCATACACCCTTTGCATTTTACCTTGGTACTTAAAGCATTTACTGGTGTACATAGAAAAAAAGGGAAAGATGAAGCTGCCATTGTTCCAATTTTTTCTTCCCTTTTTGGGCCTTCTACTATAGTGGACCTCAGATAGATGAACACTAACATGAATGTTTAAGGCAATGAAAAATGTTTTTCTTGTCTTTACATAGTTTGCGGCTTTGCTTAGATTTCTGAATTAAAAATGGATTATCTGTTAGTATACAACTGAGATGTAACTGCAATTTCAGTCTCACCAAACTTTAGAGTGCTTAAAGTTAATTGTGTTAAAAAATAGAGCAAACGTGTTTATTAAGGATATATTATTAGGTTTTTCGCTTAACACACTGAAATTTTGAAGCATTATATATTTTATGGATGTCTCTAATTTTTAAAATCTTTTTCTCAAGTTTGTAGTTGCTTCCATATGAATAGGCTGTTCTTTAGCTATACATAGGGACTACTCTATTTGACCCAGAAGGGCATCAGAGCCTCACATGGAAGAGTTCATTACTTGCAGTTTGGCATGAATAATGATTATGCTATTAGTCATTATAAAAAATTTCAGCAGCCTTCAAAATTCAATCCACAATATTTGATGCAGTGACTTCCTGAGACAATATAGGCTAAATGCACAGTGCTTTGAAAGATCTTTTTCACTTATCCTTTATTAATAAGTCATTAATTTAACATGTACTAGAGGCCAATATACATAAAACAAACAACTGATAGAAACATAAGGGATTTCCTGTATGGATAATCTTGATTGAATATAAAAAAATTGTCATTGTTTTCTGAATATATTTTACTAGGAATATTATCTTTTTTCCTATGAATTCTACAAGGTTTCCTTAAAATAGATCTTTTATCAATGCTATATTTGAGTTACACCTGAACTTCATATGAAGGTTTGCAGACAGCTACAATTTGGGGCATTTCTTGGACTCAGAATTTATAAGTTTTGTGATTATAATGGTGCTATGGTAGTACGAGTGTGTGTGGTAATATTCTGTCTAATCTTCTCACTGTGGGGTATCCTGCTCCGCTGATGTTGGACCTAGTCACATATCTGCTTTAGCCAACATGATGATTCGGAGAGTGAATCAGGGGCTCATTTCGAATGTGCTTTGTGGAATGTGGTTTAATTATTGGGTTAGTGAGCTTTCCTGGAAAGAGCAGCACCATTTCCTTAAACGTGATCACTCTTGCACCTGAGATCACAGAAGTAGCACACAGAGAACTGAGCTAGGCTCTGCTAAGACCTTGAGCCACACAGAACCTAAAGGACAACAGCCAGTACTTTTACCTGCATCTGCTAAGCTGTCCTCCCACTACAGAGCCAACAGAATGTGCACATGTGGTGCTGAAGCCACTGAGTTGCTGGGTGACTTGAAGCATGATAAACCAATACACTGGCAGATAAGCCATGGAGCACAGACCACTTTAGATTTATTAGCAATTCTAAAGTTGTTCTGCATTTACTTGCCAGGTAATGAGTTGAGAGAAACACTACTGGAAACAGTGATTTGAAGCTTTAGCTGCTTAGCTCAATGTGGATTTCAGTTGCATAGTCTGAAAATGAGAGGTCTCTGAAGGAGAACGGTATGCCATGTGTACTTTAAAAGATAGTGCCTGTTATGAGAGAAAGTCTGTAATAAATGGGTGAAAAAAGATCAGGTCTCATCTATATTTTGCGGGACATAATTTGTAGTCTCAATGTTTTCTTAATTGATTCCTCCTCTTACAACTTCCTCTTATCTGATTATCTAGTATTTTCCAGGTAGCCTTCAGTTGCAGCTCCTTGAGTAGGTAAATTGTATTAAGCTGTGATACAATTTTCATTTTGAAGAAAATACAGGCAGTCTTCAAATTTTCCCAAAACCTTTGATTGCTTGTGTGCTTTTCTATGTCGTCTAAGAAGTATTTACCATAGTGAGACAAAGACTTTGGAAAGCCTTGGGGGAAGACCTGATTCAACAACATTTACTATAACTCATCTTAAAGATCCAAGAATTGATTTAATTTCATGATGCTGCACCTGTCTCTGCTTTCATGATGCTTGTTAGGCTGTTCAAAGAGTTAAGTAATATAATCAGAATTTGTTGTTTGTTTTTGTTTTGTTTTGTTTCTGTATGTGAATTAAAAGTTTGAGGTTGTAAAATTTGTTCGTTGCATATGTTATTTCAAGGTCTTGTGACCTCTTATTTTCTACTCTAGAAACAACTGTCAAAAATGTTTTTCTTAGTCTAACATAATTTTTACCCTGTGTGCAGTGATTCATTCAAATCTCACTAATAAAGATCATAATTATTTTATGTTTTTAAGTTAAAAATGTCTTCCCACAGCCTTCCATTTCAATTCTTTCTCTTTCCTAAAGCATCGCTAAATCAATTTCTGTGTTTTTTTCTTTTCTTGGATTTCTCATCTTCTAACATTCAATCTACTACCAATTACCAATTATGTTAAAGCCAGATCTTAAATTGTAGAGTTTGTTCTTTATTATTTTGCATTTTATTCAATAATGCTCAACAGTTTGCCCTCTGACATGAAATTCCTACCAAAATTATTTCTTGAACATAGATTAGAATTTCCTTATTTTAATTGGTATTTTGCTAGTTTAATAAGCCTGACCTCAATTTGCTAAGCAGATAGCCCGGCAATAACAGATTCTAACAGGCTGATGCAGTTAGCATGTGCCCTTCACCCAACAAGCATCTACTCTATTGGAGAATATATTTTCTTTATCCTCAATGGCACACAGAATCCACAGGGGTGGAAAGGAAAAAAAAGAGGAAGCAGACCCAGTGAGGCCAGCCTGAACAACTTAGTCAAAACCCCCTGACATCAATGGCTAAAAGAGGTTAACCTCAGATCTGTTCAGTTCCAAAAAGTGAGACTTTGGGGAGACGATTATTCTTTATCATGATAAAGGCTTTTGTCTCATCAACTGGAGGATACATTTGTGGATTAATAAATTATTGGGTATGTAAAGAGGTGACTTTGTTATGTGTGAGTTCCATTTATTTATTTATATTCTTTAAATTAACAAATTAATTTATTAAGCTTACTTCTTTCTACTCATGGCCCTCCAACATACAGAGATCCGGGAAGAAGATGCCAGATGCTGCAACGACAATAATGTTGCCCTCATAAATGTCCTAACACCCATGATGATGAACTAATACCTTGTTTTTCATTGTATATTACCAAATCCAATGTCTTCAGTAATAAAAAGATAACACAGACTAGTACAACTTTAATAAAATATATCTCAAAATATTTTCATATACCAGGAAGAAGTAAAATATACATCAAAATTGGCCAAGTCTCTAGAAACCAGAAACTGAAATATCTCACTGCTTTATTATGATAAAACTTCCTAAAATGAATAAGGATTCACTGGCCCACATGAAGGCATGTGTGTACCAAGAATTTATCGTGACCGCAGCACTCAAACAGAGAAGAAGAAGCAGGAATCCTCCATATAGACTAGAGGCTGCTAAAACATGGCTTAACTATTCTTAGCTGTGTCCTGTGCAGAGCTTCTGTCCTGCAGTGAACTGGATACATAAAATCCAGGACATGCTTGGAGAGCCAGTGTAGAAAATGTTTTAATTTTCTAGGATTTGGAAAGGCTCTAATGTGTATCATAAAATATTTATTTAAAATGCAGTAAGGTCTAAATTGTCAATTGAGACTGCTTCAACCTCTCTCTCTCTCTCTCTCTCTCTCTCTCTCTCTCTCTCTCTCTCTCTCTCAAATTGTCACTTGAAATACTGGTCTTAGCCTTTCTGATGGGTAGCAGATAAAAACTCAAAGAACTTTTGGGTTGTATTTCCCTGATGGCTACAGATGTTGGACATTTCTTCAAGTGTTTCTCTTCTATTTGAGATTCTTGTATTGAGAATTCTCTACTTAAAGTGATACCACATTTTTAAAATTGGATTGTTTGGTTTGTTGATGTCTAGTTTCCTGAGTACTGTATATATTTAAGATATTAAGCCCTTTATCAGACATGGAGTTGATAAAAAACCTCATTCCACTCTGTAAGCTACCATTTTATCCTATTGACAATGGCCTTGGCCTTACAGAAGCTTTCCAGTTTCATAATGTCCCATTCATTGATGCTTGATCTTAGTGCCTGTGTGATTGGTATTCTGTTCAGGTAGTTGTCTCCTGTGCCAATGTGCTCAGGGCTATTCCCCACTTTCTCTTCTACCAGATTCAGTGTATCTGCTCTCATGTTGAGGTCTTTGAGTACAGAAGTTGGATTATTCTGAGACGTAGGGTAGAACAAAACAAGAATGACAAAAAAGTCAGTGAAACAATTCCTAATGGTATTCTGCTATACTCATAAATCAATGCATAGCACAATTGTTATCAGAGAGATGTCCTCCAGCAGTTGATGGAAGCAGTTTCAGAAACCCACAGACAAACATTAGGTGGCATTGGGGAACCCACAAAAGAGGGAGAGGAAAGACTGTAGGAGCTAGAGAGTGAAAGACATGAGAGAACATGGCCCACAGAACCAACTAAGCAGGGCAAATGGGGGCTCACAGAGACTGAAGCAGCAATCACAGAACCTGGACGGGTCTATGCATTCAGAGGTTTCTCATCCCACCTACTCGGAAGCCCACAAGGCCAAGAGTAGCCAATATGGAGTCTGCCTGGTGCTGTCAGAAGTCTTGATTGTGACAAGCAAATGAAGGGAGACCATGTGATGTCAATGGATTAGAGAGCCTGAGTTCTGGGAGGTTATACAAGTTTTTCCCAGTCGTCAAATAAATGATTCTGCCCGACCCACCCCTTTCTCTAGACTCTCAGTGTCTATGTTGCTGACATCGTATCATCTCCCTCCCTCCCCAGAGAAGACGTTAGGGCCCAGCTATACTACATGACTGGTCCTGCAGTCGCTTTTAATACAACCACTAAGAGGCTTAATGTTAATTATAAATGTTTGGCTGATGTCTCATGCTTATTACTAGATAGCTATTCCATTTAAATTAACCCATTTCTATTCATCTATATATTGCCATGTGGGTGTGGCATTAACCCATTTTCTATATGTCTTGGCTCCTCAGTGGCTGACTGGAGTCTCCCAGGATCTGCCCTTCTACCCTTTTATCTATGTTTAGATTTTCCACCTGGCTCTATTCTGCCTTGTCGTAGGTCAAAGTAACTTTATTTATCAACCAAAGGAAAAACACATAATTACAGTATACAGAGACATCCGACAACATTTCTCATTTCTGTCTAATCAAAGTGGAAGGTTTTAACTTTAATATAGTAAAATTACATATTACAAAACGGTTATCAAGCAAGAATTACACTTACAATATTTAGTCTATTTATATTTTGCAAAATTAAAGAAAATACTCTATCACCTATCCTATCCTTATGAGTCTAAAGTTTCATATCTAATTTACCTTTTATTAAAACTAAGGAAAACTATAATTATAAGTAATCTTCACCTCCACCAAAGATCCCAAAAGGATATAAAATTACCTGATTATACAGGAAGTGGAAACAAGAAACTTTCAAAACTCTAGAAATGACAGAAAAAGCAGGATGCCTGGACAGTCACCCAAAGTTCTTCTGTAATTAGGACCTCCACCTTCAGTCTACAGGCCTAGGGTACCTGACAGAATATTTAGTGAAGAAAGGAATTTGAAGGACTGTCCCATCTATTTTGGTAGACTTCTTTGGTCACTTTCCTCTGTGTCCTGAAGAATACTTGGCAGTTTCTTCTGTAAAGCAGGAACCATGAAGGACCATCTTGCCTTGTGACAAAGTTCAGTGGTCTCTTTCCTGTGGATCCTATATGTCCAGTTTATACAGCACACTGTTAAGCAGTCCAGGGAAGGACAATTGCTTGCCCGAATGGCTATCCTGGCCATTTTAAAAGCAAACTCCATAACAAGTTTCTTTGATGCTCATCATCCTCTTTGAAGTAAATGGTGCTGCCAGGAGCAGACATGTCTCATTTTGAGAAAAGTCTAACTTATTAAAATATTTTATTAGCCTATATTTCTTTATATCCTGAATAGCTTTTAAGGATTAAAACTTTGTATTGAATAATTAAGCAAGTTGTATAGGAATGAGCTCTATAAGTAATACCTTAAGCAAAATAGAAACAGATGTGCAGTATAAGGACAATGACATTGAATTTGTATCAATATATAAATATCCTTTAAACAAGAATAGAAACATATATACAGTGTAAGAAAACTAACTTTAAATTTGAATCATTATACCAAAATCCATGTCAATGCAAAACATCTGAGATTAATAGTTGTCTTTTTATGCTATATTCCATTATTCCCCTAAGTAAAACAAACACCCGCAACCCACCAAATAAGCAAAGATCACCCATAACCTGCAACTCTAGGAAAAGTGAATGGAATTTTCTCTAAACTGCTTTCTTCTGTCTGCACACTAAGTATCTTTAGGACCTTTCAAAAAATTTGAGATAATGGCCGAGTCCTGGGAAGCCCAGTACTAACCTTTGTTGACAGATATCACCTGTCAAGGTTCAGGAGCACACACCCCCTGCATCAAAGCTGTTCAGTCTTAACCTGGAACACATCTATAGCCTCTTGTTTCTGGTGGAAGCAAAAGCAAAACTGCTTCTCCAAAGCAATATGTCTTTTAAGTTCCAATTAAAAATACATTTTTTTGACTTCTGTTTTGAAGCTAAGATATTTTAAAAATATTTAACTTGGTGTATTTTATCAGTCTCTCTTCCAATCCTATGTCTCCCAAAAGCCATCTCTTGCCCATCTGCATTTAAAAAAAACTGAAAATCAACAGAATAGCATACAGGGTCCAGACTCTCTGACTACCTTCCATCGTTATGTGACTTCTCAAAAAAGATTATTTTACTGTCTTTTGAAAGACTTTTTCTTCTTTTTTTTTTAAAAAAAAACTATTTCTTTTTATAACTGCTTGTACTTAAGCCTACGTACCTTGTAAAACACATTGGAACCTGTTATTGCTGTGATATTTTGTTTGTTATCTGACAAATAAAGCTTACCTAGCGATCAGAGCTAGCCACTAGTTAACTATGAAGGTCTATACAGACAGACAGGCAGGGGTAATAAAAGACAGAGACAAAGGCTTGGCTATTTTCAGTTGAAGAAGTGGGAGAGGTAAGAGGTGACAGTGGCTGGTCCTTTACTTCTCTGATCTTTCAGCTTTTACCCCAATGTCGGATTCTGAGTTTTTATCATTAAGACTAGGATCATGAATTCACCTGGTGCCCCACATTGGGTGTCATTTGTAATCAGGGGTGTTTCATCTGTCTTGTCTCATAGTCACTTTTGAAATAACCACTCAGAGGCTTAATATTAACTATAAATGTTTGGCTGATGGTTCAGACTTATTACTAGTTAGCTCATTAATTTAAATGAATCCATTTCTATTGATATATATATTGCCACATGACTGTGGTATTACCTCATTTTCTACATGTCTTGCTTCCTCTGAGGCTGGTTGGCATCTCCCAGAATCCTCTGCCCTTCTTCTCCTCTATCTCTACTTGAATTTCCTGCCTGGCTTCATCCTGATGTGCCATAAGCCAAAGCAGCTTTATTTATCAACTAATGAAAACAACATGTATTCTACACACATTTACAGTGTACAGACAGATAGCCCAGAACAGGTCTATGTTAGCAGCTCTGCATACTTGTTGTGGTTGCTTAGGTTGGGTTTTTGTGGGACTCTGAACACTGGGAATGGGGGTTTCTCTGACTCTTTGTCTGATGTTGGACTCCTTTACCCCTACTGTGTTATCACGTCCAGCCTTGATGTGAAGGTCTGTGTCTAGTATTGCATCTTTTATGCTATGTTCAGTTGATATCCCTAGGAGGCTTGCTCTTTTCTAAAGAGAAACAGAGAAGGAAGAGGAGTGGGTCTGGTAAGGTAACTGGAAGAAGAACAGGGAGGAGAAACAGTAGTCAGTATGCAATGTATGAGAGAAGAATAAATACAAAGAAAAATATGAATAATACCATTCATTCACTTTCAAATACTAAAAAAGAAATCCCACAAACACAATAAATGTATCAATGTGACAAATCTCTGGAGGGATAGAGAATATAGTAATAATAATAATTAAAATAGCACAGTATTAAGATCCTTAAGATATTGTAAATCAAATCTTCTAGATTAATCAGTAATAACTTAAATAAAAATTAAACAATTCATTTCATATCTGTATATGTAAATATGAGAACCATGCTTATTATCGAAATCAATGGAGCTGGGAGAATAAAACTTCTTGAAACTACAAAGATTTTAAATATTCTTTGTACTAATTGAAGCTAATCATAAACCTTTAATTCACCTACCTATAACTGTTTCCTAGTTCAGTTCTCATTTTATGTCATTTAATTTCGATCATCCTTTACACTAATATTTTTCTCTTTGAATCTGCCTTTCTCTGTTTCTCTTTCCCCTTTTCTGTTTTTATTACCTTCCCTTTGTCCTTTCCTCTCTTGCTATTATTTCTTCAAATGATTCTTCAATAGTTTATATACTCACCATTTCTCGAATTTATTTAATTCGTTCCTTCTGGTGACAATGTACCAGTTAGATGAACATGTTGATGCTCTTCTGACTGGCACATAGGCTCATGAGCGAAACATGTCATCTTTCACTGAAAAGTAAACTATTCATGCGACTGTGTGATGAGGAAGGTGTGGGTTGCTGATGAAGGCCCAGGGTGGATGATAGAACTAACTAAAAGTATCTCATCAAGAATACAAATGATAGCCGGGTGGTGGTGGCACACCCCTTTAATCCCAGCACTCGGGAGGCAGAGGCAGGAGGATCTCTGGGAGTTCGAGGCCAGCCTGGTCTACAAGAGCTACTTCCGGGACAGGCACCAAAGCTACAGAGAAACCCTGTCTCGAAAAACCAAAAAAAAAAAAAAAAGAATACAAATGATTTCAGAACTGATGTCTGTGGTGGAAGACATCCAGTAATCTCTAATATTCTACACAGTGAATATAAAGACTCCTTTATTCTTTGTAATATGCCTCAAAATGGTTCAAATGGATTTTTTCATAATGATATAAATGGTTTACATTTTACTACTTTATTACAGATTATTTTTTCTTACCTCAAATTCTATAGCAGACTGTTTTGAGCCAATAATACAACATGATAACCTGTGGATTAAAAGGAACAAGAACAATCTCTATACAGATGGTCAGCCACAGGAAACCAAGCCCTAAACCCTTTCCCTGTGGTGAGTGACAGGAGCTGCATTGTGGATTCATGCTAACTTCAGAGTTACTACTACCTCCAAACTACAGATTTATACAGCTATGTGTTGCATAGCAAGTTGCTTCTTAAAATCTTTGACAAGACCAAAATTGTAATATGCTTTGTGTTTATGGAAGTTATACTAAATGTTGGGCTTCTTTATTCTGTTGAGGCTTTTTCCTACATTAATAAGAAAATAAACCAATCTACCCTCTATTATTTGTCTTCAGATGTAACTAATGCTATTATTACAAGGACTTCTTAATCATTTACAATGATTTAAAATGCAAAGTAATAGTTTCCTTTGAGACGAGTTTCTCATCAAATAGCTTTAGGAAACCCTTACCTTTTTCTCTATTAGAATATAAAAAATACTCATTTTATTTAGAAACTACTAGAAATGTATTAGTAATTAGATTAAAGGACCTTTGTTATTTTGTGTTCTTATCAGGTTTAAGTCCTTTTGACAGAGACAGAAATTTCTTTTTGTCAATGGCCTACAAACCCACACAAAACCTTTCTTATTCAGTATTCTGAATCTCACTTCTGCTTTTCAAAAAAAGGTTTTATAAAATATTACATATTTTGCTAAAGAACACATTGCCACCAGTGAAGTAAATTTTGCCAGATCCCATGCTACTATTGAAATTATCTTTAAATTGAATTCAAAGTGATTTGTGGAAGTGTGACTTATACTTGGACTAACGAAACTTCTAGAGAAAATGAAGAAATCTACTAATTGGTTCTTCTCATCTTTCCTGTCCTTCTTTCGTTTCTTCCTGGTCCCGCTTTACAAATAGCCACTCTCTGCATCCTTAGGCTAATCTGCTCCTCTAATGTTCTGTTCAATGACATTACTGCAAAGAATTTTTTGACATAACATTTTGTACTCAGAGCAAATCCCTTTGGGCAGCCCCTAGTTATGTCACAACAACATGCTAGACCGGTACAGTGCTTGTTAAATGTTCCCCAATCAGAATGTAGGCTTCCTATATTTCACACACCATCATAAAATGGTGTCTTGTGGATAAGATATAGTGAGTAAATGTTTTTAAAATTGAACTAATGTTGCACGGAGTCTAACATTTACCACAAATAAAAATTTTATAGTGATGACTGTGACTCATCCATACTTTATGACAAGAAAATTTAGATACTAAGAAATGATTTCCTTCTGACTTCTTTGTTCTCTGTTCTTTATTCTCCTAAGCAAAATAAATGTGTCCCACAAATTTCTCTGTGACTTCTAATGAAAACTCAAACCTCAACTTCTTAGAAGAATAGATGTCTAATTAATATAAATGCTTTTATCATCTTACATGGAAAGACCAACATATAACGTTCAGGGAAGAAGCAGCACGATTTCCTTATTCTAACATCTGTTCTTTTAAGTGTATGTTTGTGGTAAGTAATGTGATGGTTATTGTTATGATTGTAACTGACTAAAAGTATTCCTGCATGTTGTATCTTTCATGTGGGTCAAAAGAGGGTCATAGAGTCCATTCTCTGAAAAGTCAGAAAATCATTTTTGAGAAATAATTATTTTAATGTGTCACTTTAAGCTCAAATGTGCTCTACAGTTTTTGACAAAGAAGGGAGAACAGATTATCCACAGATGAACACACATGTATGCTTTGTACTGTACCAGAGATGAATGATGGTCTTTAAATGACTTCATGGCAGGTGGCACAATTGGAAGTTGAAAAAGTCCTTGCTTCCTAGATTTGTACCTTATGCAACGTCATTCCTCCACACTGAGTGCATAGTTGGTATTTTGCTTTTTTGGTTACTCTTTTTGAAAATATTTGTTTCAGGAGGGTATACATAGAAAGTATGCTTTCTGAGGAATATTTAGAGGTCAAAGGTTACTCTGGACTCTCTGAGGATTTAATTTGGGAAGGAGGAAGCTGACTTAGGCTGGAAACAGGTTGTAGGCATGTGTTGATCCATCCTTGCATCTCCAGATTAAGGCCAACTTCATCACAGAGAAGCATCTTTTTCTTCTTTTTTTTCAAAATTTTTTGTATTGATTTTGTTGAGCTATACATTTTTTCTCTACTCTCATCCCTTTCTCTCCCCTCCCCTTCAACCCTATCCAATGGCCCCATGTTCCCAATTTACTCAAGAGATCCTTGTCATTTTCTACTTCCCATGTAGATTAGATCCATGTATGTCCCTCTTAGGGTCCTCATTGTTGTCTAGGTTCTCTGGGACTGTGATTTGTGGGCTGATTTTCTTTGCGTTATATCTAAAAGCCACTTATGAGTGAGTACATATGATAATTGTCTTTGTGGGTCTGGGTTTCCTCCGGACAATGAAGGCAGATGAGAAGCCAAGGACAATGGCACTAGGTTTCGATCCTAATACATGAACCGGCTTTGTGGGAGCTTAGCCTGTTTAGACGCTCACCTTCCTGGAAGTAGATAGAAGACCTTCGTCTTCCCGCAGGGCAGAGAATTTGGACTGCTCTTCAGTATCGAGAGGGAGGGGGAATGGTGTGGGGGGGAGGAGAAGAGGAGTGGGGGGAGGGGGCATTATTTGGGAGGAGGGGAGGGAAATGGGAAACGGGGAGCAGGTGGAAATTTTAATTAAAAAAGAATAAAAATAAAAATAAAAAAAAAGTTATTTTAGGGATAATATTTCTCATTGGCTACCCAGTTTTGGAAACCAAGTGAAATATAAAAACCTAAAAGTATGCTGAAAAAAAAAAAAAGATGTTTTTTAGATCCATTCATTTGCCTGCAAAATTCACATTTTTTTTCTGCTATGTAGTACTCCGTTGTATAAATGTAGCACATTTTCCTTATCCATTCTTCAGTCTAGGTAAATTTACGTTGTTTCTAGGTTCTGGCTATGACAAATAATGCTGCTGTGAACATAGTTGCTCACAGGTCTTTATGGTACGATTGAGGATGCTTTGGCCATATACCCAAAAATGATATTGCTGGGTCTTGAGGTGGGTTGTTTCCTAATTTTTTTGAGAAATCACCACACTGACATCCAAAGGGGCTGTACCAATTTGAACTCCCACCAGCAATGCAGGAGTGTTCTCTTTACCCCACAACTTCTCTAGCATAAGTTGTCATCAGTGATTTTGATCATGACCATTCTTACAGGTGTAAGATGGAATCTCAGAGTTATTTTGGTTCACATTTCTCTGAAAGCTAAGGATGTTGAGCATTTCCTTAAGTGTCTTTCAGCCATTTTAGATACCTCTGTTGAGAATTCTCTGCTGAGGTCTGTACTTCATTTTTTATTGGATTATTTGTTGTTTTGATGACCAATCTCTTGAGTTCTTTGAATTTATTGGAGATCATCCCTTATGTGATGTAAGGTTAGTGAAGATCTTTTCCCATTCTGTAGGCTGTTGTTTTGTCTTGTTGACCATGTCCTTTGCTTTACAGAAGCTTTTCAGTTTCAGGAGGTCCCATTTATTAATTGTTTCTCTCAGTGCCTGTGCTACTGGGGTTATATTTAGAAAGTGGTCTCCTGTACCAATGTGTTCAAGTGTACTTCCCAATTTCTCTTCTATGAGGTTCATTCATTGTGGTGGGATTTATGTCGAAGTCTTTGATCCACTTGGACTTGAGTTTTGTACATGGTGATAGATATGGGTCTATTTTCATTCCTCTACATGATGATGTCCAGTTATGCCAGTGCCATTTGTTAAATATGTTTTCTTTTTTCTATTTTATAAATGTTGCTTCTTTGTAAAAAAGAAATCAGGTGTTAGTAGTTGTGTGGATTAATATCTGGGTCTTCAAGTCTGTTCCCTTGGTCCTCCTGTCTATTTTTATGCCAATACCAGGCTGTTTTCAGTACTGTAGATCTGGAGTAGTTTGAAGTCATGGATTTAGATACCTCCTAAAGTTCGAGAAGGATCATTTTTGAAGTGCTCTTGATTTGGTTTGTACATTTTTATTGATATTTTCTACATCTATGTTCATCAGGGAAATTGACCCTTGCTTAAAGGTTTCTTGGAGGGGAAAGAATAGTATAAGTTGTGATGAGATATTATTAAACTAAGTAAAAAATAAGTTAATACATGCTTATTCACATGTATATACAGTATGTTTGAAAGTATAAATAAAATTATAGAAATGATAGGAAACAAATTAATTTTGTATTCCTTTACTTTCATGTTTTTAAAATATTTTATGAAATAAAAATGTATATATAATCTTTAATTATCCCAGTTTTTTAGGGATATATTTCATGTATACATGGTGTATGGGCATGCAAGTGATTTCCATGTTTTTTTCTCTTCTTAGTTTATGTATTTTGGAGCATGTGGCTTCAGGATTTGATGATTTCTGATTTTTTTCAAAAAAATGGTTTCTTTTTATTTATTTGTTTATTGTTTAACTATTTACAAGAATGGAGTTAACTATACTCAAGCTGCAATTCAAATGTCTCTGTTTTTGTTTCATTTGAATCTTATTTTCATCTCTAAATTTTCATTTGTTTTATATGTATTTATTTTATTTTAAAAACACTGTTTCCAAAAGAGAAATGTTTAATAAATTCTATTATTAAATTATTACTATTATTGCAATTATACCATAGTCCACTGGGCTCTTCTTTTCACTATATATCTTTGAATTGTTACCTTAGGGCAAAGTAGCTGCAGTTTTGTATCCTCTGTTTATCCTCCACTCCCTGAATATGACTTTCCTTCTTGTATGATGATGTTTTATGCATTGGCTCTTCACATAGTGGGCAACAGTCAACACTGATGCCTTTTCTGATCGATCAAACCAGCTTTCTTTGTTGCTCAGTGGCGACAGGATCAGTGATTTTGCTCACATCACTGTCAGACTAAATATTACTTAAGTTTTAGAAAATGTATTTTCAATTCTGTTTTGGAATAATTTGGAAATTGAAAGGAAGCTATAAATATGCATTTTGTAAAGCTTCCTGCCTTAAAGTATTAGGTATAGAGGAAAGGTTTTATTGCAATTATTTCAGGAAGTTACTTGACAATTCTCATGCATTTCATCCCCTAAATTCAGTGTTTGTAAAGCAGAAGGTTGTTTCTTAGTGAAGAATGAAACTTCACTGTGCTAGATCCACCCTAGAGATTTTCCACTGGCAGTCTGCTCCTTTTGATACCCAAGGATTCACCACGAGGTCCTGACCTACCGGCAAAGTTCCTGCTAGCAGCTCTGTCTTTCTCCTCTGGTGACTCCATGGCTTTTCCCTTACTTCATCTTCTTTTTCTATATATCTTTTTCAGACTGGCTTTAGTCTGTTAAGCCATTGGCCAAAAGCATCTTCTTTATTAACCAATGGCAATAAAACATATTCACAACATCCATCACCTCTTAAATCAAATCTTAAGAAGAATCTACCATTTGCCAGGTAAAAATTACCCCAGTTATCTCTCCCCTTTCTCTCTTAGCAGCTATAAATAGTATGCAAAATTTTATCATCATTTTATTTAAAAAAATGTAAATTGAATTGCAGAGAGAACTGTAACTCTCTAAGTTCCCAAAGCTATAAATGGCAAATAGAACTTAAAATGTCTGAACACTGAAGATATAGCTCAACTAGGGAAATGTTTGCCTAGCGTGCCTATGATGTGAGTTCAATCCCCAATGCCACACAAACTAAAAAGCAAGAACAGCACATATTTCCACAGGTCAATTCCATATTGTATTTTTTAAATGAGAGAAGAATTTTACTCCTTTGTACTTCCACACAGGTGTGATGTTACCCAGCAATGCTGGGATGCCCATCTTTGTGCTTTGTGCAGTTATTAAGTAATATCTGCAGCTGGTCATGTTGATGCATTATGGGAAGCAAATTTTCAGTTGATATGGGCACATGCAGAAGCCAAAGCAACAGGTTTGAGCAGCCAGGTCTGTGAGGAACATAAAGGAAAACTGAGACTTTCAAAGGTCCAGGTCCATAGAGTCAAGCAAAAGAGGGTTTTGCCTCCTCAGTGTGTGGTTTGCATTTGAGTTCCCCTTTATCTTTCAAAATATTTATAAAATCAGGAGCTAGGGTGAGCAAAGCCTCATGTCAGAACATGAATCATTATTCTTTATTGTGCAGCCCACACTCAATAGATACACTGTGGAAGATGAAAGAAACCAAAGCAAATATGAAACAAAATATTTCTGTTGATTCTCTTCAGAAACACAGTGTGTGTAGATTATTGGTCATTACTAGAAAATTCAAGGTTATATTCCTGTTACATATAAATAAGGTATAAGTAGTGATAAGTTAGCAAACTTCAAGGGAGAGAATTGAACTTGACATTCGAGTTTTAATGATAAGTCTGCTAATGAAGTCTTTCTAAGAAAGAAGCATTTAGGAGGACCATTATTGTGTAGTTTAGAATTTGATGCTGCAGCAGCTGTACCAAGTGAGAAACTAAGATACTGGGTCTATTCCAGCAGCCTTCAGTATCTCAAAGAGGGGCTGAGATGGGTTGCAGCATCACTGTTTCTCAATAGGAAAGATGGGACTTTGCTCTTAGGCTATGATTTGCAATGGAGTGATAAAGACCTTTCGGCTTAAAGAAATCTTTCATGGACACAGTGTAGGCCTTTATTTATTTATTTACGCAGAAGTAGGGATAAATAATTCTTCAGTTTCTTGAATATGACCTGAGTCATTGAGCACAGTGCTGTTTTTCCTCCTATGATATGACCATGTGTCTTAAGCACCAGTTTTAATTCAAAAACTTAAGTCTACTAACACAGAGTCTCTCAGGATGGACTTCAGATGACTTACCTGTATAAAAATAATCCACAGCAATTCTGATGATTATTAAAGTTTGTGAACCACTGACCTAGAGGGCATAAGCAACTCTTACAGAGATTCAGAAGTAATTACTCTTTTATTCCATAACTATACAGTAATTTCACATAAGATACACTCTTCCTTAATGGGCTGAAAAAAGGAATAAATGAAGAAATCACATTCCCAAAGCTCTTTACCCAATGAAAGGGCAGAGAGGCATTTTAAGTGTACTCCAGATTATAGAACAAAGGGATTAAGCACAATGGGAAGTCCATTAAATTACTAATGCATTCAGAAAAAAATTAAAGGTTTTGTTCCCTTAATTACAGAATAGACAAAGATTCATAAAACTGTGTTAATCTATAAAATGTTTATATAGATACATAATGATCTATCTGAGTTGGCAGATGGAACAAACAAAATTAATTTATGATTTTGAAATGCAGGAATATCTTTAACTGTGGAAACGACCGATTTTTCTGTAGAATTTTCATTATAATGCTTGAGAACAGATATCACGGTTTTTATAGGCTAAACATGTATAACAGAATATTTTATTTGAAATTTGGGACTGCTGCACTGATACTGTTGGGAGGATGGCTTATGTTAACTTCTTCCTGAGGGAAGTTCTCTGTATATGATCTTTGCTATTGTATGTTTTGTGCCAGTACTCCTCAACCAGCTATCTTAAATATCTGTAGGTATTTTCTCCAGAAAGGTGCTTTCCACTTTCTCTATTTTCTGATCCTTCCTTGTGGATTTCTAGTAGCATGGTAAAGAGTTTGACAGACTAGGGTCCATCAATCAGAGATTATTGCTGAGTCAAGAAAGGAGCCTCTATTGTGAAAATGACAAGAAACTGGCAGCCATTCATCTCAGACCTGAGATCACTGGGCCTCGCACACAAGGATACATTGCATCTGGAATGCTGAAGAATTCCAGAAGTGTAGCACTTGTGGCCAGGTCAGGTGCTTTATGGAATACCCCAAATCAGATCTCGGAGCAGTGGGAGGAAACAATTCTTGAACCATATGGAGAGATTCCTGCCTGCAATAGATAGGAGGCTGAGGTTCTAGTATTTTGACACAGTCTATGCAGGACTTAGACCCCTTTTTAAAATATCTTGAAGGTTTCAACTCCTCACCTGAAATCAACCTCCCTACTGAAAGTGCAGTATCATGCTCTCCCCTTTTTGACTACAGCTGGAATAAGTTGGAGGTCATTTTGAAGTCATCAAAACTGAATAAAATTATGCTACTTAAGGCTCCCGAGTTCAACCTTGCACAGCCAGTCTGAATAACCATGAAAGAGGTGAAGGCAGTTAAAAAGATTTTGGAAAATGCTCCCTGACGTGCTTTCTCACACATGAAAATAATATTTTGAGCAGAAAGAATTTGTTTAGTAATCACTGACATGTAGGGCAGCAGCATAAACGTGAACTTCTTTCTAAGAGAAGGGTGATGAAGTCTTCTCAGGCTGTTTCTATGAGGCACCGTGCTCGGCAAAGATACTCACATGTTCTTTTAGAAAGGTAGTTATCACAAGGCTGGTTGGTAGGATAAAGAATATATAAACATTTTTTTTGTGAACTTAGCCTCTTAATAAATCATTTTATCATATTTTTATGATATGAAAATCATTTATCATAAGAGCGGTCAATGAAAATATTTACAAGAGTAGAACGTTTATATAATTGGTGACATTAGAACACAGACAAGGAAATCTAACAAAGACAGGATGACCCTCAACTTGTCTTCCTTTTCCTTTAGTTTATGATATTACAAAGTCCAGAGAGATTATAGTTTGAATTTTGAGTGGGCTGGTGATATGTGGTAAGAAACAGTCTATGAAAAGCAGTTACAATGACCTACAATGTCCAGTCATCCACATCATGACAAGGGCAAACAGCTCATATTCTAGTGTTCTCTTGGCTGAGTTATAATGTTCTATTGGTTCAGAGCATTAAACACATTTTCAAGTCAAAGTGTGTTTACTGGGATGTAACCCCCTTGTAAGCTGAAGAGAAGCTATGGTCTTGAAATAACTACAGTCACTGTCTGTATCACAGATGAACCTTGTGGTGTCCTTCTAAATCACATTTCAATATCACCTTATATAGCCTTTCTAGGGATATACAATAATGAAATAAGGCTCAGAGAAAGGACTCATGATATCCTGTCTTGGGTATTGTAAACATAAGGGACCTTCACAAGGCTAAACATGTTCTTAGTCTGAGCATCTGGCATTGTCTCTTGGCAAAGGTGAAACAAATGTTGACCTCAGATTATCTGGTGTCAATAGGTATATGTCCCTGAAGACACCAGGGCAGAAAGTGTGGTGAGGAGACTTTTGTGCCATCACACCCTGTTTGGTTCCATTAGAATGATAATTCTCAAAACAAACCAAAAATGAGGCTATTCAAAGTTTGCCCCCCCCGTATGATTTTTTTTTTTTATTCAGCTGCACATCTCTGGTATCCTAAAGATCCCAGAGGACACAAAACCAACAACATTCTGAGAAATGGTAGAAACTGAGACTAAAACCAGATATTTTTGAAATAAGTCTTTTTCTGAGTCACCTGGGTACAAAAGAACTAAAAACATGGCTGCCACCTGGGAATTGACTTAGGGAATCAAGTTTTCCCAGAGTGCAACATTTCTTCCCAGCTCCCAGAAAGTGATCACTGCTTCTAGGATCTGGAGGTTGTGCTTTATGTGTGTGACTCTCTTTCCTGGAACTCTGATTTTCCCTGGGAGTATAGAGAGGAACTTCCTGTGTACATAGGGTTTTTGAAGTGTGACAGAACTTAAAGATTTACAGTGGGTTAAAGACCCACTGAAGTATTCCACCCATACCTTGCATAAGGTGGTTTGGCTGGAATAGTTATTCTTACTTAGCCTTAGACTAAAATGCTTCCTTTCTTTTTGATGTAATATGGATTTCCCTAGATTGTAGTTAATTCCTTGAATTACAAAATAAGCTCTAGTTTTTTTCTTTTTTATTCAGAAAACCATTATCATCATCCACATACATATCCCAGGTCTGATGAACAAACCTGGAGCTTTATATTAGTTTTTTTTAATAAGCAGTAACTGAAATGAAAATCTCTAGTTAACTGACATTTTAAAAGTTGCAGGATGCCTGAGATACAAGACTGAAACTTAACTGATAAATGTGACTGGAAGAGTCAGAATTCACATTTTTATAATTTTTTGCTGTAGTGATTAAGTTACAAGCCGTGGATTTTGGGAACAGGGAGTTTTCCATCTTTAAGCATTAATGGTTTGAAAAAGCTAGTATTAGAAGATAAGAGACAACACTGAGATATGACAGCCTTATGCAATGGCAGGTTTTTCTGATGGAGTTTTAGTTCCAGGTTCTGGTCTCTTCACTAATTTGGTACATTCAGTTGATTGTGAGTATGCTCAGCTATTTCTCTGTCCTGGTGATTTATCTTTGTATTGCTTTATCACAGGTTTAAATAATTTCTTCTTTCTTTAAGCTGAATCTGCAGGAGAGAATGAGGCATTACATCATAGGAACACACAATAATTTAGGAGTATAACTATAATTAGTAAAATATCTTGCTTATAAAGTGTGTAAGGAATAAATAAGGAATAAGAATCTGTCTATATGGCACTAAGGAAATGGAAATGACTTGATGGAACCAGGAGAGACAGATAATGAGAAAAGAGCTACTTGGCAAATTTGATACATTTTTTAAAAAAGAATTTGCATGCTCTCTAGTGAGGACTCAAACTAGAAAAAACAGACTTGACAACTGAACTTGGTTGACAAAATAATTCCATTTCCATAGCTTAAGAAAAACACTATGAACTTGACAGATAAATAATGGAAACAATAAAGACCAAAATAAACAGTGTTCCACAACAAGTAGTCTTTAATTTTACTACATTGGTCTCTTTGTATGCATTCGATGAGAAAAGTGAACACGCCTTCCCCACATTTTGCTTTTATTCTTTGCTTTGTATTTCCAGGTGAATGTTTGCGAGCATTAGAATGGAAGCAAAAGACAGTTCTCTGGAAAAGAGAAAATTTTACTTTTTAATGCAAACCAATTTAGCTCTACACAATACAGGTTGAGACGAGGTGTTTCTATTTCGGTGAAGGTGTTGAGAAAGCAGAGATTGTAGGAGACTTTGTGGTAAATAGCTTCAGTCACTGTAAGTCATGGCTGAAGGACAGTGCACACATTTATGCGGCATGGAAACGGGATGGAAAGCACCATTAGCCACACATCCATCTTTTCAGTGACTGAGAGAACAATCCCCATTAGCAACATCAGTTTTGAATAATAAGGGGAAAATGTATGTATGTCCTTGGAGGTTCAATACTACTGAACACAATACATATGAAATTTGTAGGTTCTCAGAAAAATTAATTACCCCTTTCAAGCCCTACAGTTTGATAGACTATTCCATTTCTTTCTAGCAAGACATATTAAACTATATTTTCATGACTACAAAACTTAAATAAGAAAAGGAACTGAAAGAGAAGCATGCAAAAAATAATTAACACTAACTATATAAGCTTCTATACATGAGCAGATGAATGATGGAAGAATTATTTTCTACTATGTCCTTGGGGTGTTGTGTTTCCTATATGGTACACAGAAACCCCTGTTGGTTAAGGCTGTGAAATCTGGCTTGTTGTTCTTGTTGTTTTTAGTTTGTTTTTGTTTGTTTGTTTTGTTTCTATTTTTATATTTTGAGATAGGATTTCCCTATGTAGCCCTGGCTGTCCTGGAACTCCCTATGTAGACCAGGCTGACTTGAAATCAAAGACACTCCTGCCTCTGCCTCCTGACTGCTGGGACTCTGACTTTAGGGACCATGGATTCACTATGTGCTGACAATTCAGTTAAAATTTGTTTTTTTGGGTGATTAATATATACATATATAGTAATATATACACATGTATGTATATATATATATATATATATATATATATATATATATATATATTCTATATCCTAAAGTAATCTGTTTTCTGCCTAGCTGTAGAAGGCCACTGACTTACCAGAGACACTTAGTCTAGAATTGGGAGGAGATGTATTTACATCACTGATAATGAAATTCAGTGTATAGAAGGAAAAACTGGACGAAGATGTCTCTCTTTCAGTGACCATATAATAGCCAGTTCTAAGAACTGATCCCAGCAAATTTGTAATCCCCATTCACATTGCCTTCCTTCCTATCCAGACTCCCTCTCCCCCTGCTTCCTTCCTCATTCCTGCTAGCACCTTGCTAATACAATAATTACATCAAGGATCTTTTCTCTAGCTATTTACAAAGGACCCAGGATTAAGATAGTAATACTTTACATATTAATTTCACTGGCATTTCTATGTGAGTGTACAGGCAAAATAAAAATCTGCAAGCAGAAGAATTGGAGATGACGGACAAAACCAACAAATTCTAACACATAATAATGGGTCTATTTCACTTGGTATTTTACATTTATGCAAAATTACAGCTCACATAAATATTGACAAATGAATCAGTCATTAAGAATTTTCCAAATCACAGAAAACCAATTACTCTTATCACTTTATGTTTGTTTATATTATTCATAAGTATGTAATCATCACCTATGTAAATCAACACCATCACTCAATTAAATAGGCTGAATCAAAGAAATTGGTAGGATGAATGAGTTTATTCAAAACAAGGATAGAAGTTTTCTAAGGTCTAATTTCAATGCAATAAATATCTTAGTGTGAGAAGCTATATTTATTCATAAATCTCACACATCATTTGAATTTTCATTTTTGTGGAAAATTTCTTAAGGAATACATGAAATAAATCAGAATCTAAAATGGACACAATGAAAACAATCCTCATGAAGGACTTGAGAAATGGCTCAGTTGGTGGGAAAGTGGAGCCAGGACAATTCTTGAGCTTACTGGACAGCCAGTCCTGCTGAGTTGGTGAGTTTAATATCAGTAAGAAATCCAATTCAAAATATAAGGTGGATAATATTTGAGCATGACATTTGACATTGTCCACTGGCCACCACACATGTATGCACACACATGAAGATGCAATCACATGTACAAAAATAGCATTCGTGATGAATTCAATGCTACCAACATCTTTTATTATATGTCCTAAAATCTGCAATTAATACCAAAAAAATGAATTTGAAAGAAAAGTCTGCTTTACTTCTGTAAATACAGGAAAATATTCAGAAACTGCATAGGTCTCATTCAAAGGTAATTGTTGAAAACATTTTTCTAAAAATGTAAGTTTTTATGATGTAGGAAAATTCTAGAGTAAGACTCAATTTTTTTTCACTTAAAAATCATTCCTGGTATTAGATGAAATTCAGAAAAAATTAACCACTTAAGAGCAGTAAAGTAAGGGAGATTTGCTACATTCACCGTGCTGTGTGTGCAGCCTCCACATCTGTAAGGCTCCAAAGCATTTCATCATTGTGACAGCAAGGCTGGGCCCTCCCACATGCCCCAGGCAACCAATTTGCACCTTTTCTTCACCAATTCTTCTTTTCTATGCAGTGCTTCATCACTATTTCTTTAAAGAGGCAGAGCTGAAAGTTAAATGAAGTGTAATGTGCAAAGAAAAGTCTATAATTTCTTACCGTTGCTCCTGGGGAAAACGCATGCTCAGACTGAAGATTTTAAAGATAAATGTAACTTCTGGATGCATATATAAGAATTAACCTTCCAGCTATAGCTTTACATTTGTTTTCATTAAAAATTATTTTATTGTAGTATGAAAACATCACGAGAACATTCCTGTCAAAACTTCTAGGTGTATAATACATGTTGATTGACTCCAGTGACATTGTTGCCTAGCAGATTTGTAGAGATTACTATTATTATTTAAGTGAAGGCAATTTATTCTCCCCAGAATACTATCTCCCAGTTTCAATCATGCTGCCACATAATAGAGAATCTCCTACTTTGTTAATATACCCTAGTTTTCCATTATACACTGTTACATTTTAGGCATTCTGTTGCAAACTAGAACATGGAGATGTTTTCAAATCTTGAATATTGTGACTACAAGTCCTACAGTGATCCCATCCGTGATCTTGATTTCAATTCTTTTGGATAAATTCCCAAAAGTGCAATTGTAAATTATAAGGTAATTTTATTTTCATATGTTTAGAAACATCAATTCTGTTTCCCACAGTAGCTATATCATTTCACAAGTCCATCAATAGTTTGCAAAGATTCCAATTTCTTTGACTATTTTACTAACACTTTTTGTCATCAATCTCTTTTCGATAATAGCCATCCCGACTGGTGTGAGGATGAATCTTATTGTGGTTTCGATTTACATTTCCCCAGGCACAACTGATAATGAATATTTTTGCACATACCTGTTGGTCTTTTCTGTGGCTTTCTTGGTGATAAAATACTGAGGCCTTTTTAAAATCAGGTTACTATGTGGTTTATTTTCTCTTGAGTTATACCAATTTGTCATATACCTAAGAGATTAACCCTTTGATACATATATTTCTTCTCATATTGCAGGTTATCATTTAACTCTTCTATGTTTCCTTTGTTGTACAAAAATTTTAGTTTGATATACTCTTATCAACAATGATTTTGTTGTCATACTTATGAAATAATTATTAAATTAAGAATAGCAATATCAATATTAAGAAATTTTATTATGATAAACATTCATAAAGTCAAAAAATCATATATAGAACCTAATTTGATAACACTGATGATAATACAAAACAGCACTGATATTTAGCAGAAGAAATGAGAATATTGAAAAATACCATAAAACTCCCATCTGAGAATAGAGGCCTGCTCCTAGTACTTGGAAGGCTGGTATAGGAGTATTTCCATGAGTTTGATACTAGGTAAAATTATATAGTATCAAGCTAGCTAGAGATACATTAACATAACCTTGTGGGGGGGAAAGAGCAAATCAATAAAATAATAGATATTTATTTGATGACATAAGCAATGACAAATATATGGGTGGACTGTGCACCCCCTCTCCAAAAATATAGAAAGAAAAGATATAAACAAAGGAAGTAAAGTGAGGATGTTGCAAATTGGTCCACAGAAATAAAAATGAATAACTTATGTTTTATAGTATTGTGCTAAAGACAATATTAAAGTAGGCTTCCACAAACCACAGTCATGCACTTAACTGCCATACAAGTAAGTTTGGGGGGCAAATACTGAAGAGAAAAACATAGCATGCCTCACAGAGAATATTCTCTCTACATGAATGCCTCAACTGCAGTGTGAGTATTTGACGAAATTGTGACGGTCCAGTTGCTCAGTTAGGATGGAATCTCTTCTGTAGAAAGTACCATCCAACTCAAATTAAATTAGTGCTTTCCTTTCCTCCCATCCAGGAGCCCCCTCCAGACTGAATATGACTGTTGCCCATACAACTTAGGCTTCTTGTTAGGACTTCACAGACCCAAGTAGTACTGGTCTGGAAACAGCTGGCAGCCTAGAGGCTCTATTTAGATCTCCACTGTGAGAGGAGGAACCCAGATAGGAGCAGGATCTTGTGCTCAGTGGCTTCCCAGACAGGCTTTTTCGAAGGCTGACATGAAGTGGGTTTTGCAGGAACTGAAACTCATGAATTCTCCTGTCCTCATTGTGACCAAAAAGTGTCTCAACTGAGGATCCCCCTTCCCATCTCTCTGACCTTGTTATCTTTGATGAAGCACCAACTTCTCTTTCCTAATAAATAGACCTTTGAATTTTGTAAGAAGAAAAGAAATCAAAGGTGGACATTTCTATCAGGGTTAGTTCTTAGTAGAAGCTAGTGTTAACACCAGAATAGAGACCAGAAATTATAGACAAGGTCCCTGGGTGGTGTAGGCAGAGTCAGCCACTGTGGACGAGACTTCAAAGAGTGCCTCTACATCAGTGAGTGCAGTAGACTCTGGGGTTCACAGAAGTTGCTCACATGCTGAAGCCCCGCTGTTGTCTAGCGTTTCAAACATCTATTGAACTTCTGAGATTATGCAGATTTTGAAGTTCAGTAGTAGAACTGAGTGACTATGACAGGGGTCTTGTGAGATAAAATGAATATTCCTGAAAAAGGATGGGAATTCTTTGAATTCTCATATCTTGTATCTGGTGAGGTGGCTCACTCTCTAGATATGTAGCAAAATGCATACCATTCGCATGACATGTGATTGGAATTCTTAAAATCATTTAACATTGTGAAAACATTATCTAAAATTATTATGCCAGAAAACTGGATAATTTGATAGAAATGGATAAATCACTACAAACATGCAATTCATTAACATTAAATTTTGTAGTTAAAAAAGAACATGTGGAAATTCTGTAATAAATATGGAATCAACAATATAAAACTTCCCAACAGGTTTCCGGAGTTAAGTTTCTCTAAAACTATTCATTTGAATATTACTGAAAGACAATTATTTTGAAGAAAAAATTCTTTGTTAGGAAATGTAATTATCAAATGAAATTTAAGAGACAGAAATATTAATTTGGAAACTTTACTATTTATTTAAAGAAAGGATTTCATAGCATCCAAAATTTTTACTAAAACCCATAATTAACATTGAATGTAGTTGAAAATACCAATAAAGAATTAACAGAAACATGCAATTGCATGCTTATTTGGAGGTAGTCTGTATTTACAAATGTGATATGATATTACAATTATATAAATGCTAGTTTGTGGTAAGCAATTAGAGATGTGAGGTTTCTGTTTGGGAGTTATTGGTATCTTTAAGGTAACATGCTTTTATAATATGTCTTCTTGAAACCTTCAGTGATGTTATGAAGTTCAATTATTATCAGTGTATACTGTAATTCAAAAATTCACACTCTAATGATTCACAGTTTGTACTCAAGTAATTGAAATTTTCCTTTATCTGGTCAACCTTGGTCAACCATTTATGACTTCTGGTAACATGGTATGGATTTTCCATATTTCTATATCAAAGAAAAATATATTACCCTAGCCAACAGTAAAGATGTTGCATCAATTAGTTGTAAAAAACAATTATATCTCTGTGACATTCACAGGGGGCAGATGCTACCTTGACCATCCATTAGGCCTTTTAGGCCACCTGATTTATATAAATACAAGCTATTTACCATTTATTATACAGTTTACAGTAGAAAGTAATGGTTACAGCTATATTATTTTATCTTCAGTTCTTATTTATAGTGTGGCACCTTATTTAATTACTAAAAGAATAATATATTAGTACACATGTAGAATATAATATATACTCACTCATATGTGACTTTAGACATAAGGCAAGGAAAAACCATCCTACAATGAATGCACAACCCCAGAGATCAACAAAGAGGACCCTAAGGAAGACATAAATGAATCTAATCTACATGGGTAGTAGAAAAAGACAAGATTTTCCAAGTAAATTGGGAGCATGGGAATCATGGGAAAAAGTAGAAAGGGGGAGTTGGGAAGAAGGGAGGGTAGTGCAGAAAAATATATAGCTTAATATAAACAGCAACAAAAAAACAAGATCTGTGGAGATATAAATTGAGCTTGAGGTTTTTCGGATCTATTACTCAATAAAACTACTTTGAATTCTAATTTGTTTTTAAAATATACAGAGTATAATTTTTTGTTTTATAAGTAAAAATTTTAATTCATATAAAATTTTACTAAAATTTATTATTTTTAAACAAATACGTTTTGGTTTTCAGTTGTCAACTGCTCATATTCAAACTAAAGAACGAATCCCCTAAAATAAGTTACTATAGATAGTTTCGTGTTTAATATTTTCATTTCTTAGATCATGGTGGATAGAAACAAAGACACATCTCGAGTACCAAATTTAATATGATGGTATCATCAACATGCTTACTAAATCAAGAAACAACTGAATTAGAAAAGATTGTAATGCTTTGGGAATTTTTTTCGTATAGCTCCAGCTCTTGACTTTCTGATTGTGACTTAAAATGAACTTCAGACAAACACGGATGCCTTTGTAATAGAATATAGAACACACAGAATCCTTTACCATACTTAAACATGTATATCATCCTAAAATATTAATAATGATTCTACCTTGTTCTTAACATATTAAAATGATCTTGTATTTACAAAATGAACAGATAAATTTATGCAAGCAAAGAATATTAATATAGACTTGCCCCATATCTAATACTTGTTCACTAGAATCTTTTCAGCTCTGCCCTTCTCCTCCCATTCTGTTGCATACTGCAGCATGTTGGTACTGCTGTGAAACTCAATCATGAAACCCTTTATTTAGTCACTGTGTCCTTCACTTGGCCCACCCGCTAATGCCTCAACCAAGCTAGTCTCCTTTCTCTGCTTTCATCATCATTTTCAAACCTCTTTGTAAGACTGTATGCTCCTCATGAAAGTCTCATTGTGTGAGTGCTCACTCATTTTGCATGTGTATGTGACTTTCAGTTTAGCTGCTCAAACCAAATGTTTGGGGCCCATGTGTTCTTTATCTCTTGGACGTAAGTTCAGTGAGCTTATGCTTTCAGTGAAGTAACACATTGAAAGTTGTCAACATGGAGAAAACATATATGGAGATAGGCAAGAAATAACCTTCTGATCCTAAGACATAAGTCACCGGAAATGTCAATAGCATCCAACTATGCATTTATTTTGGAATACAAACCTCAACATTATTTATAACAAAATGAAAACCTAGATGTGAATTTAAAATAAAGTGATTCATTGGAGTTTTTGCATAAAGTATAGATATAATAAGTTTGCTAAAATGTTTCCCTTTTCTAAAGTATATTGTAATTATTTGTGAATACCAGCAACTTAAATATTTAAATAAATCTTGGTGTTAGAAAGTCTTTAAGCATCCATAAAAAGGAACTGAGGAAACATTCCATATCTGTCAAGCCTGTAAGAAATCTAAACCTTGTTGTGATGACAATATTTCACTTTGTTTTATTGTCTATTGTGTGCCGTCAGTTCATTCATCAAGCCTTTTAGCTCGGCATTCAGTCATGGCTTGACATATATTGAATACGTATCTAAACTTTTTCTTTTCTCTGTCTTTGTATTTCCATATTTCCCTTTGTATCTGTCTATCTATACACACACACACACACATACACACACAAGCACACACCACAGAGGAAGTTGTGCTCAACAATGAACTGCATGCTACAATTATCTGAGGGCCATGTCTCCAATGCTGAATAGAAGAGATGTTGCTTGAGACTTGGCATCATATTACACTGTATTATCATAAATTGGTAGGTAAGTATATAATTAAAATATGTTATTATCCATACTAATCTAAGAAAGCCTGTTTTAAAGAAGTGCCAGGTCAAAACTTGTATTTGTGAAATGTTCTTTTGTGAGATGAGGTTGAGAAAGAAAGTGTCAGTAGTGGTAAGGATTCCATGTGATGGGGACGTTATCAGTAAGACTCAGGGAGGTTTGTCTCATCCCTAATCATTCACACATTGAAATACATAAAAGAAATATTACATGCATATACAGGGTTTCTTTTAGAAGGATTAATAAGGGTAGAGTTATTCTCTCTAAGGAGCCTAAGGTGTAGTACTGTGGGTGGTTATGTTCAAAATAGGTTCCAATTTATAAAATAGTATGAACGCTATTTAGTTTTTGTCAACTAGACATAAATCAGAGGAAACTGAGAAGAGGGAAACTCAGCTGAGGAATTTCCTATATCATATTGGTCTGTGAAGCATTTTTTTTTCTTTTTTGCTTAATGATTGGTGAGACAAGGCCGAGCCCACATAGGTCGGTAGGTCCTGGGTTGTCTAAGAAATCTAGTTGAGCAATACATGTTGATGAAGAAAGGAAGATGCCCTACTCTGTGGTCTCTACTTTGACTCCTGCATTCAGGTCTTTCCCTGTCTTCCTTCATAATGGACTGTAACATCACGGTGTGAGGTCAACAAATGCTTTCTAGTTTGAAAGGATTGGGTTCAGTGCTTTATCAGAGCAATAGAAAGGCTGACCATACAGTATGCATCGGTGTTTTATCACAGCAATAGAAAGATTGACCAAACAGTATGCATTAGCTTGCTTCGCTTTCTGTTAATACAAACAGATTAGGCATATATTTTTTCATATTTTCCTTCCTCTACAGATCATAACCAAAAGATGGGCTAGGAAAGCTATAATTATTGTAACCAACATCAACATGACAAATTTTCTTATTGATTTATGTGAACCTGAAGGACAGTCAAACATCAACATGTAGTTCGCATGAGGTGGTCAGCCTTTGCTTGCCTCTTGGCTCTCTTAACGTCTTTAGGAAAACAGCTACGGAGTAATGGACAAATAAGGGCAGAATTCTGAAGAGAATGGTGACATAACACTGGGAATGGACTGGGGTGAAATACAAGATTTAAAAGTAGTGAGGGTACTTGATTATGCTGAGCGAAAGGTAAGGTAGCTAGCTGTGATATACTTCTTCCTCCAAGTTAAGATTTCCTGAAATTTAACAGGCAGGTGATGGAGTTGGAATCTCATCAAAATATTTTGGGTCTGAGAGGTAGCTTCAGAGTCAACAATTTTAAAAAGCTCCTGGACTCCTAGGGGCTCTTGGTCTACACACACACACACACACACACACACACACACACACACACACACACACAGAGAGAGAGAGAGAGAGAGAGACAGAGACAGAGACAGAGATAGACAAGGACAGGAAGAGGTAAACCAGTTTTTCCTCAGTCCTAGGAGACCCGTTTCAGTGCCTGCTGTTTTCCTAAACACATTCCCAGGCAAAAGGGTTCAGAGGCCTGTGTAAGTAAACAGCTGGCTACAAGACAGCCTTAGTAGAGGCTCTGAGAGCACCATGACTACATGAACACCATACAAATAACATAACTCAACCTGAGTCAATACTGAGGTTCATTGGCTAAGACTGAAGCTCATCTTTTACTTAAAACATCTTCCTTAGGATGATTACAATACAAAGGTACTAAAACCTCAGCATATTAAATGCTGCAGTAAAATGCCACCTGCACACTGATCCACACAGCATAGATTCTAGGAATTTCAATGCTCTCTCGCTCAGTATAAAATGCTACTGCTGCTCCCAGTTAGAAACATCACCTGTTCCAAATACAAGGAAACAACTCTAATAGTCTACTGGCAGTGTGAGGACAGGATCCCCCTTAATTTGATCACAGACACAGGAACAAGAACAAGAACTGCAAGGAAAGGAATAGCAATCCCATCAGGGAAGAAATACACCATCTGCCAAGCACTACTGCCCACCCCCAACAAGTGCCAAGATATGTGGAGATAGCCTCAAAACTTAAGTGAAGAAACCCAGCATGTACAATAATCCTCCAAGGCACCTCCCAGCATAAGAAAATCCAGCCCAGGATCTGGGGAGATGTCTTAGTTGAAATGTCTGTGACTTGTAAGCATGAGACCTTGATTTTACAAGTTAGTTGCTAATCTCTGTGTTGCAATCAGGACTCTAGAATAACAGAGACAGGGTGATATCAAGGTCTTCCAGGCCATCTTGTATAGATAAATAAGTGAGCTCTCAGTGTAGTGAGACACTCTACCTCAGAATATAAGGTAGAGACCAATAGAAGAAGACACCTACGTAGACCTCTGGCCTCTACAGGAAACCTAAGCATGTGTGCTAATACACACACCAAGAAAGAGAGGACGAAAGCAAGGATGGATGGAGGGAAGAAGCTGGGAGAGGAAGAGGAGAGACGAGGAGCAGAGAGCCCAGGAGATCCTGTGACTGAAAGCGCCACAGGACATTTGATGATCACCTTATCTCGGGAGCTGGTCTCCAGGCTGCTGTCAAAAGCCTGCCATTAATCTTTATTTACCAAGGAATTGTATAAAATAACTCCCTAAAGAAATGGAAGGGAAACCCTGAAGATGATTGCAAGTATTTTGACTACTACAGCTCTCTCATTCCTCCAGAAAGCTGAGTGGTGGCAGAGTCTCCACACATACTTTGCACCTAAAAGTAGTCTACTAGAGGGGGAACAAAAAGGCCTTTCTATCTCAACACTCAGATCTTCTCCCACAGGGAGTTCTCACCGTCCCCAGAACACCTCCACACAAAGGTTTTGTCTTCTTCCCAGGATTCAGACTGTCTGCATTTCACTATGAAGTTTAACAAAATCCAGAAGGAGCAGTCAGAAACTAAGAACAAAAGGCTGCCTAGGACAATGATGAAAGCATAGGTAATTTAGAGGGGTCTGTGTGGGAAAGGACATTTGTAAGAGCACCTGAGGAGGACTGCGGAGAACGTGATGCTAGAAATCCAAGGTACCATGAGTGTATAGCCTAGTTGCTGGCACTTGCTTTTGGGCTAACATGTATTATGATTTATTCCACAGAAAAGCATGAAATGGCACTCAGACAACAAATGTTTAGTCGTTTCTCATTCTTCTTATCTGACGTTCTTTCCAACTTCTAGGATCAATGTTCTTCAAAATCTATCATCTTTGCGACATCTCTATTTTTCCCCAATTGTTACTAAGAACTCTAGTTAAACCCATGTTTAAACATCTCAGTAGGAATTTAATCTTTTACTCCAAACTCTTTCCAATCTGTCTCTCCCACCCTTTTTCATCCTTGCTTTTCTCTTTTCCAGCTGGGATCTGATTATTAAAATTACTGTGGCACCTCTTCGTTGGTCTTGCATCGCTACTTTTTGGTACAAGTGACCACACCCTCCTTTTTCAGCAATATCTTCTTGGCTTCATTGATTACTTCCTGTGTTTACTCCAGTCTAACTGATCATTTTGTCCTGATTTTTGGGCTCTTCTCTCATGCTCAATTTCTAAATGCTGTTATGCTACAGAGAATTTTTTCTGAGGCGCTCAGTGAGGGATGGAAACTATTTCTTCACATTAATCAACTGTACATGCTGCCTGTCTGCACTGCTCTCGTAGTTAGGTTTTTACTCAGACTTCACAGAGTTATTTTGGTCCTTCAGAAATGATTGTGTCTGATCTTTCTCAGGACTTTTGCAACCACTGTTCCCTCTGCCTGGAAAATCATTCATTCTCAGAACTTAAAATATCATCGGGGAGGCTTCTTCCACTACTTGGATACTAGGTCCTTCAATTTCAAATGTGCGTCCTACTTACTTTTCTTCTTAGCTTTTCAAGCAAACATTTATTACTACTCTGGAGTCAGATTCATTTATTCTTACTGTAAGGCTGACAGTTGAGGATAGTGAATCTCGTGTCTTGCTCACCAATGTGAGAAAAAGTACAGTGTGATGTGGGTAAGTACATAAGAAAAACTTCTGAATAGACTAAAACAATATAATAAAATATTTTTACTAAATAAGCTACTCTTACAAAAAAAAAGCAACAAGGTTGAGGTTAGCAATCACTCATGTTTGCATATGGATTCTATTATTTCAAAAGTATTTCAACAACACACCAGTTTAGCACATGAAAGAGTATTCCTTTATTAAAGATTTGACCCACTAACAATCAAGAACTTTTCACAATAAGAAAACGTATGGTCCACACAATAATATTGTGAGTATGAGTAAAAATTAGTATGTACATGATTTTTAATTATATTTAGGCTATTACGAATTGCTTCAAATTGTTATTTTGCGAGGATGGGCTACTTTAATAAAATACTAATTTGTATTTTAATTAAAGTCTGTTAATTAAAATAACAAAGATTTTAAAGATATGACCAAGAGTCATTTGAAACTGACCAAACATCACTGGAAACACTTCTATATTTTCAGTCACAAATCAGAACATCAATGTAAAACTTTGTACTTATGTACCTCAGAAGAAGAATAGGAAATATTCTTTGGTGATAATTTCTATTTTCATCATAGTGAAGTAAAAGCTTTACTACCACCAACATAAAACACTATGACCAAATCAACTTATAGAAGAAAAAGCATATTCAGAGGCTGAATCCATGACTATCATTGCTGCAAGTTATTTGGTCACACTGTGTGAAAATGTGTCTCTGTTTCACCTCACCTGCCTAAGGCACCTTCTGATTGTCTTAATAAATAGCTAAAATCCAATAGGGGGCAGGAGAGAATAGTCAAGGCTGCCAAGAAGAGAGAAGAACATGGGGAAAGAATATGAGAGGATGTGATTCAACAGCAAGATGTAGAGAAAGTCAGATGTACATTATGGAGGAGAGGTACTGAGTCATATAGCAGAATGTAGATGAATAATAATGTTTTAATTGAAATTATAACAGCTCATTGCGGACATGACTAAGCTAAAACCAAGCTTGCGTAATTAATAATAAATCTGGCAGTCCAAAGAAACACCTGTTACATATTATGGTATGGAGCAGGTAGCAGGTAGCTGGACCACAGTGCTGGAACAGTACCTGAGAAGTTACATCCTCAACCATAAGCATGAGGCAGAGAGAAAAACCTGGTAATCGCATGGGTGTGTTTAACTGAAATCCATGTGACAGATTTCCAACAAGGGTACATCTCCTAAATTTCTCCAAACAGCTCCACCAACAGAGTACCCCTACATTGAAATGTATGAATGTATAGGACATTCTCCTTCCAACAGGCACAATGTATATTCTTGTCTACACTGTACAAGTGTCTTAGATTGGCATACAAATATAAAATGTATAAAGGTTATATGAGTTTCAGGGAAGCACAGATAGTAATTTAAATTGTACAACAGAAAATATTTGAGTATACTGTATTGCTTAGGTAAACATATAGCAAAACTACACTTGAATTTCTTATTTTCCCTTTCCTGTATCTTTATACACTACATAACAGTATCTAGGAAATATTTTGTGTGCATGTATCAACCACAAATTATCATTTTCGATTATAATGTAGATCTGTAAAATGAACATGACTAGAAAGGAATGGGAAGGGAAATTCTGAAATGTTTTTTTTCTCCTATTTTGTGGAACAGTTTGAGGAACATGAGTGTTAAAAACTTTTTTAAAAACATTTGCTGGAAATTGGCAGTGAATCCATCTGGTCCTGAGCTTTAATTTATTGTGAAAAGTTTTCTTTTGCTTTAATTTCTCTATCGTTAGTGACCTGTTTTAGCTGTTTATTTCTTCTTGATTTAATCTTGGGAGAGTGTATGTTCTCCTTCAAAGTCTATTTTATTTGTTTCTTCTAGATTATTCTAGGGCTTTTTTTGGAATATAAATTTTCAAAATATACCATAATGATTCTCTTTAAAGTACTGGCATCTATACTAACTTCCTCATTTTCAAATATAGTTTTAATTTGGATGCTCCCTCTCTCTCTCCCACCCCCACCCCCTTCTTCCTTTCTCTCTCTTTCAGTTAGTTTATCTAGAGGTGTATCAATTTTAATTTTTTTTGGTACTGATTCACAGGTGAAGATGGATCCCATGAAGTCCTTGACAAAACCAGTGTGTGGACGCTTTTGCTGTGTGTCCAGTTTTGTCCAGGTACCAGAGGTGGAGAGCGACCCTGTCCTGCAGGTGCCAATTCTCTCTTGAGCCAGTTTCTTTGTTTTTGTCCCCATTCCTCCTCTTAACATTTGGATGTCTAGTTCTTTAGATATGAAGAAGTGTCTTATGTAATTTCATTGAATGCATTCTCTATATACAAATGGTGTTTACCTCAGCTTCTCAGTTTCTTGATCATATTGCAGAGATATTCTACATTGTGGTCCTGTTCATTTTTTTCTCTAATGAGGCTGGACTTCAGCAACCTTGACCTCTTTTCTGTATATTCTTTCTTCTATTTGATCTTCCTTTCAAATTGGTGAATCCTTCTAATATATTTTTGTTTAATTATTGATTTTTGGAATATTTCTAATTCCTTTTTGAATATCTCAATTTCTTTTCATAATTGTTCTCTTTTCTAACTCTTTTTTCCCTTTTAGTTTTTTTGAGACAGGGTTTTTCTACATAGACCCGACTATCCAGAAACTCACTCTGTAGAGCAGGCTGGCATCAAAATAACAGAGAGCAACCCGTCTCTGCCTCATGAGTGCTATGATTACAAGCAGGTGCCACCATCACCTAGCTATATAATTGCTTTCTGATTGCTGATTTTTAACCTTGTTGCTGATTTTAGCATATGATATGTTGACTTTTTTCTTTATCTTACCTATTTTCTTCTTAAGGCTTGAGAATGAAATTATTTGCCATTGTCTTTTCTCTTTAATGTCCTTTTATCATGTTTACCATGAACGTTCTAAAATCTTTATATGAAAATTTTCATAATGCCTTTAAGTTTAGTTGGTAGAGATACGATCTTTGAAGTAGTCATGTTTTGTTGCTTTCTCTCTTTTTTTTTCTCCTTATTCACTAGGACTCATAATTTGCTAGTTTGAGTATCTCTTGCATTTCAGTGGGTAGATTTTGTCTCGTGAAAGCCTACACAGGTTCAGTCACTAATTCTTAACTGCAAGAAAAAAGGACCTTGTTGTATCCAGTCCCAAGAAGTGATTTTAAAACAAAGTTAGAGAATTGTAAGCAAGGGAATAAAAATTAAATAATGAATATTAAAAATTATAAGACAGATAAAATCTAGCTAGGGAAGATAAAGGAAGGAACATACAGAGAAGGAACACACACAAGAAAACAAAAGAAGAGCTATAGCAAAGGAATTTAGATTAAAGCATGCAATATCACACATACAATTACATAAATTCTTAAAAGCGCAGCAAATGAAAATACCTTGCTAAATGTACAACCAGATAGAAAACCAGAGGGTTAAAAAGAAATAAAAATAAAAAAAAATATGTGGTGGGTAACTTCATTCTGAGTCCTCAGAAACTGAAGATGTGCAGTTATTCACACTGTGAAGTGACCTTGTGGACCCTTGTCTTTCTGGAGTGTAGATGGTCTTCTTGCTGAGATTGTGCTGAACAAGAATCTGATATATACTTGAACATGTTTCATCTTCTCCATTTTTATCCTTTTCTTTCCAACAGCCATCACTGGCCATACTTACTGGGCATTCTGTGGGCTGGGCAGGGCCACCTTTCTAAGTAATGTTTTAGGTGAGCTAAAGTATATTGAAAGTAGGGAAAATAGCTGCACTGAGATAGTACAGGCAGAGAACGTGTCTTGGTGATTCCAAGATCCCCTCAGTTATCTATCTGTGAATATCAAGTGCATCCCGGGAATTTTAACGTTCTTAGGTCACAGATACCTAGTTCCATAAATTATTCTACCTACTGACCCAAGGTTCAGAGACATCAAACTAAAGGTTTATACTAATTCAATGACATATGTTCTCCAACACTGAGGAAATTCCTATCTTCCTTAAATACTTCCCTTTCTGAGCTTGGCCTCCTGCCTTCTGTGAATTGTCAGCTTTCAGCCCTGCTGCTTTTACAACTGCATCTCTGAGTCTAGCCTCATCTAGATGCTGTTAAAGGCAACTTTGTGGCTTCCCGAGAGACTATTCTCATCTGGTTGCCAGGGTAGCCAAAACTGAGGATTTCTGGCCTGTCCTATTTCATTGACCATAGGACTTAGGTTTTAATAATAGGTTCTGTCTCAATATGTTGTCCCTCCATCTACTGCCCTATGAATGCTATGACATGCCGCAAGTGGGCTTTCCTCTCCATTTCTGAAATCATGATGAGATCGTGAGCATGCCCTGAATGCAGAACTGCCCAATGTGTCTGCTTTTTCTTTGGAAATTATTTCTGCTTCCCTTCTTTGAACCAGTGGAATGGGAGGTCCTTCTCCCTGTGTGTTGTTTTCCTTGATTAATGAATAAAGAAACTGCCTTGGCCTGTTGATAGAGCAGAGCTTAAGTAGGCGTGGAAGGTAGAACTGAATACTGAGAGAAGGAAAGAGTCACAGAGATGTCATGGATCAGCAGCCAGAGGTAGATGTGCTGAAATTTGCTGGTAGGCCACGACCTCGTGGTGATACACAGATTAATAGAAATGTGTTAAATTAAGATGTAAGACTTAGCCAATAAGAAGCTAGAGCTAATGGGCCAAGCAGTATTCTAATGAATACAATTTCTGTGTGATTATTTCAGGGCTGGGTAGCTGTAACAAACAAGCGGCCCATCCCCTGCAACAAACCAGGAGACTGCTTGGCTGAGGATGTTCTGCAAAATACCCTGCATCACCACACTTCCTCTGCTTAGCTCAACTATCCTCTCACTTCCCTCATTGGTCTACAAAAAACCAAACCAAACCAAAACAAAACCCATTAGTTATCATAAGTATGTGTGAATGCACATCTGCTTGTGACATTCCCAATGAAGTTCAAAGAACTTTGGCGAGCTGATTCTCCTTCACCATGGGCTCAGCGATCAAACTAAGGTCAGCAGGCTTGCAGGCAAGCACCTTTACTAAATTGGATTCCTCACTGGCTTCCTTTGTACATAAAACTCTTCTTCTATATATTTGCAATATGATCTTTTTTTTTTTACATTCTAACTCTCTACACACTCAAAGAGAGGTAGCCTTTAGCCTACCATCTTACCTATGTATCTGATAATTTCTTTTAAGAAACTTTGCAGAGTATTTGCTGTATTTATATCTATATTTCAGCCTCAATATCTTCTACCTTTTATTTCTTCTTTTTAGTGTTAGAGAAATGTAATATGTAATGATAACAACTTTCTTTACATTTCACTGTTAAGCCTGAATTTGGCATTAAAGGATGTTTGAGAGAGCATGACCTTTGGAAGCACCCAGACCTGGATTTGGTTTTGGCTCTTTTAGTAAGGCAAGAAACAGTCCGATTAGTACTCTTCTGGCTCCTTTTTATTTTATTTATTTTTTGTTTTTAAATTTATTATTTTCTTTTCTGTGCCCCTTATTTTTTCCTTTTATTTACTTAGATTTTATTATTTGTCGTCATTCATTGATATAATGAATTTTAGTTCCTCTGCAATTGCCTCTATATGCCTTTCATCACTGATATAATCCTTAACCAATCCCCTTCATATTTTCATGTGTTATTGTGTGTTGTTCATAGAGTTTAATTAGATTTCCTTGCTAAAGAATGTATGGAAAGTTGTTTAATGGAATGAGGATACTTAACAGTAACATTTAAGAAACTGACAGCACCTCCTCCAACAGGTTCAAGTTGCCAAGAGGAGGATTAGTGTCTAGAATACATATAGTATTCAATTTTTAATTTTGCTTTTCAGAATATTTTTTCTTGTTTCCATTATTTTTTGAAGTTACAAATAATTTATCTGGGTTTAATATTCAAGCTTTATTTTCTTTTTATTTTTTTCCATATCTTAAGTAGAATGCTTAACATTTGAGTTTATTTCCTTTTATTCTAATACAAGTCCTTAGTCCTCTAAGGAACATTTAGATCTGTGTCACATTTTGATATATAATACTCATTATCAGCCTATTCCAAAGGTTTTGTCATTTTCTGCTGTGGTGACTACATTAACACACAACCTATTAGGTACACCAGTTTTTGTATTTTCTGTGGTTTTGGTTTTTAGTATTAATGACTCTTTTTATTACATTTTAGCCAGATAATGTAATCCATATAAAGCCACTTTAAAATGTGCTGACGCTTGCTCTGTGGCAATTCCACATCATTTAATATAAATGTTTCATGTGAACTTGAGATTGATTGCTGGCTATGGTGTTATATGTAAGCCCATTGTGATAAGCATATAATTTGTGCTGGTCAAAGATGTTAGATCCTTTTGTCCTTAGTAGTCATTTATTTTTACTTGGTTGCAACAATTAGGGAAAGCTGTATGTTAAAATTTTCTATCATGAACTTGGATTCATCAGTATTTCCTTTGAGTTTTGTCAATACATACATTATTTTTGCATACAATAAATATAATTGTCTCTATTATAATATAAACTTTTCTCTAAGAATGTAGATGTGGGAAGAGTTTATATTTGCTTCACCAATATATTTCTAGAACTATCCCTACCTTATTATTTGCCATAAATATTGGTTTAGTTACCAAAATTATCTGTGTTTTATCATTAAATGCTATCACCAGAGGCACTTTTTCACCGTTGAGACAGTGAACACATGCTGTTTTATACCTCATTATTTTCCAGTCTTAACTTCTCAGGTGATGGTGTTGCAGGCATGCTACAGTCTGGAAGCACATATTTAAGTTTTATAAGTCTACTTAACATAATAATATTTTTTATGTGTGATATATTCCTACTTCCAATCTGCTCTTAATTTTTGTATTATGTAAGAGACATTTGTTGCAAATGGGGCTGAAACTACCATTGAAGTATGTTGAGAGTGCACATATCTTCACATTGTATCATTTTGTTATAATTATATATGCCTTTTACCCGTATTTATTTGGGGACATTTTAAATTAATTTTTTGGTTGGCTTTTCTTATTCTGTTTTTAAAATATATTTAAAGTTATTATTTGTGATGATTATCCTAGACATTCTAGGTGAACTGACCATTAAAAGAAGATTCTTGGCCTTCAGAATTGAAGGAAAGTGAGTGTTAACATCCTAATAGTATTATGTACACATTTTTGTTGCCATGTTTTGTCATTTTGCTTCAAACAATTTTTTTTTTTGATTTTTTGAGACAGGGTTTCTCCGTAGCTTTTGGTTCCTGTCCTGGAACTAGCTCTTGTAGACCTGGCTGGCCTTGAACTCACAGAAATCCGCCTGCCTCTGCTTCCCTAGTGCTGGGATTAAAGGCATGCACCACCACCGCCCGGCTGCTCCAAACAATTTTTATGAATCTTAGCAGATGAATAGTATTGACACCATTGAGGACATTTTAGGTATGTCTTGATACCTTTACTTGGCTTTTTATTTTTCTATCCTACCATTCCAGTTTTGTTGGTGTGAATATATTATCAGGATAGTTAAAATAATTTATGTGTGTGCTGTACATGCTCTCTGATATTATATAGATTACTAGTTTAGGGCTTCTCAAGCAAAAATAAGTTAGAATAAATTAACAATACATAAATACCAAGTCTTTAAGAATCTTGGTCCTAATAACAATTGTGTAGACATTCTAGTCCCCCCAAATCAAAAGAGTTTCTTAAACTGTGAATTTCCCAACAAATGTAAGATAACAAGAGCCTCTGGTTTTTCTATATTTTCATGTCTTTGTGTTTTCACATCAGCCCAGTACTGTGCTGACTTATTTTGAGTATTTCTAAAAGAAATAACCAAGCTTTGTTCAATTACTTTCTCTAGAGAGGTTCTAAACACTGCTCAATTTCATATCTATACCACTAGAAGTCTCCGTGGATATAAGGACACTTATCTGATCCATGCAGCAACTATGAACACACATAATATCTGAGATTCATTGTTTTTTATTCATAAAAAAGAAGACTATAGATTGAAACATAGATAAAAATAAATGTGCAGCTTTCAAATTTACATAGAATGTTAATGCCATATAAAATATTACTCTTCAGTCTCAAAGCACATAGTGAGTTCCAGAATTACAGTTCTTAATTTAGCACTGTTTCCAGAATATCTCTTGAGTCTTTGGTCTCATGCTAAGATCCTCAGTGACTCATGTCTCGTACTGTGAATCTAGTGTTCAGAGGTTTGGTGAATCTACACTTTAAGTCACATGCTGAAGGTTGGTGTGATCTGAGGTGCACCTTTAACTTGCACCTATGGTTAAGTTCTCATTCGGAAGACTTTCAAATGGGACAGGAAAAACTCATGATTTCTATTCAGGCTCAAACTTCACTCACAGTTGCAAACTACGTAAACCTTTCTCAAATCAAGAACTCTATAATTGCTGTTAAAAATATGTTTCAAGCCAAGCGGTGGTGGCACACACCTTTATCCAAGTACTTGGGAGGCAGAGGCAGGTGAATCTCTTTGAGCTTGAGGCCAGACTTGTCTACAAAGATCTAGCTCCAGGACATGCTCCAAAACTACAAAAAAAAACCCTGTATCGAAAAACCAAAAAAAAAAAAAAAAAAGAAAATCTTCCTGATATTCTTTTGATTCCTCTTATTCCTCTCGAGATTATGGTCCATTTTCCTAGCACCCTCCTTCAGTGAATATTAATCTCTCCATGCTTGCTGTAACCATTGTTATTTCACTTTCATCTCTGAAAGTGAGTTTGAACTGTTAATTTTTAACTCAGCAGGTATTTTCTCTGGTAACTTTCAGAAAATTATCCCACTACATTCTGACTTCCAGTACTGTTGATCAGAACATATCACCAGCATAGTTACATTAATTTACGTGTTTCTGAAAGTATATAAGTCTTCAGTGAGATTATCTTTTATAAAGGATGTCTTTGAAATTTGACAAATTTATTCTATAAAGAATAAGTTTTAAAACCTGCTCAGAGTGCTCCTTATTATATTCTTGGGTGAAAGATTATTCCCAATTTGGGAATTGCATGTGTCTTTGTTTTAAGAATAATAAGACATTCTGCCCTTTCTAGAAATGTAGCACTATTCAAGAAAGATAAAATAAAAATCAGCAGTCACAGTGCTTGTAGGAGGTATTTTATGTATTTTGAACAGTGATTTAAACAGTGTTTTAAAATGGATTTGCATCATGCTGCTTTTCCTGGATGAAAGATCTTTAAGCGGTGGCTTAAAAGATGATGGGAAATGAGATGGAAGAAGGAGAGGTGACCTTTCCAGGGAGACAGAGCAGCTTGGAGATAGCAGTGTGAAACAGCAGGTTTTTAAAAACGCACTGTAGTACCACTGGAATGCAGAAAGCATGTCAGAGAGAGGAAAGGGGAGAGGCAGAAAGATTAAGCAGGAGCTGAATAAAGTACACGACTGTTTCTACCAGCTACAGAGTTTAAACTTTCACCTCCATCACAGTACTCACGTTATACTAAGAGAGTGACATAATATTTACATTTTGGGATGAATGTGTTCATTAGCATCATGATCATGAAATCCAGGTAATGGTGATCACAGCTGATGTGGTTCTCAGGGAAAACCACAATGATCAAGTACTTCATTTTGGCCCTAAGTCAAGACAGCCCATTTCATCCCATTGGGAGGAGGGGAGGATTTGGAAATTTTGATTCCTAGTATTAATAAAGTAATAAAAAAATACATCCCATGAGCTGTGAGCAAATCTGCTTATCATTGTCAGTAATGCTTTCTCCATGGAAAATATTGCAAATACCATTTAACTTCAATGAAAAAGATATCTCACAGTCGTGTGCTTCCCTGGACACAGAGCTATATGCCTTGCACAGTGAGACAACAGTCTTCATTTTCAGATGTATTTTGAAAAATCAAGAGATTAAGATCTGTTTAGCTGCTAACACACTGGGTTCTGCCTTAAATGCTCAAGACCCTGGTGGTTTCTAGATCAGAAGGCACCTTGTTTGCCATTTCAGCAACTTGTGTAATCTACCCTAGCCCAGTAACAGGGCCAGGCTGTGAATCAAGGCTGTGACTCTCATGCCACAGTTTGTCTGGCTTTGAGCCATGATTTGTCTCTTCTTTTTTTTTTTTATAGGATACATTTGGGTGATATTTTAAAATAGTCCCTTAAAGAGAAAGTTATTTGCTTTTCTGTTATAAACTTACTGTGACATAGTCAAATTATAATAATGATTATTATCATAAGAGGTAGTGATTTGAGTAGCTTGACTTCTGTACAATGAATTAACCATCAGTTATGTGCCAAATGACCAGAGCATCAGAAATAAGATTTCTCATTGACAAGCTCTGGAAAAGAATGTTATGAGATGAGTAACACCATTTCTTTTTGTCCCTAAAGACCAGGTTTTCTCATCTCCGTTGAGATTAAGAACACTTCACTGTTGAGTGTAATGACCAAGAGGTCACAGGAGGTGATATGACCACTTCATTCCTGATATCATTTCAAGGTCCCAATAATGACTCAAGGTGTTTTCATACTATGAGTAAAATGCACAAGAGAGCCATGGGCTAGAGCAAATACCACAAGCTCGTCATGGAACACTGGGACGGAATGCCAAGTCTTACTTAGTTGAGGTACAATCGCTTCATGACTGAAATATGCAAGAAATAAAATTCTGTTGTATAAACCACTTCACTTTTCATCTGTATAGATTCTGATAACAAACGAGAATAAAATTATTACTTCAACCCAAGTAAGGACAACCACTTACCATTCTGATAATTTTTAAGCTTCAGAGTATTGCCAATGCATGATTATCCTTAAGTGAAGACCTCATAGGTTTCTATGATATATAAAAGTTTAATCATAATTTGTGACTGGCCAAAGATGTCTGCCTCAGTTGCAATTTCACAAATGAGTCTGAGATTCTAAACCAAGAAATTAAAAAAAGAAAGCATGTTACAGAACCTGTGTTAAGGGAGTAGTGGGGGGCTATGGATGTGGCTATCTTTGTATTTTTATTGCAGAAATGAGGGTAAACCTGAGAAAACATGAGAAAATGATTTATCCAACATCTTTCCAAAGAATCCAAGGGACCCTAAATCTGTTCTTTACATCCTGTTTTTTACAGAGATTCATATCCAGATGATGCTTCTGTCATTATGGCATGTCAAATTTTACATTTGCTGAAATTCTGTTTTGTATTTTGAAAGCAATGCATGGCAGCATGTGTACGAGCTTCTGTATTGGGAATCAGGAAATTGCGGTCAGCACAGTTCTGACAAAAGGAAACCATTCTGACCTTGCCACCTTAGGGATAATTACTACTATTACCTCTAGAGCACTTGGTTAAAGTTATTTATGTGTGGATCCCCCATTGTGATGGTTTAGATCCTAAAAGTCTCTTTAAGGCTCATATAGTGCAGGCATGGTCATCAGTCTGCTCAGCCTTCAGTGGTGGCTCTAGGTAGAGGAAGTCAGGTCACTAGTGGTATCCACTTTAGGATTTATTGGGATTTTGGCCATTTATCTTTTTTTGTTTAGTGGCTGCTATGAGGTGAGCAGCTTTCTTCTATACTATGCTTGCTGCCATGTTATGCTTCACTACGTGCTCACCAGAGGAGCAAAGCAGCTGTGTGCATGTCTGAGGCCATAAGCCTACATGAAACTTATTAAAATTGAATATGTCAGATACTTTGGCCATACCATAGCCAGATATACCAAAAGTTAGTTTATTACAATCATATTATAAACTCAATAAATTCAAGAATTAAAAGAAAAAACAACAATACAACAAAATACTCAGCAAGCTGCTTTTATACATTTGTGTATACATATACACATATTTAATCACATATTTAATAAAAATAATAATAATAAAAAGAAACTATCAACTAGAGAGTATGAGAGGATACGACAGGGGTTGGAATAAGAATACCTGGGAAGGATTAGATGGAGGAAAGGGAAAAGGCAAATTATATGATTTTATTTAATTAAAAATATTTTAGAATGTGGATATGGAAAATCAAAATGAGGTTTTATACCATATAATTAGTATTTCAGATCTTATATTGTATTTTGATTGAGCAATGATTTAATTCAATGATAATAATGTGTCCTCAAAAGTTAATGTGCTGGTAACTTAATCATCAAATTCATAAATTTGGAGATAGGATGTGAATGTGGGTTATTATGATTAGAAGGGGTCTTTGTATTGGATTTTGTGCCTCTATTACAATAGAAAAAGAGATGAAATAGCATACATTTTTTCTATCACCAGGTGAGGCAACAAGATTTTCACCAATGCCAGCCAGCACTATACACTTGGATGTCTCAGCTCTTAGAAAAACAGTATAGTTTATTCCTTGCACATTACTCAATATGTGGTATGCAGTGGTACAATTGTAAATGAACTTAGTAATATTACCATTATGATCAGTTGTCCATACAATGTCCAGAATAAGATTATTTCCATGTGTATTCGGTAACTTTCAATTGTAGACTCCATATCCCAGAGATAATAACTAGAAAATATGTCTTGTATCTTCCACAACACATTAATGAAATAAGACAATAACTACCCTCATCACTGCATTGTGCTCCAGAAGTTGGTTTATACTCCCTTGATGAAAAAGATGACTAAGTTAAAAATCAGAGGTAAAAAGAAACAGAAATATACATTTATCATCCCCATGAAATATTATTAGCATGTGCAGTATGGCTGAATAGAGTAATTCCTACTAGGTTAGGCTGCTTTGGCAGATGGAAAACACAGTGGGCATCCTCAGCATGTTACAACACATGCATTAAATAAATATATACACTTACATAAAATTGTATTTCCTCCAAAGTAACTGAACGTAGATGGGAGAAGACAAAAGCAGGAGTCTGAATTTTAGAATGGGCTTGCAAAAAAAAGATGATGTCAGCATTACCTAGATTGCTCACAGATCTGTCTGTCTGCTTGCTTTTTTGTCAGTTCTTTCCCTTAGTCATTCCAGGAGCAATTCTCAAAAATATCAAAATTAGCTTTTACATTGTTAATTGTAATTTTAATTCAGACGTTCTTTTTTATTACTTGCAGGTTTATCGTTTGTTATTGTCCTAAGTTGATTTCTGTTGTGATCAAACACTATATGATACAGGAAGGAAAGAAATTATTTCATTTACACTTCTTTTTTTTTTTTTTTTTTTTTTTTTTTTTTTTTTTTTTTACACTTCTAATCCTAGTCTATTATGAAAAAAATTTGAGCAGGAACTCAATGTGGGAACCTAGTGGCAGGAATTGATGCAGAGTTTGTGGAGTTTTTGCTAACTTGGTTGCTTCTCATGGTTTGCTCTGCCTGCTTCCTTATAACAATCCATGGAAAACACTGCCCACAATGAACTGGGCTCTCCCACATCATTTGGCAATTAAGAAATCGACACCAGGTGTAGTGTGACTTCTAATTGGTCTCAATAACAAAATCCTAGAGTCGTTTATTAGAGGGTGAAAGCTGAAAGATCAGAGTAGCAGAGAAGGCAGCCACTAATTCTTACCTCTACAAAAATCCTCAGACTGAATGAGGTATCGTCTTCACAAACCTTCAGACCAAATGCCTTGAGTGTCTTTCTTTTTTCCTTCCGCTTTATATTCCTCTTTCTACCCAGCCGTATTTCTTCCTATCTCCACGTCCCTAGTGCTGGGATTACTCCCAAGAACTGGGGTAAAAGGTGTGAGCCAGCACTGCCTGCCTTTGTTTCTCATTTAGACTGGATCTACCTTGCGTAGGCCAGGGTGACCTTGAACTTACATAGATCCCTGGCTTCTGCCTCCCAAGTGTGTGTGTGGGGGGGGATTGAAGGTGTGTGCCACCTTGTCTGGCCTCTATGACTAAACAGTGGCTTAGCTCTGCACTCTGATCTTCAGGCAAGCTTTATTTGTTAGACAAACAAAATATCACCACAGCTGGCTTGCATGTCAGCCAATCTAATGAAGTCCATTTTTCAGTTAAAATTTTCTTTTCCCAGATAGCTCTAGTTTGCAATATGTTGACAAAAGCAAAAAAAAAAAAAAACACAAAAGAGTAAACAACAACAACCACAACAAACTAGCATCCATCATAGCTATGAAACCAAATTACTTCCATAATCTGAAAAATTATAATCGTTTTAAAAAAACAATTTGAGAACATTTCATGTTTCAAGAACACAGAAGAACTGGATTCTTAGAAATGGTGAGTAACACAAAATAATATAATCTTTCTGGTAGGCAAAGTAGATTTCTCCGTGTCCACATTTCATTTCTGGGAACTATGGAACTTATCAGTTTACACAGAAAAGGGAATTAAGTCTCGAAGTCAAGGATGTTCATCAGTTGACCTCAGAAAATGGATATCGTCCTACATTACATATTCGAGGTGAAGATGCTGTTGTGATGAGGAGCAGGGACATGGCCACATTATGAGCAGCATAGCCTGATTTTCTGGATTGGGGAAGGAAGAATGGAGTCAGAAGAGAACTGCAAAGAGTTGATGGAAGACTAAAAGGACACCCACTCCTCCTCCATCTCCACCCCTGCCTTCAGAAGAAGCACAGCCCTTCCTGTGCTGGGTTTCAGCATACTGGCACTGTGATGATCCTCTGGCTTACCCAACAATGTTTAACAATGTAGTTTACGTGGTTTTCAGCTATTCAATATGCTATCATTTTTCAGCGCAGAGATTAAAAAATATGTGGCTTTACCTTTGACTTTGGATTAGAGAGTGTATCCCGCTTTGACCAGTGCCATGCAGCAGAAGTGAAAGTGTGCTCTTCTGATTAGGCCTTGGGAGGCTCTTTGCACCTTTGTGTTCCTTCTGTAGGCTTGTGGTCAGATAGCTCTGTGTTTTGTGTAAGAATGCTTTTGTTAGCCTTCAGCTCCTGCAGAAGGAAGAATAGAAGGAAGAATGTCACTGATAAGAAATAGCCATATCAGGCAAGTATAGTCAACTTAAACTAATCTCAGATGCCATATGATAGGAAAGAGAAACAAATATTGTTTTGAAGTATAACGTTAAAGGATAAAATCAAACTTAAACAGTTGACCCTTACAGCTTTTTCTGTTTCGTTTCTGAAGAAAAAAGAAAGAGTGGTGTATTTTAGCAGCTATCATTCTATGATACTGAGTGTTTTACTGGGTGATTTGAATCTGGAAGTGGTTGCAGCTTCCCGCTGCACTTCAAGAACCATCCCCCTTGGTTAAAAATCCACAGGGCGTCCCAATTTTCCTGTTTGAGAAAAGTCAAACTTTTATTAAACATAACTGCCTTCCAACAGACCCTGAGGTTCTGAGATCTCTATTCCCTATGTCTTGATGTAAATTGTGTTATTTTAGTTAGTATTTAAATGCCACATTTGTACCATAATTGAACCTTCTGATATCTTGGATGTTTGACTACAAACACATCCACTCACCACACCTACATACACACACATACACGTGACTGTGCATACACACATATATGTATGAGTGACTCAATCTATGTTTATGGACTGTGTATAAGTGTGTGTGTGTGTTCCTTTTATTAACTCCTCTGAAATAAACTGAATAAGAACTAGATCCTTTTGCCCTCAATGAGATAAGTATTGGAAATCAGGAAACATTTTAAACAATCAGTACATTTCCCTTCAGCAGTAGAGAAAAGAAGAAGTGCTTATTAATAATTTCTGTTCTTTCCCATTTTACTATTACAGCTAGTCTATTCTATGAGTTCTCAGGGAAAATATGCAAAGACCTAGCTTCCCTCCCAGATCTGTAATGTGATGATGATGTTCACCCGAGAGGATGAAGAAAATGAAAAATGAAGTAGAAGTTTAGAAATCCTAACTTCATTGTCTAGACCCTTTTAACAGAAGAGCTCCTTAAATTAATTAACACCTTTCAGATTACAAGGAGCACTAGGCGGGTTTAGGGTTCCTATTGCACATGAGATGAGGGAAGGCCGGGTGCTAAGAGGCTTTGAACTCTCAGTGCTCTCTGTAAGCTGACGAATTTTGGAGTCCTCCTTCTTAAACTTAGAAGAGAGAGCTCAATCTGTATGCACTGTTTGTCCATACTTGCTCCCATACTCCCACAAGGCTCGAATGTAAAATCAAATGGGTCAAGAAAGATTTAATAAATACAAACCAATGAATGCCTCTACTGTCCTTTGTTAGCAAGGGGTTCACTGGAGTATATAATATGGTTCTTCCAGTCACATGAAGGTAACACTGCCTGTACTTGGGCCAGGCTTGCCACTTTCCATGTGTGAGACGCAGAATGGGGCTGCATACATGTCTAGAGGAAGATAGTTTAGAAAGGATTGAAGTATTTTAAATTTCTTCTATTTTCAGTTATGTGTATGTGCACATATGTATGTATGTATATAAATGCAGATGACGTTGGAAGCAGAAAGATTATGTCATATGTCCTAGATCTGGAGTTACAGGCTAGGCTATTCTGAACTTGCTGAGGTGGGTGCTGGGAAGCAAACTTAAGTCTTCTACAAACAGGCTTATGTTTTCTTAACCAATTAGTCATCTCTCCAGACCCATGAAGCTTAATTTTTTTCAATATAGTTTAAATGAAATAGAATTACAGAACTTCCCCCATACCTTTCCTCCCTCTAGTTTCTCCCATATCCTCTCCCCCTTACTCTTAAGTTGACCATTTGTCTTTAATTGCTATTGTACATATATATGAGCAAGAATATAAGAACAGTCTGCTTAGCCCATTTTTGTTGATTATAAGTATATGGCTACAGAGATGGCCTCTCTCCATTGGGTAACAAATAAGTGGTTCATCCTCAAGGAGATGATAATTCTTTCTCTCTAGGTAGTCGTCTGTTACCTATAGTTCAATGACAGGGGGTGGGCCCTTGAGTAATTTTCAGCTTTCCACGTTAGCAAGTCCTTTTGCTATTGCCATTGTTCCTGTCTTGTTTATGCAGTCATATCTAAAAGAGACAGTTTCACAGTAGGTTTTCTGGTATTTTGGCTCTTACAACCATTCCATGCCCTCTTCTGAGATATTTCCTGAGCCATAAATGCAGGTAGATGAGATAAATCTGTGAGGGATTGGAGCAAAGCTGAGACGTTTAACCTGTGTTCAAAGTGTCTTTGGGGGTTTGCGAGTTCACATTGAAAGTTATAATTTTCTAGCGAGTCTATATGTAGCTGAAAATTTACAAGCATGCTCACAATCAAAAAATAAATTTTTCTTTTTTATTCTTTTGTATGTAAAGAAACCCAATCTTTTCTTATTTTACATGCCTATCCCAGTTCCCACTCACCCCTCTCCTCCTGCTTCCCCTACTTTTTCCCAACCCACTCCCATATACTTTTCAAAGAGAATAAGGCTTCCCATGGGGAGTCAGTATCACTTTGCAGCAGAATCAAGGCCCTGCCCCCTATATTTAGGCTGAACAAGGTATCCAAATAATCAGAGTAAGCACTAGGGATTAATCAATAAATCCTGGTCCCACTGGCAGTGACCCCAAAGTTTTCCCAACCCACACAAATATCACCCACATTCAGAGGGCCTAATTTTGTCCTATGCATGCTCCCCCAATATCAGTCTGGATTCAGTGGATTCTAATTAGCTCAGGTCAGGGGTTTCTGTGGGTATCCCTATCATGGTCTTGACCCTTTTACTCCCTCTCTCTAGAAGCTTGCCACAGTACTTAGCTGTGGATCTCTGCATCTGTTTCCATCAGTTACTGAATGAAGGTTCTATGATGATAATTAAGGTAGTCATCAACCTTTTCACAGGGAAATCCATTTCAGGTACCTTCTCCACTATTGCTTAGAGTCTTAACTGGAGTCATTCCTTATGCATTTGTGGGAATTTCCCTGGTTCCAGGTTTCCTACTAGCCCCATAATGGCTCCCACAATCAAGACATCTGTTTCCTTGCTCTTGGTCTCTGTCCTTCCCCTATCTCGACCATCCTGTTCCTTCATGTTCTCTTCCTCCCTCCCTTTCTTCCTTTCTCCTTCCCTTCCTCCCACCCTTCCCACCACACACACACTCTCAATTTTCTCAGGAGATCTTGTCTATTTCCCTTTCTACGTATGTCTTCAGTGAAAGAAATTTTGCTGACACTTTGAGAAAGGCCCAGGCCTTTGTGAATATGAAGCTTGTGATGAGTCCATGATCTCTTTTTCAAGCCTTATTTAGTAAGTAGGGGAAAATCAGAGAAAATAAAGTTGTTGTATGCCTTAAATTTTTCCTTTCTGGCAGGTAATGAGGCTCTCTCTAGGTGTAAGTTCCAAGATAAAAGCAAGGCTTTCCTTGTTGAGTAAAAAGAAAAATAACATACCCGGAGAGACACAGTAAGAACTTTGGCCTAGACCTGACTGAGTATGCATTAGATCAGACAGTAAATTAGATATTGATAGAACTATTTTTAAACAGTCAATAAGTCTCCTGATGATTGATATCTTTATACTGCCTGGTAATATCAATACATTTAGAAACTAGAGAACAATATTGTAATATTTTTTGTTTCTGTGGAATCAAGTGTAATCTAAGCTCAGAAGTCTCATAACAGATAACAGGATCTATAGTTGACTTTCAAAGGCACAAGAGAAATAAAATTAAGACACCACCTTATCATTTACATATAAAATCATTCTTTCAACCATGCTTAGATATGAAATACAGGACAGAAAAAGTCAAATGCCTTAAAGTTCTTGCATTGTGAAAAGTAAAAAAAAAAAAAAAGGATTCATAAGGCCAGTCTGCAAGAAATGTGCCCTAAAGAGAAAAAGGGACTTCATGGGTACCTAGTAATACTTTTATCAGGAAGTTGTTTCTAGAAGGACCCACCGTTTTATTCAGAGTTCTCCAAAACCATCAAATATAGCAACATTCTTTTCTAGATAGTGTTTTCTGAAAAGAAATCAGTGACACAGATCAAGTAGTATGACATATAGTTGCCTCGACTTTGCTTCCTGAAGTTGCTTCTAATTCATATTACTCCAGAAAAATTGCTTTTGCATATGTGTGAGTGGTATGTATACATGTATGTGTGTTCATGAGCTTGTAGATGGTGTGCAAGCATGATAATCAGAGTTCGCAATTTCACAGTAAACATAAAAATCTTGATAGGGGCATTGACTTATGCCCAAACCCCAGAACTATGTGAGGAAGAGACAGGAAGATTACTGGGTTTTTGTCTGTCAGCCTCACTTTAGGTAAGATGAGAGTCCACATCTCAGGGACAAATAATATTTTGTTTGCATTTTAATGAATAATGCTTGCCTGAAGATTAGAACGCAGAGCTAAGCCACTAGAGGCCAGGGAGTGGTAGCACACACCTTTAATCCTCAAGGCTATCCTGGGCTACCTATGCTCGAATCTGTCTGAAAGAAAAAAATAGATCTCACACAAAGTTGATCCCAATACTGGAGAGTCACATGCCTTTAATCCCAGCACTAAGCAGACAGGAGTGAGATGGCTGGGCAAAGAGGGGTATATAAGGCAGGAGGAGACAATAGCAGGCCAGATTGAGGTTTGGTGGAGAGCATTGCAGTCTGTAATCATGTTGAGGACTGGATTGCCCCTTTGTCTGAGCCTTGGTAGAGGTAAGAATTCTCTAGTGGCTTGTCTGCTTTGCTTTTCTAATCTTCAATTTGAACCCCAATACCTGTCTCTGAGTTTTATGATGCATGCTACAGGGACATAAAGTCAAGAAATGTATAAAAAAAAATGACATTTATTATCTTCTTCTAGTCTCTGAATGCATGAACAGACATATATACCAGTGAATTATTAATGAGCTACACCACAGACAAACACACATTTTATGTTGTATTTTTCCTAATATTATGAACTCAGACTTATCACTTTTAAATATGACCAAACAAATCCGGTACAAAACCGTAGGTACTACACTAGTGGATAGCTGGATTTAAGTAATTTCAGCCAGTAATATGTAGACAATTTTAAAAGCAATCAGAACAAGATGATATATTATTTACATGTGCGCAAAATTAAAATGACAGTAGATTTAGAAACAGAGAGCAAGCCAAAAGATCTGAGATATTTAAAGTGCCAAGAGAGAACTAAACAAGCTATAAATTCATTTCCAAGGAAAGACTTTTGATAATATTAAGAAATAAATATAATCCCAGATATATTAACATGTAAGGAATTTATTATTAACCACTTAACACTACTGAGATACCGAATAGAATTCTTCAGTGGGAGGAGTGTGTGCATGCCATAGTCTACAGATAGAAGACAGAGGACAAATGCGGATGTCAGGTCTCTTGCACCTTGCTTGTTACAGGTCTGCTGTATGTTTCTAAATATGCCAGCTAGCTGAACATTGAACTCAGTGGATTCTCCACCATCTTCCATTTCCCAATAGACATAAAGATTATAGGTGTGCATGTGACTAAGCAAGGTTTTATGTGGTATATGGGCATCTAAAAACAGATCCATATGATTGCATGGTAAGAATTTTATAAACTTGAGATATCTTTCCAGCCTGATATTGGTACTCTTAGTAAAGATTCCAGATTTAATATATTAGCATGAGCTGTCAGATGCAGTTTTAATCATTTGGATGTGTTTGTGCATGTACAATTAATTAAAATACCCATTTAAAACAATGTTGGTGTGCCAATTTCTTTACATTGACATAAGAAGAGAATGAAAGCCTTGAAAAATAGTGTTTTACCAAGTTTACCTTGTGTGACATGCTTGCTCATTCTACAACTCCTTGGCTATAATAGAGTTATAATCATCCCGAGGCACAACATATATCACTGATGGTTTATATCTTTGCTACAAGTGTTTCTCCTATGCCTTGAAGTTTTCATGTATCACAAGTCAGATATGAACATGGCCAACAGATTTGCAGACAACACCATATCACAACGTCAAAATATCAGAAACCTGTGCATCTACTTCAATGTGGCCTGAATCTTTATAGCAGAATAACTGCATTGGAGAAGAGAAATAGCCAGATCTGATACTTAATTTAATAAATTTACTAAATGTGTAATCTGAGCTGAAGGTGTTTCCTGATGATGTCAAATGCCACAGAGTTTCATGAAATAATGTAGGAGGCTCTGATGGGTCCATTGAAGTTATAAGTTAAAGTCACAGCTATGCTGGTAAGTCCACAGAGAAACCCTTTGGTCATTCTGACAACTATTGAATATAATTGTCATAGGTAGACAACAATCATCATTTTACCCACAGTGATTATTTAAATTTTGCTGCGGTCCATTGTGATGGGAAGCACTTAATGGAAGCTCTTGAAATTTGTCTCTCTGCCAAGATATTAGATTGAAACAGACACAACAAACACCCCAACACTGTAGGGAATTGCAGAGATTGATGGAACTATAGTATCTTCAAAGATGACTATTACATTCCCATTCATTTACCCATTTGGCTTGGACAGACAATTACATGAATAATGACAGATTATCTTAAGTGTTCTCAGGTAGTTAGACTCTATCTTTAGCTGCTATACTAAATACAAAATGTTTACTGGTTAAGGCCATGATAGCTCCAAACCTGGTTTGCAGATTTTAGCCTTAATTATGCCAATGTGTCCTTACCCATTTTTAAAATATGACCTGGACAACTGACTTCATGCCCAACACATGAAGTATTGCTTCAAAAATATATAATTTCCATAGTATTGCTTCAAAAATATATAATTTACTAATTTTCGAGTAAAAATTTGATCATTTTGAAATTCCACAAGCTATTTCTCTAGTCAGAGGTATGGACACTTTCAGGTTGATTTACGTGATTGGCAGGTTTTGAGTGAGTTGAAGGAACAGATAGTTCTGATTTCATTAACACCAACTCCTGTTGCCTTATATTTTGTTAGTTCATGCATTTGGAATCCGGAGTGACACTTTACAATCAAATAATTAAGAAGGAACAATCCTGAGTCTGATTTAGAAGTGAGTCACTTGATGAGAGGGTACCTACTTAAAGAGGATCGCTCAGCACAATTTCCTATTCAGGAATGACAGTGAAAATCACTGATGAACAAAAAAATTTCCAATCTATAGAGCATTCATCAGGAGATTTGATGGTATTCTATATGCTGAGTGAGAGTTATTTAAGGTCAGATTGACAATTATTTATGGCAAGTAGAGCATGATTTGGATGGGTGGGCATGTACTTGGGAGGAAATATTAGAAGAGTGGGGAAAAGTTTCACAGGAAAGCCTAGATATTGTCTTTTTATAGTAGACACAAACTGTACGTATTTGTTACATGTGTATGTAATAACAGTTAATAAAAAGATCATGAATCAGAAAGAGCAAAGAACAGATATATGAGAGAGTCTGAAGGGAGGAAGAGAATGGATGAATTGTATAATTGCATTATGATCTTAAAATTCAGAATGATTATTTGTTAAAAGTATCAGTTTCAGGTGAGAATATTTAACCATTGATATTCATCATGGAGGAAATTGTGCATAGGAGTATGTATGAGCGTGTCTCTGTGTGTGCATATTCATGTGAGGACTGGTTCATATTCATATGATGTGCATATCCATATGGAGGTCACAGGTCAATATCATACAGCTTTAGTCATACGTCACCTTGTTATCCTTATCATATTTATTCATTCATTCATTTAATATTTACTATTATTATTATGAGGCAGGATTCTTATTGATCCTGGAGCTCACAAAACCATATAGAGTGGCAGGCCAACAAACTCCAGGGATTCCCCTGTCTTTGACTCTATTGTATCAAGGTTACAAGTACATACCTCCATAGTCAGATTTAAATAGGTTGTAGGGGATAGAACTCACTAACTCATACGTATTCAAGCCCTCTACTCGCTGAACCATATCCACAGCTGCCATAATGGAAAATTAACAATCATAACTTACATGCTCATCAATGGATGAAATGGTAGGTTTGCATATGCCTGTCAGCTCTTATGTTCTCTCTCTCTAGCTCCTGCTTAATGAGCCCATAAATAAACTGGTCAAAACGACATCAACAGAAGTCATGCATGGGCCGAACAACAAGGATTTCTCTTCCTAATTCTTACTGGCCATCATTAGTGTCAAGTAACTCTTTCCCCAACAGCTGAACTCAACAGCGCATCCTTAACATACTATTTTGGAGCCTGAAGAGAATTTAAATAGTCTCTTGTGGATGATTATTTAAATTTTAATTTTTTATTGCTAAAAGGAAGATATTTTTAGCTCAATGGAATACATACCTATTCTAGATACACATTTTTATTCACTTACTATAATGCTTTGCAAACCCTAGTATAAACCGACCCACAGAATATCTTAATTACTATTATGGTATTCTGTATATTATCATGTCAAATCAAAAGAATAACTTCTAGCTAAGGAAGAGCAGCAAGTGACTTAAGTTATCACATAGTCCATCATCAAGAAGAAAGTACTCTTGTTGAATGGTAGTGTGGGTGATAGCTCCCTTGATAATCAGCACATTGAAAGACCAGTGCTCCTAATATGGTACACTTTAAGGTTACTTTTTGTTTTGTTTTGTTTTGTCAGAGATCATTTTAAGGTTACCTCTAGCATGATCAGAATATAGGCATTCAAGTATCAGACAATGAGTGTGGAAATCACTATTTTAAGTAATTACAGTCATTGATTTTTTTTTTCTTCTTACCTTGGCTGCTTTGACTTTAGCTACCTTGAAGTGTTTGTCTCCAAGAAGAGATTACTTTCAATACGAAAACAGCAAAGGTCTCACTGAATCAGGAGTTAAGCTTTTCATCTGACCATTGTTGAACCTTTCAGTCACTGAATCTTAGAGATTTAAAAAGAGATAATCTACTGGCTAGAATAGTTGACTCTGATGACCAAAAAAAATTGTGTTGCAGTTTCACAATGTAGGTAATTACACCATCAGTAGTCACAGATATTCTCTAGTGCTCCTACGGTACTGCCATAGCTAATAATGTTAGTCAAAACACACTGCCATGAAAACTGCCCATGGCTAGAGATTGTGTCCATTTGGAAAGACTATTTTGGTCATTCAACTATGTAAAATAAGTAGAGTATAGATGTTGTTGTTATTGAAGTCGGGGTAGTAATGTATATGTATTTAAGGAAGACACTATAGGTATAAACTTTAATCTGTGGTCAATTAAAACAAAGTGGAAGGGACTAGTTTCCTATACTTTCTGTAGACATGCTACATATAATATGCAACATTTATTATTGTATATATATTTATGGTTGTTTAGGTAGTAATGTTTCTTTTCATCCTATTTCTTTTGGAAATAGTTATCTTCTGAGTTGTTAGACATTAACTTTGTAATTTAGTCTCTGGGTCCCAATAACTTATAAGATAAATATATATATATATTTGTGGATTAATATTATCTATAAAAATAACAAAATCTGTCAGTACTCTACATTTTCTCATTTTGGAGTACGGGGAAAACTCCATCTCTAAAAAAGATGTATGTACTACTTTAGGTGGTAATAGCTTTGTATGTTCTTTTGATTTTGCAAGTAATTTAAAATTTATACAAAGAAGTAAAAATCCAAGCTAAATAGCAAAGAAGTAGACTGTGTAATTTATCAATTTATTTCCTGTAAGATCTTAGTGTGTGCTTGAATATAGGCTCTGACACATCACAAACAAGAATATTTCTTTCAGTGTTTCTTTACTAATGAAATCATAATATTGAATTCTTTGGACTAGATTACAGCAAGGACATTGGAAGAACAAACTCTCCTGTGTGTTTTGCTGATGCATGGGACTTGACTGTGTGGTAAGAGTGTTCCTGATGAATCCTATAACCAACTTGACAAAATCTGGGGCCTTCTTAAACTGGGCAAGAACTTCAACATGGAGGCAACCTTTCTGTAACCTCCTTGCTTTGAAACCTGTAAACAAAGCATCCCTGCATATACATCCCTTTGCCCTGTTTCCATCTTTGGTTCTACCACTCAACATAGGCCAGCCTAAGGAAGACTTTCATTCAGGTTTCTGCAGAAGCAGTCTGTGGTTTAGAAGGTTTCTGTTCTCTGTGTGCTCACTGCATGCATCATTTCTGTTACCAGGTAGATGCTATTATTTGAGTGTAAATGAAGTTCTCCTTCACAGACTCAGACAATACAGTAATTTTTTCCATTTTTTCTTATGCCTGGTACTGTTGTTTTTATTAATATACGGTTCTTGGGGGAAGGGACTGTCATGTCAACTTATATAATTTCATTTAATACATATATATGTGTGTGTGTGTTTGTATGTTCATCAGTGTGTATATACTCTTGTATTCACATCTTCATTATATATAAATATAAGATAATATTATTACTTATAATAATAGATATCATATATATTATTCACACTATACAAGGTATAAAATTTTGCATATATGCAAAATAACTACTTCTTAACTATTATCAAACAACACTGGCATTTGTTCTTCATTCTTCTCCCATATTTAGTGTATTCATTTCAACCTTAATTAGAAAAATTCTCCTCCACAATGTTCCAGTTTTCCCCCTCCTATCAATCACATCTAGCTACTCTCCTCTCTAGTCTCTCTCCCAATAACATACTATTTAGGCACACAAAAAAAACTTAAATCAGAAAATTTTTGGTAGATGAAATCAACTACAAAACATGTATTAAGCCATACTGAGAAAGATAAATCTCTCTTCTCTTCTCTCGTTTGTGGTTCCTAGCTCCAGATCTTCAGATAGGAGATAAACTGGAGAAAATACCAAAACCATACCTTGCCCTACTAATAAAAACATAATGCAAAGTAAATCTTCTGTATAGGAATGGGCCAATAATAAAAATGCTCAATATTTAAATGTACTTATTTCAAGATGTTTCTTTCTAAAACCTTTGGACTAGCTTCCAGAAAGTATTTAATTTATTGTTGACTTAGATTTAAGTGTATCCAAAAAGTTTTACAATTTTTATTTCATTTAAAATGACAATCAGATTTTTCACAGTTTTGTGATGAAATTTCTTCCTGGATTTTTTTTTTTCTTATTTTTCCTTTGGTTGTTTTTGAGACAGGTTTTTTTCTGTAGCTTTGGAGCCTGTTTTGGAACTAGCTCTTGTATACCAGGCTGGCCTCGAACTTAAAGAGATCCACCTGCCTCTGCCTATCAAGTGCTGAGATTAAAGGCATCTGTCTCTACAGCCTGGCTTGGATTTTGTTCTTTTTAAACTCCAAGGTGGATATCTGAGTCTCCTCTTCATAGCTGTGACAAATTACAACTAGTAGAGAAATGGGCTTGACTTTGCAGAGTGTTAGACTCTGTTCAGGTCTATGCATATGTTCAGCAAATGCATAGTGTCGGGAGCAACTGAGAGCTTGCCTGATAACCTACAATCAGGAGGCACTAGACTAGGAGTGTCGTGTCTTTTGAAATCTCAAACTTGCTTAGAGTGACAAATATTCACCACAGGCCATATTGTCTAATTGTCTGCAAACTGTTCCACTAATGGGAACAAAGTTTCAAACTTATTAGCTTATTGGGCCATTCCCAAGCACACCATTACTATGCCTGTTTGCAAAGCTACTGGCATAGCACAGCTAAAAACAAAACAAAAAAACAAGAGCAACAAAAATTACAGGTATTATTGCTCATACTACAAGTGGTTTTCATGCTACATATAGTGAAGTATTGAGCACTACAATTACACTTTTACAGAACTCACAATCTGATCTTTCCACATTAAAATACTGTATTTGTCAGTTATGTCTCTACTCTTGAACATGTCATTATTTCTTTACTCATTTGTATTTTTCTTTCTGTGTTAATTAGGAAGCATGTATTTGATTCTTAGGAGACAACTTTCAGGAATTGGGTCTCTATTTCCACCATGTAAAATCCAATGAGGGAATTGAGATAATCACATTTTCTGGCAAGAACCATTACTAGCTGATGCGTTTCGTGTTCCAACCACATTTTTCTTCCATATCTCACAACAGAAGCAATTTGACCAATGCATTTTGGGTTTGACCATGGATATCACTGTAGCATCTCATCCTAGAATAAATACCTTCTCAATTTATCTGTCTATAACTACCCTGTGTGGTTTTTCACTTTCCTTTATCTAGCCTTTTTGAAGTATTTCATTACTCTGTTTTTATCATCTTTAATTATTAACTCTTTTAGGCCTTATTTTACACACTCTCTGATTCTGCTCTCTATAGTGAATAAATATCGTTAATATAATGTAAGTAACCTATTACCCATCCTCCTGTAAGTAACCATACTAACAATGTATTATTTAATCCAGATGGACTTTGGTTCAATCATGATTTGACTGTATCATGGATTTCCTATCTGGTATTAATTCATCAATAGATGCATGTTACTTCTTTCAGGAAAATTTTTACAATAATAACACAGTTCTATTCATACTTATATCTGTATAACAAAATATGATAATTCAAAATGACTCATAAAACTAACAGAAAAATTAATATACATATTTGTATATAAAAATGGGATAATAATTTATAATATAATGTTAGATACAGGTATAATGTTCCTAAATCACAATTCATAAAATAAATGATTGATAAGTTGGATTTCATCAAAATTAGGAACATTTTCATTGAAAAACACTGTTCAGTGGATGAAAAGTCAAAATGATGGTTTAGGAGGAATATTGAAAATCAAATGTCTGACAAAACATTTACAAAGTCAGGCACTTCTCACGAATCATTAATATAATTAATAGCATACACCCTCTTAAATTTAATGGGATTGTGATAGTTAATCTTCATTTTCAACTTGTCTTGATCTAAATCAAATAGGGGACAATTCTCCTGATGCTATTGAGGAATTTTCTTGACTTGGTAAAACAAATGCAAAGATCCACCCTACCTGTTGACAGCTCAGATATAAGGAGGTCCAATGCAAGGCTTCTGCTATGTCCTTGTTTCCCATTACCTTCCCTTTGGAGTGCTTTTACCATGTTGTTGCTACAGCTACTGGTATGCAGCATCTTCCATTTGTTATGACACCAGAAATCAGCTTTTTGAACCACCAAATGTAGACTGAGGACCAGTGAGCTCTTGAAGAATCTTTAGATCTTCAGTACAAGATTGGAACTGCTGAGACATCTAGCCTTACGAATTGAATAACTTGTCTAACTGTGGATGTTTAGGCCAGCCTGCAAAATGTACCTACACCTACAGAAAAAGCCTAGGAAAAGAGCCTGAGCTTTCTGGTCCCAGTTTCGAGAATCTTGAGATTTACCACTAAGACTATATCCACTCAGATCTCTATTCCCTATAAGCAGAGACTACTCGTTCATTTTTCAGCTGTTCAGACCCAAATAATCACACAAAACTATCTTAATTCCAACATTATTTTGCCAGTAGCTTAGGTATATTTCTAGTTAGCTCTTATATCTTAAATTAACCTATTTCGATTAGTTTATATATCACCAGAGAGGAAGCCAGACACAGAGCAATCAAGATGTGACTGCCTCCCTATATTTGCTATATTATTCCATTTATATACAACTTTAGAAAAAGAGAACTAATTTGCATTAGCTGGATGCAGAATAATGTTTGTCATTTGAATGAAGACTGGGAGAAAATGTAGCAGAGAAAGCAAAAACAATTATTTCAGTCTGTCAATGGGAAAAAGGCAAAAGCTCTTTGAGACTTTTAAACTCAAACTAATTTAGATGGAAATATTAAAAATCATTCAGCTCTGATGGGAAGAAACCAATAGAGAGAGAGCTGGTAAGATGACTCAGGGGGAAAAGGTTCTTCCTACTAAGCCTGAAGAAGTGAATTTGATCACCGGAATTCACGTAGTGGAAGGAGATGTCTGACTCCTACAAGTGGTTTTCTGAACTCTATACATGTCACATTGAATGAAGATGCTCACAGGCACACAGAGAGACAGACACACACAGACACAAAGATACACACGCGCTCACGCGCGCGCACACACACACACTAAATAGGAAACAGAAGCCTTAAAATAAGAAGTCAAGAGAATGAGTTTGAAGATTGGGCAGTTGAGATATGAGGTTATAAAAGATAGCGTGGCTGAATTTTGTTGCAGAGTGATGTGGCAGGTGCCACCTAAGTTCTATATAATGAAGCTATGTGCACTTTAGAATGTCTTCTGGTGCTTTGTATTGTCAGGCCTGTCATCATCAAAGCAGAAGTGTGAGTTCCAGGCCATCATCAACTGACTTTGCTACCCTTAGTGTTTCAGTGACTTTTAATACTTATGCGGAAATATCATAAATCTTAGATAACACCCATGGGCCTTTCTATATTTTTATCTGATGTCTTTGTTGTGTCTGCACTGCTTTTTCTTTATTCTTGCCTGTCTTGGATTGTGAGTATCACCCAGTAGACATTAGTCACTCTGATTGGACATTCTTGGCATATGGTTCTGTTATTGATGTAGTTTGCCACATCATTTCTGACCTCTCAAGAGGATTGAGTCTCGATTTTCTAGGCTCACTCAAAGAAAAACAATCTCAACCCTTCTGCAAAGCAGCTCTTGTCTACAATTTCTTTGGCCTTTCTCTGCAGTCTTTTCCTTTTATCCTAGTAACCATAATAGCTCACACCCAGTAAAAATATTATAATCAATCAACAAAAGAGGCTGAGATTTTCTTGCTGTGATCATATTTTTCTTTGTAAATTTTGCTTGTGATATTATGACCCACTGTACCACTAAACGTCCGTCAAGCATCTGCAGTTGACGTCATTTTATGTATAATTTTAGTACACGTCAATTTTATAGTAGTATTACAAGTACATGCATTAATAGAGCACAAAGTAGCTTTCTGTACTAAAAGAAAAAATGAAAAGGAAGGAGAGGGAATTCAGAACATTGTGTAGTGATCCTATAGCACTGATTCTGTGATGCTGTCTATCTGAGCAAAACCCACTTTGTAAGAGCCACATAACCATGGGAAGAATTATAACTAAAAGTGATCTACAGAAAGATGAAAGAGGGGAGGAGTATCTGTTTCAGAAGATCAGCTCCATCCAGCCCACAAATTTTCTGTTGATTCCCTCTAGATGCCTATGGCATTAGCAATGCAGCAAACATACAGAGAAAGGAACAGTGCTGGGGATCAGGAGACTCAGATTCATGTTTGACCTTTGCCATTAATTGCTGAGAATATGTAGATAGATAATTGAGTCTTAGTTTAATTATCTATAATATGACAATAATTAAACTTGTGCTATCTACTTGCTAGACATCAAAATGATTAATTTCTGTAAGATTATTAACTATAATATATTTCTCTGAAGGTTTTTTTATTGTTGATAGGTAACTAACAATAAGACTGTCAAATAAAGATATAAAGAAAATAAGAAATATCTAAGTATTAATGCCTATCTTTGCATGGAGATTGGAGACATTCCTTTATTTCTTGCTGATATGTGGAAGGTCACTGCAAACATAAGTGATATTAAAGCTGGAGATATAGCTGTATTTCTAAAATGTGAGTATATGCCTAACTACTTCAAATATTTATTACAAGGCAGTTATATTGTCTGGGGATGGAAAACTATTGTAATTCTTAGCATGCTCTAAAATAATAGTTTAAAATATCAAATAAAAGTGTCAGATAGACCTACACTTTTCATTTTATACTTATAGTTTTTGTGATAATAATATCTATATATTACAGAAAATTATTCTTTAGCTCTTTATCTTATTTTCCTTTATGATATACCCACTCCAAGGCCAACAGACTTTATGTGTCGCAGTCTTATATAGAGGATCGGAGCTGAGCTATTGCTCTCACTCATGGTGGCCACTGTAAACTCTTACGGGTCTCACAATACGATTTCAGTAAAGACACCTTTCAAAGAGAAGGGTAGCTTTAGAAATATGTTAATACGTGGTTCCCATGGTAATAAATTTGAAACATTATTGGCTGCGCTAACAAAGCCCTGTACAGCCCGATGGAGAACAAGAATAGCTCTGTCACCGTAGGGCTCACCTACAGCTTTCATTAACGCTGACACTGATTTTTAGGGTGTAAAGGCTTTGGAGACATACTATAGTCTTATGACAGTAGGTAAAATTTCTGAATGCTTATTATCATCATATTATTATTTTAACTTTTGGTGTTCCTTATTGCAACTATAATAGAGAAAGAGACTAATATCATAACAAGTCATGATAGAATCACATTCTGTGTCTAGGCAGCAGGAAACTTTCTTCTGGGAATTAAGGAATGCTCTGTCCTATTTAACAGAGCATATGGACATGGCATATACTATTATTGTAGTCTTCTTTTCCTATTAAAATGCTAATGAATAAAAAGGGATTTTCTTTTTATTAAGGAGGTTAGAGGTACCAGTGCGGGAGAATGAATTGAAAACAAACCTACCGGGATAAGAGACAAGAACTGTAGACATCTGCATGGTTCTTCCTGGCACATATCAAACTCGCAATCACACATCCATAGGGAAGAGGAGTATTAAAATACCAAAGTAAACAGAAGCCAAACTTGGAGAGAAGAGTAAGCTGTACCAAAAGTGCTCAGTGAAAGCAAACAACTTTCTTATTCTATTCTGAATCATTGTTGATATTCATAAAACCCTGAGGCAAGAATAGTGGGTGGTTTCATCTTTGTTCTGCTTGTCATTTTAAAATTTTACTGTATTTAAGAAACATAAAATAATAATATTGTTATGCTGGGCTGGGCTTTTTCCACATGCTAGGGAGTTTGTTGCTGTTTGTTTCTCCGTTTTTCTTCCTTCCTTCCTTCCTTTCTTCCTTCCTTCCTTCCTTCCTTCCTTCCTTCCTTCCTTCCTTCCTTCCTCCCTCCCTCGCTCCTTTTCTTCCTTTCTTTCCTTTGTCTTTTCATATTTGCCTTTGGCTAATTCAATATTCCTCCGTCTCCCTCTGCTTACAAAAGACTTTCAGAACCCGGTCTTGTGGAAATTTCCTCTTGGATCTATTCTTTCTTTCCAGATTTCCAGGTACAGTAGGTACTTCCATGTTACAATCACTGAAATGGAAAAACTAGATAACCCGCAACACCAACAGATGACTTTATATTTTTATAAATTTAGTCAGACAGTTAGGGACTAACACATCTAAAAATAGTTTCTGTGCTTGCAGTCAGCTTCTTGCTTGACAGACACTGCTGCTCGTGACTATAAACAAAGGCAATAAGCAGGAAGGGACTGTGCTTGTTCTCCAGATCTACAGCTGAACGGGATATGGAGGTTTGTGCAGAGATAAGAGTGTTCAAAGACCAGGTCTGAGGCAGGAAAATTGCACGTTATATACATGTGTTCATATTTACTAAACAATAGCAATCATACAAAGTCAAATATCACATCTAATATTCATCCTTAAAAGTTAAATTACTTTAAATGCAAAAGCTTTCCTTTTCACAACCTTTGTGACCTCAAAATTACACATTTTCAAAAATACTCTTTAAATAAATTGAATATCCAAAAATCTCTCCTGTGGATGTCCCACAAATTCAAAATGTGCACAATAAAAAAAATGATGGATTCTATCTTGCTGTTTTCTCATGCTCTATCTATTCTTCTGGTACATGATAGATTTAACACACTCTCCAGACAAGGAAACTGAAATCCATTCATTTCTTTCCATTCCATAGTCAACCAGCAGCAAATCTGCTGTTAATTAGTTCTGTGCTCTCCTTGCCATACTGCCATTTTCTTTCTGAGAAACTGTCTTTAGTTTATCATGCTGCTAAAAATCCTCGCTCACATCCATGTTTAATCTCTCTTTTCCCTCTGCTGGAGGAGACACTACTGCCTGCAGTAGGAGAAGTCGAAAATGTTTTGTGTTTAACGTTTCTCCCCTAAAGGCATCTCCACAGGTCCAATCTCTTGTACTTCACTCACCCTTCATCAAAACAAGACCAAACAAAAGACTTTTCAAGTTGCTTAGTTACCATATTTCTTTTACATTTTCACCTTTTCTTTTAAAGCCTAGGAGATTCTTTTTAACCCTTTATACTTAAGAAACAAAAATGACATTTACAGCCTGTCAAATGTCAAATGTTGCTTTGGTTAGAAAATCTTTGCAACTAATATTCTCCATGTATGTGTGTGTGTGTGTTTGTGTGTGTGTGTGTATCCCATATATATCTATATACCCAATAGCCTACCTCTGTAAAATGAGTACTGTTTACATATATAATCCAAAATACAAACTGTTGTATCAGCTCCTCTCAACTCAGCTCTGGCTCCTCCAAGACCAACATGATGAAAGCTTCTGGATAGGATAAATAAGGAGCATCACCAATAATGCAACCCACACGACAGGAATACTAAGTGTCATCACATTAATGATGAACGACAGCAGATAATATCCTTAGGCCGGAGGAAGGAACAAGAGAGCATGCAAGAGGGAAAACATTATGCTGTTCCTTTTGAGTTGCAACCATCCTGGAATTAATTTATTTTTAACAAATAGGGAAACTGAGGATGTAAAATAATCGAGGAACTTTTTTGAATTTACACAGACAGCATATAAAACAGACAGGATTTGAAAACAGGGAACAGGGTTCCAGGATCCTTGCTCTTCTGACTTCTGTGTTTAGGAAATATGTTGACTGTGTAAGTGAATGGTAGCACATTGGTTGGTTTCAGTACCCTGTTTGCTTCTGTGGACTCAGGACATGACACTAAACTCTTTACACAACTGCACCTTATCCCCATCAGCTGTGTTTACTGTAAGACCCGATGCAAGCCTCACACTCAGAACCGTACCTCACCGACCATCCCTGCCTTTGCAGGTTGTTGCCTCTGCCTATGTGAATTGTGACTGTGGACTTAGTACTTTCAAAGAAAAAGGAAAACTGAAGGAGTTTCTGACTTAGTGGGTCTAACAATATGGGTCAGTCTCCTTCTATCCAGAGACTGAATCCCAGTAAAAACAGAAACAACAATTTACTTAAGAATAGTAAGAAAATAAAGTTCTTAATAATAGTTAAATGTCGCATTAAATGATAACACGACTCGAACGACAGCATATACACATTGCAACTTACATTTTAATAGCATTATATGCTGTTACAGTAGACAATTTAAATTATAATTTTTTTTTACAAAAATTAAGATATAGAGTATCTACTCTTGGTGTGTAGGTTGTTTTTACTCAAAAAATTGTTTGTTGAACTAGATTGTGAGCCACTGAGAGCTATCAATGCAATATTGAAATATACATTATCTGTTCCAATATTTATAGTTATTCTTAGTAAAAGAGGAAGTAAGAAAGGGACTCAGGAAGGAGGAGGAGAAAGGAGAATGAGGACAAGAAGAAAGAAGAAATGGAGGTAAGGGAGCATGGACATAAGAAAAGAGTGGTTAAGACTTGGGGTTACTTTTATCTACCAACATGATTGGGCTAATAAATGCTCACATATCTGAGCAAACATTGTTTATGGCTTTGCCTTTGAGCTCCCATTAGATGTTAGTACTTGAATCAGTGGAGTTGATAAATTTCTCTCTTATTAATGTTTACTGAATATCTTTGTAGCTCCAATCGAACAGAAGGCAGAAGGAGGGACTATTTCCTCTCAAGGACAGGCATCTTCAGCCTCTATATTTAGATCCTAATTCTTTCAGTCATACCATCAGTAGACAGCGCCCTACCCGGCCTTCAGGCTTTGTGACTTAAATTAGGAACACCAGCAGCTTGCCTGGATGTGTATACAAATGACATAGCATGGAGCTTCATAACATTCAGACTCACAGGCACCAATTCCCTTAATGAAGCTCTCTTCAATACTCCACATGCCTCTTATTTGTTCTGTTATCTTAAAGAATGACTAATAGGAAAGTAAAGTCACAGGATCTGGCCTGTATCTATGGTACCATCTGCAGTGATTTCAATTGCTGAGAATTGAACTGTTATGTACGTTCTCTGTGACTCAGTTTCCTCTCTTGTGAAATTCAATGAAACACAATAATCTATACCTAATGGAACAGTATGCATTAAAATGAATTAGTTGCATAAATCAATATAGAAGTGATACCTACTTCCTTCCACATCCTTAGGATATGTTTTTACTATTATTATTGTTGTTGTTATTGTTATTTTAAGAGCTTTATGGCTTTAAGAAAGCTTTTAATTCATGGGAAAAAGCTTTTAATTCATGGGAAAAAGGCTTTCTTTATCTAGTGTTGAAGTTCAGGAGATAAAAATAAAACTGTAAAGAATTCAGCAGTAAACAGAAACAGAGCTAGGAAAAAAAAAACAGTGGAGGTAAACCAGACATCATCCAAAGGAAACGTTTCAGATATTTTTATAGGATGTTATTATCTTTTGGACTTAAGGCATGGAAAGAAAAATAATGCAGATATCAGTTTAGCTAAATAATATTTTTAGGTAAAGTGGTAGATTTTGGGAGAGGAGCAGATTTTAGAAACAAGATTTTAAACTCCCATTTCTTTGGGATGTGGAGGAGTACTATTTTGATAGATTTGTCCAGTGAGTGGGAAATCTGGAGCAAAAAGCATATGCTGAGTTTGGTATTTCTATTGATTAAGAAGCCAGCATATTGAGAGGATTAAAACTCACCAAATTAGTGACAATGCTGAAATATAAATAGCTTAGAAAATGAGAAGACTTAGGAACAGTGTCATCAGGCATCTTGAATCCAGTTTGGTAAATATGGTGAAAGTGAACTGATTTTCAAAGTACAATATGCCTTGTCAGTTATAGTGTGTCTAGTTCATGTGTTGATGAAGAACACTAGCTGACATTCATGGTCATTGTCCACTTAGTGCTAATATGTACTCACATGAAGACAGATAGATACCAATCAATCAGGGAGGAAACACTAGGAGGAAATGATGTCTGCAGGGATGGAAAGGGGGCATGCAATTAGCTGTGAGCAGTCACCAGGTTCAAATCCCAGTAGGAGGAAAACAGAGTCAAGTCCCTGTGGTTTCTTTCAGGAGTCATCTGAGATATCTGCCAAAATAATTATAACTAACTTGTGGCTATTTTCTTTACAAAATGTGTATATTGCATATTTCTTGTCATTTTGTATTATGGTTCATTCATTTTGATTCATAAAGAAATAATGGGAATGCCATTAAGATAAAGCCAATGATGGTAGTAAAAAATAAAATGCACAAATGCATGCCTCCATGTTTCATGAAACATTAATTAAAAATGAGGTCAATAACTGTAAAGAAACTAAATATGTACTAGTGTAGAAGGTGGTTGTGCTGGAAATTCTTGACATGACAAGATCTGGAGCCAACTGTGAGAAATGAATGTTTGTGGAGGTCTGCGAGAGCTTTTCATGAAATGATTACCAGAAAGGAGATGACCTTCTAGGTCCTTTAAATGGGTGGCTAAAATATTTAAAGTGGTCCAAAGCAAGAGCAGTGTTGCTGAGCATATCCTTTATTGTTGTTGCTATTGCTGCCATTGTCTGCTGATATCAGTCTCCAGCTTTTTTGGTCTTCTAATGTATACTGAAGACCAGTGATTCTCTAGGAATATTTCTAGCTATCAGTGTCAGTTGATAGTTCTGAGGTATTCAGCTTCATTGACTAATCAACTACAGTATTCCACATGTCCAGGAAGCTAAAGGTCATTTTTTAGTTACTCAGTTCCTATCTTGTAATCCATTCTAGTGATTTTCCATAAATATATATAGAAAGAGCATCTGAATCTTTTAGTAACTGATACAGTGAGGAATGAGGAAATAATATTTTAGGCAAAAATGAGGTCAAATTATATAGCTTTGAGCTAGGTGCAGTTGGATTCAGTGATCCATACAAGATCACTGGGACAGTGTGAGTAGGAGAGGGAGAGGAAGAGGAAAAGGGGGAGAGGGAGGGAGAGCAACATAAATGAATGGATCTGGGAAATTGAGGAAAGGGTGTGACCCAGGGTCATGTATTCTGCCCAGATGGTGGCAAGGAGCGAGGATTAGCGACTCTATACTGAGTAGACAGAAGACTATGAAGTCATAAGAGTAGAATTTCCAGAACTAGAGTTACAATTTAATAGAACCCCTCTTAGCATAGATTGCAGTGATCAGACAATAGGGAATGGAACTGAGGCACTTCTGAGAAAGAAGTACTCTTACTGAAAAATGCACCAGCTAGAGCATTACTTGGCCATGGGTGGGGTGTAGTCCCTGAAGCAGAGAATCAACAATTCATATGTACAAAAGTACTATCAGTGTGGTCTTAATTTAGATCTAATAAAATACTCTGCATGAATAATGAATACGAATGTGTTGATAATAATATCTATATTCCTTAGATGCCTACTGATTTTATATAGACTATTATAAATTGTCTTAATCAGGGCATTCTCAAAGAACAACTCCTATGCAATAGTAGGACTATAAGTTTTCTTTATTAAAACTGGTTTTTATCGCTACAAATTGGAAGCTGTGCTGCAAGAGTGTTTGACCTCTAGGTGAAATATTTCCTTTTTCTAACATGTAAGACATGAAAAGTGGCCAACTTTCTGGAATAAGTCAGAAACTTAGTTAATGTTGCCATATTTCTGGTGTCTCCAAACTCTTTACATTTATTTCTGTGGTCTAAAGGAGGTCATGGAGGAGTAAGAATGGCCTGGAGTTTAAGTAGAGGCTAGATTAACTCTTGATGTCTATTGGATTTCATTTACTTAAGACTTAAGATCTGTTAGCAGAGGAGCTCTTGCAACATTCTTGAGAGAAAAGAAGTACGAGCCTGTGTAATACATCTCTTTGTGCCTGTTCATTATCTTCTGCTCATATATTCTCTGCGTTAGAATAGGACACTTAAGCAATTCACACCTACGGGCTTTCACATGGACATTGACAAAGTTGATTTTTAAGTTAGTTTGAACAACTGTGACTTGAAATTATGTGGAGTTTTGCTTTGTCTTATTGTACTTTGTTTTGTGTGGTTGTTGTCTCTTAGAAGCCTGCTCCTTTCGATGGGAAACAGAGGGAGAATGGATGTGAAAGAGAAGGGAAGTAAGGGGATCTGAGAGGAGATGGGAGGGGGCTGCAGTTAGGATTATTACAAAAAGAAGAATGAATTTTCAATAAAAACAAAGAAGAAAATATGTTTCTTATGAGCTTTTAGAATTAAATGTATTTAAAAATGTTTTTTGTTACCTCTTAGAGTTGTCAGTACAGTCTAGTTCATGATGAAAATAACCATCCATTGTCTCATTTAGATATGCTGGCTTATGCATTTATGTTAATATTTCAATTAAATCCTTAGGCTGAAGAATGTTAGCTTTGTTCTGTGATTGTATTTTTTGATATCACCGTGTATTTTTTGCTAGTTACCACTAAAATAAATCACAAGGTAACGAGTGTCAACATAGTTCAGTGTCCTTAGATATCCCTATTGCCTGTCCTCTATTTCAGGGTTAGTGCGTTAATGTCAGGACGTTATTCTGGTGACTCAGTCCAACTCCTTGGGTTGACAAAAAGGTAAACTTTTTAAAAATCAGTTCTTAAACTAATAGTAATTATTCTACTGAACCAATCGCCTCAATCTAGAGTTATCAAACTGAATGATGCAAATTAGATAAATAAATGACACAGTTCTGTATTTCTTTCATCTAGATCTGGCCAAGGAATGGAGCTGCTAGCCCCGAAGTAGTGGCAGAAGCCTTTAATCCCAGCACTCAGGAGGCAGAGGCAGGCAGATGTTGGTGAGTTCAAGGCCAGACTGGTCTACAAGAGCTAGTTCTCAGACCGGCTCCAAACCTAAAGGGAAACCCTTTCTTGAAAAACAAAACAAAACAAACAAACAAAAAAAAACAACAAAAAAAAAAGATATGGAGCTGCTTTAATGTTCTTGAGCTACCAACAGGGTTCTATAAGGATGCCTTTTTCCTAGGGCCTGTTTTTTGTTTAATGATGTTTTTAAATTTTTCTACTGGTTTTATTTCATTTAATTTTATTTGATGATCAACTTAACTTATATCCAATCCTCAGCTTCTCTTGCTTACCAAATTCAATGTAACTAGAAATAAATTTATGTGCTAAATTAAGTAAAAACAATACCACTGTCAAGGATACAAGTTTGATGGAATTCTTCCACACTATTTACAAAATGATTCATTATTTCCAGACAACAGATAATAAAACAATGACAGATTTTATTTCATTCCTAGAGAGAAGTAGTAAAAACTTCACCCTTAACAGAGTACAAACACATTGACCTGCCTTATTTTTATTATTATTATTAGTTTTATAGAGCTATACATTTTTCTCTCTCCCATGGCCCCTATGCTCCCAATTTGCTCAGGAGATCTTGCCTTTTTCTACTTCCCATGTAGATTAGATCCATGTATGATCCTCATTGTTGCCTAGGTTCTCTGGGTTTGTGAATTGTAGGATATTGGGGTTTTTTTTGTTGTTTGTTTGTTTGTTTGTTTTTGCTTTATATCTAAAAGCTACTTATGAGTGAGTTGAGTGAGTACATAGGATATTTGTCTTTCTGGGAATGGGTTATCTCACTCAATATGATGATTTCTAGATCCATTTGTTCGTCTGCAAATTTCAAGATATCATTACTTTTTCCTGCTGTGTAGTACTCTATTGTGTAAATGTAACACATTTTCCTTATTCATTCTTTGGTTCAGAGACATTTAGGTTGTTTCCAAGTTCTGGCAATGGCAAACAATGCTGCTATGAACATAGTTGAGCACATGTCCTTGTGGTATGATTGAATGTATATACCCAAAAGTGGTATTGCTGGGTTTGAAAAAGGTTGTTTTCTAATTTTCTGAGAAATCACCATACTTAAATTAAAAAGGGCTGTACCAATTTGTACTTCCACCAGCAATGCAGGAGTGTTCCTTTTACCCCGCATCCTCTCCAGCATAAGTTGTCATCCGTGTTTTTGATCTTGGTCTTTCTTACAGTTGTAAGATGTAATCTCAGAGTTGTTTTGATTCACATTTCTCTGATGGCTAAGGATGTTGAGCATTTCCTTAAGTTTCTTTCAGCCATTTTAGATTGCTCTCTTGAGAATTCTCTGTTTAGGTCTGTACTCCATTTTTTATTGAATTATTTGTTCTTTTGATCACCAATTTCTTGAGTTCTTTGTATATTTAGGAGATCCGTCCTCTGTCTGATGTGGTGTTGGTAAAGATCTTTTCTCATTCTGTAGGCTGCCATTTTGTCTTCTTGACCATGTCCTTTGCTTTATAGAATCTTTTCAGTTTCAGGAGGTACCATTCATTAATTCTTTTTCTCAGTGCCTGTGCTACTGTGGTTATATTTAGGAAGTGGTCTCCTGTGCCAATGTGTTCAAGTGTACTTCCTATTTTCTCTTCTATAAGGTTCAGTATGGTTGGCTTTATGTTGAGATTTTTGATCCATTTGGATTTGAGTTTTGTGCATGGTGATAGATATGGATCTATTTTCATTCTTCTAAATGTTGATGTCCAATTATGCCAGCATCATTTGTTAAATATGCTTTCTTTTTTCCATTTTATATTTTTTGCTTCTTTGTCAAAAATCAGGTGTTTGTAGGTGTGTGGATTAATATCTGAGTCTTTGATTCGCTTCTATTTCTCCTCCTGTCTGTTTCTATGCCACTACCAGGCTGTTTTCAGTGGAAGACTTGTATGACAAGAACTTTAAATCTTTGAAGAAAGAACTAGAAGAAGACACTAGAAAATGGAAAGATTTCCCACACTCTTGGGTAGGTAGAATTAACATAGTAAAAATGGCAATCTTACCAAAAGCAATTTACAGATTCAATGCAATGCCCATCAGGATCCCAGCAAAATTCTTCATGGACCTCAAAAGAACAGTACTCAATTTCATAAAAAGGCAAAAATCCCAGGATAGTCAAAACAATTATGTACAATAAAGAAACTTCTGGAGGCATCACAATCACTGATATCAAATGCTACTACAGAGCTATAGTACTGAAGACCTATTTTCCTGAGTAAACTGAAACCCCAGACTAATCTAGTGCTGTCTCTAACTCTTTAAATTAGTGCTACTGTTTGAGGTTAATCACACTGTTGCTGCTTCCAATGCATATTAAGAGTTTATACCTTCCAGCATGGGGAACAGGTGACCAAAAGCCAGCTAAGCTGTTGGAAAGCCAGGGAGAGGTCTTGCTCCCACTGTTAGAAGTCTTTCTAAGAGACCAAGCTACAGGATTGCCACTCAAATGGAGAGGGCCTTGCTCAGTCCTATACAGGCTTCTTGACTGCTGGTCCAGCTTTTGTAGGCTCCTGAGAGCTCTGGTCAACTGTCTCTGTGAGTTACTCCATTATGAACCCCTTGACTGGTGTCATCTCCTTTTCCTTTGTTCTGCAAGACTCTCAGAGCTCATTGCAGTGCTTCTCTGTGGATTTCTGCCTCTGCTTCCATCTGTTACTGGATAGAGTGTCTCTGATACCAATTAGGCAATTCACCAATCTGCTTACAGTAGAAAGCAAGTTCAGGCACCCTCTCCACCATTGCTAGTAGTCTTAGTTGGGGTTATTCTTGTGGGTTCCTGGGGGTTAACCTGACACCATGTTTCTTCCTAGCCCCTAAATGCCCCTCCCCCCATCTTTTTTGTTGTTCTCCTTCTTCCTGCTTTCATCCTGCCTCTGGCACCAAGCCTGCAGAACCGGCTTCCTCTAGCTCCCATCCCTCCATTCCCTCAACCCCTTCCCCTAGTTTACCCAGGTCCTGCCTCCACATAAGAGGAGTAACTAGGTCCTGCCTCAATTTGATGGGCCTTTCTATGTGTAAGCTCTGGGAGGCCTGTCCCTTTCTGAATGGAAATTCAGGAGCTGGGTAGATGGGAAAAGGGAGGGGATGGGAGGAGGGGAGAGAGGAGAAACTGGTTAGTATGTAAAATAAATTTTAAAAATGTTATTTAAATAAATTTAAAAAGGGTTTATATAGTCATCGCTTCAGGCTTAGATGGCTGAGCAATGAGGCCAAAACATTAGTTCATAGGAAAATATTTTGAAATATATATGCCCACACACAAAGGTACAGATGTGTGTGTGTGTGTACATGCGTGTTTGTACAAATACCATGGATGAATGTGTATGTAACTGCCATGTTCTCAGTAAACTGAAACTACAAATACCCTCACATCTTGTTCACATTTTTGTTTAATTGTGTGAGAACCTGTTGAAGTATAAACCTGAACTCCCCAGGCTTATGCATTTGGACACATAGTTCCCAGCTGATGGCAATTTTAGGTGACTTTCGTGTCTGAGCCAAGAGAGATAGTGGGCATTTGAAGGTGATAAACCGCAGCAGCTACGCTTGATGTCTCTCTGCTTCCTAGGTAATGCTTTCTGTTACAAGCTTCATGCTCTGGCTCCCAAAAGCAAAGTTGCAAACTAAAGTAAATGCTGTGTCTCAGAAGCTGGTTCTGGCATCTCTGTGTTTGCAGCCGTGGGAAAAGCAAATAACATAGAGTGCCTTTACTTTTCATAAACAAGAAGTTTATTAATCTTTGTTTAGAGAGCCCTATCACCGATACTGTAAAGTCTCGCGTTGTTTATGGTGGGAAAATCTGCGTGATTTATTAGCATCACAACTTCTGGCTGTCACTTTGTTTACTGCAAACTAACTCTCCCCTGGCCCAGTCAGAAGGCACATAACTGCTTCCCATCCATGTGGGTTCTCAGCAGGTGATTTGCATCTGCTTAGCAGCATAAGTACCTGCTGATCATCATGTGCTAAGGCACAAGCCTTTTCTCTTCACCAGATTCTGTATTCCCATGTCTCAATGAAATTCTCACTTGGAGCACTTAATAGTGACTTTTCTCTTATAAAACATTCCGAAAATGAATCTGGTGATTTTCCAATATTTCTAGCATATGAAATCTGTATATTGATGAACTTACATCTAAAATATAGATTTATGCTTTATATATGTACTTACATATCAAATAATTAGATCTATCATTCCACTTATTTTTTAAAATTTTAGAGCTTTATTAATGTGCATTATAACAGAAGAGCTGACATTTCCACATAATTTACATGAAAATAAACCAATGACTATATTACTCAAATATATATTCTACAGTCTTGAGAGCCATCATACCTAGCATGCAACATAGGTACCAATTTTATTTACATACATTTTTAATGTAATGATCTATTTTAAATTATTTGTGACCTATTAGATGGGAAGGGAAATGTTCAGCAAAATTGGATCCTGTCGGAAAATCCAAGTAATGATTTTTGTGAAAAAATATTATGCTGTGACATATTAGGCTTTTACACAAAGTGAAAACCACTATGCCAGAACCATAGACATTTAATAAAAATAAAGGAAAACCTGTTAAGGCAAATGCCTTGGTATATACTAATATCCGCTTGCCTTTCCTTGCAATTTCTTTCCTTGGCACAAAGGATCTCAATGCTTTTAAGTGTTTTTATGTAGCTGGAAGAATAGATTTTTCAATATATCTTGATTCCCAGGGCTCTATGGGTCTAAAAAGCCATGCAAACCCTGACTCACCTAAGTGGTATTTTCTTATATGAACACTGTTATTCCGCAGAGACTGCTTTGCTAAGTGGATACAGTATATGCTGTTGCATTTCCTTCTCCGTGGTATATTCAGGTCTTAGTGTAGTTCCAAAGACTAAAAGGTTGAATAAATGAAGAACAGGAGCAAATTAAACAAGGTAGAGCAGGCACAGGTGAGGCAGAAATAAATGGCTTCACAAACCTTAAATTTGCTCAGAGCCAAAGGTTGCATCTCAAGGATAAAGATACGTGTTCAGATTATTTTCTCCGTTTCAAGGTCATATACCATGGCATCTCAGTGCACTTTTGTTACCATTGCTGTGGTACAGGAGATTATCTTATATAAAGCTGACTTAAGGAAAAGTTTACCAAAGGTATATTAATGCGTAGGTGTACTAATTTCATGCACTAATTTAATATTAATACGTAACACCAGTTTAGAAGTGTCTCCTAGAATTACGTAACACCAGTTTAGAAGTGTCTCCTAGAATTTTCAGCAACATCAATGAAGACAAATAAAGAATTTCTAGTACACCAGAGAAAAACATGGAATAATTCTAGAAGCAAACTATAACACAAATTGGCAATACAAGAATGTGAGTCTGCATTTAGGTGTGTGTGTGTGTGTGTATGTGTGTGTGTGTGTGTATGTGAGAGAGAGAGAGAGAGAGAGTCATGGAGAAGTCTGTGTTCTGTTCTTTTCTGACTGTCCCTTTGCCATTTTGCTTCCACTCCACTAAAGAATTTCCACTCAGGTGCTAGATAGGAAAATACAAAATTATCGCTGGTGTCAGTATGAAAACATTTTTGAGAACACTAATATCTCCTCTTGTAACATAATTTCCAATAAATTCCTTTGTACAAAATGCCTTCACTCAGTTATGCCTAACTAAGCAAGGTTGGCAGACTGCCCTAATTGTGTGCTCTGAGAGAAATGTTAAAATATTTGCTTACCATCTGAGTATTGAACTGACTCCCATTCTCTAAAATCTGTCGTTGAGATATCTAAGACCTACTTCTTATAACATCATGAGAAAGGGGTCACTCAATATAGATGGGGGTCATTGATCATTTGATCTACAAAATTAAAAAAAAAACTTCAACACTCAGTTTAAAAAGTCAAATGAATCAGTGAAATATTGACATTGCTTTTGAGTCCATAGTGAAAGATTCTTCTTCTCAACCCCAAGCCCTCCTGATAATCTGAAAGTGAAGAAATATTTTATTTATTTGTTGAAGAAAGCCTATTTTCTTTAAAGTAAAACTCATTGTATACAGGAAAGTGTCTTTTGACTCAGAAAGGGAATATTAATTTAAGAGAATAAAATGATAAATGTTGCCTTTGTGTAGATGGTAAGAATCTATATGAATTGAGAAGTACATTGTTAATAGGCTTTCAGACATCTGTAATCTCAGCAAAGCAGGAAAAATCAATGATTTGTGTGGTTTGTTGTAGTTGTTATTTTCCATTTCTACACACTGAGCATCGGATATGGAAACCATGCAGATAATAACTAATGCCATATGAAATTTTTTCTTGATTCTAAAGCAATATGAAGCATTTTTATGCAGAATAGTGATAAAATGGATATTGTGCATTCTCTGCTACTAATTGATTATAAGAGTTGTTAAACTACAGAAGGTATAGTGTCTCTATTTTCACTGAAAATACTAAAATACATACTGAAGGATAAATATAATGGAAACTGAAGGTGTCCCCTGTGGATTTTTTGCTTCAGATATAATATGCAGCTTCATTTAGAAAAATCACCTCATCATTGTCTGCTTTAGGCTACAGTGGCCATGGGAAATAGTTCAGTTTATAATTGTAGTAATATCTCTCCAGTCTGCTATAATTAGACCTACTAACAATAGAGTTTTAATTTTAACTTAGATAAAATAAATATTCTATTTGGAGCTCAAATAGAGATTTCATCTGAGAGATTTCAAAGCATTTGCTAATATTGATAATTTGCATAATAATTATTCTGCAGGGTGCAGACATAATGGTCCTCTCACACATCTAGAAGTTTTCTTTATTTTATATCTTTAAATGTTGACATTAAAAATAAATAAATGCTCTGATACATGTCTGTGCTCTTTATTAAAGAGAGTACAGTTTTACTCTAGATTAAAGCATCACCAAAATTAACAGTGATATCCTGTTTTCAGAAGCTACTCCGAGGTAGATATGCTATCCAAAAGTAGGTATAAACAGTACTAGAGATTAACTATTGTTAAGCTAAACATTGCATCTACCAGAAAAGGAAATGATTGTGTCACTGCTAACCTCCATCTTGTAGTAGCCACAGCAGGGTAACCAATGACAGGTGTGTCTCAACCCATCTCCCATATTCCTTTCCCAATCTAACACACACACACACACACGATAATAAGATAAAATATAGTCAGTTTAATCTACTGAAGGTAGAACAGGGAGATAAAGCAAGATCGATTATCTTTATTTGGTGCAGATAACCATGCTCTTTAAAGGCAATGGCCTGAGAGTTGGAAGTGCCCTAGGGATCCTTAGTTACCTGGTAACACTATCATGATTTCCACAGCATCTTTGCTTGTGTTCTCTGTCTGACAAACTTCACCTCTCCTGTTTCTTTAGTCTTTCTTTTGATCCTTTGGATAATTTATTGCTCCTATTGTGTTTTCTTTGAAGTTTGCATCTGTAACAGAACTGTTTCATTATGCTTCATTATTAAAAGATTCATTTTCCCAAGTGTCTTTCTCAGGGAACTCCTAAGTGGCTTCACAACTGTTGTTCATAGTGGTTGTGCTAACTAAAAGGTGAGGATAAAAAGGCGGATGTGCTAAAGTAGATAAAATATCTGTATATACCATTTACTTGGGTCTTTATATTGTAATCTAAACCTGATGTTCTCTGATAGATTCAAGGTTGCTTTTTAAATTATCTGTAGGAAGCATTCACAGAAACAACAAAGATGTGACCTTTGCTCTATTTTGTTTGCTTTGTCTCTATCTTTATTGTATCAAACAAGACAAGAACTCATGCATTCTCTATCATAATAAAAACAAAGAATACTATCAATATAGGAAAATGATTAATTTTCTGCTGGCAATTCTGACTTCTTTTTGTTATGGTAGAAGAGAAATCATAACAGAATGTCTATTTACACTCAATGCCTTTTATAAGAAATAGAATGTATTTTTTCTATTTCTGTTGTTTAGCAGTTACTAATTAACTGGATCTGAACTCTGCACTTTTCACTATCTATGAGTCCTCAGTGTGCCTTTTTCTACTTGTAGGGATGAGAAAGTCACTGAAATTAAGAACCTCTTTTCTATCACTACCACATTTCCTACCACACAAGAGATAGTTCTCCCATGAATTAAACACTTATGTTTTAAAAATCGTATCATTTAAAAAATATTAAATTATAATTATCAGTTTAGGGACTCCTATTTTATCATATTGGGATAATTCATATATTTTAAGATAAATCTGCATTCATTTTATCAGCAAACTGTAGATTTATTGTACTCACCTTGACAAATATGAACAGAAATTTTTACCTAAAGGAATCAGGAAAAACGAAATTGTATTATCTATTATAAACCCATATTAAATACTTGTTAGGAAGACATTTGGGGAAGAGAGGAAGAGGGCAAGAAGATACTTTTTGTTTTGTCAGATTAATACATGAAATACACCAAGTAAATATTTAACCTGGCATCATACAACGTCTTTCCCCTTTTCTATATGTCAGCACTTCAGTGCTCTAAAAACACAAGCATGGACATGAAAATGCTTCCATTGTGTGTCTGGAAGCATAGGAAGTAAAAAGTCTGTGCTTGGACAGACTTTTTTACATTTATAGTAAAATGTTAATTTGCTTAGAATTGCTTGGAGGAGGTTTCAGATGTTGATTCTTATTGAATAATCTCGTTGCACAAAGTACTGTGAAAGCATCAGGAGAGAACAGCCAAGAATGAACAAAGAGACTTCCTATGGGCTTTCTAACTGCTTCCCAATATAGAGTTCACAGTGAGTGTTGATAGGTTTATGATAATGTAAGCAACTTCTTAAATTAGCATAAATAAAAACAAAAGAGCCTAGGCAGCAAGTGCTGGGAAGCCAAGGGGCCAGCACATTCTCTGCTTCGCTAGATTGCTACCAACTCACTAAAGTGAATGTTGTCAAGAGTTTTATAGCCCTTTGGAAGCCATGTTAGTGACTTAAGCTTTATGTCCAAGAGCTTTGTTTAAGATTACTGTCTACATTCTAAGCAGAGCTCAAGATCTAAAAGCTGGTCAATACACGTTTTAGTAGCGCTCTTTTCCTGCAATCTGAATTCAATAATGTTGCTCTTCTAGAAGCTGCAGAATGGAAAGGGAGAGAATGATTTATGAAGCTTAGCTATGCATGGCCAGATAAGAAAGCTTTAACTGATGCTTGCAGGATTCTCTTTAATGAAGTACAACTTGCCAAGATAAGTTCAGGCAAATGAAGCTTCTGTCACATTATGTTACAGTGAAAGAAATGACAGACTAGCCCAGCAGACGGAGGTTAATAGAGAACGGTGATGTCAGACAATGTAGTCTAGGGGACAGCACTAAGATGGAGCAGATGCATCAGTGCTGCGACTGGAAACAAGTTCATAACACACACATTCGTGGAATCTGTTCAAATTGCGCATAGAAGCTTTCTTTGTTGAAGTCGTCACCTAGGGCACATGCGGGTTTATTTCCAAGCCACCAATCCCTTTCAACAGAAAGCCCTGCATTCAGCACCAGCTCCTATCCTAGATGGACGGTTAACCTTAAAACCCCGAGTGTTTTGCCTTTTCAATGAGTTCTTAAGGCCTTGTCTGAATATTGTCTTTAAGTGTCACTTCCAAGGCTATTATGTAAATGAATGAATTGTCGCACCTCTCTATCTCTGGTTTTCTCAGCTTGAATGCAAACCATGAGCCTCACAGCAATGGATTGGAAGAATTCAGCTGTGCCACTCCAGAAAAACAATGAGCCTAGGTCTGGAAATAGAAAATGGAACTTTTGCCTTCAAATCAGAAAGGCTTGACGCTGACTTTGTTTCAAATGAGTAATTGCCTTACATTAATTGCCTTACATAAATTGTGCATTCCTCTACAGTGGAGCATGTGGGCAAACACCACAGCTCTGCAGACAGAGACATAAGGAAGGGGCTAATTGTTCTGTAATACTTCAAATTTACCTAACAGACAAGTAGATTTCTCTTTGGTCACTAAACTGAAATTTCTAGATCTCTGAAGATGAACACTTAAAAGAAATCCCACACTAGCTCAGAATTGAGTATAATAGAGGGTTATTTATATAGAGGAAGACTCACAGTTACAGTCCTCTGCTCGAACGGGGAATGGGAAACAGCAACTGAATCCCGCAGCCAGAAAAGAGGTCTGAAGGGCACACTTTCCATCAGCATTTATAGTATAAGAGGCCATGCCCAAGTGTACAGGCAACTTAAAGGCTACCACCAGTAAGAATTCCTACAGCAGGTCTCTTGCCCCATTTTTATTTTTAAATGGATTTCAAGAGATGGTTTATGTTTATAAATTAGTTTGGTGAAAAATATGAAATTTTCATTTGCCTTCTCTCCCTCTGTTTCCCTTATTTTACCAATGGAAATTGATGTGCTCTGTCTATTGTAATTGATTGAGCAGTATGGATGAACTAGTATTATCATGGTATATTTGGAGTACTGCAAGTCCTGCAAAGTGCTTAATGGTGTGTGTCCACCATCATACCATTATTACAGAACAGTTTTGTTACCTGGAAAATTCCACTCTTTACCTCTTCATCCCTTTTCTTCTCCCTCTCCCCACCCTTCAGATGTTCAACTGGTAAAACACAGAACTGTGTATTAGATATTTATCATTTTCCATTTTATTGTAGAAGCTGATATATGAAATATTTATGCTTTTTGTGAAATCTTTTAAGTAAAATTAAATTAGACATTTCTGCAGAAATAAAATTACCATATCCTGTTTGCCACCTTCACATATGTTCTCTACATAGAAAATTATGTGACTTGAGAGCAGGAACTGGGCATAGTCTCTACAAACGAGCTTAAGTAGGAACCAAGTTTCTATATACACCAGAATGGCAGGAATTGTAAGGCTATCTATTATATGGACTACAGCAAAGTGAATACACTAATAACTGCCTAAAGTTTATTTTCTTTTTAACTAATTTCCTCAACATCATCTTTTATGTTTTTTAATGAAGAGCTCAGGAGATTCTTCACTTTATTTTCCTCAGCTCCAAAGTGTGAGTTAATCTAAGGAGTTGTTTGTACTGGTGATGATGGATCATTTTTAAAGGACTAAAAGCCTCCTTGAAAATTTCTACAGGAAAGTGTTTAAAATGCAGACTTTTTGAATTCCTTTATTATTATGATATTAGATTTGTGTTATTATGACAAAATATTCAGCACAAACTACTCATGAAATAAACAGAGCTTCATGTGTTTAGCTGTTCAATTCGAAGATTAAACAGCCTCATTACTTTGGGTCTCCAATCAAGAACCAATTGGTTGTGGCAGAAGTTATATCTCAAGCATGGAAACAGGAAGAGAAGAAAAAAATCTGAGCCCATGATGATCTCCAAGTGCACACATCAAAAACCTCAGCGCATATCCATAGACTTATCAAAAGCTTCTACCCTACAGACCAAGCCTTTACAAATGGAAATTTTGGGAACAGCATTCATATTCAACTTTGGATAAAATTTTCATTCAGTTTTTTAAGTTACTCAGACCCATCATGCATTTTTTGTTTGTTTCTGTCAAGCTCTTAGTTTTGTAATGATTGCATGTTTATTTCTGATTTCATTGCTAGCCAGGACACTAAACAGCTCCTTGTAGTCTGAGACTGTGGCTATTTTGAGTTTGCCCCTTTTATGCTACAAAACATAGCACAAAATGTAATTTAGAGCAACCCCACTATCCCGTAGTTTCTTCGTCTTATATAGCATGCATGATTTAAAAACATCTCAAACCTGTGTTGTTGTACAGCACACATGAAATGAATTTTGCCTTTAAGTATTGAAATTCTCTCAAAATATTCATGTAGCCTTTGTGTTATAATTTTCAGTTTCTTCCAAAATGAAACAGATAAAAAGAGAGGTGCTTAAGTTTAAACAAAATATGAGTACATAGGAGAAGACTCCAATTTTGTTATTTAAGAAATTACACTTTCCTGTGTGTATTTCTATCTCGCAGTTTTGCTTATTTCAAACTCATTAAATTGTTATCTTAAATTTTTGGAGCTTGATTAGCCAATATAATAGGGTTCCTACACATTCTTTGATGGTATGATTATCATGATACATATCATATCATGTTATAAAGAATATCATAGTTTAAAAATTACTGTTCATGAAAAATTGTCATAATTCATAAATTTATAGAATTTTCTTTATGTCTCCAGAGAAAAATCATGCAATGTTAATATTTCATTTAAAGGCATTTTGTATTTCTTCCTTTGTTTTCTTTAATATAAGTCTATATTCAAACACACAATAAAATATACTATGTAAAACACACCCTTTGTATTATATCATCAAATGCCCTCAAATATTTATTATGTGTAGTTTCTTTGTTTCTCATTTTATAGATAACATAACCTAAACTTAGAAATAAAGTAAAATTTAAAAAATTTCATATGTGGTATGACTGGTACAGCTGATACAAATGCTTTGAAAGTAGCAATAAGCAACAACAAACAACTAAGTGTTGGCTACAATACTATCATTCAATGCTCAGCAAATACTCTGGCCAACTGAACTGTAGAGAGCAGACCAATCTATGGTCTACTGAATAAAGAACTCTATTTTAGTGGTATAGTACAAAAGTCTTGCTCAGTTATGATAAGATTGTAGTAATACATAAAATTGCCCTTATTTATTCTGCACAGCAAAACATCCTCTTGACACTTGTACCTGTCTTCAAACTTCTGTGAGGTTTTATTTGAGGGAATAATAATTATGAGCATGGACTACGAAACAAGATTTTCTGGCTTGGATCACATTCTTCCTAAACTGTAAATTTTGACTCTGGGAAAGTAACCTTCTCCTTATGTGCCTCAATCTCATTCACATTAATAAAGTAATGTGAACATCCACTATCACAAACTTTTAATATTAATATCATTTTCATATGTAGTGATTAGAGTATTACCAGAGAATAGGGAAAATAACTCAATAATTCTAAGATATTTGGTTTCTTATCACAAATAGTCAACTATTATTTATAACTATATACATACAGCTTGTATTGGAGAAGAAAATTATGAAGAATAAAAGGAAAATGGTCTCAACACAAATGACTCAATATGTGTTATCACAAACAAAGAAACAATAATCAGAAGCACCCACCATACTGTATGTGTGTGTTTATTAGTGAGTGTGTGTGTGTGTTTGTGTGAGTGAGTTTGTTTGTATGTATGTGTGTGTTCTTATATACATTTGGGGTTTCAGTACTGTTTTGGAATCTGGACATCATTCATAATAAAAAAATAAAAAGTATTGCAGTACTCGCCTACTGCTTCATCCCATAGTTTTGTTTTCAAAAATATATTGCAAAATGTCTATTCCGCAACAGTGACTTTGCGGAAGGAAAAGATTAAATTGAGGCTATCTTCTCAGATTTTTCTATTTGTGTTGGCTATAAGTGGAGTCTGCTTTTTTTGTTCCTGGCTGCCCAGACCCAAATAATCACATAGAAACTATATCATATACAAGACAGTTTGACTGATAGAGCAGACATATTTCAAGCTAGCTCTTATATTTTAAATTAACCCATTTCTATTAATCTGTGTATCTCCACAAGGCTGTGGTTTACTCGTAAGGTTTTCCATCTTTGTCCCTCAGCAGCTACATGGCCATGGCATCTCCTGACTCTGCCTTCTTGCTCTTAGCATTTAGTTTATTTTTCCTGCCTAGATCTATTCTCCCCTGCCATAGGTCAAAGAAAGTTCTTTATTAACCAATAGTAATAAAATATATTCACAGCATGCAGAGGGAAATCCCACATCAGTTGACAGTTGTGCCCCACTGATATGTCAACGAAACCTTCAGTGGCAATCTCCATTCTTCAAGATCCTTTACCCTTGTCTCAGAATTTATCTCCTAACAACTTTAGCAAATTTTATAATGGTTGCTTGAAATGTTAGCTTTTCTTGAAGCTTCCTGCTCTATGCATTTTCAGAATAAATCTCGTCTTTAAATGAAACTGCGGGAGCTCTACCACCTTTATGGGAGGGTTTGACTGTGGGGGACAAGGTAGTTGAATGCGACAGGACTCAGTAGCCAGTGCTGGTTCAAACATCAGGAGTCTGGTCTGAGTTGATTGTTCTAGGCATACTTAAAAATATCACAATCTGGTGAAAACTCTTCTTGTGGTGAATAACTCAATCCTGCGTGCACAACAAGCATACCTAAATCTCTTTGAGGATCAAAGCAAGCTAAATACAGACAGACATGATTGCATCACAACTCTTTGTAAAGGACATGTGATATCTTCTATAAAGGTACGTTATATTAATTGACTGAGAAAAAATAAGTTAAAAGAAGGTTCTGAAGGAGAGTCTTGTACCATAAAGTCTCCTTCAGAGATTGTGGAAAGGTCATCTGGCTAGAAGTCAGGTCCACTCCAGCCTCTTGGGCAGTAAACAGATTTTTCATTTCCTCCTTTAAAGGAACAATTGTTTGTGCTTACCACATTCCAGGTTCCCCTGGTACTGGCCTGTGAGTCTGAAGACCTTCATGCCTCCTCTAGGAAGCATAACCAAATATTAGAAAACTTTTAATTTTCCTATACTTTTATCCTGTGAAGTAGAGTAGCCAGATTTTCTATTTCTAGGTCATTCTTGCTTTGCCTGAGGCCTGGAGTCTCAGCCACTAGGTACTTATAATTAGAAAGTGTCCCTTGGGAAGGGTTTGTCCTTGGCTCACCTCTTCGAAAGACGCTAGTTGCTGTTACCACAACCTGAGAGCACCCAATCACCTCCTCTAACCAACCTATTAGAGTGAGCTCTCTAGATACTTGTTTTAGCTACATTCTTTAATCTGTTTTTGCCTCAATTTTACATATGTAAAATGAGACTAGTTCGAATACCATCTAACAATGTTGTGTAAGTTAGTAATTAGATAATCTCCTCCTTCCAGTGAATTCTGGCAGAGGACTGAAGAACAATAATGTCAGTCTAAGAATAACTTAGAAGAAAAGAAATCAAATCCTTCTTGTTTATGCATGGAGTACTGTATTTAATTCACTAATTTGAAAGAGCTTTCACTTTTAATAAATTAGCTTATCCTAATAGTCTTGAACCTTGTTGTACATGATTCTCCACTCATTTTTATGATGATCAATTTTAATGATCCATTTAATAACTTGAAATTAAATACATAAATAATACAATTTATATCTGAAGATAAGTATATAAACTGTTTAGTACTCTAAATGAAAGATGAATATGAAAAGAAAGAAAATGGATTTGTGATTAATATAAATTTCAATATAAACAAAATTAACTATAAATACACTAGGAAACAAAAATATAATCAGATGTTGTAATATGTTTACCATAAATAACTTTGGATTTCAATGATTAAAGACACATTCCCTCAAGAAATACAGGGAAAGAAAAGGAGCAGTGTCCTGGGATATTTGAATAAAATCAGTTTGTAATCATAGCTACAGCTAGAGAAAGAAGTTTGTCAGTCTAATTATAGCAAAATGTCATGTAGGAAAAAATGGAGAAAGTAGTAAAGCTACTAATCAAATGCTAAGAAATTAGTGAGGAGCCATCTAAAGATTCCTACTGCTGTGATAAAACACCATGACAGAGAGTAACTTGGGAAGGAAAGGATTTATTTTAGCTGAAAATTCTATATCATTGTATATCATCAGGAAAGTCTGGACAGGAATGTAAACAGGGTAAGAACCTGAAACCAAGAGCTGAACGAGCAGACATGAAGGAGTACTGCTTACTGGCTTGTTGAGCCTGGGTTCTTATAGCACATTAGGCTACCTGCCCACACATGGTGGGTTAGTTTCTGCTACATCAGTCCTCAATTAAGAAAATTTATCACTGGCTTGCACAAAAGCCAACCTGGCGGAGCCGCTTTCTCAACTGAAATTCCCTCATCCCAAACAGCTCTGATTTGTGTCGTGTTGACATAGAACTAGTCAGCACAGAGGACACGGGAAAGTCAAGGAACTAAAGAGAGAAAACACTGATAGTTGTCGTGTGTATGAGAATCTCCTCCATCGGCTCAGGTGTTTTCATACTTGGTCACATTTGATGGTGTTGCATTTGTAGGTTTAGGAGGTGTGGCCTTAATGGAAGAAACGTTTTACTCCAGGCAGGCTTTGAAGTTTCAGAGCCATGTACCACCCAAAATTTGCTCTCTGTGGTTCAAGATACCAGTTCCCAGTGGCTGTTTCACCCTCCTCTCTGACTGCCAGCTGCCTCCACTCTATCATAATGGACTCTGTCTTAGTTAAGGTTTCTATAGCTGTGGAGAGACACCATGACCACAGAAACTTTTATAAAGAAAAAAGAAACATTTAACTAGGTGGCTTACATTTTCAGAGGATTAGTTTATTATCATCACAGTGTGACATGGTGGTGTGCAGACATAATGCTGGAGAAAAAGCTAAGAGTCCTATATCTTGTCCCACAGGCTGTTATCAGAAAGTAGTCTGAGACACTGGTGATTCTTTGAGCATATATGAGACCTCAAAGTTCACTCCCAAAGTTGTACAGTTCCTCTAATGAGGCATACCTACTCCAGCAAAACCCTGCCTCCTAATAGTGCAACTCTGTTAAGTTTATGGGGTCTGGTTATGCTCAAACTACAACAGACACTATCCCTCTGGAACTGCAAACCAAATAAACTATTTCTCTTGCAAACTGTTTTGGTCATGAAGGCTTATGAAAGCCACATAAAAGAAACTAATACAGCACTAGAAAGGGTTAACAAGGAATAGAGGAAACAGGAATTTATGAAAGGTTACATTTGAGTACAGGACCAGGGCAGGATATAGGAAGGAATAAAGGGAAGAGGAGCTGACACCAAACACCTTTTGAAAAAATATCATGGAAACCTGATACTTCATAAGTTTCCTAAAATATATACATGCACACATACAAATGCATTTAAACGGAGTGCTTACTAGAAGATGATGACTAGCCACAACAGGCTAAGAAATAGCTAACACAGTGACAGGAATGGATTATCTAGCTGACATAGCACAGAGAGATGCTATGTGTGCTGTTAGAAGAAAAAGGAGTAATTGTCAGCCATACCTCGTCATGAACTCAGAGGACTGGAATAATGACTAACTCAATAAGACATGTCCACTGGATCAGCAGTAGAACAAACCTCATGGCACTCAGGGACGATGTTCTCATTGGATTTGAATAGCATTCCTCAAGATGAAAGCCATACCTGTCATAATTATTATGAGTAAGAACCTATAATTGTATAAACTCAAAAAAAAAGAACAGATCAAAGGTCCTAAAATATAACTTACTACTATTTTTCTCCCAGATAGGCATAGTTTTTAGTTGATGTCAAGGAATAATAATTACACACAGATTAATTCATCCATCAGTCCCTATCAAAGATGCTTCTTTTTTTTTTCATAGATGGTGATTAGTACAGAAGACTCACAACTGGATAAGGAAGAGTTTATAAGAGGATGTTTAATGCTCATGTTAAATAGGACATCTATATCACATTACCACTTACAAAGACTCAGGAATCATCGGGAACACAAGGTGAAAATACTGTAATAACCAGAGTTAGTGAATGAATATGAAGAAACATTGTCTTCTGGACACAGCAGGATATTTGCACATATGAACCTGTCACACTTGTAGTACTAAGCACAAGATCTTCACAAGATCAAGCTATATAAAATATCACCATTGATAAGGGAGGTGATTTTGAATTTTCACACATAAATGAAGAACTATTGGTAGTTAATAGCCTCTGTGAAAGGGAGAGTCACTTTTCTTTCAAACTGGTAGGGTTGACCTCATTGAACTGGAAGGCTACACATTCAAGTGTGCATTGACAGCAAAAATTGTACTTGATGGGTTTTAAAAAAATTGAGGACACAAATTTGGATAGATCTGGGAAAAGATTGGGTGAGGAGTGAATATGATCAAAATATAATCTAAAATTCTCAAAGAGCAAACAAAATATTTACAATAAAAAATTCACCCAAACCAAACAACAACAACAACAAAAAAACCAAGCAACAACAAAAATGGGAAGCAAATTAAAGCAAAATGATCTCTGTTACTCAACTGGTGAATTTTCAAGATAAATACCATTTTATCCAAGCAGTATTCATACTATCTATTTCTGTGTCTTCAGAATAGACACCTCTGTGTGCCTATATGACACCATTACAGATCTCCTAAAATATGATCAATGAGTATGGACCACAAGTAAAAACTTTCACTAGGTTACTAAGGGAGGCTATTTCATTTGTATCAGTGATAAAATGGGAATGGAAATATTTGAGTACTTCAGCAACAGCATAACTCTTTGGTGGAGCAACAGAGATTAGACTTCATCATATGGAATTGTCCTGAGCACAATAGGCATAGAAGGTCTATCCCCTCCCACCTGATGTCTGAAATCCCTCCTGTTGAAGATTCAATAAACAGTGTCTAGATATTTACAAAATAAAATGTAGGAGAAATAAGAATCATTTCAGGCTAAAGTACATCCTGTATGCCTTTCATAAACTGTAAAGAACTCTCTTGTGCTTTCAGAGCAATGTAGAAGGTTGGCAGAGATTGTGTCCTTGTAATACAGAACTTCTGAAGATGATAAAACTACAAGAGAGAGAGAGACTGGTACTCTTGTTAACTTGCTCTAGATCTGAGAATGGTGGCATGTATGGTGGGGTTGAATACAAGTCAAAGCAATAAGCAACCAAAGCATATTGAGTAAACAATCAAACATTTCTTCATCACTACACCATAAAACGTTTCATCTACTGTCTAGAAGTAGCCTTTACAATGTACTAATACCTTGCTACTGTGACCATCAGTTACCTCAGTATGGAACAGTATATAGAATGAGAAATAATTCCTAACATGCTATTTAAAATCTCAGTTAAAAGAGTTGTATGGAATTCATTCCAACACAATTTATTAACAACTCACATATAACAGAAATATACTACTTGAAATTCTTTTTAAATGAAAAAAATAATTTATTTAAATTGAAAAAAAGAAAGCATATTCAACAAATGATGCTGGCATAACTGGATACCAACATGTAGAAGAATGAAAATAGATCCATATCTATCACCATGCAAAAAACTCGAGTCCAAATGGATTAAAGACCTCAACATAAAACCAACAACACTAAACCTCATGGAAGAGAAAATGGGAAGAATATTTGAATTCATTGGCACAGGAGACCACTTCCTAAATTTAAGCCAAGTAGCAAGACACTATAAGAAACAATTAACAAATGGAATCTTCTGAAACTGAAAAACTTCTGTAAAGCAAAGGACACAGTCAATAAAATAAAATGGCAGTCTACAGAATGGGAAAATATCTTCACCAGCCCCATGTCAGACAGAGGATTGATCTCCAAGATATACAAAGAACTCAAGGAATTGGTCATCAAAAGAACAAATAATCCAATAAAAAATGGAGTACAGACCTAAACAGAGAACGCTCAACAGAGGAATCTAAGATGACTGAAAGACACTTAAGGAAATGTTTGATATTCTTAGTCATCAGAGAAATGCAAATCAAAACAACTCTGAGATTTCATCTTACACCTGTAAAAATGAAAGTGATCAAAAACACTGATGACAACTTATGCCGGAGAGGATTTGGGGAAAAAAGAACACTCCTGCATTGCTTCTGGGAGTGCAACTGTTATAACTCCTCACAACCCCTTTGGATATCAGCATGGTGATTTCTCAAAAAATTAAAAAACAACCTATATCAAGAGCAAGCAATACCACTTTTGGGTATATACCCACAGGATGCTCAATTATACCACAAGGACATGTGCTCAAATATGTTCATAGCAGCATTGTTTGTCATATCCAGAACCTGGAAACAACCTAAATGTCCCCTGACTGAAGAATGGATAAGGAAAATATGGTACATTTATACAACGGAATATTACACAGCAGAAAAAATGATATCTTGAAATTTGTGGGCAAATGATGGATATAGAAAGCAAAGCATCATGAGTGAGGTAACCCAGAACCAGAAAGACAAATACCATATGTACTTACTTATAAATGGTGTTTAGACATAAAGCAAAGGAAATTAACCTATAGTTTATAAACCAAGAGAACCTAGGAAACAAAGAGGACTATAAGAGAGATATACAAGGGTCTAATCTACACAGGAAGTAGAAAAAACAAGATCTTCAGTAAATTAAGAGCATAGGGACCATGGGAGAGTTTGGGGGAGGGAGAGGAAGGGAGGAGAGCAGGGAAAAAATATATAGCTTAATAAAAACAATTTTAAAAAAAAGAAAAATTAATTTATTGGGCAAAGCATGCCTAGGGTTCACAGAGACCTCTTGAGGCATTTTATTCCATCAAACCACATTGGTCTGGAAGAAATACATAGGTTCTCATCCTCTCTGGAAAGAAAGGAAGAACCTCTTTTTCAAAGTAACAAATTCTTAGAACCTAATTTTGAAATCAAGACACCTTTGAAATATATATGTTGGTTTAGCTTAGCAGTCTGTACAATAAAATGTCTCTCTGTACTTAACTCCTTTACAGTCAAAACATTTTTAAAAACACATTAATTTACATAATCCAGACACTCTGTGAATTTTCCATCTTTATGTGGCTTATTTGTTTTGACTGTATTACTTTATGACAAAAAATTGTCATAGCATACAGAGGGGAATCCCACATCAAGAAATTGTTGTGGTTAGTCTGTTAACTGGTTTGTTAATTTGTTTTATAGGAATGGGGGTGAGAGAAGTTGAGTGATGGAAAAATAGGATTTGTTTAATTTGCAAGTACTCAATTAATCTATGTGGGGAAAAATCAAGGCATCAGAAAATGAACCAACATAACAGAGAAGAAGCATGTGATCCACTCAACTGTTGCTTTTTATGTAACACCTATGAAGAATAGTAGGAACTATTATTGGCATATCTCTGATTCAACCTTTGTCTCAATGTCTTTCTAACTTAAACACACACAAAAGTAAAATATTGTTTTGTACATGAATGATGTAACACTGACAAGATTAAAGCCTAACACTGACAAGATTAAAGCCTAACAAGACAAATAGAAATCCATAGATTTGAGTGTTCATAAAAGCCTTGCTATTCAGGTTAAAAGCTGCAATTACAAAACATGTGTGTATCATGAAATACTATTACTAAATGTGCATTTTAACTTATGAAAAATGTTTAAAATTTATGGGTATATCTGAGTCACACATTTTCTGTGATGATGTTTCTGAATGTGTCCTCTTTGGGATAAATATTTTACATTTAATATCAAAGCACCATAAGCTTAACATTCCTTGTTGAAATGGCATTTACAGGTAAATTTATTGTACTTGTCAAGGGGTGGATTTAGAACCTGGTCTCTGAATGAGTCGGTTATGACCCCCCAAAAAAATACAATTTAAACAGTAACTCTTACCATTTGTTGGTAGCAAAAAAGTATTTACTTAAAATGCACTATATAGTACTGCAAATTTCTCCGAAGCTGCCTGAGAGTGGCCCTTTATACCTGCTGTCAAAGTTATACTCATCTATGAGACAATTGTCCACCCATCAATCACATTCAATTGTTGAGTTCATTTATTCAGTGTTGCTTAAAATAATTACTTTTTACAAGTTAAGTGTTTCATAATAGTACAGGACGTCAGTTTTATATTGTCTCTAACACCACCACAATGTGACATGTAGGTGCTTTTCCTTAATGTGTGAAGGTTCAAGAGGGAGATAGTTACTTTTTTCTTCCAAATTTATTATCATTTGACAGATGACTGGTAAAGAATTCCTTATCTTGAGTTCTGAATTCTAACTCAAATTCTGTCCTATGTTGGCAAGTAGTTAATATTTATTTTCCTGTTGATCTACCAGCAAAATAATGTTATTGAGTTCATCATGGCTTTTCGTAGAGAATAGATTTGATAACGACATAAAAACATAAGGAAAAATTGAATTCAAAATAGATGTGAAAAATAATTGTATGTAATGATGAGGATCAACATTATGGAGAAGAGTGTGTATTGCTTAACATCCTTTAAAGTGTCGTTATCTGTCTTTCTTCTGTATTTATAAACTATGCCATAGTAATCTAAACCATGAATGAGGATAATGGCAGTAATAGTCATTAGTTGAATATTCTGTATCAGTATTGAAATTTGCATAAGAGTTTGGAAAAGTGGTTATACTTTTTATTTTGCATTTTAGAGTACCAAGTTTTATTATTTTTAACAATGAGTCTTTGTATTGCATATCCAGCTGAGCACCGAGTCTATTTTTCATGGCAACAGCAGCAAAGTACTAGGTAAAGGAGATACACAACCAATGGAACTTAAGTACAGAAAATGTTGCGACTTTTGTCCAACGTTACAGAGAAAAAGTCAAATCTTTCACTTACTTGGCTAGAGTTACACCAAAATATTATATATTATTTGTGGCTATTGTGAAACAGTTGTTTTGCTAATTTTTTTGGTTCAGTCCATTTGTCATTTGTGTATGTCATTTGTATAGCAAGCCTACTGATTTGGGGAGTTAATTTTGTATCCAGGTACTTTTGCTAAAATGTGTATGAGCTATTTATCAGGAGTTTCCCAGTGGAATTTTTAGAGTAACTATCATATAATATCATATCATCAATAAGTAACCATACTTTCTTTTCAATTTTTATTTCTTTGATCTCATAAGTTGTCTTACTGCTCTAGTTAAGAATGCAAATAGTACATTAGTAGGTATGGAGAGAGGATAAAACTTTGTCTTGCCCATAATTTTTGTAAACTTGTTTGAATTTTTCTTTATTTAAGTTGATATTGGCTACGGTCTCACTGTTAGATGCCTTTATTTTATTTTAGGTATGTCCATTGTATTCCTAACCTCTCCAAGACTTTTATCATGAAGGTGTTTTGGATTTTGTCAAAGGCCTTCCTTGTAATTAACTGTCATGAGATTTGTATCGCTCAGTTTATTTGGTGAATGACGATCACTTTACACATGCTCAACCATCTCTACATTTCTGTGATGAATCCTAATTGATTATGATGAGTGATCTTTTGATGTTCATATGTTCTTGGATTCTGTTTGCAAATATTTTATTGATAAGTATTGTGTCTATATTCATAAGGAAAATTTATGCATTTGTTTGTGGGGATTTATGTGGGTTAGGTATCAGGATAACTGTGGCCTCATAAAATGAATTGAGCAGTGTTCTTTCTGTTTCTATTTTCTGGAATAATTTGAGGGGTATTGGTATTAACTCTTTCTTAAAACTCTGGCAGAATTCTATGTTAAAATATTTGGGTATGGGTTTTTTTGGAGTGACTTTGGTAGTAGGCATTTGATTAGTGCTTCTATTTCAGTGGGATTACAGATCTGCTTTACTTGCTTATTCAATTTTGATTTACCATTGGTGAGTGGTATATATTCTGAAAATTATACAACTCTTTTAGATTTTCTCTGGATAAGGATTTTATAATGTTATGGCATTTTCTCAAAAAAAAATCAACTACATCAACTATGTTGATTTGTTGATTCTTTGCAGTTTTTGTTGGTTTGTTTCCCTTAAAATTTATTGATCTCACACCTGAGTTTTTGTATTTTTTGCCCTCCATTCTTTTGTGTGTGATTTCTTTTTATTTTTTTTTCAGTTTGTTTTTCTTTTTTATATAGGTACTTAATGCTATGAACTTGTCTATTAGAATTGCCTTCACTGTTTCCCTTGAGTTTGAGTATGTTCTTTATTCATTTTCATTTATTTCTAGAAGTTTTTTGTTTCTTTATTAATTTATCTCTTGATCCATTTGTTCAGTTTCCATGATTTTTGAGTTTTCTATTGTTTGTGTTGTTGTTGATATCCATATTTAATTCATGGTTATCAGATAAGATGCAATATGTTATGTTTTCTTTTTTTTCTCTGCTGAAATTTGTGTCTTGTATTTGAGTAAGCAGACAATTTTGGAGAAAATTCCAGGGGTTGCTGAGAAGATAGTATATCTTTTGCATTTGGGTAAAATGGTCTATAAATATCTTTTAGGTCACAAAACTATTCATCTAGAAATAAAAATAAATTCTTTGCTTTTAAACTCTCATAGTAAATGTTTCTTCTTTTTCTTCGGATAATAAAGGAATTGTTAGACTAATTTCTTGACTAAGTACCATTGATTTAAATAAGCTACTAGTAACAGAGTATAATACCACATGATTCATAAATTTGCATTTCACAAATATCTGATGTTCTAAATAAAATAATTAGCCCAATGTTTATATTTCAAAATCAATTGGGATTTTATAATTTTTTTCATTTTTTTGATTGTTTTTACTTTGTAAATGTGTATGAGTGCAGTTGAGAGAGACAAAGATGTTCATCATTCACAGTGAAATTGAAAAGTGCTATATTCTCCACCCATGTAGATGAGTATAAAATCATTTTATTATTTTATCTGACTGTTTATTATCTTTGAGATCTTTTGTGAGAATATAATATCTGCACACCATTGCCCTACATTTCCAAAGAGCCAAGGCAGCCTCTTAACCTCTCCCAGCAGGAATTCTAATAAAACGCTTGAAATCATGAACTATATTCTGGTGTGACCCAGAAAGCTCTGAAATTCAAAAGCCAAGTAGACGGAATATCTCAGTCAAGATGTAAGCCTAAATTAATTGAGAAATTTGATTATAATGAACTTTGAGGGAAGGTATAATATACTGGACTTTTTTATTAAAATGGTATCTTCTTAATTTAAATTAATGATTGTTAATAAAATAGCTAAATGAAAATATATACAGGTTAAATAAGTTAAATAACCACTTCAGATATCAGTGATTGATAAATACAGATAACTTTTGCTAGAATAAATTGGACTTGAAACTGTTGGTAACAACATTGTCATGAAAATGCAATCATATTTTCCATATAGTGCTAAGTATGTATTTATAAAGCAAATGTTGAACTACTTTTAAAGCTTCTGTTTTTATTGAAATTCAAGTACAAAGGTAAGAAAAAATAATCTCCATGACACGTAGAGCAATATTTAATATAAACCATCATCTTGAACTTCTGCTTTCTTTGGGTGTGATATCATGGAATCCAGAGCCCAGCATTGTTTCTTTGTCCTTATGGGGTATATTTAGATAGAGAAATTGAAAGAACTAAAAATGGCATAATATAACCCTTTGTGATTGCCAGTCATTGCTATAACTCAGGACTACAAGTAGTCACTTACTGAGTTTTTGAATGCAAGTTTTAAATCTCAGGTTAGGTTTTCATACTCATTAATGCTTCTTGTTGTTATCCAAGGGTTTATTCATTTACTCTCAGAATCATTTAATACACAAACACATGTAACTGGGCTTTTGTATTAGTGAATGGAACTCAGGAGAACAATAATACTAATGTTACCCTTAATTTATGATACATTCTTATGGTGTATTTAATGCTGTATTAAGCATTTTATCTTAGTAATGATAAACACTACACAAATGTTTTGCTACAAAAGTGTTTTGTCATACCTTTTTTTCTTCATAATAAAACCATCGTTGCTTAAATCATATGCAAAAGTTAATAAAATTTACAGTAGTGGTGGATTGAATAAGAATACCCTCCTTAGGCTCATGTATTTTAATGCTTAATCATCAAGTAGTGGCACTATTTGAAAGGATTAGAAGGATTAGGAAGCATGGTTTTGTTGGAGTAGGTTTGACTTGTTTGAGGAAATGTATCACTGTGGATTTCAAAAGTTCAAGCCTAGCCAAGTGTCGGTTTCTCCTCTCTCTCTCTGTGTGTGTGTGTGTGTGTGTCTTTCTCTCTTTCTCTCTCTCTCTCTCTCTCTCTCTCTCTCTCTCTCTCTCTCTCTCTCACACACACACACACACACACACACACACACACACACACACTAGATCGAGATGTATCTATTAACTACTACTATTACTCCAACACCTACCTTCATGCCACCATGTTCTCTTTTATAATGATAATGGACTAAACATCTGAAACTTTAAGCACCCTCCAATTAAATGCTTTATTTCAAATGATTTGCCTTCATAGCAATAGAACAATGACTAAGACAGTGTTTACTGATTGTACTATATTTCTTTAAATTTAATGTAAATTTTCATATATTTTAATTTATTTTTTGGATACTATAATTATATCATTTTATCTCTTCTGCTTCATTTTTCTTCCATATACCCTTCCTTTATTTTTATCAAATTCATGACCTTTATTTTCATTAATTGTTGTTACATGTGTGTATGGACATGTATATACATACAAATTACTAAATATAGTATATTTACTCTGACATGTTAGGGAAAATTATCTCTCTTGCTCTCATCATTGCTTAGTTGACTCTAGATCTTTGTGTAGGAATGAGATCTTGTGGCCTTTACCCTGTTCACTTTGGCATGTCTATTGCTGTCCTTGCTCCCCTCATGTTTATGTAATCATGCTGTTGAGAATTTATGTTCATATTATGTGATGTTGTTAACAGAGACAACCACACTGCAAACTTCTAACTATTGCAACCTTTATGCACCCTCATTCTCAGTGTCTCCTAAGGAATTATTTTATAGAACTTACTCTTTGAAATCCCCAGGAAGTGATATTAGTAGTTTTCTATTGCGTTAAAGCCTTACTTGGACTTAAGCAGGGTACTATTTGCAGAGATATGATGTCTTCATTGCCACTCTCTTGTAAAGTGATTAAATGTCATAACTCTCCCTACTTCTCTGAGAATATGGAGTCCAAATTCTTTCATCTGCCCAATGTGTCATCCCTGTGTTGACCCCTGAATTAACTTCACAAACCTTCCATGTCCAGCACTTTCTTAATTGGTGATTGATGTAGGAAGGCCACATCTACTTTAGGCAATGCCATCTCTAGGTGGTGGGACAGAGTAGTATCATATCGTCATACTGCAGCTTCCATTAATGAAATTTATAATTTTCCTTTTTTTCCTTTTCATTTACTTCTCTTAAATTTTGTTTTGTTTGGGGTGGAGGGTGCAGGGAAGGAGAGTGTTGCTAAGGTATGGAGAAATGAATGAAATCTAGATACACAACATAGAAGACAGATAGAATAAGTAAAAAGAGAGAAAAAAATAAATCTATCTGAAGATGCCAGAGGAAATATGACTGAAAGAAATGTCCCTCCATGTATTTTGTTTCAGTTCCTGCCTTGACTTAGTTACTGATGGACCATGATGTGAAGTTGTGGGTCAAATAAACCCTGTCCTCCCTCCAGCTGAGGTCGCAGTGCTTATCATAGCAACAGAGCAAACTAGAAAACTTTTCTTCCTTTTGGATCAGAAGTTCTTCTACATTTCAGATACTGACTGTGAAACATCATTCAAATAATATTACAGTATTATATATAAATGTAGATGCTATTCTATATAGATGGTATTATAAAAAAGTATCCACAAAGTTGGTTGTATTCTCTGACCAGTGGATTTGCTTAAGACAGATGGCCAAAGTACAGGATCCATCCCCAAATAAGATCACATTTTCACATGTTGAATGTAAGGATGCCAAGATATGTATTTTGAGTGTTCATAATTCAATCCACTCATTATTTTATGCTATTTTGTTATACTACATTATCTATCATTATTAACTATTATGTATCACACATATGTATTTATGTGTAGATAGATGATAGATAGATAGATAGATAGATAGATAGATAGATAGATAGATAGATAGAATTATAGAATCATTGTTTGTTCAATAAAGCATGGTTTTGTTATTTTGGTTTACAGAAAAATAGAAAACACTGACCACTATAAAACTACTGTAAAAATTATGAGAAAAAATATACTAGATATATTTTATTGAAGAATAAAAATCTATTTAAACAAGACACGTAAAATATCTAAATGCATGGTAAAAAATGTAGTAAAGCCAAAATGTGCAATAAATTAACATACTTTTTACAAGTTGAATGTTATCAGAGTGAAGGAATAAAACAGTAGGAAAATTTTGCATGCATGTTGGGATCTTCTTTAAACATTAAAAGGCAAATTTCTCACAGAAGAAGAAGTCCTAATGAGGCTGAATCTCCTGATTATTCACCTCTCAGCTGGAAACATGCTTCTTATAATTATCATTCTGAGGTAAAATTTCAGACATCAGTTTTAATGTTCCTCTCTTTAATATGATTAGATTTATTAACATGAATTTGTTATGTTTATACTTCATTAAAAGTAAATTTAAATGTACATCTTACAGAGTTTTCTTTCCTTTATTGAAGTTTATAAGGTTTTTCCTCTTGGTAGTATTTTGAAACAGGGTTTCTCCAAGTAACCCAGATTTCTGGAAATTGTTCTATAGTCAGTAATGGCCTCACACTGGAGACAATCCTTCTGTTTTGGTCTCTTGGTTCAAAAAATGAAGGCAGGAGCTCCCAGGTCTGTCTTTGAAGTTTGATTGATAGCAGTTCTAACTGATGGAAGTCTACACATTATAAGTCACTCTAAATTGCATATTTTACTCATTTTCACTATATTATATATCCTTTATCATCTTTCATCTTACTTTCTCTTTATTAATCAATAATGTTTATTCAGCATCTCATATGTTCTAGTTAATTTCCCAGACATTAGATATCTATTCTGAGTTCTGGGAGCTGAATAAACAAAAGATATCCATATTTTTGGCTTTGTCAAATTTAAATTATCAAAGGGAGAACAAGAATTAAACAAACATCTGACTGAATTCAATTGAAAGTAATAGATAAAAAATGAAGTTGGAAAAAATGAAGGGATTATAAATTCCTTCTCTGTCACTTATGCTGAGATCCATACTGAAGCTTTTTAAAAGAAATTTAAGAAATAAATTATGTGAAGATGTGGTGGAAAAGTAGAAAAAACAGGTTTCTGTTGCAACAAAACCCTGAGACATGGAAGAACATGGAAGGCAATGTTGAATAGGATAGTTAGAAAGAAAGGTAAATAAATAATGAGAAGAAAGGGCTATTGGGAGGAATTAGGAGAAAATTAGGTATTTGTTGGGGATGAAGGGATCTCTGATTTACACTCTGAAAACTCTGAATATCCTCCCCAAATAACAGCATAGGCTTAGCATCCTTTATCTTCCACATTAATCTAATACTTTCAAAATCCATTCCTAAGTAATATATAAAGTGCAGAGCTAAGAATGTTGACTTCCTTTTTGGTTTTATCATTGAATTGATCATCTGACTGCAAGGCCTTGACTTGTCTTTGCCAATAGGACTGCCATGAAGGAATACAGGTGGACCTGAATTCTGAGGTGTGAATTATTTTGCAAATGTAAATGATGGTTTTGCAGATTGTGGCACACTGAAGTTCTCAGCAGTGCACTGAAGATAAAATAAAGCACAAAGAAGAAAAATGAAAAGTTTTGTAATTGAATTATTACATACAGATACGAGTGCCCCCTTGTAAATTGTAGGTGGTTGCATCATGTATTTGTGTGTGTGTGCACGCGTATGTGTGCACTTGCACACACGCTCATGTATGCACACACAAGTGCATGCCTTTCTCGGCCTGTGGACACGTGTGCACAAGAATACACTGTAAAAGTCTTGGTATTATAGTATCACCTTTGATGCAAGCAATCAAACCCAAAGCTTTTTTTTTTTTTCCCAAGGCTTTACTCTATCACCCAACTGTACCCTACAGATGATAGTTATTAATATTAGGACAGCATTGTTGTTGTATGTTGACATTATATAGAGATCAACCAGCTAGTAGGTATGTTTAGCTTACTTTTTAAGCATACTACCTATGATTCATTTCATGAAAATTATGTTTAATACTTAAATATGTATTTTTCCATATCTCTTGTAAAATTTCAGAGTAAAGAGAATCCTATCAGCTACTGTTAAGTAATATTTACTCAGTTTTTAGCCTGAAGATTTTAAACAGACAGCGGAGTCCTGAGAAGTTTTGCAATACTGTTGCCAACTCAGAAGAGCGCCGTGTTTCCCCATTGGGAAATACAAAGAAAAAGGAAATTTCACATAGATCAGGTAAAATGTTTCTAAATTTTGTTTTGTGCTTTAAAAACGTCTGGGCATGAAAACTCAAATCTATAAAAGTTGAGATGATTTTTGTCATTTTCTTCAGGGAAGTTATTAATTTTGAAGATTTCAAATTATGAAGAGTGCCTCTCTTTTCTGCAGTACTTGGTGAAGCAATAAATCAACACAGAATGGTTTTTATTGGGTGAGTATTATGCTAGTAATGAGAGCAGAATTACATTCCCTAAATTGAGAAATAAGGCTGTATTGAGTGCTTGAGCCAATTAAAATAGATAGAGGAGACCAGACATAATGTCTTATTATATTGCATATGTAGCACTTACTAAATGCAATTTCTTCAAATCTTGAAAGTAAAAAAGATACTGCTATTAGGCAAATTATTTGTTAAATCTAGTCAAGGTTTTTATTGAAATACAAACTAAATGCAAAGAGATTGCATTTACAGCAAGGTAAACACACACACACACACACACACACGGCGTGTATTTTATCAGCTCTTGAACACAAGTGAAAGTATAATTATATTCTAATGGATTTGCTAGAGCATTTATTGATCAATACCACTGAGTTTTGTATATACTAAATACTGTATGCAGTACCACACTCATGTGCTTGATTTGAGTGAAAAGAATATACTAATATACGTCATTTAAAAACATCAGGAAAGCCACTATGCCAGGTGAGAGTTTCAAAGCTTGCATACACATAGTCTATTTTCTTACTCTTCTGTCCTGATACAAACCCTATTCCTGGAGTATAATATCATCTTTCATGCGATTTCTCTAATTTTATGGCAGAAACCTTCCTAATGCTCATGTGAACTGTTTATTAAAATCATTTAACATCTTCTTTACAGGGAGTCTAAAATTATTAGCAATTTTCATTATATTTTGAGATAGAAATGTGAAAGACATTAAATTACTACAGATTACTGAAACTACATACAAAATGCACATTAAATAGACTCTAAAGAGTCTCAATTTTATTATAGGTGATACTATAATACCAAGACTTTTACAGATACATTTCACCTAATAATAAGTTGAAAGGGAAAATGTTTTATGTTAGTGAATATGGGATATGCAATAGACTTAAGGGAGCAAAGTATCAGCATGTGTGTACCTTTATTTGATTCATTGGCAGTGTTATATTGCTACCAGTGTGTCCTCCATATATAAAGTAACATGGGGAGACCAGGCCCACGTAAGGGAATCCAGCCTTGGATTTACACTTAGAGGATAGATCAGTAAATTAATGAGGGCATGTCAATGGTGAGTAAACAAGACTCTCTAGTCCTGAACAGATCTGAAGAAAATTACCCAGCAAAATAGATTCCTAGTGGTTTTTATGCTAAGCATTGCAATTTCAGTACTCATATGATACATAGAATGGAAATACTAAGCTCACCATTGATGCCTGAAATCACAAAAAAACATAAACCCTTATTTTTATCAATTTTTATGCCTGCATACATATCAGTTTAATGTATTTTCCATTTTGAACAAACACTTAGAAGACAGTGTGCCTCTCACGTTGTATTCTAACGGACGACAGGGGATCTCACATGAACTGTAGAATTTTATAAATAACAACTCTATTCTGACCACAGGTCTCAGCATCATCAGGGTACAGTCTCTTTATTAAGTCAAGCACTTTCAGTTCTACCCTGAAAGGAAGGCTTTTACGGCTTTTTTTTTTTTTTTGTGTGTGTGTGTGTGTGTGGTACAATCTGTTTACCAACATTTCTGTGCTTGCTCTTTGAAGGCCATTATTAGGTAAAATAAGGGTTGCTTGAATGAGAAGCTGTGACAGTTGATTCAATAATTGAGACAGCTCCTAACTGACTAATAAGCAGGTAGCAGAAACAACATGTTCAATGAAACTGTGGCAAACCGAACTGTGGCTGAGCAGGGACTATGCACAGCAAAGCCAAAAACTGACAATCTTTAGCAGCTTTTATGGCATGTTTATAGCTCAGCATCAACAAGCTGAGTGTGGGTTTCTGCATCTGTTTACTTCATGGTATGTGCTGCATTATATTGTGCAGCAGGTGTTATGGCTGTGTACTGTGCTGCACCTGCTATGGCTGCATGTTGGGAAGCAGGTATTTATGGTCATATATTGTGTTGCAGCTGTTATGGGTCTATGTTGTGTTGCAAGTGTTATGGCTGCTTCACAAAACTATGCTAGAGATTTGATCCAGCAGATACGGCCTATATAGGACTTCCTCTGACCCTTCCTATGAAATAGAGATATAAGCATTAAAAATAACATAAGGGAAAACCAAATGAGATGGAAAGTAAGCAAGCATACGGACACTGGATAGAATTAATATCCAACTGCAAGTGTCTTTTGATTCAGTAAGGACAGTAACCTATGTCCAAACTTTATTTCAATATAGACAGATAATGCAACATAGAAGAGGCTCACCCTACCCTACAACTAATCAGTGTCCTGGCCATCATACTATGTGAACCTTCCAACACTGGAGGGGTCATTGCCTAGGAGAGCACTGATTGGTGCAATCAGAGAAAGAGTTATGTTTTCTCACTACAACTGGCAATTAGTTCTCAAATGCAGGTATCTAGGCAGCATCTGGTAGAGTAATTTTAACACAATGGGCTTCTGTTGATAAATTCATCAAACAAAGAAACAAATACAAAAAATATCCTCCAAAAATATTACTATTGAACATCTAACGGGCAAAGAAAATTAAAAGAAATCTAGACATAGAGGCAAACACTATCTTTCATACTATCATAGATGATTTAAAAAGGATAATATAATTCACGCACTGTGTGTGTGTATGTGTCTGTGTGTTAGAGAGGTACAACACTGGATAGTTTACATGCTAGGCAAGTGCTTTACTATTGAGCTGTATGTTAGTGCATAAATTATGATTTTAAAATTACTTTCTGACTTATATGTGCTACTTATTATTCTGATGAAGAAAATGTTTCTCCTCTAAGAGATAAGATATTGCAGTATCTTGTTATTTGAACTCTCTTATATAAGAAATACCTTTATCTATTTTAGGTTTGTTCATTTTATTGTATGTGTGACTATTTTCTGTGCATGCATGTGCAAATTGTGTGTGTGTGTGTTTGTTGCCTAAAGAAATCAGAAGATGTCATTAAACGCCCTGGTACTGGGGTCATGAATGACTGCAAACCAGTATTTGAGTGAAAGGAATTGAACCCAGGTCCTATGCCAGAACTACAAGCGTTCTTAACTGAAGAGCCATCTCTCCAGTCCCTCTTTAAAATTTTTGTAAGGGGAGTGCAAAATACACTCCTAATGATAAACTATCTAATGAGAACCATTAAACACAGTTAAGCTTTTAAAACTAAAGATATAACTCAATTAAAACTTATTATTAGTAAAATTAATTTTAAGAATTATATTAAAATGAGTATTTGAATCTTTCAGAAACTACAGTTGTTATCATGCTTTAAAGAGGACAAAGAACAAAGTGTCCCTCTTAGTCCATGAGGCCTCTTAGAACATGGCCTCAGTGCTTAACAGTAGTCTCTGTGTCATGGCTGCTTCAAATTAAAAGCTCCCTTTAGTATTGTGTGGTGTTAATTACTGTATCTTTGCCAGTCCTAAAGAGTTGTTAAAAAAAGAGAGAAAGAGATCTTGAAAATTATTTACCCATCATGTCCAACTGTTTACATGCAACATCAAGATTCAAATGCACTGTGTTTTCTTTTAATAAGTCCTAGGGATCCATTGTTGTTCCTCTTGAACCTTGTCACAAATAAGTACATTGTCCATTGTGGGTACTACACAGTCAGTCAATGCTAGCAAATGACACTGAAGTTTTTAAACAGTTGTTTAGTGTGCTTACCATCTTGTATTTTCCTAATCTATTTCTGTTTCTTCAGGACAACTTGACTTTTATCAGTGAAGGAATTATCAGTACTTAGTCACAAATAATATACCACTTCACAGAAAAGCACATGGTAAATTTACATTTAGCCATAAATAAACTTACATTCATATCTCCCATTGACAACCAAAAATTGCCTCAACTTGATTAAATAAAGAATATCTGTAAATTATATTTTCTAGTAGATTATCTTATAAACATTAAATAATCTTTATATAAGGCTATCAACAATGAAGAGTAGTATATTTGTAAATTATTGTCAAATTGCAACAAAGTGTATTTGTATTGTATATGTAATATGGACTATGAATGATTAATGAGTTCATATGTTCTTGGTATGAAACCACAAGTAATTGCTTTGTAAACCCTGGATGATATGATCATCATGATTACCATAATTATCAATGTGATTTCTGTTGTTGACTGGTTGAAATTTTAATGTTGGATGCAATAACTGGCTATGTGTGCACATGCATGTGCACATGTGTGCCTGTGTAAAAGTCCTTGTACATATGGTTGGACATGTGTTTGGTGAACACTATATGCTTCCGTGTGGAGGTTAGGAAAGAACCTTGGTTGCTATAATTGTACTTCATGCTCATTTCATCTGTGTATTTATTTTGCCAATGTCTTGATGGCCTTAACTCATAATGGAGGCTAGGTTGAATGACCAGTGATCCTCAAGGTCTTGCTTGTGCTCCATGCACAAATTACTAGGAATAAAAGTCAACCCTAAATCTAAATTTATTTTTACATGCATTCTGGAAATAGAAATCAGGTCTTCATGTTCCAAGCAGGGTTTTTCCTGACTGAGCTCTCTTCCAAGTCCCACAAAAGACTTAAAGCTCTAGTTCTACAAAAGTGAACAAGAAAAAGATAATGGTTCCATGACAGTGATTTAAACTTTCAAATCTATAAGAGTATGACCCCACATATTTCACTACAGAAACATAAACACTATCTCTACCATATTGAAGTCCGAATATAGTTAAGAGGTCTATTTTGTCATTTAATTAGTACTCTGAGGTTAATGAAAATGTTAATTTAGGCAACACAAGTAAGATATTCTGTGGTAAGAGAATGGAAATTAATAAACGCATTACCACAGTAAAGTAGACATCAGCATGTATGAGTTTTCGGAGTTCATGATCTAAAGCACCTGGAAATAACGGCGCAGAGCTATTTTTGAAACCCGGGCTTCGGTATTTGTCAGAACTGCATTTTAACTTTGCAGCTTTCATATTACTTTATTAGCAGCTTCATATTTATTTCTATAAACACATATTTCAAGCAGTGGGTGGAAATTAAGGCAGCCAGATGGCAACATGAACTAAGTGACAGTAAAAATTTTCAGATACAAGTTCGCTTCTTTGGCTCCCTTCTGCACATGCAGGAAGCTAGGATATGATCAGGTTTATTTGTTTCTGTTAGGTAATGTTAAAGTTTGGGGTTTATCCCTGACGTTGGATAATTACTTAAGAGAGACTTTTGATAGATTCGGTGTAATCATATCATGATGAAGAGAGCATGCTTTACATAGGACTACATGTAGGTGGCCAAGGACCATCATCAACATCATTTTAATATATCTAGCAATGTTTCTAATTTGCAACTGAATTCAGAAAAAAAAGAATTATGTAAACCGGCACAGGTGCAAAAACAGTGGGTAGCACCACGCTGACAAATTAGCAGGCCAAAGAAGGAAGGACTAAAAATGTATAAACATGGAGTTATTGAAAGCGATATCCATCAGAAACTAATGAGAACAGAGAAGAAAGGAAACAGTCTTCATACTTGAACTTTTAGGAAGCTGAGAAAGTCTATCTCTACCCTGGAAACACATGCGCGGCCTGAAAGCACGTAACTAGGACTCTAGTTGCACTTCAGTACATTGTCATGGGGAAGTTGTACGTTTTCTGGGTTTATGATTTCTCTTCTCTAAAGCAGTTGGAAGACTATATGAGTCAGTGGATAAGCATGAGGTATGAATGAGATAACATGCTTAACGGAGCCGAGACACAAATCACCAGTTCCATTCAGTAGAAGTATTTGCATCTTAACATAATATGCAAAACAGTAGAAACAACACTGAAAATCCCTCTCTACTTACTAATTATTTGCATGGCTTTAACTGAGTTTAAAGTCTCCAAGAATAAAGACATTTCTCAATTTCTGACGTAGTCAGATACAGTCATGTGATTGACTGTAGGTAATAAGATATTAGCAAAAACAATGTGTCGTATTTTGAGTTATTTTCTTAAAAGCACAGTGATAACTGATCCTTTCTTTGCCTCTTTCTCTTCCTACCATCTGGTGTGTAGGCATGAAACCTAGTGCTTGAGCTGTAATCATGGCCATTGAACACATTTATGCATTGAGCATGGCAGAAAAACTCAAGATGAAGGCTTGGTTTCTGCAAACTTAAAGAGACTTTTAAACAGACAGAGACCCATACATCAAACTGAAAAATTAAATAGAACACCCATAGCTTTACCCATCCTGCATTACTGTTGCTGCCTATGACTAATTAGCCCATTACTGTGAATCATAGTCATAGTCACTGTTCTTATAGTAATAGCTTCTGCTGCAGGAAAGAAGAGAACTTGACTAAGCTGACCTAAGCCTTGTCCTTATTCTTTTGGAAATAAGCTATGCCCCTGTTCCTTGCCATGTATTTTGGAACCTGTATTGATGGCTTGTTGTAAAAGCATTATCAAAGAACTGATTTAAAACCCATCGCATTCAAATCTTCAGAAGAAGCTCTCAAGAAATTAATTTTTTTTTCTTCACAATAAGGCTGCTTACAGTCTCCATTTCCCTCACTGGATCTCTGAGTGAATAAAGTTTATATATTTTCTGTGCTAATTTATCGTTACGATTCCTTCAATGAGGCATCTGTATAAAACATGTCAGTATTGAGGATATTTGAAGTAATGAAGAAAATTTTAAAATAAAACTATTAAATGAGGAACATTCTATCAAGACATTTAAGGGATTAGTAGAAATTATTGTATTGGCAATATGCCATTAAAATTTTCTTAAAAGTTATTATTAGTTTCTTGAGAGTTTCTTACAAAAATGTTTGACCATCATCTCCCCTTCTCCAACTCTTTCTATCTGTACCCCTTCCCTTTACTTATCCAACTTTTTATCTTTTTTTAAATTGAGTACCAATTTATACCTCCCAAATATTGATTGACGAGGGAGACTACAGAGTGAGAAGGTGCATAGCTGCAGAAAGCAAATAAAACGGTAGTTTTAGGGTGTTCTTGTAGCATTATTTCTAGATATTTTCCCTTTAAAATAAGGTCAGCCTTGAAAGTTAATGTGCAGATGCCGAGTGGAAGAAAGTATCATTTAACTTTATAGAGAGTCATTTTGGCTAGTTTCTAAGATAATAGAAGTGCATGCAATCTCCAACAGTTTATTTAAACAAATCTGTAAACAACCAAATAGAAAAAACCATATATTTTAGTATGGAAGAAAATGAGAATATTATTGGAATTTTAGAATCTAAAGGACAAGAAAGCAATCAGTAAGTATACATCTACCTAAGCAGCTGGGGTTGGACGCTTTAGAGACACAGTATCTGTAGGACTTTCTGCAGCTTTTAATTTATTCAAGTCATAGGCAAACACCCTGATTCTCAAGAAAGACTCCTTCATCCCACTACCATGAGAAACTGTGGCATTGCTTAGAAAAGAGCAAACAAGCAGCCCTGGGGGACTAAAATGAAACCTTCAATTAAATAACTTTAAAAAATAACACTATACACGCAGGTATTGATATTGCAGAAGTGAGTCACACTTCGCTTGCCTCTTCAGTATGCCTTTTGTGCCTCTTTGCTCTTCATCTCCTTATTTCCATCGCATCTGCTTCATTTGGGGCATTGTGTAGCAGGTCTTTTCTGCTGTAGACCTTCATAAGCCCCACCCAGCAGGTTCTGCTGACACTTTGCTGTTTCCTGTCATGGAAACGCAGTTCATCTTCAAGCTTTAGCGCACATTTCCCAGCCTATTTACTCCTTATTTTCTTTTACTGCACCTGTCTGACTATTTTCCCACTCTACAGAACATTGCAGTTTGATCATCTCATTTTCTCTTCATTGCTCTCCCAGAGCCTGGAGCAGTGGCTTCAAATGATGCCAGCTGAATAAGTGAAAAACAAAAGTCCTTGCACTTGCCCTTTGCTTAACTTTTGAAAAAGCTTAGTTTTAATCTAAACTCCCTTTTTATATGTTGATAGAATAAATATGTTTTGTGCACAGTCATCAATTATGTTACACAAAGTATTGATTTTATTTAATCAGTATTAAATCAAACTTTATCATTGTGATGGTGTTCAGGTATAGTTACTCTTCAGTGTTTGTGATGGTCAGTGTTACTTGTCAATTTTGCAGAACGTAGTGGGCCTGTGTACATGGCTATGGTAATTATCCTGATAGCCAATAATATTTTTAGTTAGAGAATCCTACATTGTGAGCTGAGCATCAGTGTGTATGTTGCTTCAAGTCGCTACTTCCTTGAGGAGGGTTTGTATCTTTAACTGTGAAAGTGCATACGCCTTTCCTCCCTTAATGTGCTTATTTCTGAGCATTTTATCATAGCAATAGAGAAAGACATTAAAACAGGGTATATGGAGGATTGATTACAACTATACTGAAATCTACCAATATGTAACTCCTTTCTAACAAGTGGAATACTCTACAGTCTTTTGCATGTAACTTATCACATCTTCCTGTCACTTTAAATCACGTTTATATTAGTTATAATACATTGTCCAATAAATATATTTTGTGAATAGTTGCTATGTTGTATCCCTTACAGAGAAACAATAATAAAATGTGGATGTGCTGTTTGAATTTTTCCCATAAATTTCCAGATTTTGGTTGATATACTTCTTGCATACAGAGATAACCAACTGCATAAAAACAATGTATTGACCACATCCAACTTTCCCCTACTGAGCCAGTTCCTGCCTATTCTTCTCCAGCATCTACTTTTCAAGTCTGCTTGGCATCCCTTATATGCACCCTGCCTAAACCCCAGATATACTCTATATCACACATCCAGTGCCAAAACCAAGTGTGACCACCTCTACCTCCAAAGCAATCAACCTCTAGGCTTCTGTGTCTACCCTCCCTGTCTGCCCTTCTAATCCACTGGTACTTTCCAAAGCATATTCAATGTCTCCATTCAGCCAGATCTGTATACACGTACATCACACCTGAACCATAGTACACATGCTACACAGAAATCCACTACCCTCTGTCTACTTGACTCCATTCCAATCCCTCAGCCTAATCCACCCTGATACCCTCTCTTCTTCTTCAACCTTCTCTCTCCATGTCAGAAACAGACATATCAAATGAAGTCATTATACTCAAGTCTCTTCTTAAAAATGCAAACAATATAATAGCTCAATCCAGTATTTCTCCTCTGTACCCACTAGTCCTTTAGAAATGTTTCCCAATGAGCATTACTGAAATGTAGCCCAGAACTTAGAATTTAAAAGAAAAAAATCATAAACACAAATAAAGAATTAAGTAGATTAAAGAAGACACAAAAAATCTCAATAAAATTAAAAAGAAAAGACTCAATGAAAAAAAAAGTTACATAGAAAAGGAAAACCTATCATGATAACAACTGATTTTGCAGTGGAAAATTTATAAGTCAGAGAGCAGGAAACAATGGATTCCAAGTCCTGTAGACAATGAGAGTCAACCTAGACTCCTATACCCAACTAGACTACATGCTGCAGTTAAAAGAGAAAGAAAAATTTTATAGGATATAAACAGTCTAAAAAAAATTAACTAACACATCTAACCTAGAGAAAACTAAGCAAAAGAAAACAAGCAACAACAAAAAACAATCAACCAAACAAGAAGCAATATTTTTGCCAGAAGAAATGAATGAGCACAGCCAACAGACTGTGGAAAGAAGCATGAAACCCGAAGCCAAAATTACCAAAACACAAAGTTCCACCAAAAACACAAACAACAATACCAAATATAAACAACAGAGTTCTGTAATTAACAAGCACATTTCAACAATGAATTTACATATTAATGGTCTCAACTCTCCAAACAAAAGGTACAGCCTGAGTGAATGGATCAAGACACAACATGTATCTATATTTGTCTATTCAGATCACATCTTAGCTTTAAATGTAGGTAGAGCATTGAGTAAAGGAATAGACAAAGTACTCTAAGCAAATAAAAACAGGAAGTAAGCAAACATCATTATCCCAATATCTGACCAAATAGAATTTAAACTGAAAATAATAAGAAAAGATAAAGAGGAACACTTCATTTGAATGAAGAGAAGAGTTAACTGAGAAAATATTGCTATCCTAATATATACAATATAATAAAATTTAAAAATGTACTATTGTATTTAAATACAAATTAGATTAATCAATTAATAATAGATGATTTCAATAATCTACTTCCTGCAACAGACAAGTCTTCTGAATAAAAAGAGGAAAAAAATACCAGAAATAAATGGCATCATACATCAAATGTTCTTTTTTTTAAATACTTATTTATTTATTATGTATACAATATTCTGTTGTGTGTATGCCTGCAGGCCAGAAGAGGGCACCAGACTTCATTACAGATGGTTGTGAGCCACCATGTGGTTGCTGGGAATTGAACTCAAGACCTTTGGAAGAGCAGGTAATGCTCTTAACCTCTGAGCCATCTCTCCAGCCCCCATCAAATGTTCTTAACACCTGTCTACACCCTTGAATCAAAAAATACTTATTCTGCTCAGCAGCACATGAAATGTTCTCTAAAATATTTCACATTCTGGGACACAAAACAAATCTTTACAAATTCAGAAAGTCTGAAATGGTTCCATGTAAAATAAGCTAAAATTTACAGCAAATAATCCTCTATTATGCAAAAACTCATGGATATTAAATAAATTTTATGTTTCTTTCTTTTTTTTTTTTTTTTTGTTAAAAACAAGCTTTATCTGTGTAGCATGCCTGGCTGTACTGGAACTCACTCTGTAGACCAGGCTGGGCTTGAACTCAGAAGGCCTTCCTGGCTCTGCCTCCTGAGTGCTGGGATTAAAGACGTGTGCCACCACCACCTCGGTAAACAAATCATTATTGAATAATAAAAGGATTAAAAATCAAAGCAATAATAATAATAATAATTTTGGAACTAAAGGAAAATGAAAACACAGATCAGTAGAATATCACAAATATACTGAAAGCAGTTCTAAAAGGGAAATTTATAGCTATATGTGTCTACATTAAAAAACAGAATTATCAAGAATAAATATCTTAATTATGTACCTTAAAATAAAATAAGACAAGCCAGATTCAAACCCAGTTATCAGAAAGAAATAATAAAAATCAGGGGAGAAATTAATGAAATGGAAACAAGATAGTTAAGCAAACCATAAACTAACCTAAGAACTGGCTCTTTGGGAAGATAAACAATACTGACAGACCCATGGTCCACTAAACAAAACAAAAAGAGAGGACCCAAATTAATAGAATCAGAAATTATCAAAAAATTGACATATATAAAAGAATTTCAAAATATTATTAGGGAATATTTTAACAGATGATTAACTAGAATTTCAGCCAAACTACTAAAATAGGCAAGATGAAATTGATCTATAATATTCAAAAAGATTGAAACAACAATAGAACTTTTCCAATTAAAATATTCCAGAGCCAGACTGAATCACAGAAAAATTGTACCAGATTTTCAGAGAAGGTCTATATCCAATCTTTTTAAACTATTAAGAAAAAACAATTTTTTTAAAAAAAAGAAGGGAGGAAGAAGGGAGTGAAAGAAAGAAAACAAGAAACAAACAATCAATCAAACAAAAGTTTTTCCCATATTCTCTATGAAGTCAGTTCCACTCTAAGACTAAAGCCAGGTAAAGACACAACAGAGAAGCAAAACTAAAGACCAATGTCCCTAATGAACTTATTCTCAAACGCTCAATAGCACAACTGTGAGAAAAATACAGAGATACATTAGAAAGATGATACATCATGACTAAGTTGTTTTTTTTTCTTGAAATGCATGAAGAATGTTTCACAAAACAAAGCAATAAATTGTAATGACCGAAAACACACAATATCTCACTAGATAGAGAAAAACACTTTGATATCCATTATACCTTTATATTAAAATCCCTAGAGAGCAGGGCAGTGGTGGCTCATACCTTTAATCCTAGCACTCAGGAGGCAGAGGCAGGCAGATTTATGTGAGTCAAGGCCAGTCTGATCTACAAGAGCTAGTTTCAGGACAGACTGCAAAGCTAGAGAGGAACCCTGTTTTGAACCCCCCCCCCAAATAAAAAAAACCCAAACAAACAAAAGAAACCCTAAAGAATGTAGGACTATAGGGAATGTAATGAAAACTATATGTGGGAAACCAATAACCAATAATATCCTACTTGAAACAATTCCCATGAAGTCAGGAAAGATACAAGGATATCCATAATATCCATTCCTTCCTAATAATGTACTTGAAACAATAGCTGGAAAAATGAGGCAAGAGAATGAAATTGAAGGACACAACAGAAAAGGGGGAAGTCAAACTATGTATATTGCAGTAACATACAATAGACATCCTAAAGATTGCACTTTCAAACTCATAGCAGATATTAAAATTTTCAGCAATGTGGCAGGATACAGAATCACTTTGCACAAATCAATAGGTCTTTTATGCATACACATGTATATATACACTCACGCATTTATAGATGATGAGATGATGGCACATTCCCATTCACAGTACTCCCAAAGAAAACATAGTTAGCAATAACCCAGCCAAGTATCTGAAGGACATCTAAAATGAAAACCTTAAATCTCTGAAAAAAAGATATAAAAACACTAGAATATGGAAAAACATGCCAAGCTTATAAAGAAATAGAATTGATGCCGGGCGGTGGTGGCGCACGCCTTTAATCCCAGCACTCGGGAGGCAGAGGCAGGCGGATCTCTGTGAGTTCGAGACCAGCCTGGTCTACAAGAGCTAGTTCCAAGACAGGCTCCAAAACCACAGAGAAACCCTGTTTCGAAAAAAAAAAAAAAAAAAAAAAAAAAAAAAGAAATAGAATTGATGTGAGAATGACCATTTTAACAAAGTATATTCATGCATTTAATATAATTCAAATCAAAATAATCATTTTATTCCTCATAGAAATGAAAAACCTATTATAAAGTTTATATGGACACAGGAAAGACTTCAGTTAACCAAAACAATCTTCAGCCAAAAATAAAAGTGCTAGAAGGAGAGTAACATTCCAGATCTGAATAATGTCATAGAATCAAAACGACATTGTCTGGAACATAAATACACATGTAGAGTAATATAACAAGATGCAAGGCCTTAGCATGGGTGTGTGTAGCTTTAGCCAGTTATTATTTGACAAAGGTGCCAAAAAGATAAGGTGGAGAAAAGAAAGGGTTTTACATAAACGGTGCTGGGAAAATTGATATTCACATGCAGAGGAATAAATTAGACCATGAACAAAAGTTAACTCCTAATGAATCAAAGACCTAAATGCAAAACGTGAAGCACCTAAACTGCTAAGAAGGGAAACACAGGCAATATTCAGTGCCCAAAATGATGTAGGTGTAAAAAAGAACCCCATTTGTTCAATAATTAAGGCCAACCGATGGTAGGTGGGAATTAATAAATCTGAAAACATCCTACAAGGCTAAAGGAAAAACCATCAGTTGTTGAGGAAACCCACATCCTGCATCGAATCTTTGTCAGGTATACATTTAACACAGGTTTATTATCCAGAATATATAATGAACTAAATAAAGAAGAATGACCCATTCAAAAACAGACCAGAGACCTGAAGAGGATTCTAAAAGGAAATAAAAACAGGTAAGAAATAATCTCAAAAAATGATCATTTCTCCTCGCAATTGGGGAAACGCAAATCAAAACAATATGTAATTTTATTTTATACTAGCCAAAATAGCAAAGATCAGCAAAACAAGAGACAACAAATGCGGGAGGCACTGTGGGAAAATGACACTTACTCACTGTGGGCGGGACTGCAAACTGGTCTAGACACTTCAAATCCTTGGATAGAATTCTCAAAAAGCTAAAGATAAATCTACCATATGAACCAGTTACACCACTCCCTGGCGTTTACCCAAATAACTCGACGTCCTATTCCACAGATATTTGCTCAAACCTGCTTCTTGCTGCTCTGCTAACAGTAACTATGAAATGAAAACAACCTAGGTTTCTCTCAGCTGAAATATGGATCATGAAAATGTGATACATATACACTATGGAGTAATGTTCATCTGTGATGAAAATGAAATCATGAATTTTGCAGATAGACAAAACTATAAAAGATCATATTTGCTGTGGGACAATGGTCTATACCCAGTCTCTTATATCTTAAATAAATGCTGATTGGCCAGTAGCCAGGCAGGAAGTATAGGCAGGGCGGCCAGGGAGGAAGTAGAGGTGGGGCAATGAAAATTCTGGGAAGATGGAAGTGCAGTCTGTAGTCGTGACCTAGCCTCAGAGGAAGCAAGATGTGACTGCCTCGCCAAAAAAGGTACCAAGCTACCTTGACTAACTCAGATAAGAATTATGGGCTAATGCAAATTATAAGAATTAATCAGAAATTTTATCTCAATGGTCATAGCACATCCCTTGGGTAAATGATAAGGACAAAGACAACACAGCTGCTTTTGCACTTGTGAGATTACAAACAGGAGCAACAGTTTCCAGGGTGAGTGGTCCCACAGGTCACGCCTGAATGGGATCCTCCTCCATCAGAGAATCAGAGAATCATTCCTCTGGTGGGCTGACGTCTGCTCCAACTCCCACAGCCTCCAACAGTTGCCCAAGAGACACCTATAAACGGCCACTGCCATTGCCTCTGTTGCCATCACAGTGATCTTGGACACCCATTTGCGTGCTGTGAATATGTTTTATTACCATTGATTAATAATAACCCAGAACTGACCTATGGTAGGGCAGAAAATGCCTAGGCGATGAAGCCAAACTGAATAAAGAGGGAAAGAAGGTGGATCAAAGGAGAAGCAAGAAGCCACTGGAGAAGCAAGATGTGGGGTAATAAGCCACGATCCTCATGATAAATATAAACTAGTAGAAATGGGTTAATTTAAGTAGTAAGAAATAGTTAATAATAAGCCTGAACTAATGGGCCAAACACTATGTAATTAACATTAAGCCTCTGAATGGTCCTTTTAAAAGAGACAGCAGGGCCAGGCAGAATGAGAAACTTCTGGTTACATCATAAAAAAATAAAGATACCATACATTTCAGGCTCATGATCCAGATGCCCCTGAACAGTAATTAACCTGAGAGCCTCTTCTCCAAGGTTTAGCTGTCAGGGTACCAGAAGGCAAATGCATGCTTCCTACAGAGTGATACAATCAGAAGTTCCACCTAGCTATATTGCTTATGAACCACAAAAAAATATTAGCACTGCACAACCCTAAGTGTGCAGTAGAAGCACACAAGCCTTGCTACTAACCAACAGCTCTGTAACTGTACTTAAGGGTAACTCAACAAGAGGGGTGTCATGGCTGGTACTGAAAACCCAAACCAGCTATCCCGGATAGAGAAGTTATGGATCTCAGAGAAGAATCTAATACCACTACTTTACTAAACCAGCATAATCCCTGACAGTAATCTCAACAATTCTTGTTAACCACAGGTAACCTTTATCAAGTATACTTTTTTTTTCTGTAAATCATTACAGAGAACCACACGCAATCAAGATACAGAGTTTTAGAGTTCAGTCTCTCAGTGAATACTTTTCCACTATAACTTCTGCTCTTAAACTTGGAGATCATTTTGGAAGTGGAATTTAAGATTGTAAGAGACCGAAATAGGTACTAAGAAATATTAATGGCCAATGATTGTTGATTCCTATTTTATTGTTGGTGTGTGTGTATTTGTGTATGCTTCCATTCTTTGATTTTGCTGATGTGATATTATTTCCTCTGTCTTCATGGGTGTAATTATACCAATGGTTTCAATTCCCCAATAAAAAGATACATAATAACAGTATGGATACAAAAACAGGATCCATCCTTTTGCTGCATCCAAGAAACACACTTCAACGTCAAGGATAGACATTACCTCACAATAAGGGTTGGAAAAAGATATTCCAAGTGAACAGACCTAAGAAGCAAGCTGGTATAGCAATTATAATATCTAACAGAATATTCTTCAAACTAAAACTAGTCAAAATAGATAGGGAAGGACACACACACACTCAAAGAGACAGAAACACAGCAAGTTTGCTGAGCAATTGTGTTTCCTAGTAATGTCAGAAGCTACATCCATGACGTGTTACCAACATGACTGCCTAAAATTGAGCTGAACAAGGCCACACCAATAGACATGATGAAGTAGACACTGAAAACCCACAAGACCTCAGTCTTACAAAAATAACTATATGCATCTAAAAAAAACTGTACATACACACACACACATGCACACAGACACTCACGGACACACATGCACACACACACACAACACACACACACACGGGGTAACAATTAATGAACACAGAGGCTATGAATTTTAAAGAGTAATGAGGTGGTATATGAAAAGGATTAGAGGGAAGAATTGGGAAATGATTTAACTGTTAAAGATCTCAAAAAAATTAAGAAATACTTAAAACAGCAGGGTCTATTTTTAAGGAGCCAGGAATGCAGTAGATCTTTTACTTAAAGCAGTGTTAGTTTTAATATTCGTTTTTTTTTTTTAAAAAAAGGATAGTAGTATTTTTAACAAACACCCACAAGGAAGTCTGTTTACAGTTTGACACACTGTTTCCTTCCAAGATCCTGAAGTGTGCAATTTCCCTTTCTTGTTTGGCTTAGAAGAAACAGGTAGGCAGATGTGTGAAATAATATTCTCAAAATAATTTTCTACAAAGATAAACTTTAAATGCTCACTCTCTGCATATCAAATGGCTATCAGATTTAAGTTAAAGTGTGAATCATAGCTATTAAATAAATTATAATGAACATGTGAATTATTTATTATTCAACAGTGAAGGCTTAAAATTAATACAAAATAATTTATATTTATTAAAAGTTGTTAATCAATAAATAATTGCATATAACATATATTCTTTAGACTCACAATTTTATCTTGCTTTTGATTATTTTAAAATATATGTCATACAGCTGACCCGAGCTAGTGGGAGCTCACAGATTCTGGATTGACATTTGGGGAACCCACATGGGACTAACCTAAGCTCTCTGAATATGGGTGACAGTTATGTGGCTTGATCTCTTGTGGGGACACTAGCAGTGGGACCAAGACTTATTCTAGGTGTATGAACTGATTCTTTGGAGCCCATTCCCTATCGTGTGATACCTAGCTCAGCTTTGATACAGGGTGGAATAGCTTGGTCCTGCCTCAGCCTGCTATTCCAGACTTTAACTCCCCAAGAGAGGCTTTACCTTGCCTGATGAGTAGATGGAGATGAAATGGGAAGAGTTGAGGAGTGTGAAAAGGTAAGGGAGAGGGAACTGGGGCTAGTCTGTAAAATTAAATTTATTAGAAATAATATATATTATAATATAATAAATATATATGCCATAAAAAGACTTCTTGTATAATCAGAACAAATGCTGCAAGTCAGGTAGTATAAAATAGAAAATCCAATCGAATCTACATAAAATAATTTATTTGAATTAAATTAAAAATAATATCAATAAAACATTCTTTAATACTATGTTTCAAATTGAGTAAATATTTTATAATTAATCATAAAACTCTCTGAACTATAAAATTGACATACAAGTATTTGGTAAATATATAATAACCATAAAATAAGCGGCATAGGCTCTGTAAATGGCACAGTAGTTAAAGTTTTCACCTAGCAAGCAAGAAGGATGGATTTCAAAAAACAAGAACCCACATCCATGCCAGGTGAATATTGAGATCTGATTGTAATTGTAGGGGGATGTGTACCAGATATTGGGATCACTATAGCAAGTGGCTAGTAGAAGAAGCCTTATTGATGAGTGCGGGTCTAATTGAGGGATCCTGTCTCAACAAATAAAGTAGAATAATGATTAAAGATGATTACAGATTTGACCTTGGCCCCACAAATCTATGTACCCACACACATAGGAAAATGGGAGAAAGTTTGGAAAAATAATACGTTGTTTTTCTCCAAAATATTTGTCTATAAGAAAGACACTGAGATACCTTGGTTATCTTGGTGTATTAAATTTTACCTACTTTCTAATAATTAATTAATGTAACATTTACCAGCCAAGAAAAACCTCAAGAAAATAAAACAATATGTGATGGCTTGGATGTGAACTCTCCTTTACGAACTCATGGATATAAATGTGTTTTCCCTGCTTATTATACTGTTGGTGGTGAGTAATCAGCTTTTGTTTTTGTTTCTGTTCTCATCTAAGCTTTTTGCTTCCATATCTTCCCAAATGTGAATAAACTACTCTGAAAATTCGCCATCAACACCGACCAAACTATCACGGTGATAATCCCTTGTCATTATGGACAGCAGCAGCATCTAGGAGACAAAATAAGTCTCTCTGTCCTTTAGTTGCTTTTATCAGACATTTTGTCGCAGCAAGAAAGTTAAATATTATCCGGGATCATTGTGACATGGTGTGAAGTTCTGGATTGAAAATCAGAATATTTGAAATATGACTTTGAAAAAAATGTCAAACACAGATTGATCAATTTAACTAGTATAATCAAGCTGGAAAATATTATAAGATTTATTTCTTAGAAAGGTCTCTCTGTAATTATATCATCTAGTAGTCTATACACTTTGTAAAACCAGCCTAATGGAAACACTGAGTGAATTAGCTGTTCCAAGAAACTGCTGCATGACTAGAAAAGTTTGAGTAAGGCCTTCCAAGCTTCTTTCTCTTTAAAGATGGTGACTCACACTAAATGCATGATTGAAAGAGGGGGAAATTTCAGCATAATGTCTTTGGAAAGCAGTGGGTCCTCTAGCATACTTAACAACACGCTTTATTTTGAAGATAATGGGAACATTATAAGTAGTTTGAGTCTTTTGTCTGTGAACTCCCACCAGTGGCTCTTTTAAGTCACTATGGTTTTCAGCTCCTGATTCCTGCAGAGACCATATCTCATCTGATGCTCCATCAGCAGTGCCTCAGGCTTAATGGGATCTGTGTGCTATCCATGGTAATGCTCTCAGTGAGAAATCTTCTAACTTTAGGTGATCTCCCTTAGGGACACGGTTTTGATCAGTTTTTCAAATAAAGTCTCTTCTTTTTGAAAATTTGAACACATTGATACCTGTTCATTTGTCTGCATCAGTTGATACAATGAGCTCCATTTCATCTGGTAGAACACTATTTCCCCAACAATTTCAGAAAACAATGTATCACAAACTCTTCAATTGCCATGGTCTCTCCTAACGTTGCCATATATCAGTCATTAGCTTCTGTTCAAGACAGTGGTCATAAGTTCACAGATGTCACCTATAGTGACCTACACCACACACACACACACACACACACACACACACACACACACACACACCACAAAGTAAATAAATGCATAAATAGTATCTCTGGTGGACTATCAGATTGGGCATGGAAGTTGTTTCCTCAAATATGCCATCGTTATGCATTAGGCATTTGTAGATTATTTAGTTGACAAGTTATCAACTAAAAAAAAAAATCCCCATTGTAATACCTTCTCCACTGTAAATGTGTCTAGCAGACTCTGTTACTTGGTCAGCACACATAGGAGCCAGGAGCATTCTGAACAGCTGCAGAAGAACATAGAGAAAAGTTCTTCAAATTTGGAGCTTAATGTACTTAGAATAATGAAACATTATCCATCGGCTTCTATGGCAACAAATGATATGTTACAGTTTATAGGCTGGAATGGTCAACTGCAGATGGGAAAAAAAACATCAAATAGGACAGCATATTTTCTTCCTATGTATGAGCTCATAAGAGGGAAGTTAAAATCAAAGAGAATTCGAATATATAGAACATCATCTAAGATGCTGAAATTTATAAACCATACATGGGTGAAAAGAACTATTTTTTACAGTATGAAACTACACTTTCTTATTTGAAAATACAACTTTTGTTGTATTGTTGATTGACAATTTTATACATGTATAAAATACATTCATGTCACAACCATCCCCGTATCATCTTGTATTTCCCCTCCTATACCCAACAACACTTCCCCTCCCACAATGTCTCCATTCCACTGTCAAATCTATCAGCTTTGGTTTTGATTCATGATGCACTGGGTTTAAACATGGCTCCCTCCATGGTCATTGGCGTGAGGCTACCCACGGAACAACAATTTAATTAATGATGATTACATCACTGTTAATTACAGAAAACTTCACAAGCAGAGACAATAGTACCGGGAACTTTCTTGTATCTAGGTTCAAAAAGTAACATTTAGTAAATACGGTTTTAGTATACGTAAAGATATAGTCCTATTTCTTGTCTATTCCAAGAAATACATATATATATATATGTATATATATATATATACACACACACCAAATGATAACAATAGGAAAAAACAAGCCACATATGTAAGTTATTCATGTAGGGCTCTCAGAAATGACTTTATATTGTGAAAACTTCAGTTTGTTGAACACATTATGTTTTTTTAGGTGACTTCAAGATAAAGATCAATTGACAGCTGAATAATTATGTTCTTAATAGTATCATCCCCTTTGTCAAGCTTGTGAAGTTTTTTATTTTGATTTGAAGCTTGAAATAGAGGTAGTCTTTGTTCTTTCAAGTTTTCCAAAGAATCCTTAATGGGATTGTGCAGGTGAATTTAAAGGCCTAGATAAAACATGACCTAATTTCAAATGCCTACTTCGCAACTTTAAGCCTCAAATTGCATGTTGTGCCCCAGAAACAGAAAACCCTGAGTTTGATGCTTTGCCACATTTAATGCTTTAAACTAAGAAAAACTTAGGTTTTTCTGACCTCCGGTACCACTCTTCCCATTCCCTATGCACCCTTTGCCCCATGAATTCCTGGAAAGGATAATTCACTGAATCACTCCTCCTACCTAAACACTAGTACCTTAGAAGAATAATTCATTGGAAGAAAGAGTAGACTGATTTAAAGATTCTAGATGACCATTGTCTGTGACTACTGTATATCATAAAATCTAATCTTGACTCCCTAAAATTAAATACTCTTAGCAAAATTTAAAGTTATCTATAGATGTAACTCAATCACGTTTGAATCCTTAGCTTTTTGTGACTTTCATACATTACATTTTATTAAATTTGGATGCCCATTTTTTTCTGTCAATCTCTCCACTGTTGAATTATTTTGTAAACTCAAATTAGTAAATATTCAAATATTTCTGTCATTTAAAGTTGAATATTTAAAGAAATATTAGAAATATGAAAATGATTAACTGCAAAACTACTTCTGAACTATTCTGAATCTATTGTGTTCTTTGAGCTTCAATGATTCCTTGTCCTCTACTCTTCTCTATGCTCTCTGCCAATTGCAACAACAGAAAGAATAGCACGTATGGATAGCCTTCAAGTTACTTACTTTGGGTTAGTTGATCAATATAAAAATTGGATTATAACAGAGAAGGAAATGAAGTCAAAGATTTATTCAAGACATTCCTCAGTTCTCTACGGGAAGAACAAGAAGTTTCTCCAGACACAGTATATATATTATATAAATATATTTGTAGACTTATGTCAACGGGAATTGTTATGGAAATAAAACAGAAAATGTTGGCCTAGATTCTACAGCAAAGATACCATTTGCTTTATTTATGTGGGGCACTTGATGAACATTTATTTCCAAGAGCAAACATTCTTAAGTTTCTAGGTTTTTCAATGACACAAAATGAAAACCTTGATCATGTTCATGCCAAAACTGTCACTTTACATATGCAAATAGTATTCTCAACTTGCCACACGGAGTATTAGAACCACCTTGCTGACTTAGAACAGACTTTAAAAGTATAGAGCGGTGCTTTGCTGTCTACTAGCATTCTCTTGCTTTAATGATCAAAGTTGTAATCTTAACATCATTGATTGTAGATTACAAACCAAAGCATTGCTTATTTACTGTAGCAGTCATGAGAAAACAAGAGGGTTTGGAAAAAAAAGTCCCTGGAAGAACATTAACAAAGGAGAGTGTATGTTTGGGTAACAGTGTGGAGACAGATGGTCATTGTTCAAGGCATCTCTGAAGGTTTTGGAAAGTTTTGACTATTCTTTGTAGCGTACTGCATCACCTGGAGTTCTGTACTCTTAGAGGATAATGTGCTTCATTTCATTGTCAATAGTAATGACTATGATAGAAGAAAAAAGATGAAATAGAGAGGAGATGAGGCTATGAGAGAAAGAAGAGAAAAAAATTGAGGAGTATCAAAAGGGACTGTAGAGTATTATGAGAAGAGATTGTGCCACTAGCTGACCATGCAATTTCTGGTGTATTATAGCATCATTGTGCTATCTGTGTTTCTAAAAATTTTATGCTCACTAACTGCCTTCCAACAGTTTACACTGAAGGAGAAAATTAATGCAGAGTTGCTTATATAACAGGCATTCAATCAATAGTAACTGATTATTATACACATATTCCAAAGTGCAATATTCTTTCTACATTTCAAAACAACAAATTTAGAATTAAAAATAAAATTGTAAAAGTCATCTCGTTAGTTAATAATTATAATTCATGATTTTTATTTTATCTGTGGCTATGACAAAGGTAAATGTTCAATGTTCATGATTTTGAATTTGAACACAAGTATAGAATATCTTTTTCAAATGAACATGTAGAAATTTACATAAAATAGATCTACTGCCTCGTTATGCCTGTGTCTCCACATACCATGATCCACACCTAGCCATCACCATTTTATCCTTGCACAATCCTGATAATGATGAGGGGCTTTCTGTCTTCCTCATGTAACCAACATTTGGATAACATAATTGGAGAACTCCGTTGCTATGGTGAGTATCACTCTGGAAGCACTCTTATGTTATAAAATCACATAGCCTCTCATCAGTATCATGAAAATTTCTCAGTACAAGCCAGCACATTGGTGATCAAGCATTGACAAAAACACCCATTATAAATGCCTATCTTCTGCCCTGTCAGTATCTGAATTTATTAGTTTCAAGTTCCTCTGAAGGAAAGAGAAGTTATGAGTACTGGTGCCACTCTCTGTATTAGAGTCTTGGATGCTTGGTTTTCTTGAGTTTTATGCTCTTTGGATGTTTATTTGAGCAAATGTTAAAGACCTCACAGAAGAACACTTTTGAGCCAGCTTAGTTTTAATAGTTTTGTTCCTTCAAGTGGCTAAGCCATTCCCGTCTGCTCTCGTAAGCTCCTTGACAAAGGTTCAGTTTGCTGTTTGACTCTTGAGCATCAAAGGTGCCTACAAACAGGAATTTGATGCTGCTGTGGGTCGTTTCTCTGGCAGCATAGCCAGTGAATAAGGAGAGACATTAATATGTCCTAAAGTTGCCTGCTTAGTCTGTGCTTAACTGGACATGTGTTTTGAAAAGACAGTTGCTCATATCCAAAGTGTGCATGAGATGAGGCAGGCTGTGTTTACATGTGCATGGGAAATCAGGGAGTGTAGTCACTAAATTACTTCCCTAAAGCCTGTAAGTTTTCAGCTCAGGCTGGAAGGTATGCCGTGGTATGTTGATTAGGATATTCAGGCTGAGGCATATTGTGTTTTTGAACATCATAAAAGAACTCTCCTGGGAATTGCAAATCATATTATCCAAGGAATTTGAAAGGTTACAATAAAATCTGGGAAAGTGTTCCAATCAGAACATAATGAGTCACAGCGTTCATCCTCTCCCTCCCTTTCCCGTTGCAGCTAATGTTCATTTTCTGTAAAAACCTCAACTGGAACTAACTAGGACATCTTTAGGGTAATGTCAGTGTCTACGCAATAGTAGTTTTCAATTAACATTGCACCATGTACAAGGAATTCAAAATCAGATATTAATATGCTATATTTTGCACTTTGGGGTTTGGCAAATCAGTCCGACATCCCAGATATTTCTCAAAATCAGCAACAAGTTTCTGGCTTGTTTTCACTTCCTGCCATGAAGCTTATCTGTTCTCTGTTCTTCTCTATGGAGAGCAGACAAAAATCTCCCCCAGCCTGAGGTTGGCTCTCCTCAGGCTATAGTTAGGTCTGCAGAGCTGAAGATAAGAGAAGAAAGCACTTCAAACAGCTAGGAATTAATCAGCCAGCCTGGCTCCAAGCTCGGTGTTAGAACCGAACAATTCCATCTCAGAAGCTCACTTACATTAACTGAAATTAAATGAGACAGCCTCATTTAATTCTTGTGTGTAAAAGGCTCTTGAAGCACAATTGAAACCAGTTACTTTGTGATGTCATGGAGCAAAGGGGCTAATTGAGCTCATTGGAAAAAGGAAGGGCTCCTAGGTTCCTATCAAGGAGTATTTGGGCTGGCCTTTGATGCTGGTCCCCATGTCTTACTCATACCTTCGGAATAGTTTATTATCACTTATCCAGAATTTTCTGCCCTTTCTTTTATACCTTGGTGATTTTCAATGGAGGAGGCTTTTCAGGGAACAACAATGATAGTTTAGCTATTCCCTGAACTTACATAATGTAAAGCTGTCCTAAATGTGCCCCCAAAAGATTTTTTTCTACATGGTATCAGTAAAAGTGATTACTATGTAAAAATAATTCAAGATAACAGATCTTCGTTACTATTACAGATTTTTCTAAAGGTTAAAATAGTAAATAAACACAGACACTCACAAAACTCAAATATTCACTATCTGTTTTGAAAACAGATATTTTATTTTGTGTATAATAAAACTGTGTGCATTTAATTTCTTTGTGTATTAAATCTCAAATTTATATTTTGTAAACTAAAATGACCGTGCCCCAAAGCTTTTAAACTAGGCCCTGAATAAGTTATGATAATACGACTTATCTATTTTTCAATTAAATGATTAGCTAATCAGAGCAATCAATCTATACTAATGGCGAGGCTTGAGAAAAGTCTTCAATGAGCTTAAATGAGAGACTCTAAGCTCAGCCCCATTTGTTGATCTCAACACTTCTTTTCCATCAACGTGCTGGCCATTACCTGAGTCAAAGGTATGCAAAGTCTTTCATTTGAGGCTATTAGTACAGCAAATAAAACTTTTAGCTATGGTATTGACAAATTCCTGATATATTTATTTATTAGAGTGCCCCTTTAAAATAAGCTTCAGCCATGCAGAGACAAAATTTAGATGCATTTGAGTATTCTAGTGTTGGCTAATATATGGTCCTTCACGAAGGTTAAATTTATTCGATACTTTCAAACTATATTTTTTGTTTGTCTAGATCAATAGAAACACTATAATTATGAATTATTTTATCACTCTTACGTACATAAGGCAGGTTTAGATCAAAAGCAAATTGAATATCCATAACTCTTTACAAAGGGGTCAACAGTCTTGCAAAAATACTGATACATATGAAGAAAGATTTCCAAATCTGTGATCTATTTCAAGAAACTTTTAAATATGAGATCTGTGATTTCAGGTTAACATCTTTATGTTGGGAGCAGTGAGACCCCAGATCCTGAATTTCTTGTTTTCCCCTGATATAAGTGCCTACAGCTGCTCTGAGCACGAGAACTTCAGGAGTTCCTGATGGCAGGAGAGTGGTTTCTGGTGGGTTTGGCTGGGGCATGGCTATCTCTATATAATCTGCCCTTGAACACAATAAAGGGACATTCTTGGGGAATTCAAGGATGACCCGTATCTCTGTCTCTCTGTCTGTGTGTGTCTGTCTGTTTTAACCTCAAGCCCCTTGCCCGAACCTCGGTAACTGGGTTCAAGCGCACCGAATGCAGACATGGAGGGGTGGTGCGCTGGATGTTTATTGGTTTTATCCTTCTTCACGGTTTGACTAGGGAGTGATGGGGAAGAGACTGCATGGGTGCAGCTTCTATGACATTTCTATGAGATACAATTTCATGAAAAAGTTTCTTTTGCACTGATTCTTGCAATCTTTCTGTCCTTTCTTTCATGATAATCTCTGAATCTAAGGTGCAGGGGGTATCAGCATAATATAACATATCCTTTGTATAAAGTTTCCTTTGCTATATATTACTGAGAATTATATATATATTATTAGAGTCATCATTAAACATCTTTAATTATAACATTAAAACTAGATTACAGATTATTTACCAGTTTTTCTAATGCTAGAAAGCTGAATCATTTTAATTACATGGCTATCATGAGTAAACTTACTCTGAAAAGTTATGGAGAATTTCATGGACATTTTCTTTTTTTTAGGTAATCTCTTTGACTCTGCCCTCTCTCTCCCTCTCTCTCTCTCTCTCTCTCTCTCTCTCTCTCATCTCTCCTGATTTCCCACCTGGCTAAGCCATTGGCCCAAATACCTTTATTCATTAACCAATAAAAACAACACATCCCTTGTCAAATCTTTTCATTTTTGAGTGACAGTGACTCATTTTTTTTGTAAGAATGTTATGTGTTCTAAAGTACAGCAGGATATTTTGGATTAGAGTATACAAATATTTATCTATCATTCGTGGATTCTGCTCTCTGTATCTTCTCGTTGGAAGTCACTGTGTGACATCTGAGTCATTAAGGCAGCCTCTCCTATTTTCTTCTCAGTAGCTTGGGCATTACTTTTTCTACTCAGGTTTGTCCAATGCGCAGTATTGGAATCTTTTTGTATCATGTGAAGTAGGTGAAGGATAGCTTTGGGTTAGTAAAGTTTCCATGATAAAACAGAATAAAAAGATAGATGAAAGGCAGACTGTGGAAGATAGATAAATAGGTATGCATATATTGTAAGAAATTTTTTTGTGTAATTCTGGTATTTTTTTTAAATAAAAATTTCCGCCTCATCCCCTCCTCCCTTTTCCCTCCCCCTCCCCCCACTCCCCACGCCCCACTCCCCACTCCAGTCCAAAGAGCAGTCAGGGTTCCCTGCCCTGTGGACAGTCCAAGGTCCTCCCCACTCTATCCAGGTCTGGAAGGTGAGCATCCAAACAGGTTAGGCTCCCACAAAGCCAGAACATGCAGTAGGATCAAAACCCAGTGCCATTGTCTTTGGCTTCTCAGCAGCCCTCATTGTCCACCATATTCAGAGAGTCCAGTTTTATCCCATGCTTTTTCAATCCCAGTCCAGCTGTCCTTGGTGAGCTCCCAATAGATCAGCCCCACCATCTCAGTGGGTGGGTGCACCCCTTGCGGTCTTGACTTCCTATAGCCATACTAATGAATATTTTGCATATCATCATAGAACTTTCATCTGGCGATGGATGGAGATAGAGACAGACACCCACATTGGAGCAATGGACTGAGCTCCCAAGGTCCAAATGAGGAACAGAAGGAGGGAGAACATGAGCAAGGAAATAATTCTGGGTTTTGAGAAATACAGAATCTACAATTAACAATATGGATAGTTGGGAGAGTCTTTAGTGGTGCACTGGGTTCTCTTGCTCACTCATCACTCTTAGGGAACCAAGAGTATAATTTCTAGCTTGGATGTCCATAGTAAGCTCAGCTAATTTAGCCTTTCCTGTTCAGGTCTTCAGTGTAATGAATAAAGCACTCCACATTATGAAGAGTGATCTGCTTTCCTCTGTTTACACATGCTCTGGTAAATCTCAAGACAAATCTCAACAGACACATTTTCAACTTTGACAGTGTGTCTGGGTCTTAATGGTCCAGTAAAATTTATACAGAAAACTACCTGTATAACTATTTTTTTAGATCTTTTTTCCTTCAGGCAATATCCATGCTAGGTAAGTGCTCCACTACATTGTACTCTGAGATCTTAGCTCTATTACATCCTTTTCTTCTTATTAAATAATTTCCCATCTCTGTTGAAATTCAAATAGCTATGCATGAATGGATGTAATTTTGGGTGAATAAAGTATTATGCTTCTGCATACGTAGAATGGTGCTGACCCAAGTTGTTGCCTCCAAGAGGTTTAATTGGGATATAAATATGAATGCATAGAGGGTCAACTGTCAAGTGAAATTCCCCAGAGTCCAAAATACTGCCCTCAGACCAAATAACACAATTTGAAGCAGAGGGTGGGAAAACAGTTCTAAAAATATCTAGAGACTGAATATTTTAGGCTTTACCAGGTAAACAAGTTTCCTTTCACACATTTTTCTTAATTATAATTTTGCACTTTTTGAAAACTTCTTGAGTTGTTCTTTTCTGATTTTTCATTTAAGGAATACAGATCATCACAAGGAACAGGAAAAAATGGAAGTCTTAAGTTAGCATTTTCTGTATATTCTAACTCAGATTGCCATAGGAGCTACCAAGTTATAAAAGAATGGCATCTTTCAACCAAACGGTACCACTTTGTCTATAATATATATATATATATTCATTTCACACCTTAATATTTATATACTCTGATAATTATCTAGAAGACAAAGGTGAATTCTAGTACAGCAAATTTTAATAATTCTGACCTAGATAGAAGACTTATTTTTTTATATGAAAGAGCTTGTGAGGAATTGTCCAGATGGATTTGCCAAGAACATTTAATTCTTTAACTATACCCCCTCCCTAGGTCTGTCTAGGTCAGGAAGTATGAGTTATAGACTATTTGCTATCTGTCTGCTCTGTGTAATGTGGATGGAGAGGTGTTAGGATTTAGAAGACCCAATGATTTAAATGATAGATGGTAAATATGGTCAATCAGGAATCAAAAAAGTGAGCAAATCAAAGAAACCAAGGATTTATTTGTGTGATTGAGACATGCATCAATATTTATGGTCAGTTAAGAGACTAGTTATAGCTCTCAGACAGGCCTTTGACATAAGCATCACAATCAAAATCAAACCAAGTCAAAGCAACAATAAAGATGCAAGGAGGATTTATTCATTTTAGATAGGCTTCATTGTAGACTGTCAATGGAAACTGAGTATAAGCTACAGATGGAAGAGACAAACAGTTTTGAAAAATAAGGGAGAAGATAAGAAAAGACACAGTAAGGAATATAAAAGACTTCAAGAAGTTCACAGGCTTAGCCTCCTTAATAACTCCATTATTATAATAAAGATATAAATAATAATTATATAATGTGGTTGTCATCTCCTCATAAACAAGATGTTTTGGGAAATCATTTGCAAACACTACTACAAAATAAAATATTGTAGTTGGGTATTAGGTGTTAAATTCAGTTAAGATGAGTACTGAGTATGCCCCCAATTCCTTATTGGTTACTTGCTAAATTGGACACAGTCAACTTTGCTTTCAATGCTGAAACAAACTTTTTGTTGTCTGTGGAGGTGGCAGCTTCCACTTTAGAATTATGCTGCATGAACACTATGATCTTTGACTATGAAATCAGCAAATTTGCATTGTTTACCTCCCTCTGCCTGCTCTGTATAAAGACATACTGGCTAGGACATCTCTTGTGCTCGAGCACTCCACTCTCATTTTTCTCTTTGTCAAGGGAAAGGATGTCATGGAAAATAAATATTTACGTGCTGTGACTTTACTACTCTCCAAGATGTTTTTTAACATGGAGGAGGTCACTATAGCAACAAGCTTGGATATGCTGCATCAACAGAATGGAAGGTAGGTGTGTCTGCAGTGATGGCTGAGTTGCGTGTACATTAGGAGTTGGGGAGGCCAAAGATGTTGGGTAAGACAGTCAGGACCAGAGCCAAAGTTTATCTCTACTAGAACCTGGGCCCCATGGCCTAAGTCTCTATTCTAGCTGTGTCCTGGCTTCAGGCCTGGGCTGGGAGTTCTCTTGACAGAACTTTCAAAAGAAAAACAAAAGCACACAGAGATGTTGCTGCCATTTTGTAACAAACTTGGAAGGTTTCTAGTCCTGCATTCCTCCTTCACCCCTGGCTTGGATAGGACCATGTGACGGACAGTTATGCCCTACCCCTTGTTATAGAGGCATTAATTTTCCTGGTGTCCAAGCCCACCAACACCACAATATTGGTCAAAGTGGAGGCTCAGATTTTTTGTAAATTTTTAATTTAATCTCTGGGGGTTTCCTGCCATGTACCCCAATTCTGTTCACCTCCTGGTCCTCCACATCCCCCATCATCCCTTCTGAGCCCCCAATAAGGAAAACAAAACAAAGTAGCAAGAAAGCTAACAAAAGGAACAGCAACAAAAAACCCAATAAACCAAAACAGATACAGAAAAATTTCTGCTTCTTCTCTCCTGTCTCTCCATCACCTCTTCATCCATCCTGGTGGTACTGCAGGGTATAGTGTGTCACATACCCCTGTACCCCATCATCTTGACTGGCAAACATTCACTGCAATGAGTCACCAGTCTGCTTCAAGGCCTGTGGTTTTTGGTACGCCATTCTCACTGGGTCTTCACCAGAGCTCCTCTGGTGTATCCTGTGGTCACCCCAAGTTTTGGGGTTCTTGTAGCTGTCATTCCACAGGACCAGTTCCTTCATGAGCTCTAATGGTATTTGAAGTTTAGTGACAATGGACAACTATTTCAGGAGAATCTGAGTTAAGACCTAAGTCCACTACTCTATGTATAAAGTATTTGAATTCTGAGTCTAATTACATCTCCAGATACTACTACTTTGTAACTTTAGAGTGAAAAAAGTGGAATGGACTTGGATGACCTTGGCTAATGATCCATGAACAAATAGTGTTTCAAAAGCAAATTGTATTTTAGCATATTTAATATGTTGAAATTTTTTAGCGTCCTGACTATATGAGATGAAAAAGATCAGACAAAATTTTACGTATGACAAACACAAAGCATTACTGTTTGTATTCATTAGATATAAGTTGAACTTCTATTATCAGTGTGGAAGTAGTTATGTAATTAGAAAACTGTCATGGTTGAATTGGAGAGAATCATGTCATTGAAGGTCAACTTTAGTGGGATGGGAAGAAGGGCGAGACACTAGTGAAGAGACAGGTTTATGATGGATATGATCAGAAACGGTAATTATTCGATGCTATAAGAATGAATAATCATTTAGTGAAAAGTACAGAAACCCTTGAAGACAAAATTATGGGGACTGGAATGTTAGTGCTGGATTTATATGGAACCTGTGGTCCCCACCACAGACAACATATCTCAAGTGTACATAAGAGCTGAAACTTCTGCTATGCTATTGAGCAAGCTTACATCATGATGTCCTTAGATCTTACTTCCTCTAATGGAGGTCTCCACAGTGTATCAGAGTTGATATTCTCACATTTCACTCCTTTCAGATAGGATATGGTTTCCGGATGATGGGATTTTTCAAGCTGATTAATTCACAAAGCTTCAAAGCAACCTGTCACTCACAGAAAGGATTAGACAGTGTCTTCAAAGTATTCTTTCCTGGGAGAATGTGGCAGAGTGTGATGCTTAAATATTTAGCAACAAATTTAAATTAAAGAAAGAATTAGGGAGGATCAGTATTCCCTCTTCAGAAAGTGTGGGATACCAAAGTATCACAACATGAGTCACATGTTCTCCAAAGGATCTGGAACAACCACAGTGGGAGACAGATGAGAAAGGAGGCCTGGGTGCATACATTTAATATCATTAATCTGCTGGGTTGCTTTATTTCAGACTGGCTGTGCAACAGAGTGGAAAACATAGGTACAGACAAGGGTGAGGCAGGCATGTCAATTTCAGTCCATCTCAGCCTCAGATCCGCTCCCAGGAAACAAAAAATTATTTCAAGTCATAGTTGAGTATGAGGGGTTTTTTGGAGTGCTTTTCAAAGCTTGAAAGTAACTTCAAAGAAATGTAAATATCACACTGTGCTGTCTCCAGGCCCCTAAGGTCAGCTTCTTGGCAGTGTTCTTTTCAGTGAAGATACTTGTCTTGGCCAGAACTAGTCTATTGGGAGACCATGGTGTGCTGGGCAGCTGCCTTTGCAGAGAGACGTGTCTCTCCTGAAACCCTGTTTCTTCTGCCTCCGCAGGTCTGAGAAGCCAGTCATTCCATTTTCAATCCATATGTCATGCCCATATGCTAATTTGACATGAAGCTGCATTTCAGACAAGCTTATTCCTCATAAACATCACCACAACAGAAGAGGCAGGACAGAGAGAAAACAGCAGCTGAGTAGCTGGTGTCCATTGGGAATTGGGCCCACTGGCACTTCATGCTCTGCATGAGGAGTGAAATTATTTGAAGGGGGTTAATCAGTGTTTCAGGTCTGATCCTCGATGTAGTATTTGCTTCCATGACAATTATTTGTGACTTTTTTTTTATTTCAAAAGACAAATTTCCCTGTGAAGATTTGGTTAGCATTTTAGAATATTTAGAGGCTATAAGGAGGTGGTGGTTTGGTTCAAAATGTTTGGTGCATCCAGGATCTTTCTGTTTCCTAATGAAAGGGTAACACTATGAAGCTTTTAGAAAATGAAAAATAACTATTTCAGAAATTCATTGAGAAACTGGGTGTTTTTATTTCAGTTCCTGGGGAGATACCCTTCTTGAGGATAATAACGAATATTACAGAGAATGACTTGAGGTATCAGATGGCCTGGTTACAGAGCAGAAAATGGTTGGCCATAGGAAAAACAATCCCATTTCGTCTGACTCCCTCAAAGGGTTTGGGATTAGCTGCCTGATAATGATAGAAGCAAATAAAAAATAATGTTTAAATTTTTTCTTTTAGGGTGAGCATCTTTGAGGATGGGGAACATTTGTCTTCAGAGACCATTGATGGATGGACAGAGCTGTGCTCATTCCTTCTATCTCACACCCTAATTCTGGGTTTCCATTGTAAGTGTGCTTGAGACCTGGCCACAGACTCATTTGTACCTGCTGACTGTGACCATCAGGCAGATTGTTCTGGAGCATTGTTCCTCGGGAACAAGTACATGTTATCCATACACATTAGAGGTAGTACTATGAGCTTGTTAAAGATAAACTGCTGAGAATCATGACAATACTCGGTTCTTGCCTAAAGTTGGAGGAAGATAACAGAGAAGGGCGCCACAGGTTTTGTTGAGCATGTTTCTTCAGGAACTTCCCAGTCTTATAGATACTGAATTCAATTTCTTCTGAGCACTACCAGGGATTACAAGCTCTGCAGATTCCATGCTGACTAAACTCCCTGGGGATGAGTGATAAACGGCACTGTCAATTTATTTACTGTGGACTATCTGTCTGGCCTTCAGTGGTTCCTCTATTGTGTCCCGTGGAAATGTTCCCAATCCTCACTGGGAAATGTTTACCAGAATTAAAGTAGACTTCTGAGTAATTTGTCCAGGGAAGAGGCAGGTATTATAGGCTCAGAATGCTTTTACCCATTCAAATGTTAGTGCAAACAATATGTAAACCACAGCTCAACTTTTGAAAAACACAAAAACCAAAACACTTTGGGTATACAGGCTCTGTTACCTTGTCCAGAACTGTCACGACTTCTCAGCTCGTACACTAGTTTCCAGACCACCTCTTAACACTTTCTTCTTTAAAAGTTCACCTTTAACTGTGTGTGTGGATGGCAAATACCTGCAATCATAACATGTGCGAGCTTGGGAGGCTGCAGCAGGAGATATGGAGTATAGAAAAGCCTACATTTATAATATCCAAGATGTAAAAACAAACAACCAATACATAAATGAACAGTTAAAGTAAGTACATCTTTATTGTCCTTTCCTGTACCCGTCACTAAATCACACATTCTTCTCATGCTGTGTGTCTCAGAGTATGTATGTATGTGTCCGCATATTTCAAGAGCCACTGGTTTTGAGGCCGCAGTTATATGTTGTGTAAAAGAGCTTAATCTATTTCCAGTTGACATTAAAATGATGCATGCATGTACTGTGTGTACAACAACTCATGCTTTATTAACACCTTAAAGAACAATATGCAGTAAGATAAAAACAAGTTCTTTTTACAATTATAATTCTCTAAAGAGCACGGCTCAGTCACTACAGCGCATGCTCCTCAAGCATGAGAACTCGGGTTCAGATAGTCAGTACCTAGGCGAAAGTAAAGTGCAATGACATGAATCGCTAGCTCCAGCACTGCGGGGAGGCAGACAAACTAACTCCAGAACTCGTTGGCCAACAAGTGTATTCAAATAAACAAGGCCCTGGTTTGGTGAGAGACACTGTTTCAGAAGTAAGATAGAAAGTGACCAGGGATTTTAGACACCAAAATCTGGCCTGTACATACACACATTTACATAGTCCATACATACAATCACAGAACAAGAATGTACACTTATGTAAACAAATACATATGCCTCACACATATATGTATACACTTTGTGGTATAGATGTCTAATTTGTGCTGAAAATTTAAAAACATATGGGTTGCTCTCACTTATTCTGTATGCAAGCAACAATCATTTGCTTTTTTTTTTGTAGATTCTTCATTTGTTCATTCAAGTACCAAACATGTGATGTATAAAAATCAAAGCATTTCATTTGAATTATATACAAAGAAACATTCAGCTAGAACCAAATATCTTGCATATTTAGAATCTGCCACTTATTGGTGGCAGCTGCTTTGGACTATGACTTGTCTTTAACATTTTTGCAACTCATTTGAGACATGAGTTTCATTAGCAAATCCTATTATCCTCATTTTTCAATCAGAGATGCTAAGTAAATTGCCCAACCCACACACATTTTAAAATACAAAGCTTAAATGTTAATTCCTGTTTGAGTATTTGATGTTTGTACCCTTAGTCATCCAGTTGGGATTTTAGAGATAATTGTAATATTGCATAAGTATGAGACATGCTTTTCAAGAAAAAGTGGAAGCATTAAGTGTTTCTGTTCAGGGAATTGTTCAAACAAGAGCAATGACAAAGACTCAAAGCTTTGAAATACCTTCTTGAGTTTAAGATGAGACAGAGCAAAGAACAGGGGAAAGAGCTTGGCCCTTCAAGAGAACCTCAAACGTTTCTTTCTTATTGAACTTTAAGGAACGGTAAAATATAAAACAGGAAAAGTTAGGGAAAAGCTAGATTCTAGAAGCCCCACATTTTCTCATAAAAGGCTGAACTCTAACCTGTCAGCGGTGAGGTAGCCCTGAGGAATTTTGAAGCAGGTAGGGCACATACTATATGTTGAGATATAAAACAACACTTTAAACTATCCTCTACTTTTCCAGTTGCTAGATACACAAAAGTACGAAATATGTACTTTTCAAAAATAAAAATGTTATAATACACACTTACATGAACTTTACTAAACATGAAAAAGTATAAAGCAGCTTATTAATACAGAATTTCTGCCTTAATCTGCCTTCTCAGCTAATTTCTCAGCCTCTGTGCACTGGTAACTCCCAGTTAACTAGTGCTTCTATCTGAGTCAACTAATGCACTTTTATAGGACACGTCACTTCGCCTCTATGAAAACTCTTGGGGCCCTAACATGTTGTGAACTCACATTTCAAACTGTCACTGAACGTTATGCTCCAAACTGCAAGAGGCCTCATTTCTTAACATAGATCTTCCTACAGAGAGACTTGAAAGTGGAGTCTGTGCATGTTCCAATGTTACACACTTGCCTACTGACCTGAATTTATAACTCTGAAGTGATTGGTATACACACTAGTAACTGCTAGTTCAAACGTCAAGAAACACCATTTAAAAATGCTCTTTTCTGAACACTTGTAACAGGAATTCCTCTGTTCACATTATCTCATTATGAAAGAGTGATTGCCTTAGACCTGAGTAACATCTAACCCTGAGTCTGTCTCATAAAATGTACCCAGTGAACCCTTCTGCTTCTACAAATAATCATAACAGTTACTTGCAAGAGTGACTTGTGAAAATAATTATTTTTATTATATATATTCATTTGTCATTATAGAATATTGTGAACTAACATGAAGTGTATGAGATATTCCTAGTGTAGCTTTTGCTATCATGTGCCTCATCAAGCTATATGAGATCTTAGACCTTGAACAAGTAAATGAGATGACATTTCTTTGTGTCTTCAATACATAACTTGTCACTTCTAGTAATGTTTGGTATGTTCCACGTGTACTTACAGTCTGGATTTATTTTCTGTAGATTTAAGTTGCTAAATAGTCATTTATTTATACTATTATTTTATCATTTTTAGCAATAGTTCACAAATATGGGTTTTAATTCTTTGCCGGCTATGCTTAAAGTATCTTGATAGAGTCTTATGACTTTTTTTTCAGCTTTTTATTTCTTACACTTCAGGTAGTCAAACTTGTATAATGTTTTCTTTTGTATATTGTGAAGCATTTAAGTGAACTCCCATTCGCTCCAATTCCATCATCGATATCCATGTATCAATTTACAGCTAAGGGGTGTGAGACACATCCTTGTCTGTTAGAGACTGAATGATGAAGAATTGTAGATAAAGGTGGAGATGGGGAATTGTAAACTTCATGAGAGAATCATATGATGAGATAATTAGATAAATCTGTTTAAATAATGAGCCACATGAATATAAGGTGCTGCTGCACAGAGTATACATTCATTATTTCTTTTGTCTTATATAGTGGGGCTTAGGGTTCTTGTTAATTTAAACACCACATATTGCTTTCATACCTTGACATTTTAAACAACCAATGGAATCATTTATTTTTTAAAAAGAACATGCCTGGATTGTGAAATGTCACACACTATTACTTTCTTAAAATAGACATCTTAAGAGGGCACATCCCTGGTAGTGTCAAGAAAATTACAGAGATTTTGTGCAAACTATCTTGCTTTAAAAGCTTACCATGCTTTCTTGTTAAAAACTGGTGGCATCTTTTAAAATTTATTTTTTATAAAAATAAAATGAAAAATCAATGAGTCTGCAATGCCAGGAGTTAAAAAGCCCATCTTTGGTTAATGAGGGTAGAACCAACTCATCTGGACCGACTGTGAAGAGTGTTGCCCTTACAATGCTGATCTTCTGGCAAAGCTTCCTTCTATTGTACAGCCTGCTTTAGGGGCTTTCACCAGTTACCTCTTCTGGATCTCATAGCTTCATGATATTGTTTTTTAATAATCAATATCCTTTAGAAGTAGGAAACTATGGCTCCAAATGAATGAACTTGCTTATGATTAAAGCCCAGTTAGTTTTGAGTTGAATACAGCCAGAGTTTTGCCCAGATCTTTGGAGCTCTCATCAAGGTTTGTCTCATTTTCCCTTTACCCAACTGGATTGTGCATCCATGTTACATCTGTGATATTTGTGATGAGCTCATGCAGGAACTAATGGATGGGTTCAAAGTAGCTTTAAACCCTGTGCAAATTATTTGACATCACTTTCCCCAAAAGGTAAAGGCTACTGATTTCTATTTGAATGAGAAACAGACTTTGTTACTCTGTTCTGCCTGATATTACCTAGCAGATGTGATATGCATGGTTTCTAGGCTAAGTAATAAAGACACACAACTGCCCCTAATACCTTTGGTCTTTGAACACATTTTTCATGTTGCAAGGAATCCATGCCATTTGCATGAAAGATCTGTGTCCTGGGCACTGACTACAATTGCAGAATTGGGTTTGTCATTAAATTTGGTACAGTTTAGGTATGATAAAAGGAAAGAAAACAATGACAGCAAAACTGTTCCACTCATACACTTTCATTGTTACTTGCTGGTGCTGCACTGTGCTTGACGTTAAGAGTAAAAGAAAAGAAAATCGAATGGAAGGAAATCCATATTTTCTTCCTTCATATCATGATCTAGGCTCTGTGATTTGGGTGTACCTTATTTATGTTATCTTAAAGAATTACCCAAATAAGAGTAAGAAACATGTAATTTCCTTCCTTCTCAGAGTTAAACTGGGGAGCAGAAAGTTGACACTTAGCTGATAAATAGTAGGGGAATGCATCTAGATTGGTATTTGGGGGACTGATATCAGAAATATGAGTTAAGAAGTAGGTAGGAGAATTTGGACTTCTGAAGTTCAAGGAAATGGACCTGAAATCATCATTGTGCAGAGGGTTTAGCGGCGGACACATGACAAAATGGCTGTTTTCTTTGGCGTTTAGGAAAAGAATGTGGAAGTGAAGTAGAATGAGGGTAGGAGTTTTGGAGAGACAAAACAAAAATAGAGCTGAAAGTTCAGAAGGGCTAAGGCTAGCTAAAGCAGTGTTTTGAGAGTAGAAAGTCAGTTTTGCTAAGTTCATGCAAGTTAATACCACCAGATTATAATCAATTCTTTTTTCACACATCATTAATTCTTTAATTTGAGCCTGAAGGGGTTAAGTAGAAAAATAAACAGATATAACAAAACATGTACTCAAACCGAATTTAACCAAAATAAAATTCTTGAAAGAAATCATGTACAGGTATTTCTTAAGTAGTTTGTTATGGGGAATAGGATCATAAATAGGAGAGTGTCTCATGGAGATAGGAACATAAGGCATTTTTAAAGGTTTTATTTAAAACAAAATAGTTAAAATAAAATTATATTATTTTTCACTTCCCTTGCTTCATTTCATCTTCTGTCATGCATCCTACTTCCGGTTTGTTCCACTGACCTCTCTTTCATTATTATTTTTACTAACATATGACTGTGCTTGTGTGTGTGTGAAGGAACAGGGTGTGCTGTGAGTGTATCCACCTCATTATTTAACCGTTTTGACCAATTGGGCTTTTCTGCAATAGTCTCCATTTGCTGCAAAGGAAAACCTTTTTGTTCATAAATGAGGGCTGCACTAATCTATGATAAATAAAGGCAAGTTTTGGAATGTAGTTAGGGATTGTGCTGATCTTATAAAGTGAGGAAGGTAGACTTTCCTCTCAGACCATTAACTCCTCAGAAAGAGTTAATCCGGTTGGGCCAGCCAATCACTGCGTCAAAGCCCCACCTGCTTAGGAGGCAGGAGAAAAAAATAACTTTTAATGAAATTATACACTTTAATTCTTCAAAATCTGGATATATATATATATATATTATGCATTCTTTCTCCTGTAGTTTGAATTTTTAACTTTTTCCAATGTTTCACTCCCCAAAATGTGGCTGGTTTCCTGCCATGTGATTAATATCTGTGTCAGTTTTAATCCAAATGAAATTGTATTTTCACTGTTTCTTCTCTGTCTTCCTCTTCCTGGTAGGTTCTAGATTTTGCAGCTTGCCTGACCTAGGGTCTTTCTTTAGACTGAAAAAAAAATGTTCTCAGAGTTCCTGTTAAATCTATTCATAAATATTTTATTAATGAGCCTAAGTACCCCACGGAGGCACTCCAACTCCCCTAGTTTAGTGTGGTGACTCTTCCAGAACTAACTATTTTTGGTAACAACATTGTTAGTCCCCCCACCTCCTCGCACAACTTGTTGGCACGTACAACATTGAAAGTTCTCCCCAGGTCTTCTTTTCTGATTACAACACCTCAGGGAAGACTTTCATGATTCCTATGCATTTCCCCTGAGGTTCTGCAGCTCTGTGAGTCTCTCTGCTTCTTCAAGAAAGACTGCTTGCACCCAGAGGGAGTGGAGGCACAGTAGAGCAAATGGCCTGGCAGACCTGCTGGCAGAAATGCAAAAGAGCTGTTGCCTGACCTCTTCGTAATAGGCAGAATGAGAAGCGAGAAGATTAGTGTTACGAATTTGAAAAGAAGTAAAGACCTAAAATGTTGAACCTGAGAGTGAAAATACGCAAAAGGGTAGAGAGGGACTATTTGCTGTGCTTCCCAGTCCAGGTCCTAGCTTCTCCAATTAGAATAGGAACTCTAGAAGAAAGGATTATAGCCCAGGAGATTTTCTAATAACCAGATGTGCATTTACGAATACGTTGTGTTAGTTTGAACAGTTTTCACAGATGGTGGATAGATTCTTTCGGAAGGACAAAACGGATGCTGAAAAATGACCTAAAATTGAGAATGTTCATGTCTGAGGGAAGCAGACAAGCCTCCAGACTCAGAGTGTTTGCATCCTGCCCAGTGCTGTGTGAATCCCATAGCAGATGGGTAAAAGCAGAAGTCTCTAGGGGATGACAGGAGACCTGAAATCCTTTCTGCTGATGCTGCTGATGGGAGCTGGATACAGATTTTCTTGGCTCTCTATTCTAAGCAAAACGTTTCTGGGGACTTTCTGTGCACAATCTCAAAGGCTTTCTCTACGACTGTCTTATAATGGTATAAAATGGCATGAAATAAATTTATAAAATTTGTGTCATGGAAGTAGCTTATCAAACAATTGGTGGAAAACTGTGAAGTGCATTTTCTTCTTTGTAAATCTGGCAACACCCTGTTTCTCATGTCAGAATTACAGTAACACAACACTTTTTGTAATTTCCTACTTTAATTCACTTATTTGCTGTGTAATATACCATCAAATGAAAAACAATGTTGTAAATTAAGTAAAATAAAACCAATAAAAGGGAAATATAATTTACCAATCATCACAGAAGTAATTAGAACCAAATTAACAGCAACTGTAATATAAATTCAGCAAAGATGTAAAAACAAAAAGAAAAGAGAGACTATATAGAAAAGAGGAGAAAGGGAGCATTTCTCATGTAAGTACATTTTTATCCACATAGAAGATTCAGTAGAAGCTTCCTACACTGATGAACGAACATTTCTGTTTTCAATTGTTCCCTAACCACATAGAGATGATCTGGAAATAGCAACCATCATGAGTTGAAGTGATTAGGGACCAAGGATGGAGAGACAGTGGGGTAGGCAGTAATGAATTAACCTCTATTATTCTCTTCACATTTTCCCTGCTTGGATCTTTAGTCCCCCAGAGGTCCATTTGTGAAAGGCCCAGCATAAAGGTGGTGTTGTTCAAGTCCAGTTGAACCTTTGGGAAGCAATCTGGCAGCATGCTCTTAGTGGAGATATTGGGTCCATTCCCCCATTCTCATTTTATATCCCAGTTACCTTGAAATGAACACCCTTCCTGGGCCTGATATTCAGTCCTCAGAGTACTGTGCCAAAACAAGTGGCTGGGGAATGAAGTTCTGAAATCACAATTAGAAAGAACATTCCCTTAAGTTGTTTATTGAAGGGAATTTCATATAGCCACAGAAACATCACACAGTACCCTGAACTAAACAATAACAAAACATCAAAGCTATGGTGCATGCATATTTACGACAAAACTAAAATATATACCATGTTTCTTATTACCCTATATACTTCTATTATACTTCAGTCAATTCCAAATGTGTTTTGGTCAAGTTGTCATTTGAGAAACAATGTCCATTCAAGAAAAATAAGTGGCAGTAAGTGAAAATAGAAAACAGGGAGAAGAAAGTCGTAGAAAACAAACAAAAAAAATATAGGAAGAGATAGGGAGATCAATTAATCAATTAACCTGAGTATTTTCATATATAGCATTTCACAATTCTTATTTTTTTATTAAATGTATTACTAAGTTTGTTGTTTGCTTGACACCATTATTTGTTAGGTATACAAACTCATGGGATGATTTCTATTTTTGAGGGCAGTGCTTTGGTTTGCTGAGTTCAGAAATTCTCAATAAATGAGTACTTTCTAGTTCTTCCTTCCAAACTTCATCTTGCAAAGTATTTCTAGCATGTAGAGAGAAGTGCATCTCTTTCCTACAGTGTCAGAACGCAAGCATCAGCATTCTCCAGGCAATCTTCGATATGGCTATCATCACTTGTACTTCTCATGTAAAGATATGAATGCAGGCAATTAAGCCAACATTTCTCTCTTCCCATTTTTTAGCCACTTAATATCTCCTAGGTTTTAATGTCCTAGTCTCCTATAACACTTCTTTCCAATTATTGTCAAATGATTATATATGTGGGAAAAATATTTCACAGTAATCAGGAGAGAAGACTGAAGTGCTAATGCCCTCTTAGACTAATTAATGTACTTAGTTTAAAAATATGTGATGATGCTTTTAATACCTTAGATGCTGCAAATATAGTCTGTGATGCAGAATTATTGTTATTTTCATAGGTTCCACAGAAAGCATCCTCCAGTCTCCAATGAACACATAAATGGAAGGGGGTTTCATTTCTCTCTCCTTCCCTTTTCCTCACTATTCCATCCCTCCCTTCTCGCCTTCCCACTTTTATCTATTCCCCTTCACTTCTGTGTGCATTTGTGCTTTGAAAGATTAATACAAATATTAGTTCCCCTAAACATATACCAGTATGCTCTGAGATGGAAATGACAAAGAGCGACCACGTAGTGGGGAAAGACCACCTTATCTAAACCATGGCTTTCATCATTATAACTAAGTACTGTACAGAAGTTGAAACTGTCTTTGGAAAAATGTATGCTTTACAATTTTATGGCTTTTATAGGGTATTTCTCTTACTTCTTTCCATGATTCTTCTCTGTTAGATGTCAGTCATTTAAAATATTTAATTCAGTATTTAATTCACTAAATAACTACAATTCTGTGTAGTCATCACCATCAGGTTTTCAGAATCCCACCATCTCAAGCAAGATTTCTGTGTCTTTTATATAATAACTTTATATAATAACTATTTCATTATATAATTTTTGAAGTCTTAAAATTCCCAATGGAAATAGATGGGCTTCTACAAATTTGAAAGATGTTTAAACAACAACAACAAAAAAAAACCCTCAAACAACATCTAATCATTTTTGTCAACATTTGACATTGAAATAGGTACATTCAGGCTGTATTCAAACCCTTATCAGTTACTTTATTGGGCATTTTTCTTAATAAAAGACACATATTTTATTCTTTAGCATTTAATTTTCTATTGTTGCCAGCAATTGCCATTGCATTGGTAACACAGACAGCTTATGCAGTCCCAGTCAAAGCAGTGTTTATGCCTGTCAAGTAATCTATTTTGTTCAACCTCCCTTTCAACAGTAGCCTTTAAGACATAGATTAGAGCAAGTGTGTTGTCTAATTCAGGAGGACACAGATGTGGGTTTGCAAAGATGTTTAAATTATTTTCTAATTAGGAAAAAATGTCCTCCTTCAGTCAAGATGTGATTTCAAAAAATGCTTTCCTTGTTCATTCATGCTGAATGGTGTGTGTGATACTGCTCGGATCCCATCTGCTGCTGCACAAGGCCATTATATACTTAAGACACAAACCCTGAGTGGCCACTTTCCCAACTAGAACACTTTATTTGCATATTTACTTGAGGTTAGACACATTTTTGAAGTGCTTTTGGAAAGAAAGGGTCTTCAGCTTTCTCTGTACAATTTAATTTGTTGAGAATCCTGCCTTGGCTCCATATGAAAATTTTCAGTCAGCAATAGTCAGTCTGCCCTTCATCAGTGGAAGGATGTTCGACATTAGTGAACCCTGGAATGAGCTATGTTAAGAGAGTGACTGACAAGCTAGACCACTTCATCATAGAAAATGATTCATTTGCATACAGATTTGCAATTCCCTATCTTTATATCATATTTTTTTCTCAGTAACCTCAGAAAATTTTCCTTTCTACCATTAAAAAATGACAAATTGTCTTTAATATAATTGATAAAGACTGACTTGATGATAAATACTTTCCATAAAACTTATTATCAGCTTTAACTCTAGGGACATTTTGTTTTAATCTACATGTCTACTATATTTATAATTAGTCAATTATAAATAAATATTATCTGTGTAATTAGTAATGTGTATTTCTAAAACAAACACAAATCTTATGCAGTATTCAGAAAGAAAATTTTGGGGCATTCTGGTAATTGTTTGTTGGTAGTTCTATACAGGGTGCTGTAAGATGTTTCCTTATACTTCAAATTTAGTATCTTTTTAGGACCAGTGGTATAATGGCAATTTTAACAGACACTTGGAAATCAATCCTGTATAGTGCCATCTGACTCATTTGTTATGTGGCATTTTACAATTATATGCTGAATAGATTTTATAGATTCTAAATAATTTACAATTTTACTTCACCTACTTAAATAGCTAGACCTTTTGAATATCGATATGGCTAATTGAAAATAAAATGTAATTGAACTCAATTTAATTTTTTAAGTTTTGCATTTTTGGAAAGCACAAAACAGCTCTCAAGTTTGGTATTTCAACATATTAGCATCTCTTACAGTTAAAGGAATATATTTTTGGTTAGAAGCCAATGAATTATACAGTCTTTTCCATGGTAACTTACAATAAGTCATAGTTCATGAAACAAAAATGAGGGTTGGTTGACATCTCTTCCAACCTGTTTAATCTTTTGTAAATATTTGCAAATCTTAATTATTGGTACCAATCAAGGGGAGAAGAGACCTCAAAAGAGAGAGAGAACAAATTCAAATGACAAGACATTAGAATATAATAAATAAACTGGGAATGCATGCCCACTCTGTCTTTATAGTAGAGCTAACGCCTTGAAATTAAAATGATACAGTTTACGTGAATCATCCTGTTGACACCAAATGAGATGGTAAGTGCACACATACACACCCATCAGCAATCTCTGCAAATTATGCCATGTTTAATGTTCTGTGTTTTGATGCTCACTCCTCCAGCGAGCCTTGATAACTTATTTTGATTTAGTATTTGAGAAAATTGCTTCATCATTTGAAAAGTGTCAAATTCAGTTCATTTAAAGTACTTAATTTCCAAAAAGAGAAAATTTTGTTACTTCTTTTGTAAACAATTTTTTTTCTCCTAGTGACAAGTGATTATTCTCCTAGGTGTTAGTATATAACCTAAATAAAGTCATTGCATACGACAATGTATAGGATCACCACTAATTCCCATACATAGTGTTCCTATGAAGAATGCCTTGAGCACATAGATTGTGCTGATTATTTTATACAATGTCTGTTTTTCTTTATCTTGGCAAGAAGAATTTCTTAGCTCCAACCTTTGCTCCTCTTTAGCCACTTGAAAAGTTACACTGTTCTTTGGCTCCAACTGTCTTCAAAGATCCCTCGGTTCTTTCAAAGTCATAGTCACAGATCAGAACATGACCTAAAATAATAATAACAGCCACAAAACAAGACCCAAAACACCTCTGAAATTTGACAGAGTGTTCATTTTTATTTATATGCTATCTGCTACCTCATTCAGTTGGTCAGTTACAGGCGACTCAGTTCCCTCCCTGAATGCGCTCAGGATACTCCCATCTCAGTGATTTTGTTTCGAGCATTCCTTTTCTCAGAATACCCTTGTCTAAGACGTACTGATGATGGTGTCTTCACTGAGACTTTGTTCTTATGTGACATTGTCAAGATACTACTACTTCTTGAGACATGTGATTACAATACTGGCCACATTCAGGTGTTACCCCTGTGCTCATTTACCCTGTTCCATTTTTCCTGTAGTGATTTTCATGTTTTAGTTCTACGTCAATGACTTGTGTTTATTGTTTCCATTTGTCTTTTTGACTAGGATATGAGTCAACTTCATCATTAGTGGACCTCAGCATAGTCTCAGGGTCAGGACTCCTTCTTTTATTCCTTTTGATGTGCATTGTTTTATGATGTAAAGGTGAGTATGGCAGATACTGCAATTTTCATAAACATTTATTCCCTGTCTAACCAACAGAACAAACAAATGCAAGAATGGATTTCAATAACATTCTTAAATGACTGAATGAAATGAAAGTATCAAGAGTGAAGATATCTAAGAATGATTATCCACTTTTTATCAATACGCCAATAGAGATGAAAGTTCAATTCTACATAAAGAAAACCCTTTTGTTTCTTTAATAATTGCATTTATTTGTTTTTATTAATTGTTCTGAGTAGAAGGCTGGGTGTGTGGAGTGTGGACCTTAGAAGACAACACGTGGTAGTTGGTTCTCTCCCTAACCCACACATGTTGGGGAGTGGATTGAATTCAGGTTGTGAAATCTGGTGACAAATGCTTCCACCCACTAAGTCATCTCCCTGATCTTTGTTAATATTGCTGTAATTTGGGAAAAAAAACCCTCATGTCTTATTTGTAATTTTTACTTTTGTCAGCCACAAATATTCTGCCATATGTGGTGTTTCTTCTCAAGGACAACACAACCTCTTAGAAGGAAACTTGGGCCCCCAAGGTAACACTGTTTACACCACATCAGAAAATTGCCGGGAAATAAATAACTCTGGTTTCATTGTTATGAGAGCTAATGGCTTTAGGAATGACCCTCAAGCAGACAATATGGTCCAAATGCCATCTCCATCTGTGTCTCTGCTGTCAAGGGAAATTGGTTTATATCATTTCTTATTTCTTTCCTTGTACAAATGACAAGTACCCCATGCAGTGTGCATCCTGGAACGTCAGAGGCTGGCGAAAGATGACGGCCTGTGAATTGATGAGTGAAAGCAACTCTCATTCGGAGTGGCAAAACTAGCAGAGCCACTCTGACTCCATAAACTGTACCCTGTGTGCTTGTGTGCACAAGATATACATGTGGTTTTTTTTTTGGAAAACCTGTCAGAGTAACATGAAATCTTGTTTTCTTCATCATTCATAAATGATTTGGAAACAAGAAGATGGGAGACAGGGACAGTGATAGTTTAGTAAGCTGTTGTGAAGCTATTCTGTCATGAGAACACTTTCATAGATCTGATGATTGCCCCAACAAAATATAGGCAAATTCATCCCCTACACAATTTATGGATCATCCTTGCCTTCACTGTAAAATTCGGGGAAAATTTTCTTCAATTATGCAGTTAGTTGACGGCCTGAACTTTTTCTAAATAAAATCATTGCCCTCACTACAGTCATCAGAATTGGAAAGAGCTATTTAAATCCTCAGCAATGCGTGCTGCTGAAAGCTGCAGAGCAATTACAGCTCTGGCTGCTTATTAAACTACAATAAGACAAATGTTTAAAATTGTACCTTCATATATTAAAATAATAGTAGAAATCCTTGTGCATAATTTTCACGGAAGGAAAAGGTAAGATGATTTTCAAAGCCTCCCATTTTGTTTTGATATCTTTGTACTGAACTGGTACTAATGAAGCCAAAATATCAAATAAAGCCCAACACTTTTAATAACATTGATTTGCTCATGCCAGTTGATATACGATAGGAGTTACCCAGACTTTCATGAGCAAGCAGAAGAACCATGATAAAAAGCGAGAAAGTGACAATAAGTGAATCTTCTCTGATTAATGGTATTTGTAGAGCTAATAGTCTTCATTTTCATATGGAAAAGAAATACAAAGAAAAAAACGTATTTAGAAAAAAATAAATGATTTGAAGGAGCTTGAAGGTAGTGTGCCATGTAGTTACAGCCACACAGAATAACACTGCTATCTGGCTTGCTGTGGTTTTCATTTCAATGAGCTGCTTAGCTACCAAGTAGAACAGGAGCACACATTTCATTGGATTCGTAGAGATACCTTGGTTCCATATTAATCATAACATTAACAACAGGGGAAGAGATAAAATAATATTGCACTAGCATGGACACTGGGAAAATCTCCACTGGCAGACCATCTACTGTGAGACCAGTATGTCACATTGCCCATGACCTGTAGCAATGAGCCGAAAGAGCCCTATGCAATGAGTAGCATAGACTCATTGACAGCAATATGAAGTCTTGGAGCTGCTTGACAATCCTTATTCATGTGGGAAACACAACCATGAAATATTAAAGTTACATATCCCAGGAACAATTTTTTGTCAGTATCAGAGCACTTTCAAAATATTCTACAACTAAATCATTTATGTTAAAATGAGAACATATATTAAATCACTCAGACAGTGGCAGAAGGGGTTTTAAACATGAGGGGAGAGTCATTAAATTCCCAATTTTTCATTGAATTATATTTAATACAGATGAAATAAAAGTATCTTTCTATTCAAGTTTAGACACTAAGTTTGTGTTTCACCTCCCAGCTGAATTTGGATTCTTTATAAACTTGGCCCTGGCTTTCATTAACAGATTTGTCACAGTTATTATTTATAATGATTTTTTGTTCCAATATTAATCTTACAAGCCTGTGAAATTATTTGGCAACTCACAAATCATGCACATGTGTACGTATGTAATACTTTGCATAGAATCATTGATATTGAGTCATTTCAAAATAAATTTTAGAGATAGCTGATGTATACAGATATGTTGATAGCATATTCTTACTTTCTTGGTTAGCTATGAAAACAAATCAGAAAATATTAATATTGAAACAGAGGATGCAATTACTTTCTGACTCTAAATTAATACCACTACTATGTATGAATTACATATACAAGACTATACATTATAATGTGGTTTCTGCTGAATAAATATATTAGAGTAAGTTTGGTACTCAAGATCTAGAGAAATGGCACGAACTCTAATCTATGGGTTTCATTAACTGTGTATCCTAGCTCCATTTATGCTGAAAGGCATGCAATATGATATTCACTAGGATAACAAATATATATGGCAACACTGTAGGAGCACAGAAATTCTGACCTATTTAATGGTTATAATCAGTTTTATGAGCATAATACGATGGTACTTAGCTTATGTTGATTATTGTAAAAGTGACTTGTGATTAAGTATGATAAGAATATTTACAATGCTACTTTTAATAACATAATGATTCTTGCAGTATTTGTAAATGAATGGCAGGGTAATAATAGAGACAAAATGAGTGATCTATATACCTACTTTTGAAGCTTTTGCTAATACTCATTTAAAAACAAATCCAAATTCTGTAATGAAAGATAAAAGAATCAGGTTAGCTATTATGTACAGGGAACAATAGACATTACTTTCCATTTAGTTGGACTTATGCTTTGATCACAAACAATGTGACAGAAACAAGCTCAAGTATAAGGAGTCTTCAAACGTACTTCAAAGATTATGTTTGTCTATCAGGGAAAGAAATGGTGCTGTCACACTTTTGTCAAAATAAGACCAGACGTATTATTATTCTCTCTGTCTTCCCTAGTGCATTTCAACTGTCCTTAAGTGAAAATCATTTTCCTGTTTCCAGACACTTAATGTTCCCCTTGTGTTTGCCTTATAGGTGTTGTCTGATTTACAGTATGCTGGTAAAATAGACTTGTCACTACCTCCTGATCAGTAGAAGTGGAAGCATTGATGTTACTTTGTAATTCTTTCTCGATTCTTTTACAGTAACCAATTAAAATGCAAGAGTACATTAACAATTTTGCAAAATATATAATTTTAAATTTCATGTATGTGTCTTTATGTGTGTAATTTTACAGTTTAACAATAAAATATACTTTCAGTGAGTTGCCTTAATGGTTTAAAGTGAACCTTAAATATATTCTAACATTTGCAAAAGAGAACACACCTTAAATTTGATTTTAGATAAAGTGTCCTATCACAAATTTTTATTTGTGTGTATGTGTGGGGGTATCTTTCTGAGAGTGTGTGTGTGCACAGATTATGAGTGTGTAGTTGCTTTGTACATTTATGTGTGTGTGTGTGAAATATCTATTATACTCTGCTGTAACTCTTCTTATTTTTTTAAGCAGGAACTGGACTGGTGACTGGCAAGCCTCAGCTGTCTTATCTACAGTGCTTACAGTTCTGGGATTGCAGGCACAACCTTGACCACACCTTGGCTTTTAAGTGGGTGCTGTATCTGGAGACAAATCTTCACATTCGCACAGAAAACACTTTTACTCTCTGAGCCATCACTCCACCACCTTACTAGTTTTAAAATTCAGCTTAGATATATATTTTGAAAAATAGAAAGTCATTTATATATACATGCATTTTGAGTTTATTCTTCCATCTATATGGGCATTTTCTTCTCTTACCTCATAATTTTTAACCTATAAATGCTATTATCTTTTATTTTTAATTTTTTATTTGAAAACTTAATAAAATATTTTTGCTATATTCATTCCCTTTCCCCAACTCTTCCCAGGTGCTTCCCCACCTCCTTACCTACCCAACTTCCTGTTTTCTCTCTCTCTTAAAAATTGGAGTGCAGTGTATATTGTCCTGAAGATAGAGCCTGCCCTGGAGACTGGGGGACATACCCCTTGGCACTCCATTGAAGAAAAGTGAGTTGACTTCCCCGAGCTTTGAGACAACTGTGAATACCTCACTGACTAGATGGGAATTCCTGTCCACCTACACTGCTCCGTATTGGGATTTTGACCTTGTGCACACACTGTCACAGTCTATGTGAATTCACATGTGCATCTTCCTTGTAGGGTCTAGAAAACAATGATTCCATTAAATCATCCATTACTGTTTCCTCTTAAATCTTTCCACCTTCTCTTCCTCATAGATTCTTGAACTTTAAGTGGAGAGAAGGGATAATACGTTCATTCCATTTAGGGCAGACTGTTCTAAAGTCTCTATTTTCTACATGTCGGACAGTTGTGGGGTTCTGTATTCATTATCAAATACTACAAGAATTTCTCTGATGCTGTTGAGCAATACACTGATCTATGGATATTGCATGTGTCATTAACAGTACTTTTGCATCATACTACAGGGATTTTTGCTCATCCATATCATTTTTGCTCTATTCACAAAATAGCCAGAAATATGAAAAAGCCTAGATGCTGGTCAACTGATTAATGGACAATGAAAATTTGATATATTTACAAAATGAACTATTATTCAAGATGAAAATAATTAGATTTGAAGGTAGGATTGATTGGAAACCACCCTGAATATGGATGATGTGGTAACCCAGACACAGAAAGACAAGTATTGTATGTTATCAATGATTTAGATATGTGTATTTTATTTAGATTACTCATATTGCTAGGTAGTTAGTAAGGCGTTGGGAGAGAAAAAGATCATCCAATGAAAGGGGAATCAAATATAACAGTGTAAAAGTACAAAGCAGTAATAAGAATGGGAGAATGAAGTAGGATGGGAGGGCATGGGGATAGCAGGGTCTCTTTTGGTTTCTATTGCTGTGATATAACATGAGGAAAAGTAACTTGGAGAGAAAAAGGTTTATTTTGCTTTACAACTTAAGTGACAGAATGAAGAGAAGTCAGAACAGAAATTTAAGGCAAGAACCCGAACAGACACTACTTCCAAGCTTGCTCCTATGGTTTTCTCAGTCTTGTTTCATAATGTGTGTGTATACATACATACATACATACATACATGCATACACACACACACACAAAACCCTGCTCATCTGTCCACGGGGTGCACTCACAAGGCACTGCCCCTCCCACATCAATTAATCAAGAAAACATCTTCACAAAGTTACCTACAGGCAAAAATGACAGAGAAATTTTCTCAGTTGAAAATCTCTCTTCCCAGATGACCCAGGCTTATAGCAAGTTGACAAAGCAAAACAAAACAAAATCAACCATTAAAACCGATCCCTTGTCAGCTTGACTCACTAATACATTATCATTAAGCCATAAACTTTTTCTTTTTCTCCAAGGTCTCATATTAATATCCCCAAATAAAACACAGTATTAAACATTTGACAGTCTAAAGAATTTCAGTCTCTTTAAAATATCCAGAGTTCATCAAAACATTCAGTCTCTTAACTGTGGGCACATGTAAAATAAAAGGGACAAAAGTTACATAGTTATTCCAAGGGAAAAGAACCAGGGCACAGTGACATTTAAAGCCAACCAACATTCATCAGTATAACGTAAGTGTGTAATGTTTGATAACTTCTCAAAATTGTCTGGTCTCCAAATCACCTGGAGAAGTCCACTAAGGCTGCTTTGCCATCGAGAGCACACAACTTGATTTGTAGTCTCAGGCCAGCTCTACTCTATAGTTGTTTCTGTCCTTGGACGTCACCCCATGTTTCTGGCATGTTGACTACGCTGGGGTCTCCACAGCAAATGTACCAACACCTTCACCATAGCCTCTCTAGAGATTTCTTTAGGGACCCTAACCCTGAAACTTGGTGTCAAGCCTCAGATTCTCTCCATGAAGCCTCCAAATCTCTAGTAATCTAATTTATCGTGGTCAGTCAGTGAAGGCAGTGATCTCAGCACAAAGAAGCACTTGGAAGTGTTTCCTCTGAGTATGTGTTAAGAATTCTCACTGTGTTACAGATATGTAACAGTGAGAAGTACAAGCCCAAGATACACTGTGGTTGCTAGAAATACCAGCTGCCCCCAGCCTCCCTGGGAACTTAACAGTCCATGGATAACTGGAGTGAGTTCTCAGATAATTAACTCTAGACTAAATGCTTTTCTAGATATCCTAGGCAATCCTAGAAGAAAGTTACAGAGCATCAAATTCCTTACTCGTAAATCAATTGCATTCCAAGAAAAAATGAACATGTCCAGGTATATTTAAAGGAAACAATAATAACTAAATAGCCTCCAATTAGAAGATTTACATTTGGACACAATTTCTAGTGATCATTGCTGCAGATGAATCTTCTTCAAATTCATACACTGAAATCTTAATTCAATAGTATGATCGTTTGGGAGCTGATTAGGTCATGAGGCAGAAATATCTATAGATGAGATTGTGCATTTTGAAAAGGGTGAGTGTGTGCAAGTTCATTGTTCTCTTCCAGGACATGGTGACATACAAAAGAAACGCCATATGACCCATATGATACACAAAGGAGTGGCAATATGAAGTAGATAGGAGACACTAAGTAGTATGGAAACCTGAAAGAAATACATTGATTTATTTTTAATTTTTATTTGACATTCCAATCATAGTTTTACCTCCTACCCTGCCTCCCACTTGCCTTGCCTCCCTTCCCCTCAGTCCATGCCCTATCCACTCCTCTCAATGTAAGGGCTCTCAAGTGGAGTCTAGCACTTTGAATGGAGGCAGGAACAAGCCCCTCCCCCCTCCAATAAGGCTGAACCTATAGGGAATGGGCTCCAAAGAGTTAGTTCATGCAGGAAGGGATAGATCCTAGTCTGGTTCTACTTCCAGAGCCCCCTAAGATAGTTCAAGCTTCACCACTGTCTCTCAAATATGGAGGGTCTAGTTTTGTCCCATAGAGGTTCCACAGCTTAGAGTTTCCACAAGCGTGGTTCAGCTATCTTTGTAGATTTCTTCACAATGATCTTGACCTCCCTTGCTCATATATTCCCTTGATGTTTAAAGTCCATCCAACTTACAAGAATTATTTTGACATTCCAAGCAGACTATGACACATGAAATTCACAGAGGCAGGGAATCATCCTCAATAAGAAACAAAATCAATTTTAACACAGATAGGATAGACATATCAGAAATAACTGACAAAGCCATTGAAATGGTATTTCATACTTTCTGAAAATAAACTTGAGATATAGAAATAAAAAGTCCAACTCAAACTTCCAAAAGGTATAAATACAAATCTTAATGAAAATATACTGATAGAAATGTATACAAAATACTGATCATAGGAATAGCAAACTTCTATACATAATGGTGAAGTCTATCAAGTCCAAACATGAAGTGAAAGTATCAAATTAAATGAGAAATTATGCTGATGTCAGATACTTACACAGCTGGGTGTTGATGGTGCATGCCTTTAATCCCAGCACTCGGGAGGCAGAGGCAGGTGGATCTCTGTGAGTTTGAGGCCAACCTGCTCTACAGAGTGAGTTCCAGGACTGGCTCCACAGGTACTGGGAAAACCTGTCTTGACAAGTGTAAAAAAAAAAAAAAAAAGATAAAAAGATACTTACAGAGGATATCAGAACAGTTATAAGTGTTGTGTGCTATTATATTTGTCAAACATTGTTGCATAGATGCTAGAATTTAATCTCTACACCATAGCACTAGCCTGACTCTGATTTTGTGGAAGAGCATGTTGATGTTCAGAAAACGCAGTGAATTCATTTCTTTCATTATTGGCATTGTGTATTATTCCATGAAGGATTTGAAGTGGCAAGTTAAATGCTTTTCTGAAAACTTACTAGGATGTGTACTTCACCTGGGATATCCACTCGTGTTCTCCTTTGCAGGTCATGCCTTGAACTTGGCAAAGTATATTGAAATGTTTGCTTTGAATAAATATCTTGCCAGTGATGGATTCTGGCAGCTTAGGTTGCTTGTGTATTTAACTGTGTGAGGAATTTGGCTGCCAATGGACACTGGAAAGAGGTGTGGAGGGAGTAGTCTGCTTCATGTGGCTGATCCAAAACCATGACAGAAAGTGTGGCTCTGATGAGTGATAATCATGGGGGTGGCCATTTCATTAGGGTGGACAGTGAGTCAGTGTCCCTGAGGATCCAACTGTCAAGGATTATTAGCTCCTAATTTTGTAATTGTATTTATGACTGCACCAAATATACGTTTCTTTTCTTTTTAAAACGTGGTTCAAGGGGGAATCTGACACCCTCTTCAGGCCACCTAGAGAGCCAAGCACATCCTGGGTATTTGCCCTGTCTTCCCTTGAAGGGTAGATGGTAATCCTATTATTCAGATCAAAAATTAAAAAAAAAAAAAAGCACCACTTAAAATTGGAATGCTAGGGAATTCTCCTCACTCTCTAAAAGAACTACCCAATTTTGATCACAGCTAACTTGTAGTGTATTTATTTTTTTATTTAGTTTGTTAGAATGGTACACTTCTTCATGAATACCTAATTTAACACATGAAATTTTCAGTGGAATAATGAGATGCAAAGCAATTGCTTAATGAAATCACTAAGGTTTGCATGTGTAATTTATTAAAAAATGAAGTGAGAAAAGAATTTTATTGATAAATCATGTATGTTTATTATTTTACTTAATGTTACTATATAATGTTATTAATAAAGCAATTTCTATTTTTTGTCATACAGCATTGTGCAGTTTGTCACTTTGAGGAGCTGGTATGTGGACATAAATGAACTTGGCTGTCAGATGCTTTGGAGCTGGAGTCACAGGCAGGTATGAGATGCCAGACATGGGTGCTGTGAGTCAAATTTAGCCCCTCTACAAGAAAAGCGCTCTCTCCTGACCCATAGGTATTCTTTTGACTGAAGTCTTCATAAAATTTAAAACAGGATCTCCTCCAATAAGTTATTTCAGAAAAGACAATGAAATGATAAGTTCACACACATCCAAGAAAAAAATCATGCTTTCATTGATCAATTTCAAAAAAATTGCATAAAAGAATCATCAATACAGAAAATGAGCAATTATTTAATGTCACTTTCTGGGCTTTAGAATTAACATATTTTGTAAGCAATTCCATGGTATGCTTTGAAAATGAAACCATAATGGCATATTTCCTTACAAATTAGCACATGAATACTAATCATAATCTGTTTCTATATTGTCTTTGTATCTATATACTATGCATTAAATTTAGCTTCAATAAAAATGAGTTTATTTCTCACCTAATGATAATAAGAATGATTATATTGAAAAAAGACAATTTTACTGGAAAAGAAATGCCCTTTGGATATGCATATAAAAGGCAGAGAGATTCATTTTAACCTAACTGAAAAAGAGTTAGAGGGTAACTTTTATGGAATAAATATGTAATAATCACACACATACACACACACACGGTTTCTGAATATTGGGTGTACTAGTCAGTTACTGCTGGTCCCTCTTCTACACAGACACATCAATACAGGTGAATCATAAGACTCAATCTAGTCCTCCATTCTCCCTTCATCTCTGTCTTTACTAAGATAATGTACTACCAAACACTCAAGAGTATGTATACATAAATGGTTCTTAACTTCTTTACATATATTTCTCAAACTCACTCACTTTGGATGAATCTTCATCAGTTTCTATCTACCTTTTCTACCTCCATGGGAAGCATATGGTCTTTTCTCTAGGTTATGTCCTAGATTTTTAATAAGTATCCATTTTACATTTTTTATTTTTTATTTATTTTTTCTTATTAAAAATTTCCACCTCCTCCCCACCTCCCATTTCCCTCCCCCTCCCCCCACTCCCTTCCCCCTCCCTCTCTAGTCTAGTCATCAACAGAGGCTACATCCAGCAATTGGTGGGAGCTGATGCAGAGATACACATCCAAACAGTAGTTAGAGCTCAGAGAACCCCATGGAAATGGGGGAGGAAGGATCGCAGGAACCAGAGGTGGTTAAGGATTCCACAAGAACACAGCCCAGGGAATCAGCTAAGCAGGACTCATAGGGGCTCAGAGAATTGAAGCAATATTCAGGAAGCCTGTATGGGTCTCACCTAGGTTCTCTACATATATGTTATGGTTGTATAGCTTAGTGTTCTTATTAGATTTCTAACAATTAGAGTAGGGTTATCGCTGAGTCATGCCTGTTCTTGGGGCCTATTTGGCTGCCCTGTCTAGTCTTGATATAAGAATTTATGCCTAGTCCTATTGTAACTTGTTATGCCATTTTTTTGGTTAATAGTTTTGGGAGGTCTGGTTTTTGTTTTTTTTTTTTTTTTTTTTCTTTTTTTTTTCTGAAGGGAAACAGGGTTAAGTTTCGGGTTAGGGTTTAGGTTAGGATGGGTGAGAGGGGAGACATGGGTATAAACTGGGAGGGGAGGTAACTGTGGTTGGGATGCAACACATGAAAAAGAGTAAATAATAAATATCTAAACAAACAAATAAGTAAATGAAAACAAAGCAATGACAAACACTGTGGATTATGTGAACAATGGGATACCTTATTTATTGATGGTATGAATATAAACTATTGCAGAAAATAGTAATGAGACTCCACCAACATTAAAAATATAACCCAGGTATACCATGCTACAATGGAAAGACTTTCTGGATCATATCCACATCACAGATCCTTGGGTATCTACGCTTTTTTTTTTTTTTGGATTTTTCGAGACAGGGTTTCTCCGTAGCTTTTGGTCTTTTGGTTCCTGTTGTCCTGGAACTAACTCTTGTAGACCAGGCTGGCCTCGAACTCAGAGATCTGCCTGTCTCTGCGTCCCGAGTGCTGGCATTAAAGGCGTGCGCCACCACCGCCCGGCTATCTACTCCATTCTTAATACCTAAGCTATATAATCATTCTGAGTGACAACCAACAGAGGAATGGATAAGGAAAATGTGGTAAATATACACAAAGAAAATTTGTTCATCTTTGAAGAAAATGAAGTTCGCATTTTTGGAAAAATATTGGATCCATTTGAAAATAGTCATATTAAGTCAGTCTCAGAAAGACAACCTTGCATTTAAGGAAAACAGACCATATATGGATGCATAAATTATATATGGATACATGACATGAAAACAGATGTAAAAAATATCCATGGGGTAATGAGAAATGATGAAAATGAGGATGGGGGAAAGGAAAGTAGGGGAATATGTCACAATGTGTGGAATATGTTCAAAGTACATTTTGTGTTTACACAGAAATGTAATGATGAACAATATATGATAAACCATATATTACATTAAATATATGCACATGAAATATCACTAATAATGGAGGAGAATGGAGAGCAGATAAAGAAGAGGACATCACATCTCAAATTATAACACATTCAGCTTCAAGACAGTCTCCAACAAGAAACATAAGTGATGATCTTTAATGCATCAGAATGCCTCTGTCTGAAAGCATAAATTGGGAGAATAGACAGACTAGCCCATTAGTGAGGATGTCTACGGTTTTCAGTACCAGGTATGGATTCTTTCCTGGTGGGTAACCTTGGTTTAGACAGATGTTGGTTACCTGCAAGCTAAAGTGCCGCTATTGCACCAACGGGCATGTTGTGTCTAACCAGTCATTGTTGTGGTTCATAAGCTTTAATTCTGAGTAGCACCACTGGTTTCTCTTCTTCCTTGGCAGCATGTACAGCACACACACATTAAAATACTTTGAGATTCAATACTCAGAAGGCAAATCTAGAGCAGTTCAAGTTTGATTCCTCAAAGTCCTGTGTATGATGTTTTCAATAATGAAGTCTTACCTTCAAATTCTAGGAAGGCAAACAAGGATAATGGCAATGACCACTATTGCTTTTAGAGTCCTTGTACTCTCTAGACCAGTTCCTCAAAAATGATTTCCTATGCTCTGAAGTAGGTGTTTTGCTGAATAGACTATGGCTCTTGAGAATGAACATAATGACTACAAGCAGCATAAGCCCACTTTAAATTACACATGTATTTAAAATATTTAAGCATATATAAAATGCATTTATGTACTTATGTGTATGTAATGTATTTTAAGAACATATAAAATAACATATTTCCTGTGACTGTTCCAAAGACACGTTTTATTTTTAAGTGGTGTGTGTGTGTGTGTGTGTGTTTGTATGTGTGCACATTTGAGCCAGTGAGTGCAGGTACCCCCAGAGGTTCTGGATAACCATAGATCTGAAGCTATACTCAGCTATGAGCAGCCTGCTTTGGTGCTAGAAATGATGCCCTTGTCCTTTGCGTGAGGTATACTTGCTCTTAATGGCTGAGTCATCTCTTTAGTTCCCATGCTAGGCAGTCATTTAGGAGTCACACTGATACTCTGAAGCTTCTGTTATGTATTAAAGAATTACAAATAACTGCTTAATTAAACAGTTTCTTACAATTTGATGTTTAAAACATTATTTGTGAAATATCTCCTAACTTTCTGTATTTATGCCATATGAGAGGCAATGTTACAGATTTATAATATATAGCAACCTCTAACACTTTATCCTATCTAATTCACATCAGTGTAGTGTTGTTCAGTCATATGGAAATGATAGATCCATAATATCAATCTTTTCAACAGGCTGTCACTACTAAGGTGAATATAAATCAAAAGTATTTGTGTGGGAAAATAGACTATGAATAATATCACAGCAAAAATATAGCAATAGTTCTCCTAATAAAACTGAATCACCAAGACGATGCATTAAGAATTCCCAAGTGGCTGATTTTATCCTCTAACGCTCATCCAAATGAACACAACATAATCTGATCAGAATAAAAGAAATATAAGGTGCTATGAAAATGACTTCACTAAGAAATTGCTTTCTGCACAAACACATGCACCTGAATGTTAGTCTGAGCAGCCACATAAAATGAGGGAACTGTGACACACACCTTTAATCCCAATGCTGGGGAGGAGGTACCGAGGGTTCCCTGAACCTTGATGGCCATCAGGTCTTGCTTAATTGGTAAGCTTCCAGGCCAGTGAGAGATCCTTTCTCAAATAATAAGCTAGAGGTTAGTAAAAGAAGACACCTCATCTTGTCTTCTGGCTTCCACACACACGTGTACATTCACCCACACATAATGTGCACATAACACACATGCACATACATAAAAGAAAATATGTTCCACATTTGCAAAACTCAGAATATATGCCTTTTGCCGGGCGGTGGTGGCGCACGCCTTTAATCCCAGCACTTGGGAGGCAGAGGCAGGCGGATCTCAGAGCTAGTTCCAGGACAGGCTCCAAAACCACAGAGAAACCCTGTCTCGGAAAATCCAAAAAAAAAAAAGAATATATGCCTTTAAAATATTGAAATTCTCAGTATCAAAGCTGTTTATCATATATCCTGGGAAATGCTTGTGTGCTATGTTTCCTTCATATTAAAAATAGATATTTTTATCCATTGTCTTTCTGAAGATTGGACCGCAGTCCTTAAGACTCTCCCTTTTGCTCCTTTCTCCAGGCACTCTGGCACCCAATGACCCCAGATGATACTCATAGACTTTGTCCTTAGAGGCACCAGGTTGCTTTCTGTCAACACACTTTACTGCCTCTGCTCCCCAAGGACCCCTTTCCCCACTTCTGGCTCTGATCAGATGATCGTTTCCAGTGCATTCTTCCATTTGTCTTCTTTACTTTGGCTTTCACACAGTTGTTTGTTTGTTTGTTTGTTTGTTTGTTTTATCACAGTTTTACATATAATCCTACAATCCATTTCCTGACTTCTTCGTTAGACTATAAGATACTAACGGACTGCTATTCTTGCCAATTTGATTCACTGATGCCCCTTTTTGGTCTAGTAAACATTCTGGTTATTGGCGGTACTGAAAGCTACAGATGAATTTCTCTTGGACATTTTTAAATATTCAAAAGTAGCGTCTGCCTATCTGCACAACGTTGGTTATTCTGTCAGTGGTACCACGTTGCAATCCAAGTGCCCCAGGGACAAGTCCAGAAGATGCAAAGGTGAAGGGCAAAGCTCTCGGTTTTATTCGTGGCTCCCAGGTTGCACCGCCCTTTCCTTTCACAGTGTTGCTACTCTCTAATCACAGTGAACTCTGCAGTCTTCTGAAACTTCTCAGTCTGAGTATTTGTCTTTCTGCTACCTCAGCACAGGACTCAGTATCCTTCCTAATGCTGCTTTCATAGGGCATAACTCTTGTAGCAATCCTGCCTGGAGCCCAGCAGTGATGGTACCCTTCATTCTTCTCTTGCATGGCAATATAATTACTGACGTACATTCCTCCATGGATATGGAGAGACTCCTAAAAGCAAAGTTTACTACCCTTTCTTGATCTTCCTTTATGTTTTGGAGTAGATTCTCTTTTCCTCCTACTGGTCTTAAACTTGTGACTCACCCACCTCAACCAGTCAAATGCCAGGCATACATATATGGATGGCCCACCATACCAGTTTCCATCACTGCGTTTGAGTTTGCACCCAATACCTGTTCCCAATCCATTGCTAAATAGTCAGTGGCCAAAAATACAGGGTGTTTTTAGTGCCTGAAAGGACTCTTGTAGTAAAATATTGCTTGAGACTTCATTATGTGTCTGAATAAATCTTTTAAAAAACTACTTCACTGTGAGATTATTGGTACTTATTCCTGGCTTCTCTGTTTTGCTTGCATTAGCCCCCCTCTGGATATGGGGTCTCTCTTTGCCTTCTTCTATTATTAGCCAATTAATCTTTGCATATTTAAATGTCCCTGCCATTTTCTTCTCACCTGTCTCCAGCCACTGTATATATACCTCAGGACCAATATACCTTTTTATATTCCCAGAAATACTGGGTTTATTAAAGTAAAACAGAGAAATAAAAGTAGAGAGAAAACATAGTAGGATGGTATCTATCTATATATTATACATATATAGATATATATTATACATATATAGATTATAGATTTTTAGATAGATTATATATATTATAAATACTTTCAGATTCTCTTTGGGTTGTACATTTACTCATTTGCGTTTTAACTTCAATTCACAATAATCAAAAAAACTGGGATCATACTTAAAAATCTTATAATTTATTCTCTTTTTTTCTAGTCTCAACCTAACACTTAGTTTATTCTTGCATTGACACCATTCAGTAACACTGAACTTTTTACACAGTTGCAGTCCTTCATTCTACATGCCTATCTCCAAACAACCACTGCTTAGATCTTTCTTTCTTTTTCTCCTGTTTATACCTGAGTCACTCTTGCCATTTCATCAACTTTAAAATCTTCCCCTCTATTTTATACGTTTTATCTCCAAATTTGCTTAATTTAAAAATTTAAAACATGGGTTACAAACTTTAAATAAAACATCATTTATTTTTTTATAAATCTTTAAATTTAATATAATAATCAATAATAATCATTTGACTCATCAAAAAGCAAACTGGCCGGGCGGTGGTGGTGCACGCCTTTACTTTAATCCCAGCACTCGGGAGGCAGAGGCAGGAACCAAAAATCTACGGAGAAACCCTGTCTCGAAAATCCAAAAAAAAAAAAAAAAAAAAAAAGCAAACTGGATAATACTGAAATAATAAAAAAGCATAGAAGGGGGAAAGATAACACTTACCTTGGCAAGATATTAGTGATTCTTTCTATCAGGTTAGTATGAGCAATTCTACATAAGTTAGAATATTCCACAACAACCGTTCTTCTTATGAAAACCATTCAAACACACCCCTGAGTAGAGATGCCGTTTTATCTGCTTGCAATCATAATTATCTTTTCATAATAGCAATGTGTGTTCTCAGTGTATAACTGCCTTCTGTGAGGTTCAAAGTCCTCAGATCACAGGGACAGACACTTTTCATATTTGATTTCTCAGTGCCATGGTCTTCTCTTAATAATTAGTTTAAATAAAAGAAGAAAGACACAGCTAATTGAAGGGACATATGCATGCTCAGATATATACAATTCACTTAGATAATCACTTAATAGAATATATATATATATATATATATATATATATATATATATATATATATATATATAACTTGCTTTTCACTACAACAAGCAACTACACCTACCCAAGGGAAATAAGAGAGGCACTGAGTGTCCTGGATGTGAAATGTCTGTTTCTTTCAAGTAAGTGTTATTTTTACCTCCTTTTATTTTTTTATTATTTCAGTTAAATTCAGGTTTTTTTGAAGAGTCAAATGATGGATATATTAAATTTAAGAATTTACAAAAGATAAATGATGTTATTATTAAAAATTTGTAATCCATTTTCTAATTTATAAAGTTTCATCTGAGTTCTAAAATTTTTGCTTTGCAAATAATAAAACAAATTTATACTGTAAATATAGAAAACTCTTTTTATATTTTGTGATGTAGAAGTCATAACCCCATTTCTCTTAGCCTATTTATAATCCAAAACTCCCTCGTAAAACATTGCATTTCAAGTATTCAACATATACTTATTAAGTGGAATGATGTACCAGACATTTTCCCATAGTCTACAGTAAGTTCCAGAAGATTGCTAAAGGAAAGATTTTTATGGTTCAATTTAAAATTTTCTGTGTTATGAGAGAAGTTTTCTTCAATATCCACTTGACACATTAATTGATTTTAATAACTTATACATTATGTATATAAAGCACATCAGTAATATTAATAATGATTTCTAAGATTCTTATACTTTATACAGGACTTAGACATTCCACTAATAATATCTTTGCACTAGGAAGAAAGGGTGATCCATTTAAATAGGTGTTTCCTGACCTATTTATGGGATAATGACTGCCTATTGTTACAGTGAGTTTTGCTTCGAATTACAAGGATAGAGAAACCTCAAAAACAATATAGAAGAGGTAGTATATGTTGTTCTTCCCCTAGATTGTTCTTAGTATCTTTTAAAAATAAACTACATGGTGTGGATTACCTGGAAACAGTAGTCAGGGAAGACAGTTAAGGGAAACAGGTGAGGAAGAAGCCCCAAGAAAGCCAGCTCACTTCCAGAGAAGGAGGCTCCTGGGAAGGGCAATGGAAACTTTCCTGCCCATATGAGACTAATTCATACTTGGCTGACATTCCTAATGTCACTCGGGCCTTGACAAATCTAATTTATTTGGGTACTCTTCGTCTGCGTCTATAAAGAAACAGAAGATGTAGTGACTGTTAGTCTCCATGTCTCTGGAGCAGTTCCTCATGCTGGCAGCAGAAATTCTGATTAACAGGAACATACATTTCTTTCAGAACCAATGACATGTTTTGTTCTTATGAAGACTCTTTTGAGGCCTCTGCCAAGCAAATCTCCAGACAGCCATTTTCTTGAAGTCAAGATTTCTGGCTAGACAACAATTTAGTTAAGGAAAGGAGTTCACCTCTAACTGAGAGAGGGAGGGAAGGCTTAGCCTACCAGGAAGACAGCAGAGCTAGCAGTTTGAAGGTTAAGGAAACTTAGAATGTAATGTGTCATTAAGTATCACTGCACATAATAGCTTTTAAAGCAATGTGATGGTTTTTGTGCCGTTAAAATCTAATCAAAATGCAAGAAAATGGATGCTCTCTGCAGTGATACATTTTTTAACAGTTTTATTTATAGAATTGTTTCTTTCAATTCCGAGTCCAGAAGTTTCTTTCAGATCACTAGAGTTAAGCTGACAAACACTAAGTGCTTCTCCCCAAGTCTCATCCTTGTCTATCCTTCATGCATTAACGGAGGTAGTCTCTCACTGTATAACTGAACCGTCTCCTGAGCGCATCCCTTCCTGTTTTCTTCTCTCCATGTACAGGAAATTAATTCTCAATGTTTTTTTCTTCTCTTTTTTTCTTTTCCTTTTTTATAGAAGATGCAAAATTCTAAACTAAAGTACTATTAATCCCCAAATAAACACTTTCTTTAATAGCTGATATATTTCAGTTCACAAAATAATATTAACTGTGAAGTTAATATATTCTAGAAAACCATGTTGTACGGCACCTTATTCTTCCTCATACTCAACCATTGATTGTTGGATTTTTAAATTAAAGGAATATTTAAAATTAAACATGTCTCTGTGACATGACAGTTCTTCGTATTTCACCCATTTTAGTGAAAATGTTACTAAGTTTCTTCATGATGTATATTTTTAAACATAATAAAGCACACTATTTATCTTACTAATTATTCAAAAGATTAGAATATTCAAGTTTTATAATTAATTTAATCACGGAAATTTATGTTTGGGTAGTAATTAGCAATTATATTGGGTAACTAACCTGGTATAAATAATTTAAATATATCAGAGGCTTAAAAAGGAGAATAAAATGCTGGCATTCTACTTTGAAGTTTTCATTGAATATATGAATTTTTATATATGAGAAATATGTACTTTTAATATATGTGAGAACATACTTTTCTTAAGCATGAATTAAGATATTTGATATAAAGAAAGACTACTTTAAAAACTACTAACAGCTACTAATAATGGTTCATCATTAGATTGCTTATCAAAGTTAACAATTGTCAGTACCTTGATTTTTTTAATCAATCAATAGTTTATATCATCCAACACAAATTGGAATGGACAGGTTCTGTTTGTTTGTTTTTGTGTTCAGGTCCATTCTTTAAATTGCTGCAATCGTTTCAAGTTATATAATTTTCACGTTAACACCCATGACTCCTCATAAACAACTGAATTACTCATTTATAAAAAAACTTTGCAGTTTAGAAGAAAAGAAGATATTTGAAAACAAATATTTGAATTGAAAACAGTGTAGTTTACAATTCTGATGAAGAGGAATTCCTTTTGATTGACATCCTAGAAATGATTTAGTGATGTCAGATAGTATCTCCCCAAGTTTGAATTTTTATGTTATAACAATTAGTAAAGTAGAATACTTCAATGTAATTAGCTCTGTCTCCTATATCAGTTTTGAAAATTTGTTGCTTCTGAAGTTTTGTCCATTTTTAAAGCTGGGTCATATTATTGTTGTGGAGTTTTAAATATTTTTTTATATATGAATTCAAAAAAACAAATTTGAAAAAATTTTAGTGTTTGACTTGTTGTTTCATTGCCTAAAGAACTAAACATTTTTAGCTTTAAGATGAAGTTTAAAAAAAGACGATGGTATTATAGAAATTTGCTAACAGAAAATGAGGTCAAAGACATGCTGGTAATATTTTAGAGCATTTTTCATTTTACACCTTATTTTATATCCTTAATATACTAATACATTTTGAATCAATGTTTTATAAAATATTAAATATAAAGTATAATTTATTTCTTCCTATGAGTTGCCAAACTTCCTAGCACTATTTGTTATCATTTTTTAATGAATGGATGTTACAACTTCATCAAAAGTAAACAATATTTATAGGTCATTTTTATTGAAAATATACTTTCTTTTATAAAATATAACTGACTATGACTTCCTATCCCCTAACTCCTCCCAGATCCTCCCCAGGTCAGTTTATAAACATCATCATCTTTCATTGATCTCTCAATTTATCCTTATGAAGTTTAAATTACTTTGTAAGAGGTTTTGGATTTTTTCCTTTGAGCCTCTTAAATAGAATCATTTTGTTAGCTACTTTAAATGATTATATCTTCCATGTGAATTATAGAAATGTATTCACTGTCTCTACAAATTGGCTGATAGGATACTGAACAGGATCCTTTTCTATCTGCATATTTAATTAGGAGAGGTGTCATCTCAAATTGATATGTCTTCCTCTACATGCACATTGTGTATGTTTCTGCTGATTAAATGTACTTTCATTTCTTTTATGAGTGTTTTGAATCTTCTGCAATCACATTCTGCAAATGTTTTGATCATTGGTATTGGAAATGGAAAATGAAAAAAAAAAACCTACCTTGTAAAGTCTGGTATGTTACAATGAGTTATACATGAGTTTATATAAATCTTACAATCTTATTTTGGTTTACTTTTTAATTAAATAAAACATGTTCCAAAAAAACAGCTACAGGTACATTTATAGTAATTGTAATCATAATATCAGAGACTGTCAACCTGACAGGATTAGCAAGCTAGGAATATCTGTATAATGGAGTACTCCCTAATAATGACAAGAGTCATTATTAATTTATACCAGGACTCTGAGTGGGAGTGAGGATGGCTACTTTTGCATTGAGCAGGGAAAATATATGATGAGCCCAAAGCATCTCACACTCACAGTGAGAAAGTAAACAAAAATGTTTGAAATGTAGCGAACCAACTGGATGCAGGTATCAGTCTAAAAGAACTTCAGAAGCCAAAAATGGGATTATTTGAGGAAAAATCAACAATGACAAAACTAGATTACAAACTTCAGAAAAATAAACTGAACAATCTGTACAGATAACAAGTAGATGACTAAATAAAACAAGATGAAAGGAATTTACACCTCTTACAGAATTCTAAACAATAAATGCAGAATACAAAGCCCAATAGAAATTTACAAGTGCATGAAAAAATTAGTTGAAGCAAAATGAGAAGTTGAACACTTGAAATCACCAAAAGTCTCCAGTTAAATAATCTTGTAGTTGTTTCAACTTGTGTCAGTCTGAAGAAATCCTTTACTATTCTTCTCACTAAGAGATTTTACAGCATGTGCAAAGTTCTGAGTTCCTTTCCCCACCTGAAAATACATCCATGTACATGTATATAATATATATAATAGTTGCTATTTTCTCTTTCCACATCTTTGAGGGGGTCTAGAATCACTGATTAGCTTCTATAAAGTAGACTGGGGGAAGCTGGAAACAATATAGTATGAGAACCTTACATATACACCATGACTATGAGACTTTTCGTTCATAAGAAGTAAGTGATGTTGGCCTGATGCCTTCCTAACACCAGACAATGTAGACATGCCAACCCTGTGTGGCCATGCTCTCTGGAATCATGTCTCTCAATCTGTTTATGAGAATTCCACATAAATACACACTCACGGTTGTTCTACGTGATTCCTGATAGCTTCTCTTTGAAAAACCTCAAGGTGATAAAAAAAAAGAATGTCTGAAAAACTGACACAGAATAAGATGAGATAGGAGACACAAATACAGTCTAGGATTCTAAACGGAAAATCTGATAGAATTGGAATACACTGTAGCAAGGTGAATGTTTTAGATGGTAATGTGATAAAGATTGATCATCAGGAGAACAAGCTCCTCTCAATCAACTGATCAAGGCTCATAACTCACAGAGACTGAAGAAGAAAGCATGAGGCCCTCACAGGTCTGCACCAGATCCTCCGGATGTATATTGTAGTTTTTAGTGTAGCATTTGTATGGGATTCTTGAATGTATCAATGAGTGGGTCTTTGATTCTTGTGTCTACTCTTGGGGCTGTTGCCTTCTGTGGGGTTACCTTGTTCAGCCTCAATGTAATAATTTTTGCTTCATCTTTTTATAATTTCTTTTGTCGTGTTTGGTTGTTAACTCTTAGAAAACTACTCTTTACTAATGAGAGACAGAAAGGGAGTGGATCCAGAGGGGAGGAGAGATGGGGAAGAGCTTGGAGGAGTAGAGGGGAGAGACCCTATATCGGGATATATTATATAAGCAGAGAATCTATTTTCAGGAGAACACTTGTGTGCTGTGTTTTTAATTTGAGATTGCTCTCACATGGAGGTTAAGGAGCAAGTGAACAGAGGAAATGAGACCCATGAGTTTCTCACTCAGGTGCTACTCTTTAATGCTAACTGACCATGATGACTCTTAACTAGAGCGATGGAAGCATGGTAGGATACCAGGAGGTCTCAGTGTGACAGACAGATAGTCACTGTGGAATATCTGTACAGTCTATGTGGGGTGTGAAGTCATTTATTTGATTTATTTTTATTTTGTGACATGTCCTTTCTTTAAAGTGACACCTGAGCAAAGACTAAAAAAGCAAAAATCACTCTCAGATTATAAGGAGTGTTCCATCAGTGTGAAGGTCAGTGGAGCTGGTGAATAAAAAAAAAGTTATCTTTTAAAAATAGCACTTTTTTGCAGATGATCAAATCAAGATGATACATTTGAGGTGGAAAGTAATGCAACATGACTGCTGTCCTTGTTAAGCTGACTGAGCACAGAGTCCAGCATAGAGACAGAACTGGCCAACGAAGCAAGACTGTGAACTCTGGAGTTTGTCAGTGACCATTAAGGAACTACTAGTCCTCTGGAAAGAGGAGTGGGGCTCTTATCTCTGTGGAGTTTCTTAGACGATGATGACTGGTTGACATAGCTATTTTGAAACACTTGCCTGCAGAATCCTGAGAGAATCTATTTCTGGTGTTGGGATCAGTTGCTTAGTAGTACTTCACTACATCAATGCTAGGAAGATACTTTTTGGAAGACAATAAAATAATCACTAAAAAGATGCATCGTTGCTCTTTCATCTTTCCTTTAAAAACGTTGAATTAGAATGCAAAAAACCGTTATTTTCAATGATTAAGGATTTTTAAATGAGATTACCTTCCAATGGGCACTCTTACACTGCCAGCAGGGGTGCAGATTGTTAGACTTAATGCATGTAAAGACACACTTAATGTATTATAGCACTTAACACCATGATTGGTATATTGTAAGAACACAGTAAGTGATAACTGTAACAAATGGTGTAATTAAATATCTGTATTAAAATTATACATGCTACATAATGATTGTGATAGCAATAAAGTACCTCTAGATAGGAAGTTGGCAAAATGTATTAAAGCTTTTAATAGATATTCTCTTTAGTATATCAATTTCCTCATGCCAGGAAAATATGTATTTTTTTTTTATTTAATGGTGTTTTCCCCATGCTAGCTAGAAAGAGATCAGGATGGAGGTGGTAGAAGAAAAACAAGTGTGATGTGATACAATGTAAAAAAAGAGAGTATAATTTACTTGACTTTCACTTGTCAGTTTCATTTTTGTGTAGGTGATGTTTGAGTAGAAATCCACAGTGAAGTCACTGAAAGATAGTGAGGGAAGATCTGTGAGCTTTAGTAAGTGAAGCCAGTCAGAGCATCAAACCAGAAGACATCTGTTTCGTTGTGCATTAGTGCAAGTGATGTGAGAAAAGCAGGGTTCATTAATGTGGCATACACTACTGTATCAACAGCCACACATTCAAACCCACGCAGACACACACACTCAAACACACAAGTACTAATCACGTGCACAGATAGACACACTCAAGCACACACTCAAATATACACACATCAACAAACTCAAACACACATACACACCGCACATACACACCTCACATCCTAAATACACACAAATCCCATACACACACTAACAGTCACATACACTCAAGCACACACCTTATGCATAAGTTTCACTAAAACACACACACACACTCAAACACACGCACCATCACACACACACACTTAAACACAAATGTAATCTTCATAACGATATGCTGAGAGATCATTTTGAATGCTTACAGCTATTTGGGTAACAGAACTTGTACTTTTTTCTACTAGTTCTTTTATCTACTGAAAAGCTAATTTCTAGATTATAAACTTTGTCATAGGGAAGAAGGGGAAGTGCTCAGGTCCCTGTGGTCAGAGGCCTCTTATTCTTTGATGATTGACAGAACTCACTTGTGTTTCACAAAAGGGTAAAGAAATTACTTTTGTCTGAGGACAAGCACAACATATCCCCACAAAGGAGCAGTGTTTTGATGGGTTTCAAAGAATTATTAGAAGTTACCCAAAAGACACTGAAAAGAAATTAAAGACATTGTTCTAGGCAGAGTAAACAATTATGTATAATTCCAGATATTATTCAAGGATTAGATGTTGGAGAATGGAAAGGCAGATGGAAGGATGCTCTACAGATAAATAGTTAGAATGTGGGATTGCTGGAATGTCCACAAGTGTAGCTTTGGGTGGCACTCTATTTATTGATAATAAATATCTTGGAAGGAGCATTAGTGAAGACCTACACACTGTAGACAGAGAACGAAGAATTGATTTGGAGCTGACCAGGAAGTCTGCTGCTGAGAACTGGCTCTCAAAGACGAGGAAGGAGCTCAGCAAACTTCCTAAAGAGAAAAACAAACAATAGTGCTACCCAGCTATAAAGCCTGGCAACCACAACAATAACCAGCCCACCAAGATACCCATGGTGGTGTATAATGTACTCAGCAGGTTGGGTATGGATAAGCCATAGGCATGCAGTACACAAATGTAGGTAATTTTAAAAAACTTAAGTGAAAAAATATAAAGCTTAATGGCAAATATTGGTTTTGCTATTAAAATATAGATAATAATTAATCTTAATAATATCAATTATTTTCATGAGTGTTTATGTGTCAGTATCAATTTTGCCAAAATTGTAATTTATTATAATAAGAATACTAGTGAAGACACATATTCATATGTGACATTTCCTCTCTAAATTGGTTTTATGTACACATTCATTTCTGTGATTTCTACAGTTCATATAACAGAAAACATCATTATTTTCATTTTACAGATAAAGAAATTGAAGAAGCAGAACATTTCCCAAAGGCTATAATAAATAAAAATCTAGAGGAAAATTGTATTGTTTTTTACATTTATTGGAAAGAAGAAATCATATTATACTGCACAGTTGTATGTATTTTCAAAGGAAGAATTACCACTAAAAATATTTCTACATTTTCTGTAACATCCTTCTTGACCTTTGCCTCATTCACATTTGATTGGATGCCTAAAATTGTACTGAATCTAAACTATGAATCCAAACAAAAGAAAACAAAAACCTTTTAAAGCATTTTTTATTCTTTTTAGGAATTTAGAACATTTATCCTTGGAAATGTATGAAGAGTACATAAAATTATATTTTTCTCATTAATTAGAGTGTGAGTTTGTGTGTGTGTGTGTACCAGTACATGTAAAAAATGAATTTATTCTCAACATTGGCAATTAGCTGAACATAGAAGTACAGAGGTCAACATTCCTGGGCTCTGAGAAGAAGTTGTTATGGAAAAGGATGCATTCTTCTTCCAATTTTGTTTTTTTTTAGCCTGCTTTAGAGTTTTTTTAAAAATGGAATAACTACTTGTACTACAATATAAAAATATGAACTAATGAGGTGTCATTAATACTTTAGACGGATATACCCAGAGAAATATAAGTATAATATACCGATATTTGCTAATAAAGTGAAAAATATAGGGAACACTATAATCACAAATTCATCAGTCATAAATAAGGCAGCATTTGATAAATTTAAAAGGAATGTTGCTGTTATGCTCGATAGCTGCTTCAGTGCTGGTGATACCACTTGCATTAGGAGGTAAAGAAAGTGGAGGAAGACAAGAGAGGAGAGCAGGAAGCTGGGGGTGATAAGGGAAGAGGGACAGAAAATGAGGGAGTGATCCATGTTTATGTCAGATTTCTCAATTGTCCACCTTAGTAGACTTTAATATCTGACATTTTGTAATGGTTAGTCAACAAATGATTCACTACCCAGCTATCTTCTCTTGGGTGTTCTTAACTTTACACTCTTACAATGCCTCCTCCCTTTCCTTTCTCATTCCATATCTTCCCCTCCATGATCTCAAGACTTGCTTTCTTCAGATAATCTAGCTTTCATGCAAGAATATTTAACTTTTGAAGAGCTTTGAAACATTACTTGTGCTTTTGTAATCTTTGTTTACAAAGACCTCACTCTTTCTTGGTTGTTTCTAGCACCATATATTTCCTACTACACTCTAAAATTTATCTTTATACACATAAACAAGTACATCCATCACTCACTCTCATTAAAGAAGTTTCTCATTACAGCAAATGGAGATCATCACAGATAATCACAACTGAACCCATGTAGAGATAAAGGGACTGTGAAGAGTTCAGGCCAAACAGATGATCTTCAACAAAATTCCTGTACTTATGGTTTGCAGAGTATCATGGAAGAAGCATACTGGAAATTATGTAATAGCCAGAGGACCTGGAAATCTTTTTGTGAGACTGGCAAAAACTGAGAGAGGAAAAAAAAGTGAGGTCTTGGATTTTAAAAAGAAAACCTATTTATGATACTTTAAAAGAATTTATTACTTAATATAAAGAAATTTTGTCTTGGTATAGAAGACTATATGCATCTGAAAGAATGTTTAAAAGAAATTAAAAATAGCCATGTCATTACAAAATTGTCAAGGAAGCAGAGTGTGCTTAAGTATTTGGACAAAAGTAAACTTGCAGTATCAATTAGTATGCTGTGTGACCCTTAAAAGTCACAGTAATTATAGTTCAATAAAAGTCAGTTGTTTGTTATACATGGCAAGCTTTAATAATTTTAAGAACAGAAAAATGGAAATATGAGAGTATAGACCCAATGGAGTCCAGTAAATATTTTTTACTCCATTGCTTTAAGAAATGGATGAACATGTGGTACCACAGGGCAGAGAAACCTGCTTGCTCTTTGGGCTGAGGAGGGAGGAAAACTTGATTGGGGGAGGGGGGGAAATGGGAGGTGGTGGCGGGGAAGAGGCAGAAATCTTTAATAAATAAATAAATAAATAAATAAAATTATTGTGACATCACTTTTCCCCTTTTGTTTCCTTCCTCAGACTTCTCCAAATCTCTTCTTTCCAAATCTTTCCATATCCTCAAACTGATAGACTCTTTTCTTTACAGTTCTATTGGTGTGTGTGTGTGTGTGTGCATGTGTAACTATAAACACATATATAAATACAGCCTACTTAGTCTATTTTGTTATTTTTCTATGTGGCTACAGAGCTGACCAATTTTTAGCCTCTACCTGAGATGCACTCCATCATTGGTTATTCAACAGATACCGCTCCCCTTTCATCAAAAGTTGAGTAATGAGAAGAAAGCCCTAGAACACTAACATTCCCTCCTCCATGTGTGTGTGTAAGTGGGGGGAGATATAGACATTAATACCCTCTTTAATATCTCACTCATTTCCTTTGAGATAGGTTATTTAACAAAACCCAGAGTTAGTTGATTCTATCACTGATTGGTGAGATCCAAGATGTCTAGTCCCTGTCCCAGGGCACTTGGATTATAGGTCTTTACATTTGTTCCTGCTTTTCTCATTAGTTTTAGGGACTCCAACTTTGGTCCTCAGGCTTTCCCAATAAAAATCTTTGATGGTGCATCACCAAAGTCCCTTAAGTGGTTTTTGGTGGTATTTTCTCAAGAAGATGGAGAGAGGAAAAGAAGGACAGTGAAGTAGCATCCTATGAAGGTGAGCTTATTTTTGTAACTCAAAGAATCTCATGAATCTGAAGGCATAATCTAGAGGATTTATGGTTCGTGGTAGCCAAAACTAAGGAAATCTTCTAGATATTGCTAAAGGGGAGGAAAATGTGTAACAAGAAAAAAATGAAAGTCTTTAATGAATCCTTTTGAAGATATAGACAGACATGTCTGTTTTAATGCTTAAAGACGAAGAACTTTATATCATAGATAAAAGTGAAAGACTATTAGAATTCATAACATAGACAACTAGCTAATTTTATAGCAAAATGATTTCTGATAGTAGAAAATAGTTTCCCTATTGGTAAGGACAAGATATAAAATGATAATCTTAAACATTTGCATGACAAAAAATGATTTACGGACTAGTGAAGGTGATTTATAATTCTTAAAATTTTTTATTAGTTTTTCATCTTATAAATATCTGCCTATTTTTTGAAAAAAATCACTTTGGTGTTTTTTGTAGATGTGCACATACATAAAACTGTACATTGCTCATAATATAAACATATAATACTAATTATCTTGTCAATATAAATGATGAAATTAATCAAGTCAACTAATAAATTGATATGAGCTTTTTAATCACTCATTATTGGTTTATAAATAAGGTCACTGTACCAAATGACAGAGAAAATGAAAGTTATTTAGCAAAATCCTATACTAAAACACCTTTATAAGAAGTGAAGGCTGTGCCAAAAAAAGCATGTGTGTATGTTTTTGTTTCAGGTTTTTTGAAGAAATGAGTAGTTAGAAATATTGTAGAAAAGAGATCTGGGCCTATGATAAACTTGAAGTTGGTGGACCATAGCAAAGTCTGTTTGTTAGATTTTCTCTATGAGCCTGTGTCTTCTGAAACGCAGATGATTCTTTCCTTGGTAATGTGGAGAAAATCACCTGTTGAAGAAGGTCTTATAATGTGTCACAGATGAGCTGAAAAGTAGGTGAGAAGGTGACCATTTAGTTTTGGGGCAGAGTATAGAAAAGGGAAGAAATGAGAACAGCTTTCCTACATTTTTCTTACATGCAGAGGTATCCTAATTTAGATTCCCATTTCCAGAGCCCCACCACTAGTAATCTCTGATCTCTATATTCTGCTGCGAATCTGAAACAAAACTCATTAGAAATGTTTGCCTTTTCATTGTTTTATAAATGGAAACCTGCTTGAGATTACTTTTATTTTCCCCTACACAATTTCCCAAAGCAGTGCTGATCTCAGCCTTTGAGATCTTTAGTGTTTTCTTTACTTAAGATTATTTTACCATAGTTAATAAAGTGTTTAATGATAAATCTGATGAGCTTTGAACAAACAAGCTTCCTATCCACCCTCCATCATATCTTCAAAAATTTTTTTTGTTTGTTTTTGTTTGTTTTGTTTTTTTTGTTTTTCGAGACAGGGTTTCTCTGTGATTTTGGAGCCTGTCCTGGAACTAGCTCTTGTAGACCAGGCTGGTCTCGAACTCACAGAGATCCACCTGCCTCTGCCTCCCGAGTGCTGGGATTAAAGGCATGCGCCACCACCGCCCGGCCATATCCTCAAATCTATTCCCTATTTTCCACTGTACATTTTGGGCAGTAGCTAAAAATTAAAGGTTTTAAAATAGTAAGCAAAACCAAATTTTCCAGCTTTGTAATTGTCTGGTATATTTTCATTACTTAATAATGTAGCTTAACATTTTATACTAAACTAATCGTTTTAAAGTATATTACATTTTAAAAGTATATGCTTTCATTTACCAAACAGGGCTTCTCTTCTTTGACATATTGGAGAGTATGAAAAACTAAGGCCTTATTTATCAGGCCATATTTTTCTTAGATGGATTTTCACTATACAGGCAGTAGGATCTTGATCAACTGTGCCCCTGACTCCCTATCTGAGTGCTAGAATTCAAGTATTGCACAACCTCACTATGTTTATCCAAGTAAGCATTCTTAAATAAAAATCATTGCTTTCTTTATTTCTGTATTTAACATAAATATTGGAATTTTTTAAAATATTTATTTATTTATTATGTATACAATATTCTGTCTGTATGCCTGAAGGCCAGAAGAGGGCACCAGACCTCATTACAGATGGCTGTGAGCCACCATGTGGTTGCTAGGAATTGAATTCAGGACCTTTGGCAGAGCAGGCAATGCTCTTAACCGCTGAGCCAGGAGTTTATCTATCCCTAAAGTCCATAACCACATGTGAAAGCGTTAAAGGAGGGTAGCTGGAAGTAATTGGTTGGAGGAAAGGGAATCCTACTTTAATTAAAAGCTGACTTTTGAAAAAAAAAAACATTTGAGATGTTTAATAGCAATAAAAAAAAATTTCACGACTTTTGATGGTTGTGCAAAATAGTCATTGCTGAAACAAAACTATCCAAGAGTATATAGAAGCCTCTGACAGCACCCCTTGTAGATGTGCATTAACTGGAAAATATTTTATGTTTGGGCAAGCACAGATTTTACTGTCATTTCTACTTTAAAATAACAAGTTGCATTGGCAGATAAGTAATTAATTTCTTCCAGTCATAGCAAAGGGAAAAATGGGAAATATGGATACGTTATAGAGTAGATTTTCTGTCTATGCCTTGCACAGGAAGCATCTGCTTTATTTCCTGCACTGTGATGTAATGGACCATCTCTGTTTCCATCATGCTGGGCCATCACAATTTCTCACAGTATCTTTTTCTGTGTTTGTTTGGGATATCTGCTTTCTAAAGTTCAGTGAAGCCTAAATTTGCCCTGTACCAGGCCATGGGCAGCTCCTGTGAAACAGTCATGCTTCAGAAGTTCAGGCTATGAAGGGAAAATAAGACTTCTAGTGGTCATTCCTCCTCTTCTCATTCTTTAAAAAGAATGAAATTCCATCTGAACTCAGACTACTGTGGTGCCAGTAGCTTTGGTGAAGGTCGGATAGGAGGTAGTCATGCTTTGGTATAATAAAGAGCCACGTCCTGTGAACACAGAGGTTTTGGGATATCTATTGATTGCCTGGGAGCACATTTATTAGGAAGTGAGGGTAAGAGGTTTTTAATATACTTCCTTAATAGCCACAAACTCAAACACATGTATTTAGGAGACAAACCTGTGTCTAGTATGTTAATTAAAGAGTTATAAATGGTTTAATAATAGATTATCTGAATATTTGGAATTAGAGAAGAAAATTTCATGTTAGACCTATCTTATGTTGGTTTTATATGTCTAAATTTAAGTAAATTCCAGGTGCAAACATGTTACTAAAGGTAACAGGAAACCAAGGACCTGCTGAGTAGCAGCTGATGACATAACCACACTGAGATTTCAATAATGTTTTCTCTTTTGTTTCATGACATTCTTGAAAGTGTCCAGGGATATTATATATATTATATCATATATGTTATATATGATATACAATATGTATGTATAATAGAACATTTATATTTATACATTATTCTAAAAACCTATGAAGTACCAGGAGCCCATCATAGAGTTTTTAAACTTTTCAGCGTAATTAGCTTATCAAGTGGCCTCTATGACATGATCTTTGTTTTTTACATTCAATTCTCACAAAAACCTCATCACAAACTGGATATACAGAGACTCAAAATTATCTGTACAAAGTTAAAACTTAAAGTGATGATAACTAGAAAAACAAAACAATGTTTTATGTCGAAAATATACATTCAATAATACTTTTAAAAATGTATGTTTGCAGAAAGGAATTTTAAGAAGATAATGATATTGAGCAATACCATTTCTAACACAGAATTCTCAAAAATTGATTTAGAATATAGTCTTTGAGTTTAAAGTACTTAACAGAAGCCTGGAGGGGTTTATGCAAGTTAAGAGCACTTGCTGCTTTTGCACAGGACTTATATTTGTTTTCTTACACCAGATGGTGGCTCACAATTGTTTATAAGTCACATATATACTTGCCTGTGCCTCTGTTCGACAAGGGGTCAAATGCAATTGCATTTTTGCTATTTTTTAAATAAAGAAAAGACTTGGAAATAAAAATCATGCATTAAACCGACAATGATGGTTAAGTCCGCCAGACAGCAGTGACTAATGATTCAGTAAAGTTATTCTATATACTATGCCATTTATGGTTTTCTTTGTGAATCATGTCATGAAATTATGCACATAAAAGTGTAGATAATAAAATTCATTTAAACCCATACTGTCACACACGTGCAGAGAATGACACAAGACTAAGAACGGGTCTCTTTTAATTGCTCGGGAATGTTAATATACTCCCAAAATGATGTCATTTTGAGGGAAACCAATTACAGCTGTGGGTTAGCTAGCAACAGTTATTTCATTATAAATATTTTTGAAGACCTCATTTTTAAGTAGAAAAAGACAAATACACTGATTGACTCAGTATTGGATTTCTGAATTTCCTGGAAAAATAAGCTCAAAGTTTTAGGATCTCAAGCTTTTGAAAAATTGGATACTGGTACCTAAAGCCCAATTTTCACTGTGTTGCACAGCTTCATTTAATTTTATTTTAACTGGCAAGCCAAGGAAAGATATTTTACTTTAACATCATATTTTGGGGTCATTGCAGTTATTCTTTGAAAGTCCTATTTTCCTGTTTTGAGGTATCCCTAGATGTAGTAAACATTGTTCATGGGTTCCCACCTTTCATACCCACAACTGGGGACTATTTTATATTTTGCCCAGTAAAAGAATGCCACAGGAGGAGAAACATCTGTTTTCGCCTAGATTTAGAATAAGTGAAATTTCTGTAAACTCGCTCTTGAAGTCAAAAGCTACTTCAGTTTCATTTAAAATTATATTCCTCAGCATTGTTATATCTTTTGCTAAACAGAGAAGTAAATCAGTTCACCAGTTACAACGGTATTATTATCAGTGGAAGTACGCTTTACATTGAAAACTTAGCAAACTAAACTTACCAGCGTAATGATTACAAAATAGTGATGATAAAAAAAAAAATCAATATGTAGCTTCTCTCCCATCTTTCTAGGTAAGTGTTTCTCACCCTGAGGCCCATGACCCCTTTGGGGTTACACATCAGATATCTTTCATATCAGATATCCATATTATGATGCATTACAGAAGCAAAATTACAGATAAAGAGTAGCAACAAAATAATTCCATTGTTGGGTGGACACTAGAACATGAGGAACTGTATTAAAGGGTCTCTGCATTAGGGAGGTTGTAAACCATTGTTCTAGAATGCAGCACCATGCTATAATATGGTAAACTTCAAATACATGTCTTGATCCAGATCCTTATGGAAAGTGTGGTATAGTTAATGAGAGGATATGCTGATTGCTGGGCTGTACTTATAACTCATGTTATCTGTGATCCCCACACTGTTCCAAATCACAGACCACATAAGTTCCTGAGCTGCCAAATGATGTTCTCAAAGCTTGGGAACAAGGGGATCCCAGATTTGATCAGGTGCTGGAGAGAATGACCCCGAATGTGTTTAGGTCTACAAGGACTCAGAGGCACTTCTTCCTTCTTGATAGGCATACACATAAAGATTAGCATTTTGATACTGTTATTCAGTTACCTGTACTGTCTTGAAGATTTCCACAGGAAATATGCACTATTCCTTAACAAATGCCTGGAGTTTCCACCACCGCACACCAACCCCACATCAGACAGAGGGCTGATCTCCAAAATATACAAAGAACTCAAGAAATTGGTCATCAAAAGAACAAATAATCCAATAAAAACTATGATACATACCTAAACAGAGGAGTCTAAAATGGTTGAAAGACACTTAAGGAAATGCTAAGCATCCTTTGCCATCAGAGAAATGCAAATCAAAACAACTCTGAGTTTCCATCCTACACCTCTAAGAACGGACAAGATAAAAAGCACTGATGACAACTTATGCTAGAGAGGCTGTGGGTTAAAGGGAACACATCTGCATCACTGGTAAAAGTGCAAACTGATACAGCTCCTTTCAATATCAGTATGGTGATTTCTCAGAAAATTAGGAAACAACCTTCCTCAAAAGCCAGCAATACCACTTTTGGGTATATACCCAAAGGATGTTCAATTGTACCACAAGGACATGTGTTCAACTATGTTTTTAGTGGCATTGTTTGTCATAGCCAGAACCTGAAAGCAACCTAAATGCCCTTGACCGAAGAGTGAATAAGGAAATTGTGGTACATTTATACATTGGAGTACTACACAGAAGAAAAAAAATGACATATTGAAATTCGTAGGCTAATGAACGTATCTAAAAAACATCATACTGAGTGAGGTAACCCAGACCCAGAAAGGCAAATATCATAAGTGGCTTTTAAACATAAAGCAAAGAAAATCAGTCTACAGTTCACAATCCCAGAGAACCTAGACAACAGTGAGGACCCTAAGAGAGACATACATGGATCTAATCTACTTGGAAGTAGAAAAAGACAAGATCTTCTGAGTAAATTGGGAGCATGCAGACCTTGGGAAAGGGTAGAAGGAGATAGGGAGGAAGGGAGAGGATCAGAGAAAAATGTATTCAATAAAACCAATAAAATAATTAATAAAAAAGAAATGCCTGGATTTCCCAAAATTGGGAACCATGGGCTTACTGTTGACTTTGTTTCTTCTCTTGGCATGAATCCAGCACTGGTGAAACAGGAATTAAGAAGGTTATATTGTTTAAATACTCTTACTTTCCATTAGACATGTAAGTCTCTGCTCTCCATTCTGTTCCATTAAGTGTGGGTGACTCATTATGCATAACCCTTGTCTTCCATCCATCTCTGCCTGTTCTCCATTACGTATTAACTGGAATCTGTTTTCTAGTTCTGAGGCCTTAAGGCATAGTCTATCTTTTTAAGAACCAACTGTAAACTGAATACTATGTGGTAAGATCCTTTTAGCACTCTGTTCTGATGTAATTTGCGAAGCAGGAAAAATTCCACAGATCATTTAATTAATGTATAATGAGAAGTTAGATAAATTGAGAACAGAAATGCCATCTTCTGGTCCTGAAGTGATCGCCAAACCACAGAGAAATCAGGTGAACATGTTCTGTGTGATGGGTAAATACTTCACCAAAAAGCTGTGTACCCCCCTCCTATAAAATTTCATTAAAAGCAAAATGTTGCTTGACCTCAGTATTGGTACATTTTAAACATTAGTAATGAAAAATGGGTTTCTGCTGTCCTCCTTTTACCTCTTCTGTTTTCTTATTCCCTTTCTCTTACTACTTTTAAATTTGATAAACTATTTTTGCTTCCATGTCTCATGAAAAAATTTTTTTGTCTTTATGATTATTGGGAGCATGAAATGACAAATCTTCTGCTCCATTTGGAGAGTGCTGAGAGATGCACAACATTTTATTGATTTGCTAAGTGATGTTTATTCCTTGTATTTAGAATGTTGCTATGTTCCTAACAACTAAGCATTGTAATAGCCGTATTTTTCTTTACAAATTTTTAATTGTCAAATTAATTTTAACTAGAATCAGTTGCAATATTTGAAAAGATATTTAAGACTTTGGTTGAATTTTAATTAATTAGGAATTTATGTAGATGTTTGCTTCCTTTAGTTCTGCATTTTATTATACTTTTAATATTTTCAGTAATTTTATTAATTTATCTATATCAATGTTTCTCCTTCATGTCTGTCTTCACACCACTTAAGCGCAATGCCTGTGAGACAAAAGAAGCAGTCAAATCTGCTGGAATAGTACTTACAGATGTTGTGAGCCATCATATACATGCTGGGAGTCAAGCCTGGGTCTTCTGGAATAACAACCATCTTGCTTACTGCCGAGCCATCTCTCCAGACCCTTACGTGTATTTTGTGTTAAATTTCCATTCCACTTAAGCAGCCACACAGAGAAAAGAAAAAAGAAATACTAGATATGGATGTTGGGGATTAAGTGCAGGTTCTTAAGGCAACTGCTTCTTAAACTCGTTCATCTCCTGAATGTATGGTGGTAATATTGAGATGCTTAAGAAATTCATATAATCAGAAATTGTTTAAAATTGTGAAATTGAATTCTCTGCTTCTATGATGGTAAATGCTTAGGTTTACAAATTAAATTGTCCTGTATTGCTAAATTAATCTAAAGCAAAAAAAGGAAGACTATGATATAAGTTCTTAGAAATATCAGTTACTTTTTATAAAAGCTATACAGTTGTCTAAAAATTCAGTGACTTAAAATCTACCAATGGTTTTTATTGTGAAGTTAAATAGTAGTGTTCTGATTATCTAAATGGTTAGCCTAAAAAATATACATAACATAGAATTATAAGATGAGAGGGCTGTATTGTTTATGTGTGTGTGTGTATCTGTGTGTGTGTTTATGTGTGTGTGTATCTGTGTGTGTGTACATTAAGAGCAATTGAAGAAAAAAGAAGCATGAGTTTAAAAGAGAGAAAGGAGGGGTCTTGAGAGGATTTGAAGGGATGGGAAAATGCTGTAATTACATTATACCACCAAAAATAGAATATAAATAAGTAGATAATCATTTTCAGACTTAGATTTTCAGTATGATTTAAAAAAAAAAAGATAATGTCCTAAAATAATACCCATGCTAATAAAGGGAAAAAATAAAATGAAAAGTAGAGGCTTATTTATAATCAGCCTAGACTTTGTCTTGACTGAGTCCTCAAGGCCACACTGGCCATTAGATAGGGGCTGTTCCGTTCTGCTTTTCTGTTGTTCACATAAAACACTGATAAAATGAAATTGACAAAAGAATTCATTTCAGCTTGTTTTTCTCCTCTTTCTTTTCCTTCCTTCTTTCCTCCTTCCCTCTTTCCTTCCTTTATTTTCCTTCCTTCTTTCCTTCCTTCCTTCCTTCCTTCCTTCCTTCCTTCCTTCCAATTTTGTGAATTGAACCAAGCACTGTGGTTCAATATAGCAACCATTGAGCAACCACTATAACTTTTAACTATATTGTTGCCCCTTAAACTCATTTTTATCTATATCTATCTATATTTACATATTATATATGTAAATATTCTTTTTAAAAATATGTTTTCAATTAAAATAAAATTATTGTAATCCCCCTTTCATTCTTTCCTTAAGACCATCTCATGTTTCCCATGTCAAGTTTATAGCCTCTTTTCCTTTGATTAATATTGCCACATACAAAAAAAAATGTATCTATGTCTAGCTACATGCACATATCATTTTGAGTCAAGTTTTGCTGACGTTGTATATGCAGATTAAAGGCTGGTGATTCTGCATTGAACAATTGATACAGAAGCTTATCTTATTCTTATAGAGCTGAGGTTCCTCTGCCTAAGGATGCATGGGGGGCTAGGATCTTTTACATAAGTTATTAAGAAATTATACCACAAGCATGCATACAAGCCAATCTGATGAAGGAAGTTCTTGAAAAACGTTCCCTCTTTCCACTTGTGCCACTCAAATAGAAGATGTAATTGTAGAATGTATTTGAAGACAAATGTTCTTTGTCTACAAATGTTCTTAATACATGTGCTTATTCATTTTCCTAAGAGTTTATACAATTTATATCATCTCTAATTGCCATTCAAATAAACTCAAATCTCTTGTATGTTGTGCATCTTCTAAGAGGATAAAAAAAAACAGTGGACTGAGTCCTTATTTTCAGAAAGCAACCAGTTTTTACAGCCTTAAGCATTTCTCTGCATCCTTGACAGTTGCCTGGTAAACCAGGTGGTTCACTATAAGTGAAAATGCTGTGTCACTTGGTTTTTAAATAAGAAGGAATAACAAGAAGACATAATGGAAAAAGAAAACCTGATTCAACAGACACCTCTACTGAGAAAGGTCTGTGTCAAGGAGCCTTGGCAATGAACCAAGAGGCTATAAGCAAGGCAAAGGCTCATTGATTCAAGGCTTTCACATCCAGTAGTTAATTTTAATTCATGTATTCATTCACTCAACAACTACTTATTGAATGTCTGCTGTATGATAGGAACCATGTCCTCTTGCCCTTCACTCTCCACACGTGAGCTTTCCTTGAGGCCCTGAAGTCCATTGTCTTATGGGTAAATAAATGGATTGTGACAATCTTACTGCATTTATCTCACTCAGGCTCAACATGTCTGAACTGTGCTTTTTTTTTTCTGTTAGAAGAAATACTTTTCAAATAAAAGTGAGGGAAAGTCAAAACATCTGAGATCTCTTGTGGTATGAGTCAAGTGCATCAACAGGAAAAAATCAGAGACATAACATGATTTCCAAATCAAAATGTAATATCTGAGAGATCACTGATAGTTCAAGTGTTTAAGCTTATTTGTTTGACCACGGCAGTGTCTTTCTCATCAATAGAGTTGTGGATAAGATGTAGTACAGAGCTCACAAGAAACCTACCATGTTGCTCAGTGGGCTATTTGCTACATGGTCAACAATTTTTAAATGTACTAAGTACATGATTGTGAGGGCCAGCCATGATAATGGGGCACCCAGAGGAAGTTCTTTACTTCCAACCATTATCACCTGGGACTCTGGCCATTGGTGAATTTAAATAGGAGGCCTGGGTCTCAGTGGTTTGCCCTGAAGCAATACCTGGTGGCAGAAAAGAACCACAGGCTGAGATAACTTGAACCCCACCCAAGGGCAGACCCTTCAAAGGAAATGCCCGCCATTCCAACAGCTGTAGATAGGATGACCTGCCAGCACACCTCACCAGGACAGCCCTCAACAAATGTCAGCCAATCAGGGGTCCTGAACCTCAGAGACCCCTCACCCCCACCTTTACTACTATAAAAACCCAATTCTAATTGAGCTGGGGGCTCTCCGGTTATTCCAATACCTGTGGACATGCAGAGAGACCGATTTTGCAAACTTGATTAAAAAGGCTCTTTACAGCCGGGCGGTGGTGGCGCACGCCTTTAATCCCAGCACTCGGGAGGCAGAGGCAGGCAGATCTCTGTGAGTTCGAGACCAGCCTGGTCTACAGAGCTAGTTCCAGGACAGGCTCCAAAGCCACAGAGAAACCCTGTCTCGAAAAACCAAAAAAAAAAAAAAAAAAAAAAAAAAAAAAAAAAAAAAGGCTCTTTACATATGGGACTCGGTCTCCTTTGTTGGCTTTTGTGGGGACCCCGTAGATTTGGGCATAACAATGATAATGTTGACTAAAAAGGAAGCTGACACAAACTAATAAAGATAAGCTGTTTGGATCCTCTTGACAAGCATCTACCCATGAAGCCGTGTTTGAATGTTTGATTATCAAGATTAAATTATTTCACTCCTTTTCATATGTGCAGCCCAAATGGTTAAAATGTGATTCTAGCCATGCATTTCCAACAGAAATCAGGAATTTTAAAATGAATATCCACTTCTAGTAAATATTTTCCAATTAACTAGTAGTAATATTCATATTTATAGAGACCAAGACTTATTTAAAGTAAGTGCTATTTTCTTTAAAAAAAAATGAATATTGATGTGGTATTCCCCTCTGTGTGAGGTGAATATGTTTTATCACCCTTGATTAATAAAGAAGCTGTTTTGGCCTACAGCAGGGTAGAATATAGCCAGGTGGGAAATCCAAACAGCTGTATAGAGATAGCTCAGGGAGACGCCATGTAGCTGCTGAAGGAGAAAGATGTTAAAAACTTACCGGTAGGCATAGCCTCATGGTAATACACAGATTAATAGAAATGAGGTAAGTTAATATGTAAGAGCTAGCTAGAAATATGCCTGAGTCATTGACCAAACAGTATTGTAATGAATATAGCTTTTGTGTGATTATTTGTGTCTGGGTGGCTGGGAAATGAATGAACTGTCTCCATTTACAGAAGGAATTCCCTTAGGAATTTACATTGATACAGTTGGAATGATGTTGCCAGTTTTGATCTCTGACCTCATCATATCACAATATTTTTAAAACAAAATGCTAAGTTTGTATCTTTCATTAATAAAGACAGAATAGGACAAAGATTCCAACTCAACTCTGGTTTCAAATGTCATGTTTTACAATGAAACAAAATGTAACATCAATATAGAGGCAGCAATTTCATTTGATGAATATTTTAAATACATCTGAATTTACCAGACAATGGCTGCTCTTAGATAGGAGATATAAATTCAAGCATCATTAATCCAAATATTTCTAAAATTCAGAAAGTTCACTTTCAATATTTGATCTTAAAAATAAAAGTTAACAAATTAACATTAAAAATCAGTGGTTAAACATTTTATTGATAAATATAACATGGCTCTGTTCTAGAAAGATAGCCTAAAACCAAAGATTGCATTTGGTGTTTTTATTCCTAGTATTATGTGTAAAACAGCTCATTTTATAGGAATCTGTTTGTGTGTTAAGGTTTTTTTTTTTTCTCTTTGCTCAAATCTCTTGCGAGTTCTACCATCTGCTTTTAAAAGAGCAGTGTACCTGTCTCGCCTCCAGCTATTTTGCCTGTGAATCTAGGGATCAGATGAACCAGTCAATAATGTGACAGAAATTGCATCTCTTCCTATTCCCCAACCTCCATCCCACAAACAGCACTCTAACTCCCTTGCTGTCAAGAGCAAGCCTGTTTCCTTAGCATTTGTCACGTTGACCTCATGGCAGTTTCCTGAAATGACTATGAATCGATGGGTGGCTTTGGTGCAAGCAGAGGACAGGATATCCCTTGAAACTTAGTACTAATTAACAAGGTGGCAGTTTGTATGAGATATAAACTGATGGAAAGTCAGGAATGTCACAGTTATGTGAAAGTGAATGGATCATGTGGTGTTGCCAACAAAAAGAATATAGTGACCATATTCAGTAAAAGAAAGATACCAGGAGCTTTAGTTCAAATTTCAAATTTTAGTTTCTGCCTAGGTTACATTAACTTATCATGAAAGATAACTGAAGACTTTCTACGAATTTTTTTATTTATAATTTAGTTAACTCCATAGTAATACGGGTTTAAAAAACTGTGGAAAGTTGAGATCTTGTAGGAAAAAAATTAAGTTGACTTTAATCAACTTTCAGCCCTGCAAATTCCCATTCCCTTCCTGTGGGATGTGGGAGGAATCACTGACTGTAGTGTACCAGTGCTTATTACACGAATCATGTTTTCACCCACTGTGCAGAAAAGCATTAATCAGCTAATGGAGTCATGCTTTGGAGCATGTAGGAAGTAGATGCTAGGTGACAGAATATTTGGCTAAGAGATCATGAGAAAGCACAGGCTGTGGTTCCATCATACAACAATTCAAGACAATGGAGGCTTCCAAGAAACCTACCAATCTCACTCAGCAGGGTCGCCGTTTAGCTGGACTGACACTTGACTGGTCTATACATAGAGAATTCACTCCATGCTGCTCAGCTGTCATTCTAAGACTTGACTGGCATTTGAGCATTGACCTTAGCAGTTTACAGCGCTATTTTCTGTCATGGCATTTATATGTGTTCATAGGAATACATTATTAGTTAAGATTTTAGTCTCTAGATATAAACTAGTATAGTTATATGCTAGGCACACCATGAGCTTGCTGTTTAATTTCAACCAAGTTACTACACAGTTTTGTGCCTCAGTTTCTACAAATGTAAATGGGTGTAAGTATATGACACATTAAGATTGTTATAAGGTACTGTGTATAGTAATAGTGTATTGATTATTTGACACATATAAAATACCTACAACATCCCCAAAATGTAGAATAGTAATAATCCTCAATAAATGTCACTTATTTTGTAGTGTAGGAGGTTCTTCTATTTATATGTTGCTTTCGTTGGTTAATGAATAAAGAAACTGCCTTGGCCTAGTTGATAGGGCAGAACTATGGAAGGTGGAAAAGATAGAACTGAATTCTGGGAGGAAGAAAGCAGGGTTAGAGAGCTGTCATGGAGTCGCTACTGTCAGACATGGTGAATCTTTTCTGGTAAGCCACTGCTACGTGGATATATATAGATTAATAGAAATTCGTTAAATTAAGATTTAAGAATTAGCAAATAAGAAACTAGAGCTAATGGGCCAAGCAGTGTTTTGATTAATACAATTTTTATGTGGTTATTTTGGAGCTAAACTAGCTGACTGGCTGAGACGAACAAGCAGGCCCTCCCCTAGCAACAATTTTAGTTATAGCTGACATATTTATTTCTAGAATTGCTACAGAAAAGCTCGAAATACAATTATAATGACAAATAGTTAATGCCTGAAATGTATTATAGAGTTAAAGATAAATTTCTAATCAAGAAGTAGCTCAAAAATTATAATTTAAAATAACTCAACAATGATTGAAATCTGTTTTTCTTAATGAAATTTTGCCTTTTATTATCATTTTTTCTGTTTCAGAACATTTTAATTAATTTATACTCAAGATAACTTGATGTAACCCATACCATTGCTTCTAATATGCTAGATTTTGTTTGTATGAAAATCAAAACTTACAAAGTTTCATGAACAAAGCACCTTGGCAGCTCCTTAAGTAGGGATACTCTGTAAAAAGGTTACCGGCACATTTTACCTGCAGGTTTACAAGTCAAGAAGTATTCTAGCCCATGCTTTCCCCCCATTTGGACCATCTTTATACAGAACTCCTTATGTCCAGGGCTGCAGTAGCTTCTCATTTGCTACTCCCAAAATACATTAAGTTATCATGAGCTATTAAATAAAGAGATCTGTGAAAATATCCAATAAAAAGACAATGTGCTTTCTGCTGTAACATTATGATCACTATATCATGCCAGGTACAAATAAAAATGTGCATCCCCAGGGAAATGGAAGAGAGTCCTTGTTATCGTGGCACATCTGCATTGGCACGGGCAGTGCTCTGCAAACAGACTCTGAAAACACAGATCAGAAACCTACCCTTCGGTCTGGAGCACCAGGCTTCTGCATTTGTCTACAGATCCCAGACTGTCCAGGTCACTGCTGTCACAGCATGGCACATTGAAAGCAAGAAGGCAGAGTTTCATTGTAGATCATTCAAACTGGAGCTTACCATGGCACATGCCATAGCCTGAGGACTTTAATTCAAGTGGATTCGCACAAGGATTATGCACACATCTTGGAAGTAGGGGACAAATTCTAAAGCATATGTTTGTGAATGTCGTTTAAAACACCTTTCCAAAATTATTATGATAATTTTTTAGTTGCTTTTTTTTTATTAAGTTGCATGTTTCCCCAATACAAGCATGAAAAACCTTGTGAATCAGAATGCAACCCTTGTATTCAGATATTTGGAGATCACAGACTGACTATGGGCCTACAGAATGTCTCAAATGTATCTAAACCAGTAATAAATCCAAGAGTCCAAGGGCATTCAAGGAACAATATTAACTTAGAGCCCAATGGTAATTCTTGGGCTCTGGCCAATTCTACCGGAGAACCTGCTGTAGAGGCATATTTTCATAGCCTTTGCTTTTAAACCTATCTTATTTACAACATAAATTGAAATTAGAAGGCAGTAATAAGCTTTATCTTTTTAATTTCCTTTTTTTAGAGTTCCCATCATGATTTTGCTCTCTAAAAGCTTTTCCTTTTTGTTTGATTAATTAAGCAAATTTATATACCCATTTACAAAGCATTCTCCTCAAGTGTTCCTGGAAAATCTAAGCATACATTTTATACTCTGTGTAAAAAAAGACTTGAGTTATAAAGGAGCCATCTAAATGATACATAAAATTTCCCCTCTGCAATTAATACACACGGGAAGAAAAGTAGAGCCAGCAGGTTAACACCGAATTAAAGTGCTTTCACCAGATCCATCATGTCCCCAGCACCCATCTCTGTCTCACTCTCTGCTCTCAGATGATTAAACAAAACTCCTATTAGGTTTAATTTCATTAAATGAACTAAAGTATTTTCACTTTGTCTCTAATCTGATGACAACTTATCTAGGAATAGGGAGAGTGAAACAGGCCCACTTTTTCCTATTTCACTTCATGAACAAAGAGACGTCACACCAAGAAGCTCTATCTCGCCAGAATTCCCTTTCTTTGCTTGTTAGACATTTCTAGTTTGGAGAAAGTGACCTGCAACTGAGAGACAGAAAGTTGTTCAGCAACATATGAAAAGATGTGTTTTTTTTTTTTTAAATAACAAAACAAAGATGTGATAGTTAAATGTTCAGTCTTTAGTTTTAACCGGATAACCAAAAGGAGACCATTAAAATCTTTAGGGAAAAATGAGTCAAGGTATTAAATTAGGGACTGAACAAGGGATTCTTCTAGATTAAACTTCTCCCCTTTTACTCTGGGGCAACGTTAAAAGACAAATAATGTCTTGCTATTTCACACAGGCACCTAAAACAGAACATAAACAACCAGAAACCTATCCCTTCCTAAATCAAACTGGTTTTGTTGTTGTTGTTTTCTATAAGAATTTAACTGAAACTTAGTTTCTAAGATTAATTTGCTATATTCTGCTCTTGTCTACAAAATTATGAGGAATGGTCATTGATGCTGTCTTTGGGCCTTATTTGTGCCTGGGTCAGAGGAAAACTGAGATTCACGTTTGAAATTTCTGATTTACATACAGTATTCATAGAAAGAGGAGTCATTTATAAATATAGAGACTTAATTTAGGAGGAGTAACTGATAGACTCGGGAAAGTAGGTGTGTTTAGACAGGTATTCTCTGGGTAGCCCTGGCCTGCCGGGGCTCTCCTCCCTCTGGAGTGTCCCACTCTTCAGAGCTTGCACAGGGCCTGGCCATGCCACTGTAAATGGGTATACTCTCGGTCTTTTCCTTCAGTGGAGAATCAGTTGTAGAGATAGGTAAAGATAAACTTCCCATTTTCAAATTGTAGATACCTTTTATGAGGAAGAGGTGTCCTGATGATGGTTTGCTTCACTCAGATGTCCATCCTCTTTAGAGACAGATCATGTTCATAGGCTAATTGTTTGTATTAACAGGTAATAAAAGTTATTAGAAATCCAAGTACTTTGAAATATGGCAAATACTTAAGCCCAGTGTAGCTCTGGGGAACACAAAACTGAGTGGATTTTTAAACCCCACATTGTTCTGATTTCAAAACTGGATGTAAAATCTATTTTAGAGCTAGTGAGGACAGAGAATACCCAGTGTTGCCCCTCCCTTACCATATTCCTTCCTTCCCTTCAGCTCTGCCTCTTTTTTCCTCTCATTTATATTTCTTCCTTGATGTCTCTTTCCTCCTTCCCGTTGGTTATTTTGTCCACTTTCTGTTTTATTCTACTCTCCAGTGATACCTTATCCTAGTTATTTTGAGTTATTAAACAGTTCAGTCGACAAAAAGTCTAACCACTATCTGTAAACCCCCTACGGAAAATGTTGGCCTATGTGAACAACCAACCTGTGTATGCTCCTGCGCAGCCAGAAAGTCTCCACGGCACAGAGCTGCCAGCCCCATGTTCCTTCCACACCACAGCTATCCTGAGCATTGTTGCAGAAGACAGGGTTGGAATCTAAATCTTATAAACCGTTTGATGAGGTTTCCCTTGAGTGGAAGAACAGAAACATGGACTTAGGTGCAGAGCATTGAAAATAAGTAAAGCAAAAGCTTTAGAGACACATAGATTGAGATTCCTTTTTTCACAGAAGATTTTTCAGGAAATTCACCAGAAATATTTTCATGAAATGGTACCCTCACTGCAATCTTGTTACTTCCCCCTACTTTGTCACAATAAAAGAAAATAAAAATAACCTCAATTCAAACATACAAATATTATTTAGCAATGATTTCATATCTTTATCATCTAAAACATGTTCTGAACTGTGTAATGTAGTCTTAGTTGCAGGCTTAGTCTGAATTTGTAGACAGACAAACTGACTCATACTAAACACTGTGAAGTTGATGAAATCTGTTCTTTTAACAATTTTCACTTTCTGATGAGCATTTTGTTTTAAATCACCACAGATAGTATTAGAAACCATTGGGACATTTTTTAGCAAAGAGTATTTTAATAAAACTACCAACTGCCAGGTTCAGAAAAAACATTGCTATATTGATTGAACTTACTCTGCCAAACTAAGATTTTATAGTCTTTAGAACATCACTGAAATCTCTGCCTTCTTCTTTCCATAGAATTTTGAAAAATATTATAGATGAAACTTCTTAGATATTTGTTTTTAATAATTTCAGAGCTTACATAATGCAGGCCATATACATTCTCTACAGGCTTTTAGAAAATGTTCTATGTTTGTGTATAGTAATGTTATCCAAAAATTACTTAACTTTAAGGTTTTCGTAATGTATGAAAACACACTCTGTTACATGTTTGTAATTTATAAAATCATTGTACTTTCACTGGATGGTTCACTATGTTAGTCTGTTCCAAGTTTTGTCATTATTCCAATGTCCTAAAAACGTAAATGATGTGTGTAGCAAACAGTATATATGTGTGTTGTAGTTAGCAAAATTAATTTGAAATAAACCCACTCCTGTTCTCTTTCTTGATTTTCTTTAATTAAATGTAGCTAAAAATTTTGGAAGTGGCATAAAACTGTTTATTTCCTTCAAAAACCTTTGAGACACTCAAAAACTATGTTAGGGGTTTTAAAACGAAAGCCTCCAATACGTTATATCACATTTATTATTTTAGTGACAAATTTTCACACTTCATCACCGAACCAAGAATACTGTCATCTTGTGAAAAGATAGCAAAATTGCCTACGCTGGTGAGATTTGTAAATTGGAACCTAGCGTGAAGGTAACGGGACAAGAGGGATGAGAAAAGCACACCAAGCAACGCAGAGTTCAATATAAGATTGACACCTTCACCAAGATGTGTGTGGAAGGCTGCTAACACAACTGAAGATGCAAAATTTGAGACAAAGAGAGTTTTATTACTTTCTCAGTTACATGGCTAACAGCAGTAACTGAAAATGGGAAACAACCTGTCTCATGTCAAAATTTAAGGTAGTTTTTAGTACCTTTCAAAATTAAACAGACCTTTCTTATCCTAAAAAGAGAATCATGGAGACACTCAAATAGCCTGGCATTTTATGCCTGTTTTTTCAGAAAGTTGTTTTGGGTGAGTAGAAGGAGTTTGTTTAATAGACAGAAACGTGAAGAAAAACATATTATACATGTCTTTTGTTCTCTGTGTCTGGTCTTAGTGTGAGCACCCAGAGCCTTGTCACTGAATAAATGCCTACAGGGAAGTAAGCAAGACATTTCCTCAGGAAAAGGCGCTTGCTGTCAAGCCTCATGACCTAAGTATCATCATTGTACTCACATAATGGAAGGAAAGAAGTAACTGACCTATGTGTCCTCTGACCTCCACACACCATGGTTTGTATATTACCCCCCCCCACACACACACACTTAAATCACTTAAATGTAGTTAAAACTTATTAAATGAAGTAAGTACTTCTCTAAACTATCTTGTCTATAATAATGAAACAGTTCTCAACTGTAGAGATCTTGAATTTCTTCATGGCTAAACATATTCTCAATGTAAATATTTGTAGTTATACTTTTAAAGTAAATAATTACTGCTAATCTGGTACAAAGACAATGTAACAGTCACTTGCATACTTCTTGTCCAAGACACAATCTGATTAACAGAGTAGCCCTCTGGTCTGGCACCATGGTGTCAATTAACTAATTCCATAGATACCTATTTGCAACTCAGTTTGTATTTTACAGTACCGGCCACTCTTGGCTGCATCCTCAAAGATTTTCCTTTGAAAATCCATGACATTGCTCTACTCTCATTGTGTAAGTGTAGTGTCTGGGTCCCTCACCACATACCATCCTTCACTGTAAACAGCAATACAAACCTGTCCACGTTTTTCTATTTCTAGAACGTCATAAGGTTGGTAACACAGCATCAATTTTCAGTTACTTTCTCATTTGGGTTCCCCTATGTTTTTCATGTTTTTGGAGCTTTTTTTTGGCGGGGGGTATAGTTTAGTTTATTTATCCGTTCACCTAATAACACCTTGAAAACTTCAAAGTTGGATAAATATGGATAAATTTACTACAAGCATCTGTTGTTTCAAATCATTTTAACACATCCTAAAGAGTGTTATTGTTTGATGCCATGGTAAAATTATGAGTAACTTTGCATGAAATTGAGAAACAATTTTTTAAATTATCTGAACTAGTCTGTCATTCCCATTAGGAATGTATGAAACTTCCAATTGCTCTCATTCTGATTTATGTAGTGGCAGTGTTTTGGATTTGGGTCACTCTGAAAAGCATGTCGTGGAATTTCAGTGGCTATTTCCAAAGCTTAAAATTGCCTGGTTTTGCTTAATTTATCTTTGCAGGTTCCAGAGTTTTTTGTCCAACATTAAAGTATATGATCTACTTTGAATGAACTTACATAAAGGTGATAAATTAGATGACTAGAATCATGTTCTTGCATGTTTCGGTGCTGTGTGTGTGTATGTGTTTGTGTGTGTATGTGTTTGCGTGTGCAAAATAAGTTTTAAAATAATGATAGTCAAGTTCCTTTATTTTTGACTCTGACTTCCAAGTGTGTACTATTTTTTCATGGCTTTGTGGCTGCCCTCATAATGGTCAAAAAATCAAGAAGATCATCTGGCACCAGTCACACTGATAAGTCAAAATTAAGTGACTGTCAGAACCCAGAAGTATCACCAACAGGGTGTGGAGAAGATCTAAGACCCAGACTTGACACCAGCATGGGTTATGCAGTAGCAAGCAAACAGATCACATGCTGCCCAGTGGCTTCTGGAAATTCCTGGTTCCCACATCAAGAAGCTGGAGGTGCTGCGCTGCTGATTTGAAATGAATCCTTCTGTGCTGAGGATGTTTTCTCTAAGAACCTCAAAGCTACCGTAGAAGGAGACACAGCGCTGTCACTCAGAGTCACCATCTCCAGCACAAGGCTGTGCAGTACAAGAAACATGTAGATGGTCACGTGCGTGTTTTATTTGTGATTAAAATCGTGAAAACTTAAAAAAAAATCCAGTAGATATTCTACTTAGTTATGTGCTTTCTTCATGTTTTAATTTTCAAGTGATAGTTGAAGATTTGAGAAAATGGCCTTGCAGAATGTTTATTTCCTGTAATATTTTGTCTGGTTTAGGCACTAAGCCAATGCCTCGTTCATAGAGTGATTTAAGAAAACATTTCCTTTCATGCCACGTTTCCAAGCCTGTTCTACCAAACACGCCTGGCTATCTTTTATAACCATAAATTTAGAAGTATTTAATCACTTCAAATGCTATAATGTCTTCATCTCCACTTAAAAATCAGTTCTTTTGTCTTTATCTTAATTCCACATCAAGTTTCTACTCTCTTATTTACTTCACCATAAAAATCCCAGGCTTGCACCTCCATTCCATCTGATTGTCACATATAATTTTCTTCCTTTTGTGTAATGCAGAAAACATTTTCCACAATTATTTCATATTTTAGTAAAACTAGTTGTTAAACTCTGTTCAGTTTTATCCACCAAATAAGATCTATGGTCCCACTCACTTCTGAAGATGCTCTTTAGACTTCCGTCCCATTAATCATTCAAGTGCTCCTTGCTGAGTTTCCAGACCACGAACTTCAGTACAGTAAATAACGTCACAACATTGAGTTCAGACTCTTAAACTAGAGATCTTAGAATCATATCTCCTTGTACAGTGCTGTTATCTACCTGTTGATATTTTAAAAGCTCAGTTTTTTTTTTTAAATAATCATACTCTTTCTGTGAGCCATATATCCATTTTTGGTTAAAATGAGCTATGTTTTATTGATTTCATAATATTGTAATAAAGATTCTCTCCATGAGCTCCTCCTATCTTTTTGGAGAGATGTGCAGAGGCAGAACAAAGTTACTGATAGTAATCAAGTAACTAATACTAACCTTGTTTCATCAGCGTTTCCCAGTCCAGTGTCTGACATTCGCTATAGACAGAGATACACAGTCAATGGAAGTATTTTGTTTTGAGAACGAAGGTGAAAGAATGATAGGTGATATCCAATATCCTGTCATTGGTTTGAACAGTAGATTGGAGAATGGACATCACAATACATAGACAACCATTTCCTGATCATGGATAACACAAGTGCTAACTTGAATGGAATTGGATTGTTGGCCTTGAGTAAATAGGGCTTAGGGTGGAGACACTAGAAATGGAAAGGGTATAAACTTTCCATGTTTTAAAACCTTTCATACTATTAAGTTTTTGACAAACTGATACAAACTACAATCAACTGGGAAGACTAAATGTCAATTAAACAATTGCCTCTATCAGATTAGCCAGTGGGCACGTCTGTGTGGCATTTTATTAATTGTTAACTGATATAGGATGGCCCAGCTGACTGTGGACAGTGTCATTTCTAGACAGGTGACCTGAGCTGATCAACAAAAGCAGTTGTGTGACCCAGATGAATCATGCCAGCAATCAGCTTTCCTCCAAGGTATTTTCTTCAGGTTCTCCCTTGGCATTTCTGTGTTAGGTTTCTGTATTGACAGTCTTCAGTAATGAATGAAGTTCCTGGAACTGAAAAATGAAATGCATCCTTTTCTCTCAGAGTTGCTTTAGGTCTTGGTGTTTTTTTTTGTTTTTTTGTTTTGTTTTGTTTTGTTTTGTTTTGTTTTGCTTGTTTGTTTTGCAGAAACAGAAAGCAAACCAAACAGGACAGAAATCGTTGCCATGTGTAGTGTTTTTCAAACCTCACCATTTTAGGGGTGTGTGTGTGTGTGTGTGTGTGTGTGTGTGTGTGTGTATATTATTGTGGTGGCTTTTTGAAACTTTTGTCCAGCAATTCTATTAGGGCTCAGAGTTTAGTTAGATATTCTGTAGGTGCTTGGACAATAAGCGTGCTGAAATTTCTTTCCAACACAGATGACGGAGGCAGGGCTAGTGAAGTTTCAGAGGGAAGTTTCAGACTTTCTTAAAGACTCTACCAAGACTGTTCATGTGATATAGCTGAATTAAGACTCTGTGGAAGTTAAACCTTTGCTTCCACAGAGTGTTTGCTTCCACAGGTCAATAGATGACGGCTAGCTAGCACTGAAGAATCAGCTGTGATTAATAAAAGACTAATACGACTGAATAGAAAATTTCTTGGAAGTGTTTCCTAAAGGTCAGCTGTGGTCCAGCATTTGGCCAGTACTTCACAGTAAGCTGGCAGCAGAAACTGGCAGACAGTGTGTAAGACTGCCCCACGTGGAATTGGATCTAAAGGCATGAAGTAGTCATAGACGCTGAGAACTGGAAGCATTTGCCTGATTCAGAGTTCCCGAAGAGAAGTCAGGAGGCCATTGATGAAGATGCAGCCTCAGTTGGAGTGGAGGTACCAGGGTATTGGAGAGACGGGGACCCTGAGATGACCGCTAACAACTGAGGCAGCTGAGGACTGGGACTTGCTTGAGGTAAACAATGTGTGCTACAGGAGACAGGACTGTAGAAATGGAGTTCATCAAATCCTTTTGAGCCCAGAATCTCATAAATGAGTCCAGAATGTCATAAACTAAACTGTTTACACTGTTAAAGTTTGGTTTTGTTTTGATCTGATTGGAACTGTACCCTGGCTATTTCCTTTTGGAATAAGAAAAGTCCGTAATTTATTTCAGATTTTATAGGCACACACAGTTAAGAGACTGTATTTTTTTTTTATTTTTCTTATTACTAGGTCTTGAGGAAGAGACTGTATTTTTTAAAAAAGAACTTGACTTTTAAAGTGTTGAAAATTTTCAATATTCCCAGAGTCTTAAATTTGGTTTGGTTTTTATATCATGGTGTTAACATGAATCTTAGGGACACATAAGAAAGGCAAGTAATAGTTTGAGAATGATGTGTATGAATGTCAAGTTGACATGGGGTGAGTTGTGTTACTTAAGTTGTGTCAACATGAAGAGGAGAAAATTCTAAAGAATACTGACCTCAATCACATTGGCTGGTGGACATGTCTGAGGGGCATTGTTAATTGCTAACTGATGTGGGTTGGCAGTTTCCCTGTTGGTGGGCCCAGTTCTAGGCAGTGGGTGCCAGAATGTATAGGAAATGTAGCTGAGTAAGCCATTGTGGGCAAACCAGAGAACAGTGTTCTTCCATTTGCTTCTGCTTGAAGTCCTTACATTGAGTTTCAACACTGACCTCCATATATGATGGATTATAACTTTTAAAGGCAAATAAATCCTTACACTCCATATTGGTTTTGTCTAGTATTTTATCTGAGCAATAGAAACCATATAGGATACTCTCTCCATTTCAGTTTATGCACTTTTATAGATGAAGTTATAGCTGACTTTATGGTTTAAATCGGGAGGCAGAGGCAGATGCATCTCTGTAAGTTCAAGATTACCCTGGGCTACACTAGACTGATCCAGTTTCAAAAAAAAAAAAAAAAAAAAAAACAAAGCCAGCCAGATGGTAGTGACTCACACCTTTAATTCCAGTACTTGGGAGCCACACTCCGTTAATTCCAACATTAGGGAGTGTAGAAAGGAAGGGATATCGTTGGACAAAAAGAGGAATATAAGATGAGAGGAAACAGGATCTCAAGGCATTCAGTCTGAAGACTTGTAGAGAGTGGATACCCCCTTTAGTCGGAGACTTTTGTAGAGTTAAAAACTAGTGACTCTCTGATCTTTTAGTTTTCACCCCCTAATATCTGACTCTGGGTTTTTGTTATTAAGACAAATTAGGATTCACACTACAATTTTTACAGCAGAAGTTGAAGGAAACTGTTTCAGTCTGGAATAATATATTCATTGTAGAATAGATGGGGCAATCTGTGAAACAATATTCACTGTAGTATCTCAACTTTTAGCTAACCTGTAAAGTAATTATGAAGATAAAAAAATGATAACTATACAGAAAATAGATTGGTGGTACTCTTATTATCCATGAAGGATTAAAAATTAATGTTGTTTTTTTCATGCCTAGAAATGAAACAGGGGCCCATCCTCTCATTTCTTCTCAACTCCCACTCACCCCAAATACACTTTAATAAATATTTCAGGTCAATTGAGACATCCCCATTCTTACTCAGTTAAAGGATATAATGAGAAGGTAAGTAGAGATGAGAAGAAAGGGGAGTGGGGATATAAATAAACAGAGTGGGGTCCTCTTCCACAGTTTCAGAGTAGACTAGAGACTATCAGTTTGATAAAAAAAAATGTTCTGGATAACTTTAAGAGTAATTACAGAATTTTATCATAGTTGATTAGACCGTGATAAAATGTATAGTTCAGTAGATGTGGTCATATATTCTGGAGATTACCAGCATCCATTTATATGGAACCTGTACTACTTGTTTTAATTAACTGAAATCATCTGCTTGGAATTATGCTTTCAATGTAGCTCACTTTTCAATCTCCATAAATTCTTTGCTTTACCCTGTGGAATGCAAATGGGTCTGCTGTCAGCCCACAGGAATATCCGATGGCATCCAGAGCAAAGGCAAGGGATGCAGTGCCTCCCAGTCGCACGCCAGTGGGAAATGCTATACAACAAGCTTTGTCAGGGTGACTTAAACTAAGACAAACAAAAAAGTACATTAACACTGATTTTGCCACCTATTATTTCTTCAATGCTATTATTTGTATCTTAGATAGCTAGTTTGACCAAAGAAAATTGTATTTGTATGTATGTATATGAAAATAATATTTGGTTACCTTTTATAAAATTTTAAGTGAAATCAGTAGTATTATCTTTAAAACACTTTTGAATATTCTCCAATAAACTCTTAGAAGCATTCACTAATAAGAAAATAATATTAGTATGTACATATTTGGTTATACTAACTTTGTTACAATCTTATATTTTCCATTATTCCTTCCTTAAAAAGTTGAAATTAACTGTTTCAGAAGTGGTTCAGCTGGAAAAATATTTGCCTTAAAACCATGGAAAGCAAAACACCCATCCTGCCCTGACACACTCACACAGAATCAGAGCACTTGCAATTTCCATATTGGAGCAGAGAGAAAACGGTCTTTGAGAATCCATGGTCAGTCAGCTTAGGTGAGTTGGTAAACTCTGAGCCAGTGTGTGTGTGTGTGTGTGTGAATGGCACCTGAGGAATGCTATCTAGTGTTGTCTTCTGACCTTCATATATACCTGCACAAACAGAAAACAGACAGAGATCCTCACACCTATGAGCAACCAAAATGTTTACAGACACAAAAAGTTGAGGTGAAATATTGTACAATATTCTCATCATTTAAATGCTAAATGTCAAGTATATTACATTATGTTATATTGAAAAGTGTATTATATTTTAGATACAAATTGGAATTATAAAATACACTTAAGGATTGTGTGGTATTGAGCTTTCAGAAGAGTCTACTGTAATTAAGCAAGCCAGCAAGCTACAGTATCAAAATACCTTTAAAGCTTTAGTGAGTAAAGCTTACAATAGGTGTATGACAAAAAATTTATTTGATATTTATTGTGTGCCCTGTCTGCCAGATCTGTAATGAAATTATTACATTGAAGGTTTTGTCTATTTTAATTTTTCAAACAGAGTAAGGATGTCAAAGCTTAATGATCAGATACCTGAGTGTCTCTGCATGAAACATAGCCTAATTTTATTATGACAGTGTTCTTTTCATGGGTAGTTCTTTGTAAACAGTAGGTACTTAACAAATATTATTTGTTAGCTATGCAATTAAATTAGTAGTACATATTCTTTTTTGTGCTTTTGGCAAACAGACTAAAAGAACACAATGAGCTAATTTTATCACATGGGTGAGCACAGAAGTGTTTAATTCAGTCCGATGTTTTTTTCCAATTGGTTTAATATTTCCTTGAATTGAGCTTCTTTCTATGCTCAAGCAGAAAGAGATTCTCTCTAGGAATCAAGTGTTCATCCATGTGATGAAAATTAACTCCTTCGGAACTCCAGGGAGTTAATGGTAAATTATTTCTTCTATGGCGCAAAGTGAATCAGATAGTCAATTAATTGTGCCCTAGAGTAAAACCCAATGCAAGCTACATTTGTTTAATGTCTTGGGAAGACAAGTGTACATTCTTTCTTGACATCCATCTTGCTGAATTATGCTTTTTGTTTTTCCCTCATGTGGTTTAAGTTTTTACATGTGTATGTAATGGAAAGTGTAAATTTATTTAGAAAAACTACCGATATCATTCATAGCCATTCTGTCTGTCTTGCTGGTTCAACACTGACATTTTTCCAGCCTCAAAATCCTGAAATAGTCAGGTAATCTTAAGGCTTGAAGCAAACCATAATGGTCTCATCTTGCTTCTAAGTAGGTGGTGTAAATGTGCCTATAGGACCACTATGATAGATCAGATGTGGGAATTCTGCTGAGGTTAACTCTTTGTGAGATTTTACTTACTTATAAATCAAGATATAATTTATTTAATGTTTTGTTTTTTCTTCCATAAGATGCCCGTGTTTCTAATTGTTTTCTATCTTGTCACCCAAAAGAGTAACTGGTTGACTATGAGGTGAAGACTAAAGAGCTTGGAGTACATATGTAGCTGTATAAGTGTCCTTATGATAATGCGAATTTTTATCTGTAAACCACAATCCTGACTAATAGGAGGACTATGTGACAATGTGAGGAATTTTCTGCCATACTTTAAAACCAAATACAGTTTATTGTTTATTGAACTTGACGGAGAAATTTTAGATAAGTGCAGACAGCTAAAAAACTTGCTCATAGCCCATCTTACAACATAGGAAAAAATTACCCATTCTAAAAGAAAAAAAAATTAAAAATTATTTGATTATACCTAAACAATATCATATAGAAATACTGTCTTTTCATCTACAGGTTTTTCTAAAACCCCTCAAAATACCTCATGGGACATTTTGTAGTACTTCATTAGTTTAGTGCTCCATGTAAAGTCAAATTGACTTTCTTAAATTGAAGAATACATTTGCTCCAAGTGAACTGAAATGTTGAATAAGGTGTTGAAGGACCTGTGGGCTGTGTTCCTGCCACCCCGCTCCTGGCCACCTGGCTAGCTTATGGCCCAAAATAACAACACACAAACTGTATTCTTTTAAACACTGCTTGGCCCATTAGCTCTAGCCCTTACTGGCTAATGCTCATATCCTGATCAACCCATCTCTAATAATCTGTGTAGCACCAGTCTTACCGGGAAAGATTCAGCGTGTCTGACCTGGAGGCTTGCTTCATCGCATCTGCCCTGGAGAGCAGAAGCATGGCGTCTTAGCTCACTTCCTCTTCCTCCCAGCATTCTGTTCTGTTTACTCCACCCACCTATGTTCTAACCTATGAAGCCAAGCAGTTTCTTTATTAACCAATGACCTTCCCACATCAATAAGGGAGTCAAAGATCTCCAATATCAGGAAGAACAAATTCAATTGCAAAATATAGCAGATATTTGTATTAGGCCTTACTAATGAAGAAGGAAGATCTCTATAATGAAGTCTCATGAAGAAATAGTGACCTTATTGTCTCTACATTGAAGAAAAGTGTAGAAAAGGTGGTTCACTACAATAAAAATACACACATATTAATATATGTGTGAACAAATTTACCTTTTATAGTAAAGAAATCAAAGGAGAATGTTTTAAAACACAGAAAACTAAGTACATAGATACGTCTATGAAGAGATCGTTTTATATTTCAGTAGCATTTGAGGAAGTAATGCACACTCCCAATAGTGGTTGAAACGTCATGAGTTAAGTTTAAGAAATAGTCCTCAGTTAATATCAGATGGGCCTAATATCACACTGACATTTCAGAGTGAAGAAAAGCACATTTCATATTCCTAAAAGGAGTCAAACGTTTGGCAGAACATCTGGTCATTTCAGACGAAAAATATGAAAGGTTTATCATGTATTTTATATTAAAAGTCACAGACAATTTGTAGTTAGAAACAAAAGAGTGACTTGTGTGCTTTTACAAACTTAGTTTCACTTAAATAGTTAGTTGTGATTTCTGTGCATCTTAAGTTTGCAATAGTGTCAACAGAATTACCCAGGAAAATGTAAAGTTACTAAAGTTATTCTAAACAGCCATAAAAAAATTGAATGGCATTCACATTTTACATTTATATATCTAGGAAAAATAAATATGTATGCACTGTGTTCTTTCCTTAAAATAAAATATTCCTATCTTTCATTGCCCTTGGCAGTGTGAAATATTAATATTTTTTGAAAAGAATTTGCATAATGATGTTGAAGGGCTCAATAGCTATGATTGTTTTAATCTATGAAACTTCTATGATATATGAAAAGCTTCTTTTTATTGTCAGAAAGTGTTGTGAGGGCAGATCATCTAATCAATATGATCATAGTAATACACGGGTAGCTGATTCTTGATGGCACATATTTCACAAGTTCCTATAATGAATTGACCAGTGACTCTTTGGAGAGGAATTGCTTTAAAACTGAAGTTCATTGTGATGATTATCTTCAAATTGTTTTTTTTTCAATGTGTTTTTGCCTGTTTTAGTTATAAGGATTTTAGCTGTGATCTTGTAAAAAGATGTCTGCAGAGAATTTTCCTATCTTTTTAGTCCTGCTTTTGGCCTAGCATAATTATTTCCTCATCCTGTATTTCCAGATAATTAATAATATAAGAAGGAAGAGTTCAGAGTTCTTTAGCATGATTTTTCCATCATTATACAAATCTATAATATATATGTAACATCAAACTCTCATACACTGATGATATATGTAGAGTCTGATAATTTGATATTAATTAAAATAATTAATCAAATAACTTAATGGGAAAAATGCTAATTTCCTTCTTCAATAATTTATGTCATAGACTTTTGTGAGTGCATTCCGTTCAAATTCATTTTCTTAGGAAATCACATGTAATATTTACATCAATAACTAACTCTCTTTTAGTTGCAGAATCATTCTGTTCTTGGCTTTAGTTTGGTCATGTACAAAATAAATATGAAGAATGATTTAAGATTAAAGAGTCATTGTGTTCATGGTGACTTGCACAGTATTATACATACTTGCACCCAAACACAAACATAATACAATAAGTAGCTACATTTCTTTTTAAATTATGCAACGTTTCTAGTCTTTGATGAATAAATTCTACTCATTCATTCAGCATGTGCGACTTTGTTTGAAAGTATCACTAAAGTCTTTTGTATCATCTGTGTGCTCCAGAACTGACTGAAACAATTAATTACTATATTATTACATGTAGTTAGTGTATATCAATGTACACCCATTTATGGTTTAAACACAAAATAGTTCTAACACAACTTTAAACTTATTTTCACCATCTGCAGTCAGTTTTGCTAAGATTAATTACACCCACAAAATCATATCATGGACTTGACCATTGGCCTAGAAGCTGACCAAATTTTATAAGCTACAGTACATACATTCAAACTTTAGGAAAATATCAAGTGAAATTTAAATTTTGTCACTTGTCAACACATTCAAATTAAGAGTTCAATGCCAAGAAATAAGGACAACATATATATTGCATGAAAAATAATGCAACTGCACATGCCTAAAAAATAATTTGTAGACAGTATTTTTTGAGTCAAAATAAGTCTTAGTAGTGTCATTTTTCTTTGTAATTCAATTAAAATACACACTTAGTAGTCCAGATATACTGACTGAGGACACGTTTCCTTTATGAGTAACTCTCCTACTACCAGAAAGTTCAATATAAGGTGCTGGGATAGAAAAACCAGCTATAAACTCTGTGGGAACAATTATTTCTCATCTGACAAGATATGCTCATGGATAAAATAGGAACCTGAATGTTATCAGATTAAACAACTGCTTTCTGAATGAATTCAAACCCACTTAACAAAAGGATATTATATCTGATAATGTAAATCTGACCCAAACCTATGACTGGGAACTTTAGTACCACTAGAATCAAACAGTGTTTTCTAGGCATTGCTGAACAAATAGCACTCATGAACTCCAGAACATACGACTGCCTGCTAATATCAAGTCAATTCAAAACTCAGCATAGAGGAGATTTAGCCCCCCAAATTAGATGGGGAGCAATTATAATTCATAGATATGAGGGGAGGGAGAGTCAGCTATGTTTAGTGGTCTCTTTCCTGGAAGACTGATCACGTTCCAGAGCAAGTCAGCCATATCCATGCTTCACCAAATAAACTGTGGTTTATAATAATAACAATAATAAGTACACTATGGAATTTTTATGAAGATAGTACTTAAATATTTTTAAAGCAAAGTCTAGATACAAAACTTATGTGTGAAGTTACTCTAGAACTTGAGATCACTGTAATGTTTAATAGTTGTTTCCACTTGAAAACATTAAAACAGAAGTCATAAAGGAGCTTCAAGTGGTATCAATGAATATTTCATGAGTTCATTTTGAAATGAAGCCTCCCTGGTTTTCTAGTATCATACTATGATAGTTCTTTGAAGCATCCATGCTATTTCACGTGAGGTTAAGTTTCATTTCAAGGAGAAGCTAAGTGTCTCTGGAAAACATGACTTAGTAGATAACATGGGAGAAATAACACTGTGCAAACATAATTACACTAGTGAAATAGTAATGTTAGAAGATACGACACCCAGTAGCACAGACACTGAGAGAAACAATTAATAAATGGGATCTCCTGAAACTGAAAAGCTTCTGTAAAGCAAAGGACATGCTCAACAAGACAAAATAACAGCCTACAGAATGGGAAAAGATCTTCGCTAACCCCTCATCAGACAGAGGTCTGATCTCCAAATATACAAAGAACTTAAGAAATTAGTTGTCAAAAGAACAAATAATCCAGTAAAAAATGGAGTAAAGACCTAAACAGAGAACTCTCAACAGAGGAATCTAAAACTTAAGGAAATGTTCAACATGTTAGTCATCAGAGAAATGCAAATCAAAACAACTCTGAGGTTCCATCTTATACCTATAACAATGGCCAAGATCAAAAACACTGATGACAACTTATGCTGGAGAGGTTGTGGGGTGAAGGGAACATTCCTACATTGCTGGTGGGAGTGCAAGCTGGTACAACCCCTTTGGATGTCAGTGTGGTGATTTCTCAGAAAATTAGGAAACAACCTTCCTCAAGACCCTGTAATACCACTTTTAAGTATATATCGAAAGGATGCTCAATCGTGCCACAAGGACATGTGCTCAACTATGTTCATAACAGCTTGTTTGTCATAGCCAGAACCTGGAAACAACCTAAATGTCCTTCGGCTGAAGAATGGACAAAGAAAGTGTGGTACATTTACATAATAGAGTACTACACAGCAGAAAAAATAACGACATCTTGAATTTTGCAGGCAAATCGAAACGTCATTTTGAGTGAAGTAATCCAGGCACAGAAAGACAATTATCACATGTACTCACTCCTAAGTGGCTTTTAAACATAAAGCAAAGAAAACCAGCCCACAAATTACAATCCCGGAGAACCTAGACAACAAATGAGGACCCTAAGAGAGACATACATAGATCTAATCTACATGGGTAGTAGAAAAAGACAAGATCTCCTGAGTAAATTGGGAGCATGGGGACCTTGGGAGAGGGTTGAAGGGGAGGGCATAGGCAGAGTAGAAGAATGTGGGGACACAACAGACGAACGAGACAACATAGGTGTAAGAACAAAAGGAGCACATGGATAAAAAGTAATGTTAAGGTGCGGTGAATAACTTGGGAGCAAAACTGTAAATATTTGTAAATATGGGGCAAGGAAATGTATTCAACTGTCTCTATATTTGCTTGGATGTATTTTGATAGCCAGAGGAGTTGGAGTGGAGCAGAAACATGCAGACATTTTTAGAGTTTTTAAATAATTTAAACTTCCTGCTCCCTCCCTCACACTGGTAGTGAAATAACTGCTGTTTTAGGTCTGCTCCTGGGTTTGGGAAGGAAAAGCAGCACAGTCCCTCCCAACAGGTTTGGGGATGCTGTGATGGTGGCCACTGGTGTGCACATGCTGCTGCTTCCTTCCAGAGTCAGCTGGGAATAGCCAGAGGCTACAGTGCCCATGAGTCCAAGGAGCCTGGATGGGTAGATCAATAGCTTTTAGCTGAGGAGAGAATGCAGGAATTTTAATTTTGTGATTACTTTTGTGATTTAAGATAGGAAAGCAGGAGTAAGGAAAATGACATGGCTCTGCCCACCTGAGTTCCTAGCCTGCCAAGCTTGTTGATGAGGCTGCAGAGCTGATGCAATGGCAGGCACCTGAGAACCTGAGCAACAGCTAAACTATGCCAGCTGATTCCTGTCTGCAAAAGGACCTCTGGTGTGCCTGTGACACCACACCCCTCCCCCGGCACAGCAGGCAATGAGGGACCAGTTCCTTCATGTCCCAGGTCCCTGGTGGGATGGCAGAGTTGCTGAGAGCTTAGCATGGCTCTGCCCCATCTAAACAAATGTCTGTGAAAATGCAAATGAGCAAATCACTACCTTTCAGTTAGTGAGTTTGGAACTTGGATTCGAAAGATAGTTTACAAACTTTGATTTTCAAAAATTACAAAAAGCTGTATGGAATCTAGGTGATATTTTGGTAGGAAACCTCATGTGATCAATATTCCCTTTACTAAAATACAGGCATTCCTTACAATCCTCAAGGACAAGGAACTGTGAAGCGTGCAATTCATTCCCCACGAAGCTTTGAAAACACAATTTCAAAAGTAGATGAGGGGAGTTATACTCTCAGTCTATGTTGGAAAGACCCAGCCCTGTTTTAATATGGGATCAAACGCATGTCTGTGATTTTTCACAAGAAGAGAATGAGGCATGATGACTTCTTTCCCATTGTGTATGTGCAGCAGAAAGATGCCAACTCTGATGACATCATAGCCACTGGTGCTCCCACAGAAAATTTAGAGTAACATTACTGAACCTACGTTCTTGATCCTCTAATGTCATGGTGCGGACTCAGAAGAGAAGGAAGATATTGGTGATGGTTGGTGATTCCCAACTTCTCGGTGGACCTACTGCACAAACTTCCAGACCTTAGTGAGTCCTATTTATTTTGGAGCCAGCTCAAGAACGCTGATTGGACGTTTGGCAGGTGATCCATACTGTATCTTGGGGGCACAGAACTTATTTTTCCCAGTCTGGTGTTCAATCTGCTGTTGAAATAAAAGACCTAAGAATTGGGACCTCAGAAAATTTTCCCTGTGGGGTAAAGTGACTTTTAAAACCAATGGAAAACTATTCTGGAGACAAAGAGTGACTGAAGCCCCTCTTCAGTACATGCCCCTACCCTGGAATGTATGCACCTGTGTATGCTAGACCCTGACAGAACAATTCTTAATACATGACAAGCACAACATACTAATTACAGTGACTACTTCCTAACATTTAGACTTGCTTACTACTTGTTTATATACTTTATATTTGAAGTATTGAAGAAAAGAATTTGGTCTGCTTCACTCTAAGCTCTTAAATCTGGGTGAGTAGGGAAAGAGTTAAAAAAGAATGAGGTATACCTTAACTAGCTGTCAATTTCTTTGGAGTAAATGGGTTTCTCCTCATAGCCTTTAGTCGTTAAGTAGTTTCATTAAGGAAATGTGCACACTTCTTTAACTATAGTATGTTTATCAATTATATTCAATTTTCTCATGTAATAGAAATTGTTGTGAAGTCAGCTACTGTTAAAATGAAACTTTTCTCTAGATCTAGTCTCTAGATGAATGATCTACTTTGTATAATTCTAGAATATAAAGGAGTAGGGCAAACTTATCTTGTCATGCTTCGCCTCAAGTTTAAGTAGTATTCAATCATTGTACACTCTTGTTTTGATGTTGTTCATACTACTGAGACAGAAAGATAACTGATGGTAATAGGGAAACATAACTTCAACAGAAATGATGTGACCTCATTTAAGGTTGGACAAAGGAAAACAAGTGATTTATAGACTAATTACCACTGTAGGGAGTTTTTATCTTTCCTACTTGCAGCTCCCAAATCATGGCATGGAGACTTCTTAATAATTATGAAATCTCAGCCAATAACTGATATTTGTTCATAACTAATTCTTATAACTTAAACTAACCCATTTCTAGTAATTTACTTTCTGCCTTGTGGTTTTATTACCTCATCTATGTGTTGTCCATGCTGCTTTCTCTCTGTCTGACAACTCTACCTTCATCTTCACAGCATTCTCTCTGCTACAAAGATCCTGTCTCACTACTGGCCATTCAGGTTTTTATTAAACCAATCCAACTGACACATCTTCACAGTGTACAAAAATATTATTCCACAGCATACCACTTACCCACTGACTGATTGTTGACTGAAGCCATATAGTTCCCACAAAACATTTAACTTTTTTATTCTGTAGATTAATATGATTAGTGTAATTACTCAGTCAGTTGAGAAAGTAGACTGTATTTGTGGGATTACTCATCAATTTTAGTAATCAATTATTTTTTATTGAGTTTCAACAGTGTGTCATGCTGTAGCTTCGGACTTTAATGAACAGATGTGAACAAAATACACTAAAATTGCTGTGTAGGGAGCATTTATTCAGACAAGGGAGAGACAAATTAATAGACAAAATATATTGGGAATTATACAATGTATTAAGACTATCCTTTTCTGTCCCATGGAAATTAAAAGTGGAGAAACTGATAAGGATAGCCAGAGTGGTAACTGTAGTATGGGAGTGAAGCTGGAAGTGTCCTTGCTGAAATTCTCATAATAAAGAATGTTGGGCATAATCAGCACTTCGAATATGCATGCACAAGTATCTGAGAACATTGATATAGTGCTTTCTAGCTTGAGTCAAGTCATGTACTCCACCAAAAGTCACATTAAAAATTGTAAAAGCAGACATTTCCTTTCCCAAAACCATTATGGTAATATCAGATTTCAGAGCTGGCTTGAGCAATTGGAGAATATGGATGAATATCTGACAGACTGTCTACTCTACAGCAAACGTTCGAAAACTAAATCTACATATGTATTATATCAATTTGCTTGAGCCACAGTAAGTAATTTTATCAACTCTGTTTGGATAATTTGCAGTGTGTGGGTCCAAAATGAGGCAGGAATGCTCACAATCAGAGAGGGAATCAGATGAAGCTTTGCCTCTTCTATGAGTGAAATAAGTCTAAGCCTGCCCGACTGTATGATGTGGGCTCCACGGAGGACAGAAAATGAAGAGCATGCTCACTTCCTCGTCCTTGTCAGATTTTCCTAATGAATCAGGACAATTTCTGCCACAGATCCTGTAGAGTGACTCAAAATTCTTAAAGTAGCCTTCTGGGCAACCGATCTCAATCAAGCTGAGATGGCTTTTAAGATGGAAAAAACAAAATGTCTTCAGTCGATAGAGATTAAAAGCTCTTTTAGAAATTGATTCTCCTTGTAAGGGACTTACACCTCCCTGTAGACAGGGGATGATCCTCTAAATGGGGAAGAATATGATTCTGTTCCCCAATTTCCATAAAAGTCTTGCTGCCAGACCATCTGGTAGTTTTTCAATCATCAGCATATTATTGTTATTTGCTAGGGACTTGCCTCAATCTTCATATGTCTGTATAGTAACTCCAAGAAACACATGGTAAAGATAAGTGTTCCTGTAAGAACTAAAAACATTATAGCCATGCATTTCATGAGGTGTGATCCAGTCAGAGCTTTAGAAAACAATGTGCTCAGCTAAGTACTGAGTAATGTCACACAGTTTCCACTTCTCACCTTTCCAGTTTAACCCCCAAGGTCTTGAGATTTAATGTAATTCCCAATTAATCTAATAAACTATGATGAGTGTTAAAACAAAAACATGTTTACTTCTCCTTAAAGAGAGCACTTTCTATCATTGATAAGACACCCTGTGTTATTTCAATTTGCCTCATATCTTAATCTGTGAGAAATTTCTGATTGAACTATCGTATCAGTTACAATAAAATATTTTCCATGCTTTGTAATTCAGCACACATCCTTGCTGCTGGCTATTTTCTGTTTGAATTTTGATGATTGAACATCATATTATATGGTGAATATGAGTTAGTTCCTCTTCAGACATCTCTGCAAGGCTAGAAAGGCATGAATATAAGAAATTAATGATTGAATAGAAGCTTTACTTTGTGGGAGCCTGTAATATTTTTGGTGCTATTTCTTGTCCCTTGGCCATACATTGCCCAGCTGTAGAATATGAACTGTTGAGACTCACTTATCTGCCAATCAGGGAGTACTGGCTTCCTTCTCGGTACTCTGCCGGATCTGAGCCTACACCCTTGTTCCATCACCAGCTTGACGTCACCATGCAAGACTTCAAATACCCATTCATTTTCATTTGGAGTAAGGAATGGAATATTTAGCGATACTTTCTGTAACATGGTAGGAAAGCTCTGATCTTACTCTGACACTCTCTGACTCATCCTCATAAGTGTATGGTCACAAAAAGAAAAGAAAAGAAAATCAATAAAATAACTACTAGATAAATTTCTGCATGAAATTTCCTGTCTCGGAATTTGCATTCAGGAATCCTAAATTAAGGTGATAATTGAAACAGGTTTCCTCTTTTTAACAGCTAGGTCTGTAATTTCCCAATTATGCCTGCAAACATGATATTGAAAAATTACTACTGCAGGAGAATGGGCTGACATTTTTTGTATATAGCATGCTGTTTTACCTAATAATACTGTGGATCTCCAATATGTTTAGTTTACCCAATGATGCTAATTATTTATAAATATTTGATAGTCATGTACTGCATATAAAAAGCGTACTTTTGGCATCAACTTCTGACATAGTAAATTTTCTGTTATGGACATAAAACACCATGACCAAGACAACTGATAAAGGGAAGAATTTAAGTGGCTATCCTCCCAGAGAACTGAGAGCTAAGGCATGAGTGCAAGAATAACTGAGAGCACTTCTTGAATCAAAATCAGGAGGCAGAAGCATCCTGGGAATAGTATTACATTATTTTGTTTTGTTAGGATGTCAAAGCCAGAGCAGAAGTCTCTGTGTGTGAGTAAGAAGAAAAAAAAAGATTTTTGAACATAAACAAAATTAACTATTTATTTATTAAGGTGTGTATGTCAGTACAATATATTAATGTTTGTAGTAGGAAAACAGTGTAAATTTAAGAAATTATGTTTACATATGTAGTACAGAAACAATCTTTAAAGTTGCAGTCTTCTCCTTAGCTAACATTCACAGGAGTGTTAGCGTTCCTTCTGTGTGACCTTTACATGATTTACTAAAGTGTGGCATTAAACAAATTTGCATAAAATGAATAAGGTATTTTCAAAAATAGCAGAAAACTAGTGTTCCCATTTTCTACGTTAAGAAAATGTTATAAATACTAAGTTACTTTGAAGTATAAACATATTATTAGTATATTTAATATGTGACTAGATGTATATTCTATGAAAAATGTTCACCAGCATTGAAAGTTTTCTTTTATCGTTTTAACCTCTTTAATGAAAATGTTGACAACCTGGACAAAGCTGTTAGAAACATATTTATATAATTTCACATAAGAAATTATCATGAAATTGAATTTAAATATTAAAGACATTGTTTAAGTATTACATGAACATTTTACTAATCCTGATTATTATAGCATACAATCCTATTGCTGGCATGTTCAGTATCTCTCCTAATTACAATATTCTGTGTGTTCCCCCCACAAAACATTTTAAATAATGACTAATGGTATTTATTTTTAAGCAGTCTTAATGCAGAATAATTTTACACATTATTATTAAAGATTTTATGGTGAGGTAGCTCACCTATACAAAAATGCATATATGAAGAAAAGTTGATAGTAAAGCTTGTTTTAGAAGGAGAGAGAGAGAGAAAATGGCCCATGTATGCCATGCTATACTTGCATAGATCATTTTGACCTACACTTGCTCCTTGCTTTGCAGCTTGTTTGAAAGAGGGTCTCCTGCTGTTGAAAGTTGCCTTCGCCAGGCTGGGTAGCACAAGCTTCCAGGCTTTCCGGAGCAGCTGCTCTCTACCCCGCAGTAGGAGCCTGCTGATACCACAGACTCTTGTGCCTCTGTGTAGGACTTTAAAACAGGTTTGGGAGTTGAGAGATTTCAGGCCTGGCAGCAAGTTCTCTATCCAACCAATTTCTTAACATGTATAGATGTCTTTTAAGCAGTATTTTTTCATGTGTCCTTTCCTATTTCTGTTCTCTTCCCTTTCTAGTAATAATAATAATTCTATAATTCTAGTGAAGTCTATGTTTTTGACCTCTGTTTTCATATTGGTACATGTTCACAGTTGATGTGTATAATATATACTTTTTGTCTAATTTACATTTTATATAATGTTATATTGTAACTATAATTATGAAACTTTCTTTAAATCTCCATTCTGTTTTTTTAATTTTGCCACATAATAGCATATACCGGGTGATACATTCCAATCTCTGATACTGTGGGGGACATTTTTCACTATAGGTATCCATGTTTTTGACGTTTGTGTATGCTTAATAAACAATTCTTCAAATCACTTATTTATATCCAATCAATGCACTTAACTTATTTTTAATAGAGTAGGCACATATTCAGAAAGGTATTTTTAAAGAAAGACTGTCAAATTAATGGATAGTGGGAACTTATGAATGACTATGCACTCAAATTTAGATTATAAAACTTCTGACTTCCTAATATTTAATTCCTTTAGAATCTTAAATGCATAGATTGTATAGTTACCTGTGGTTGTTTAATAACAGTATTCATCTGTACACCCATCATTTAATTATTAGACTTAGTGACTTTCTCAAGATTCAATTTTTTTTGTTTTCTTTTCTAATATTTTTTTTTTACATTAAATTGACTCTCTCTGCCTGGGGAGGTTTCTTTTCTCATGTGATCTTCTATCTTATTTTTCTATTAATTTCTCCACCATTTATTATCCTTCTGTTCTCTGTTGATTTTAGCCTCAGAGTTACCTCCACACAACCACCCTCAATCAATAGTCAAATATCAGCCTTTGCATTTCTGTCAGGATGATGACTGAGAACCACATCAAATAGTCAAAACCACATCACAAGATAACTCACGTTATCTTTTAATTTATTTTCTACCATCATCTCTCTGTAGGCCTGTCATGCCCTTAAAGATGATGCTCAGGCAGCTGTTACAAGGCACTCTCTCCTCACTCAGTGCTTTGTGAGAGGCAGATGTTCTCTTGGTCCTAATTTGAATCTTGAAACCCATTTCATCAGTTGTATCAAGAATGTGTGCTTTTCTTTTTCTCAACATGCGCAAAGGCCCATTAAACCAAAGCTCCAGGCTTGATTTGTGTTTAATAGCAGTTTTAATACATGAAAATATTATTTTCCTTTCTGAGTTCTATTATGTTCTTATGTATTTATGTTCTGTAATTTACCTGTAATTCCTAAACACTTGGGTGGGAGTTGAAGAATTATAGAATGAATCATATTAATTTGTGCCTTGCTTGCTATTTTATATTCCACAAATACAAACTAGTTTCAATATATTTACAAATAGATTAATGCTTTAGTAACTTTGTGACAAACTATTATATGGGCATATCATGTTTTATTTAATTTTTGTAATTCAATGTAAGTACCAATTTATTTCCACATTTCTGACTATCAAATCTAGGATGAACATTCTTTGTACATTCCTTAGTTTTTCTCATCCTGCAGGTATAATTTGTCTAAAATTTTAAAATTTAAGTTTAGAATAGTAGTTAAATCATTTATTTTTATGGTTTAATAACAAAATTAAGATGTTGACTGACTTTTCTGTCCTGCCCAGTTCCCGCAGTCATTAAGTCCCCCAAAAAACACACAGAGGTCTTTATTAATCATATACTTGTTGGCCTAGTAGATCAATCTTCTTATTAACTCTTATAACTTATATTAGCCATAATTCTTGTCTGTGTTAGCCACGTGGCTTGGTACCATTTTCAGCGAAGCACTCACATCTTGTTTGCTCTGTGTTTGATTTCCTTTCTGTATAGGTAACAACTGAAGACTGAATCTTTCTCTTCCCAGAATTTTCATTTCTTCACCTCTGTTTCCTGCCTGGTTGTCCCACCTATACTTTCTGCCTGACTACTGTGGATTACCAGGTATAGTTCCAGCATCTATGACTAGAGGTGCTACATGGCTTCATGGCTTCTCTCTAACTCCTTCTGTCTCCCAGCATTCAGTTTAGTTTTCCCCCACTTCACTCTGTTCTACCCTATCAGGTCAGCCAGTTTAGTTTTCTTTTTTCATTGATGGTAATCACAGCATACAGAGGGGAATCTCACATCAAGGTGGTCATCCCTAAAATCATAAACAGACAGGTAATATTGCAAGTAGTGTGTTATACTAGTTAAGCAGATTATATCTATATAGTTATATACATATATACAATATATACGTATATATGTGTGTGTGTACATGTATATGTATGATAGCAATTAATAAAAAAGATACCACAGATCATGAACATAAGAGACAATAAGGGAACAGGGAGGGGGGACATGGCTTAGAATGAGAAAAGTGAAAAGGCAAATGAAGTAATTATACTTTAATTAAAAAATTAAAAGATTGAACTGGGTAATTGTGGCAATGTCTTTAATCTCAGCATTTGGGAGGTAGAGGTAGGCAGATCTCTGTGAGTTGGAGGCCAGCCAGGTCTACAAGAGCTAGTTCCAGGACAGGCTCCAAAGCTACAGAGAGAACAGGTGAGAGGAGTGCAGAAATAAGCAGGAGACTGAGTTTTTAGAAGAAATACAGGCCTTCTCACAGTGCTTGATATTTTCCAGTGTCCATTGTGTTTAAAAAAAAAAAAAAGCTATGGGAAATGTAGAGATGACAAGACAAACATTGTCAGGAATTGATTCCAATGGGGTTCTGGGGCAAAGCCAGGTAAAGAATAAGAAGTCGGTAGTGAGAGCTTTCAGCTACCTAAGAAATCAATGTCCTCATGGAATATTTTGTTCACTCCTACAGCAAAACTGTTCCCAGTCATGAAAGACATGAGTTAGTTCTTACAATATGAAGTGGACTGTTCAGTGTGAGGTATTTCCAGCCATGAAAAGTGTATCAGATCACTCAGAAGCAAGTGCCTGAGTCCACAGTGATTGTTTTCTCACTTTTTAAAGACCTCACGAAAGACAATTTAACTGAAGGTGCCTGCCCATTCAGTCACTTCCTGTTGCAAAATGGGGGATGTTTTGGAATGTAAAATGAAATGTGAGCTCCCAAAATGTGGACTCTGGACATGTCTGTGAAAATGGATAGGTAGGTATCTTCTAGAGCATCAAGAGGCCCATTTATAACATACATACATGTATCCAGATACATACAAAAGACAATTGAAAAGGTGTAAATTATATAACCAAAGAGAAAAGGAGAGGAAGCATGACCACACTACAAAATGACATGAAAATGAGGCAATATATAAAAGGAAAATGGAGAAACTGAAAGGCAACCTTGACATTGGAGGGTACAGAGATTTGTTGGGGTACTTGCAGGGGAAGGGGTCAGCCACATATTGGAAATGGATGAAAATCAAACATCACAATCTTATTTGAATCCCATTTTTACTCTGATCAGGATGTGAATTTACAAGTTCCTATGACACTAAATTTCTTAGTCTCAGGTAGTTTTTACATTATTCCATTCAAAATGCTAGGAAGTTCAGCTGAAATTTTAAAACATATGCACGTTCTTATATCTGGTATTTTATGTCTGCTTGACTTACTCTTCTCCATTTCTCATTTCCTCAAATTTTTATTTGATTATGTTTGAGCGAGTTATCAAAATGTACTGCCTGGCATCAGCTGGTTCTGAACTGCTTAGCTTCTACTCACCTGGTAAATGTTTCAGTTTGCAGAAGTAGAGTGAACCTCAGGACTACGAAGTTCAAGAAGAACATAATTTAAAAGATCCCCCTTCCTAGGTTCAGGGAGTATATGATCTCTTCTATTGCAGTAACACTTTAGCAAATCTTCAATGTGTTATTCCTTTCCAGGACACTTGGTAGTTGATGAATGCAACTTCTCTAACCTCTTTGCCAATATCCATTAGAATGTTCCTTCATGCTAACATTGGTATTTTTACAGTTTAGCTGCAGTTTTTTGTTTCTTTGTTTGGTTTTTATTTTCATTTGGCAGCCTGCCACCCAGCTCCCAAATAAATACATGGATACTTACTCTTATTTATAAATGCCCAATTTTAGCTTGACTTGTTTCTAGCCATCTTTACTTAATTTGCATTATCCCTTCTACCTTTTGCCTCTAGGTTTTAACCTTTATCTATTCTATATTCCTTTCTTTCCTTTTTACTCCATGGCTGGTTGTGTGGGTAGATGGCTGGCCTTTGACATCATACTCTCCTTCTCTTTTTCTTGCTCCTCATCTTCTTTCTTTTTCTCTTTTTCTTTATTTTCTCTGCCTTGCAGTCCTGTCTATCCCTCTCCTGCCTAGCTATTGGCTGTTCAACTCTTTATTAGACCAATCAGGTCTTGCGGGCAGGCAAAGTAAAAGCTTCACAGGTTTAAACAATGCAACATAAAAGAATATTACTCATATTTGAATCACTAAACAAGTATCCACAACATAAATATAACACATATTAAACTAATATTCTACAATATTAAAGTGCTACAAAATCTACACAAGTGAATTTTTTCTGTGAAACTATGATAGTAGAGAGTAATATGTCTTAGACTATCATGGTTCTGTATTGCTGCCTTATATAAAGAAACAAAAGTTTTATCTGCCAGTGCTTTTTATTATCAGAACAAATGTCTCCACTGTGAAGAAGCCAAGAAAGGTCCCGGCATTATGAAAATAGTTTTGACCACGCAGATACTGCAAAGTGCTCTTGAGTTCCCAAAAATCTGTATAACTTTTAAGAGTGACACTTAGAAGAAATGTTTGCAAATGAAATAATTTGGGACAACAGTGACTTTCATGTTGACATACCAAAAGTAACTTGTTGCTTTCTACTTTTCTTCATGAAGATGAATTTACTCTGCCTAGAGAAAATAAATGTTTTCATAACACTATGGGGTTCACATAAAGCTCAAGCAAGATTCAATATCAGAACCCTAATAAACACCTGCCAGCTTGACATAAGCTCCTCTTTAATTCAGTCCTATGCATTCACACACCTTTGTCTACCTCGACTGAAGCAATAGTTCCTGTCTTTAGAATAAGGACAGCTTGTACCTCGGCTAATAGGGAACACAATTCTGTCTTGATGTGTGACAACCTAGTAATTTGTTTTTGGAACTTGCACTCAGCCAACACTTAATATATGGCACCAATTATTGAAGATGTGTTGAGTCAGATTTCCCCAGTGTTCGCAGAATAATTAAGCAACTCTTGAAACCGGTGCTTATGTTTTTAGTTAAAATTTTAATATAGCTTCCAAGGATACCTAATTTAGAATTGACTATTGGGAGACTCTGACTCAGTTTATTACACGGTAGAAGGGAGGGATGAGCACACACAATAGAGTGAAAAGGGGACAGTAGAGCGAGAAGGAAGCAACAAGGAGATTTTAATGGAAAGGAAGTTTAGCCACTATAGCGTGCAATGACCAGTGAAAATGAGATACAGAGAACACTTCACTACCCACATAGAGCTGCACAGATAGACATCTAGAGAGTTAGAAACACCACTTCTGGTTACAGCTTCCTTTCCTATGTTCTAGGCTCATGTCTAGCAAGCTTCAGTAATTTCTATTGCCAGCTAAGACATGAAGACAGCTTTAGAATTAAATGAAAGAAACATACTTTATTTTGCTCAGTGTTAGAAAATGTTAAGTGTGCTGGCAAAATGCTCTCAAAATGGATCTGGTGATGACGCTTACATGAGCAGAGCTTTATTTGGCATCCGTTTCCAGAACAGACACAGAAAGCTCGCAACGACCTTATCAATGGCTATCTGCTCTGTACCCAGCCTGGCGTCCCGTCCTTCATGTTTTTGATGTTATTTTTTCCCAATAATAAGTGATGCCACTTTTTAAAAATGCCCAATGATCTACTCTCCTGATTGAATGAGTTGTCATTTTAGCTATTGGCAATACTTGATGATTTTGGCGCTAGAAATAGCTCACTATATATAATCTCGTCATCATCTCACACTGTAAATAACGATGCAGAATTCATTTCAATAAACACTGACTGATTATTTTCTTGAAATGAGGCAACATGGTTCCAGGAACAACATCTCTTTGACCCTTGCTAGGAAGAGAAGCATATACCCACGAACTCAAAAGTCATTCTCCGATATACTTGTGTTACAAATGCAGGATGTTTGTTGGCAGAGCAGGAGACTCATCCTTTCCCTAAATAAAGACTGTACCCTGACAGCTGAAAGTGGCAAGAAAATCATTCCAATGAGAAGATAAACTTGAACAGTCACTAAAATCTAATCATAGTGGTGATGGAAAACTCACAGTAGGTTGGAGCTAAGCATGTGGTCCAGCGAGGCATAGGAAAGAGTGAGGAAAAGATGGTAGGAATCTAACACAAAGAAAACCAGGGAGGTAACTTGACAATTCCTTGGTTGGTGTCTGTGTGTGCATTCACGGGCATGAGTATGCATGTGGAGATCAGTGGTCAATGCAGTCAACTTTACAAGTTATTCCTCAGGCACAGCTCTCCTTGTTCACCCAGAATGAGTCAGAGTCTCTCACAGAGGGCATAGTCTAATTAATTAGGCAACCAGTGGACAACCAGCTCAGGATTCTGCCTGTCTCTACTTCCTCAGCACTGTAATTTAAGCTGTGCCCTACACGCTTAGATGAGTGTTGTGTACCAAACTAGTCCTCATACTTACAAACAGAACCATATCTACAACCCCTGTTTTCTTTTTTTGTACTCATTAAATACAATTTGTTCTCTCTTCTTATATTCAAGAAAAGATATGGGGCAGGTAGGGAAGTTGTGATTAACCCCTTTATAGGCCCTTCATTAAACAAGAGAGTGGACAAAAGATGATTAGTTTTGAAAATTGTTTTCAGCACATTTAACAAACATGTGGTTCTTTTGTGTGAATGTGTGTTTTGGTCAGGTTGGGTTTGCTTTTAGATGTGAGTCACAGACTGTGCTAGACTAGAAAGCCTATTTTATATGGCATTCCAGTTCAGTTATGGAAATAGTAAAATAACCATGACAGTGAAAAATTACAAGTTGTGATAAATGCTCTGAAAGAAAAATTAGGAATATGATTATATATAATATCATAGTCCTTTACTTATATCAATAAATTCTTATTATTTATGTTAATTTCAATAGTGAATGCAAAATTCTAAATAAAATTTTATACATATAAATATAGTTATCATGCCTCCAATATATTTTTCCTTTTACAAAAATGATACTATGATATTCTGAAAAAAGTCCATACAATGGTCATGTAGGTGCTTTTCTTAGTAAACAAGCCTAAAGCTTCTCACACACAGTTGGCAAACTGTCTACTACTGAGCAATTTCAGCTTTGAAGAGTGTATTTTCAGCTAAATTTTCCCTCAAGCTAATTATTACCTAATTACTTTCATCTAATGCTGTGGAGACAAAACTTCCCACCTTTTTACGCTATTAGAGGAATCAAAATTTGTATGTTCACAGATGGAGCTTCCATAGTAACTAGTAATAAAAGCTATTATTACCTGTATTGGCCACTCGGGGTAATATAAGCTATACCTTATAGAACATATTCCTTGAATAGAATCATTTGAAATATTCCAGGTACCAACAGGCTGTTGACCACAATGCAGACAGGGCTGAGATTTAATCAAATACTTCTCCTACTTCTCATCCCCCAATATTAGATGGGTCAGACAGAGATAAGTGCAATATCAAATACCAACTATATTTCTAGACCTACTGGATTTGTGAAACATGGTGGAAAACTCAACCACATAGGTTTTCAGTTATCAGTCTCACTCCTGCAGACAAAATTTAGGAGATGAAGTATGGAAGGTGGTCATTATAACTTTTCTTTAGATGTTAATAGATCCTCTACAGAAGAATCTTAGCTTTGCCTCATAAAAGAAAGGCCTGACTTTGTTGATACCCATGGGAGGTCTGTCCCTTTCTAAATACAAACAGAAGAGGAGTGGATGAAGAAGGGTGGGAATAGAGAGGAGGTAAGGGAAGGAAATGGGACAAGGGAGGGGAAACTGAGATCAGGATGTAAAATAAATAAATTAAATATTTTTAAAAATAAAGAAGGTCTGAAATTTTTATAATATCTTACACTTATAATCCAAGCACTCAAAAAGAGAGGTAGAAATATATTCAAGGCATTGATAATAAGTGATTCAAACTAGTCATGAGTTGTCAAAGAAACAGATAATATCATTTATATATTAAGCAACTTCATTTTATACCAGGCCTGCTCAAATTGACTTATAGCTTATCATATAAATCTTGCCTCCTCAAGTAGTTTAATGAATGAAGGTAGGGTAGAGGCTGGTTTCCTACATCTACAGTCAAATCAGGAAGACAAAGACTAATTATACCTTCTTAAGTCAGAATTAAATTAGAGTCTTTTCATGATCATACCACAAGTTTCATCCTTGAGATTTCCATATTATATTCTCCTACATTTGTACAGAATCCAAGCACCAATGAATCTCAGGAAAGGAGATGAAGATTCTAAACAGAAGGTTAGTAAGCTTTTGTCTCAACATGTGTACACAGATGTCCTTACACACTCTCCTTCCCCACTCTTTGCGTTTTGTTTTTAAACTTCCTTAATAATCAGGAAGCTGATCCCTTCCCTAACTTTGCAGAAAGATTCTCTTCTTGACTGGGGCCTTCTAATTTTGCATTTCACAAGTTCTTAGTCTCCTGAAAGAGAAAAGAAAAAGGAAAACTCCTGCCAGAACACCTTCTGAATTATAATCTCAGCACTCAAGAAGTACATACAAAGAAGAAAGATGAAATCCCTCTGCAGAGTCTGAATCTTTACTACATATACTTCAGACTTTCTCCTTATGTCTCACTTTTGAGTTTAAGTATTTTATTGAAAATGTAACCTTAACAGTATTAAGCTAGACAAAAAGCACACAATAAAATCCACACAGTGGCATTTGAGGAATCAAAGTATCATTGAATCCAAGTGTGAAATCTTTGAGTTCTCTCCATTTATTTATGAAGCTCACTTACAATTCAGTTGGGGTCAGTTTGTGGTGAGGTCTCTAAAATTTTTTTTTTGGTTTTTTCGATCTAAAATTATTTTTAACTTGTTTCTGCACAATACTAGTAGCAATACAATGTGTGTGTGTGTGTGTGTGCAAGAAAGAAGAGAGAGAGAGAGGGAAAGAGAGAAAGAGGGAGGGAGCTCTACTTAGAGCATTTTGAATGAGTAAATGGTGAAGCAGCACAGTTTTTTCAATAGAAACATTTGCTTCTTATTTCAATGTAAATGTAAAATTCCTTTAAGTGCCCTATCTCCTAAGAAATTAGCTGATTTAATTAGATTTCTCTGGTCTGTCCAAAGCCAGTGATACCAACAACCAGCAATAGAAACTAAACATTAATAGAATGGGTAGGCTGTAATTTGTAATAAGGGCTTGCTGTATTATGGGAGATCTCTTATTCAGCATTTATATTAATGCATAATTAAGTAGCTGTCTCTTTAAAGCCTTTACTAATATCAAAGTCTTATCTCAAGAACACCTCATTTTCCCTATGAGAGAGAAAGTGAGTCCCTGAAGTATTCACTTTTAATGTAACTATTAAAAATGCAATACAGGGATGGGAAAAGTGCCTAAATCGTTCAGTAACCTCTCTTGACATTTTCATCACATTTCCTGTTACAGGAATCAAAATGGGTGTAAGATTATTTGAGAAGTTCCAAGGAAGCCCTCTCTGTCACTGTGTGTATTGTGATATGCAGCATTTAATTTCATATTATTGAAGCTATATTACTTTTAAGAAGAAGAATTAAGGTAGTTTTACACTGTTTTTCCTGGTGCCACACCTTTGGAAATAATTGGAAACAGATATCATATAAGGAACTGCGGAAGCTGGGAATCATGTTGAGAACAGGTTCAAACATCCAGCAGGAGACCTGCCCCACCATTGAGGCATCTTCTCATCATAATAGTCATACAGGTAAAAAGGGATCACTTTGGAAGATTTGTCTTCCTTGACATACTGTGATGTAGCTATGTATCTTAAGAACTAATATCCAGGAAGGGAATCCTGATTTTTTGTGCCCTTCTTCGAAGTAACCAAATAACATTTATATCCCTGACAACAGTTGTGGCCATGGCCTCCATTGTTCGTGGACCCAGAGCCACGAATGGACATTACAAAACTTGTGTCATGGCAGAGCCCAGCTTTGTGGTTTACTTTATTATCTAATTTAAATCTTATGAAGGCCCTGTGATGGCAATGCTATTATAATAAATTTGGCAGGAGTCAAGACTTAATTAAACACATTTTTTGCTGATGCTGGGATAAAGACAATGTGGAAATTACTGGCGGATAGAGGAGACAGTAGCAAAGAACAAGAGATTTAACTCTATGCTAAAGCACACATATTGAAAAAAAAAAACAACTCATGAGTATAAGTGCATGATGTCCTTGGTGTGTGCACAGATGTAAGGCACTCCCACCTCATGTAAAATTATTTTATACAAATATTTATTCAACGTGTGCCAAGTGCCAGTCATTGTGCTAGCTGATGGAGATAAAAGAATTTGACAGACATGAAGTATGCTAAGTGGAGTGCAAAAACTAAAGTAGAACTTGATTATTGTTTGAAGGCTAGGGTGTGGGGAGGGGCGTAGCTTTCTCTAGCCTTAGTCATATCATGAAATTATCATTACATTTACTTGTCAGGAACTTCTCAAGGGTTATTTAGCAGGCAATTGATGTCAGGAGCAGTCCTTTGTATTGTGAGGGAGAATATAATCCTCTGGTAATGTGACTCTTGGGCCTTGCCCAAATCATCAGGCTAAAGCTATTCCCCTGCCCAGGAGCTGCAATTGTGTGGGGAGTGGCTGAGAGAATACCTACAGCCCAGTGGGCTCCTTCTCTTTTCCATATGTCAGTTTTGTAATGGAGCTGTCAGCCAAGGTGATTTATCTTTGTATCGTGTGGTCCTTTAAGAATTTCTTTCTCGGATAATTGAATGTCACTCATCCAGGGAAGCTCCTACTTCCTGCATTAGAATGTCAGGGGATGCACTGCAATCGCCAGGCACAGGGTCACATATGGCACTGCACCATACATTTCAAGAGCTGCTATATGTCTGTTCATGCTGCACAGTGGAGCCAAGCACCCAAGCAGCTGGAGATCACTGAGCACAGCTGAACATGCAGAAAATGCACAGCACTGCAAGATTGCATAGGTAAATGTTGAAACATGCAAGCATACTTATTTATGATAAGAATGCTTATCAAGCATTCTTCTGACTTGATATACTTTAGTCCAAACACAATAAAACATATAGGTAGTTAGTGATGGTGAAAAATTATCTGGAACTTGTACTACTGATGAAACACTGGTCTGTTTCACGTACTGCGGTGTCTTCTGATGTTTGACACCATCCTGTAGTTTAATTAGCTTCTGCATTAAAGTCTATGCATTACTCAAAAGCAAATAGCAGGCAGGACTGTGCACTAAGTCAGACTTCAATAGATGGAATTGTGGTACATTTTGTTTTTGTCTTTACATTGTGTGTGTGTGTATTGTTCATATGTTTGAGAGTGCTGTGAATATGACCATGAGAGGAATTCTGAGACCACACTTGCCTCTTATTTTTGCCTGGAACTCACTGAGTACACCGAGTTGGCAGTCCATCAAGGAAGGGCCACTAATTTCTCTATGTCTGCCTCCACAGTGTTGTGATTAGAAGCATGACCTCCCATGACTAACTTTTTACGTGTGGGGTCTGGGTATCTAACTCAGGTCCTCGGGAATGCAAAACAAGTTCTAATTTGAGAATAACATATGTTCCATCAATAGAACAACGAGTATCACAAACTCCTAAATATTGGGATCAATCTGTTGGCGTCTCCAAAGTATATTAAAAAATATTAATAACTAAATTTTCATAGCTCTTCAACTGCAATCTGAATAAAACACAATGCTGTACTAAAAGCAACGAACTTATTTTCACAATCATATAACGTTACTTATTTTCCCTCATTTTGGCATTTCTCTTTGTGTAATACCTCTGCTTATTAACATACTCAAGCTTTTTTATTTTTATGGAACAAATGTGGTGTGCAAGTTCTGGGGTGTCTACTCATTACCGTCCTCCTGCTGTTCACATTTATTAATCAAACAGCCCATCACCCTCCCACCAGCAGACACTTAATTCCTTCCCAGAATCCATCTGCTTTTCATGAGCTCCCAAAGCCAAATTCCCTTACAAAATCAACTCTAACAAAGGCTTAATTCTGTGGGTCAATTAAATACCAAATTTAGTAATTTCCTACAGTCTGATTTCAGAAAGTGTATGGAGCCTGCGATTATTGCTCACATCACCCACAGCTGCTGACTAGGAAGTGCAGGTGATCTGGATTTGAAAACTTGACACTCAGTTCTGGTACAGACTTTGAGTAAATCTGCCCCCTCTTACATTCTCCCTCCATCCTTCCTTTCTTTTTCTGTTACTAATCTTTCTTTTCCTACCCTCTTGTCCTCCTTTTTATTTTCTTTAATCTCACATTTCCTTTCCTCCCTTAATTCTTCATTGCGCCCTTTCTGCTTTCCTTCTTCCAACTTGAAGACAAATAAAATAAATGCTAATTTAGCCCATTTGCAGGCTACCTGTAACAATATTGGGCAGCTTCCATGACTCAAACTGAATCCATAGAATCTTCAAGGGAGAGGTGGGTGAGGTGGCATAGTCAGTAATGCGTTTTCTGCATAAGCATAAGGACCTGATTTCAAGTCTTCAGCAGCTGCATAGCCACCCAAGTCAAAGTGGATCCCTTGGCCAGCAAGTCTAGATGAATCAATGAGACCCACGTTAATATAGATCTACAGTGAATGAGAAGCATACATAAAGCCAACATCTAATTTACACACACTTGCGCACATGCATACACACACACACACACACACACACATAGGGAACCTTCAAGGTGTGAACCATTTATGTTTGGAGATATGGAATATTTCCATTATTGTACAGTTTCAATATTCCCACTCTCTCAAAAACTGAAAGTATAAACCTGAAACCAGATAAAATGTATTTTAAACTTTTTAATTTGACTCCTATATGTAGTACATCAGTTACTTTTAAGTTGCTGTGATACAACACTGTGACTAAGGCAACTTAAAAAACAACAACAACAACAACGCATTTTTAGACCTGGCATGTTCTGGAGGATAACCACAGCTCCAGACAAGGAATCTACGTAGGGGCAGAAAGAAGTTCACCCAACAGCCTGTTCAGAACTCCTGGGGCCAGGCAATCAGGCATCATTATGGTAAGTACAGGGTGGTAATATGGGAGAGCGAGGCAGGGTGAGTCATGTGTATGGGGAAATGCAGATTTGCAGAGACGAGGACAGTGAAGAATGGACTGACACAGATGCCCTACTGCAACCCAAGGCCAAATATCCAGATCTGGGCTGCTGCCAAGGGTCGTGTGTTAATCTGTAACCTTGATGAAGGCAGGGAAGAAAGGACTGTGCAAGTTTGGCTTGACCCCTCACCACCTGAAATTCTCAGGAGAGAGGGCCCTACACCACACCTGGGTAGCCCAATAGAGCTGACCTTGTTTACAGGGGCATGAGTGAGCTGACCCTGAGGACATGTGAATGAGAGAACAGGTTGCACCTTTTTTGCCTCCCATGTGGTGATAAGGGTAAGGGAAAGATGCCCTCCTCCCTTTGCCAGTTAACAGCTGAAGCAGGTGGGAGGACCTGACCCAACCCTGGCAATTGCAGCCCTAGGGAGAAGAGACCCTGTGCCTCACCTAGAATGCAAGATCGAGTTGACACTATGGACAGGGGCATGGGTGAGACAGCTTTGAGAGTAATGTCTCCCTAGTCTATGGTGTGGTGGTGGGGACAGGGAAAACACCCTTACCCCTTCCCCCTACCACCTCCAGTTGGCAAGGGAGCTGACCGTTTTACCAACTACAACACTTGGGAAGTGTTCCCTGTACCTCTATGAGGCAGGACAACAGAGCTGACCCTGCTGATGAGGGCACAGGTGTGCCAACCCAGAGAATGTGAGCATGGGAGGCCTAGCTTCACCCCTCATCTGACATATGACAGCATGTGTAGCAGAGAGATGTCCTCCCCATCAATGCCCGTGGTGGGTGGGCGAGCTACCCCTGTGTCCCACCAGCTACAACACTCGGGAGAGCAGGCCCTGCACTTTGCCTAGGCAACACAATAGAGCCATATGGAGATGTGGGTGAGCCATCCCCAAAGCTGTGAATATAGAAGAGTTGTTCCCCACTACTCATCTGTCATGTGGCAATGTGGGCATACGAGGGATGCTCTCCTTACCTCTCCCTCACTGCCTGTGACAAACTAGGGAACTGACCCTCCCCCATTTCACCTGCAACACTCAGTAAAGTGGGCTCTGTTCTTCACCTGGGCAGCAGTAAAGCAGAGGTTCAGGTGAGATAGCCCTGAGTGCGTGTAAGATAACTTCATGATGAGGTTTTCCCTTTCTTACTTCTTCCCTTTTTTTTCCTTCTATTTCATTTTGCTTTATTATTAGTGGGAAGATGAGTGATATCAGGAGGTACGATTTGAAAGATATGAAGAATAAATTTTAAAAAGCTGTAGAATACTATTAAAAATTTCAGTGCTAAACCTGTTCAAGATGTTGCTAATAACACAAAAGAAGGGCCTGGGAACGGCATTACTACTGCTACTGTTCTGGCATGTTCTATTGCCGAGAAAGGTTTTGAGAGAGCAGAAAAGGGGCTTATCCAGACAAATTCAGAGAGGTGTGATGTTGGCTGTTGACAGTGTAATTGCTGACAGGGTCATTGTTCAGACTACAAACCTACAACAGCTTTCCTGAGAACTGACTCCTGCTTCATCTGCAACACTCTTCACTGACACCAAACCCCCTAGGGTCCCTCAGGCTGAGCAGTCTGTCAACATTCCAGCCTGCTGACTCCCTCCATAAGCCCCAAACCCAGCACGCTGTTTGGGTTGCTAAGTGCACCTTTCAACTCTTCCTCCCATGCCACCCTGGCTCAGCTTGTGCTTCTCCCATGTTTAATTCCATTTTCATGGCCACACCTAAAAGTGAGAATAATAGCCCCTTGCCACCTAGCCCCTCAGCAACCACTGCAACTTTATCCAGCATGTGTGTACTATGACCCCTGTGTGCAGGCGCGGTTCCTCAGAAATCCACCACGATCGAGCCTCCTAGTCCCATTCCATTGACATGGTTCTCAAATCAGGACATCTGAGAGGAACAATGGCCTATAATTGAACCCAAGTTGTCAATCTTAAATGAATAGCAGAACAGCTAAAGGTAGGGCACATAAAACCTACCACAAGTAAACATAATACCTCCATATTTGTTATAGATACCATCAAAATTATTAAAACTCAATTTGAACAGGAGAGAACTCTTACTCAGGAGAAGCGATAGTTCAATAATTGAGGTGGCAGTTTAACATGTCAAAAAAAAAACTTCATCAAATTAGGGTCAAGACAGGGTTTAAGACATAAGTTTTTAATAATTCCTTGGTTTATGTGGTAAAAATATCCATTCTAAGATAATATCTTCCCTTTGCATTAAAATTCTAGTATGGGAAATTCTGGAAGGCAAAATGACTAAAATGCAATTAAGATTTGGATTCACCCTATCCACATGTGCCTCCCGTAATTTCTACTCAGCAATCGTCAATTCTGTTTCTGAGTCCCAATATCCAATGAATTGATGTATCCCAATAACCATAGAAGCCTTGCAGAATACAATCCAAAGTATTAGCAAGTGGCGCACGCCTTTAATCCCAGCACTCGGGAGGCAGAGGCAGGTGAATCTCTGTGAGTTTAAGTCCAGCCTGGTCTACAAGAGCTAGTTCCAGGACAGGCTCCAAAACCGCAGAGAAACCCTGTCTCGAAAAACCAAAAAAAAAAAAAAAAAAAAAAAAAAAAAGTTACTAAAATTCTCTATGGTAATATTGCCTGCATTATATAGCTTTCAAGTTTATTGATTTATTAATTAATAAAATATTTACCTTCTGTTATTTTTGAGCTCCAGTAAATTGTTTTAGGTGTAATAATCTTTATTGTCCAGCAGATGTGGTTGCAGAGTGACAACCAGTGGTGCAACCTGGTACCAGGAACAGTCCTGGGCCTCTTTGGGTTTTTTCACCTTGGTGCTGGTAAATACTGAGAAATGTGCTTTGCTGGACAAATGAAAAGCAATTAAATCAATTCTGTACACAGAACAAGAAGCCCGGAACTCAAGTCAGGAATACAAATTGGTAGCTGTGCTACTAAGTTGCCACCTAGCATGGAACACGACAGTGGGAGGGCTGTGTGTGAGCTGGGAAATTTCCAAATCGCTGCATGTAGTTAGCTTCACTGTGGCAGGGTTTTACAAAAACAAAACAAAACAAAACATAAAACCCCCAAAATACATAGTAGGTAAAAGCAAGACAAGTGGGCATGGGTGGGAAACCTTCTGCCTTGTGGACTGGTTAGGTCCTTAAGCCAATCCACCTGGTAGGTGTGGAGCTTGGCCCCAAGTGGGCACCAGATGAAGAAGGATGCTTTAAAGAAATCCCACACTAGCTCAGAATTGAGTATAATAGAGGGTTATTTATACAGGGAAGACTCACAAATTACAGTCCTCTGCTCAAACCGGGAACAGCAACTGAATCTCATAGCTAGAAGAGAGGCTGAACACGTGCTTGACATCAGCATTTATAGTATGAGAGGCCACACCCAAGGGGGCAGGTAACTTAATGGCTACTGGTTGCAGGAATTCCTTCAGTAGTGCTCAGGCTGGATGCCCAGCTCTGAGCTCTGCTTGTCTACAATACACATCTTGTTACCATTGCCGCAGTGATCTTCTCACAAGACATGGTGTTCATTATTCTTCAGGGCATTTCAATGGCTCTCTATATATCTTAGAATAAACACTAAGTATTTCAGATCTTATATCCATTATCAGCTCTTTACTCATATTATATCTATACCAGCTACCCTTGTCTTCATGCTATTGTTATGTTTTTGCTTGGAGAATGTGGCTGACAATGAGGGCTGATTAAGAAGCCAAGAACAATGGCACTGGGTTTTCATTCTACTGCGTGTACTGGCTTTGTGGGAGCCTAGTCTCTTTGGATGCTCACCTTCCTAAACCTGGATGGAGTTGGGAGGACCTTGGATTTCCCACAGGGCAGGGAACCCTGACTGCTCTTTGGACTGGAGAGGGTGGGGGAGGGGGAGGGGGGAGGAAAATGGGAGGAGGAGAGGAGGTGGAAATTTTTAATAAAAAGAAAAAAATATAGAATATATATGAATATGTGCATACAAACATAGTTATGATTATATATTGAGCACCATGTAATGTTTTGTTAACTTGTATAACATTTAAATCAATACAACATACCAATATGCACACACACTCATTATTCTCCTGTGGTGAAGCCATCAAAGTTTTCTTATTTTCTGAAGTTATTTTCACTTTATTACTGCTGGTCACCCTAGTGACTGATAGCTCAGAGCTTCTCATTCCTCTTCAATAATAAGTCAGTGACTGTGGATGGACCTTTGTCCACGCCCCACTCCTAATAACAGAAAATCCCTGTCCTTTTATGAGTCTAAATACATTTCCACAAATATTGGCATAGTCTGTGCCCCTCTCTTTACTCTGTTCACAGCTTTATTCAAAGACGGAAGTCCAGAGTATACATTGGCTAAGAAAATGAAACCAAGAGCCAGTGGAAACAAGCAGAGGTGAAGCTGGGCCACTGTGCAGCTTTGCGCATCCTAAACAAGCACTTGATTTTAACTTTCCTATTTCATTTTCTTCAGAATACTACTAATGCCAGTGCCTGCACCATAGAGTTGTTAAGGATTAAATTATTATTTTTTTATGTTTTTTTAATTCTTTTTTAATTAAAATTTCCAACTGCTCCCCGTTTCCCATTTCCCTCCCCCTCCTCCCACATATTGCCCCCTCCCCCCGCTCCCCTCCCTCTATCCCCACTCCACTTCTCCTCCCCCCAGTCCACTCCCCCTCCCTCTCGATACTGAAGAGCAGGATTAAATTATGTAATGTTTTCAAAACTCCTAGTACAATGTCTAACAAATAGCTCTGAACAAGTGTTCGAGGAAACAAAAATTGTTTTCTAAATGAAACTTTTTATGATTATATATTAATAATATGATATTCCTCATACCAGCCCTCTACAGATCTCCATGATTTCCACTTCATGGAATATTTCTTATGATTTACTCAGTTATTTCTACTATTGCTTACAAATTTACTGGTCTGAAAAATCTATGGAAATGACAAATTTTTACTGTTAATTCACAAAAGCAGTATCTGAAATAACCTAGGTACTAGATTGCTTACTGTGTACCTAGTAGGTCTTTATTGAAAAAAATGGGAAACTAAAGGTTGCTATATTTTACTTAAATAAACTTGAAAATTAATGGCAGTCCTTAACTATATGAAGCCAACTTCTTATCTTGTACTTTGAATTCTGTTTCTTTTAAGAAGCATCTCAATTAAGATGCATTTCAATAGACCTTAAAAAATAATGTGGCACACCATGTTGCATTTTTATCCTTTAAGAGTGTGGCTGTCAATTTTTACCAACAGTGACATTTGGGGTGATATCACCTTAACTATGAAATTCTACTAAGAATAAATTGCCTGAATAACTTGCAGGAAGAAAACTCTGATTATACTGTTGACCTTATTCTAAATGCCATTGTTTTCATTCCATAAAGCCAAGAGATAACATTTAATATATTTGTAGTACTGCCATTCATAAAATCACCCTTAATAAAAGGCAGACCCAGGCTCATTCCATTTTTTATAATTTTGTAATGAAAGTATTTGTGGAGCAGTATTATCTGTTAGCACATAGTAGATACTGGTTTCTGATAGTTTTGAAGACATAATACAATGTTATGGAATTATTATTTTCTTAACAACATAAAGGGAAATAATAAAGGGATTAAGAATTTTAAAAGGAAGGATAAATAAATAGGAGTACAAAGGATATAAGTAAAGAAATATTGTTATTTCTTTATATAATTTACTTTATATAATTTCTTTATATAATATATTTATATTTATATTAGGATACTGTTCTGAACTAGTAATCCCCAAATATGCAATAGAAAGGGAATCAGCTACAGCAAAAAATCACAAAGTTTTAATGCCAAAAAAACCTTGATCATATCCCTTGGTTCTGATAAGTTACTCATGAAAAGATGGCTGAGCAATTATTGTATAATGTTATAGCTTGTAGGAATATTTTAGTGATTATTTAGAAATGCCCATAATGAACCTTGATCATAGTCACTTTCCAGTCTTTCCAGGTACACCCCTCAAAAAAAAAATAAAAGAAATGTTACCCTTGTGACCTACATTAAAACAAAAAATGAAGAAATAAAGAAAAAATACCAAGTCCAATTTGTGTTGCTTATCTACTCACTGGAGCATGATCAAACTTCCGGTAGCAATCCCCTTAAAAAACATTGAGTACTTCTTGACCCCTACCACCACCAAAAGCACTGACCCTCAAAAAAGAAACAGTTGATATAGGAAACAATTGAAGACATCTGTTCAAAATTGTGATAGGGATGCTGATGTGTAACCTTTTCCCTCCAGGATTTAAATAGGCATTTTTTTTATATTAAACAGTAAAAAATTTTATGGTTTACTAGTTGATATTCCAACTTTTATTTGCATTTGTGGTTGTGTTAGAATAAAGAATTTTGGAAGATTTAAGAACTCTCTATGGCTGGACAGAATCTGTCTCAAAGAACTCATCAATAAACCTTCAATAGTGGTATTACTGGATCTTGGGGTAGGTTGATCCCAAATTTCCTGAGAAATCGCCACACTGATTTCCAAAGTGGTTGCACAAGTTTGCATTCCCACCAGCAATGAATGAGTGTGCCCCTTTCTCCACAACCTCTCCAGCAAAGGCTATCATTGCTGTTTTTGATTTTAGCCATTCTGACAGGTGTAAGATGATATCTCAAAGTTGTTTTAATTTGCATTTCCCTTATCGCTAAGGAGGTTGAGCATGACCTTAAGTGTCTTTTGGCCATTTGAATTTCTTCTGTTGAGAATTCTCTGTTCAGATCAGTGCCCCATTTTTTTATTGGGTTCATTAGCATTTTAAAGTCTAGTTTCTTGAGTTCTTTATATATTTTGGAGATCAGACCCTTGTCTGTTGCAGGGTTGGTGAAGATCTTCTCCCAGTCAGTGGGTTGCCTTTTTGTCTTAGTGACAGTGTCCTTTGCTTTACAGAAGCTACTCAGTTTCAGGAGGTCCCATTTATTCAATGTTGTCCTTAATGTCTGTGCTGCTGGGGATAAACGTAGGAAGTGATCTCCTGTACCCATATGACTCTCTGAACATGGCGGACAATGAAGGTTGATGAGAAGCCAAGGACAATGGCACTAGGTTTCGATCCTAATACATGAACTGGCTTTGTGGGTGCTTAGCCTGTTTAGACGCTCACCTTCCTGGACATAGATAGAAGACCTTCGTCTTCCCGCAGGGCAGAGAATTTGGACTGCTCTTCAGTATCGAGAGGGAGGGGGAATGGTGTGGGGGGAGGAGAAGAGGAGTGGGGATAGGGGGAAGGGAGTGGGGAGAGGGGGCAATATTTGGGAGGAGGGGAGGGAAATGGGAAACGGGGAGAAGGTGGAAATTTTAATTAAAAAAGAATAAAAAAAAAAAGAAAAAAAATAAACCTTGATATTGGATGGTTTTCAAGGAGTATTTTGAACATTTTATTTCACATGCTTCTTTTAGAAGAAACATTATGGTAATGAAATTAAAAATATTTGCTTAATTATAATTAGCTTAATTAAATAATAATATGCAAAAAATTGAGAGTATTGTTGTAATTCCTACTTAGTTTTCATCTGTATCATTAAGATTATCGGCTTTTTAGGTATACATCTGTTTACTGTTTGGGAAAAATTATTAAAGATGTTAAAAATAATGAAAAGATAAGGACAGAAAAAACATTTGAAAATCATAGAAGTGACAAAGTACTTTTATCAAGAATATGTAAAAAACACTCGAGCTTTAACTTAAAAAAACAACCAACATAAAATATAAATAATGGAAAATGATATTGTATTATAAAATATATGCAGACATTTAAAAAGTACACAGAATAATTCTCAATGTCATTCTTTAGAAATTATCAATTACATCAGAACTAAATACTGCTTCATGTATATTTGAATACCTAAAACTAAATGACTTATATTTTAAAATGTCTCAAAGATTCAATATAGTATGATTTCCTGTAATTCTATATAAAGTTTTAATTATTATATCACTTTGCAAAATAGTTTCACAACTTCTTTAAAACATTACTTTACACCTGATACATAATCTGTGTTTATCAAAGAAAAAGAAATGCAAAATTTCATATGAAAATGTATCTGAGGAGTCACAATAGCTGTTATGTATAATAGTGAAAGCTGAAAGCAACCCAGTAATATTTACATTAATATGTATGATAAATAATCAAATGAAATTTATGTACAAGTCAATCCAATCCAATGGAACATCTAGCTACCAGATTTTACTCCTTTGAGTACTTGTTAGGTTACTTTCTGCAGGTAGTGGTGTTTACCTGTATAAAGAACAAGTAGGACATTTTCTTATAATTTCGGTGGTTTGTTGCCACATAATGGAAAAGTTTTTTTAAAACAACCTTTGCTATTGATGTGATATTTTTAATAAAATTCTGAGGCCTTCAGCACATTTCCAATCAACAATTGATCAATTTCTGCATTATATTGTGCTAGAGGACCTAGTAGACCTGTTTTGGATCAGATTAGTGTTATGTATATAGGATGATTCCTAGTCCTGAATATATATTATAACCGAATAAGTAATAAAAATCAGTTATGTATCATCTCATGTAAATTCAGTGGTTCAATGTGCAAAATAACTCTTTCTGCATATTGTAAATTAGTAACTATGTTGAGATGTTCCTTAAAATATCTTAGTACCTTGAGAATAACATATACTTCAGATATTTGGAGAAAATTATAATGTCTTTGATCCAATTTATGTAAATTTTCTGATTTGCAACTTCTCTTTCCTGATTTATTTGCATCAGCATACAATGTAGGGGCTCCAGTTATTGGTGCTTCCCATACAATCTGAGAAAGGATCCAGCTAGTTCTCTTTATAAACTGAATTATCTTGCCTTTGGCATAGTTATTGTTAATGATTACCAGAATTTACTGTAAGCTCTTTGCCAAGGTTGAAAATTTGCCCATAATTTGTCAGTTTCATCATTATTAAAATGTACTATAATTTCTTCTTGATCTATTCCTGGTAATTTATGAGGTCTGAATTTTCTTTAAGAATTAATTCAGAGACCTTTTCTACATAAGTTTCTAATTTTTTACTTGGTTTATCTGGCAAGATCTATTCTAAGATAACATTTTCCCTCTGCATAAAAACTTCTGTAGGGTAATGTTTGGAGAGTTATAACACCAGAATGCCATTAAGATTCAGATTCACATGATCCACGTGTGCCTTATGTAATTTCTTTTCTATCAAAGCCAATTCTCTCTCAGCTTCAGCTGATAATTTTCTGGGACTATTTAAGTTATTTACAGCATCTAATGTGTTTAAATTAATCAGTTTATCAAGTTTTGTCCCAATAATGGGCTATAGTTTTGAAATGTATCTTAGCATTCTTTGGAAATCATTAAGTGTCTGCAATCAATCTCTTCTAATTTGCCCCTTTTTGGGTCTAAATTTTTGTAAACCCACTTTATACCCTAAATAATTAATAGAATTTCCTCTGTTTTTATTTTCAGGAAAAATTTGTAATCCCTAACAAGGCAATTTTTTTTTCTAAAGTATCTACACTTGAATCAGATAGAGCATGGTATTCCTAATCTCAGAGTCATGAGTTTGAGCCTCACATTGTGTGGTAGATATAACATGAATAATTAAAACCAAGAGATATTGGGGTTCAAGCAAAGATCAGGAAAGTAAAGCAGTCAGTCTTTGGTTTTTCCTCAGACCAACATATGTTTTCCTGCCTCCAGAAATCCTCAGTCTGTGGCTAAGTTGTGACCTGTCTCCTACAATTTTATATTCCTCTCTAGTGCTGGGATTAAAGGTGTGCACCACTCCTTCTGGGTCTCTTTGGATAAATTGTGTGGCTGTGTTGCATTCTGATTTTCAGGCAAGCTTTATTTATTAACACAAAATACTATATCACTACAATTAAATAAAACAAAATCAAGTAAATCAGAACAGGACAAACTGACCAAATAAGAAATACTGCCAAAGAAACAGAACTTACTCACACACACAAACACACAAACACAAAATGCATATAGACACAGAGATACACACATTCACATGTTCACACACACAAGATTCTTATAAAAAACAAGAGGGAATAATATACTATAAAGTATAATAATATACTAAAAGTTAAAAAATTAAACAAAGGAAAGGAAGGAAGGAAAGAACGAAGGAGCAAAAAACAAAGAAAGGAGAGAGAGGGAGAGGGAAAGGGAGTGAGGGAGAGAGAGAGAGAGAGAGAGAGGTGGGGGAGAACCCTGAATTAGCATTATGAAACAAATCCAAAGAATTTTTGAGTTAATTTAGTTTGCCCATCTACTACTGATCATGGTGCCTACCTTTAAGAGTGGTTTGTTATTCAATGAGAATCTTTGGGGAAACAAATTTGTCATTGGCATGTAGTTATAAATTGAAGATAACCCCTGAGCTAGGGAAGGAGGCATGTGTCTACTTCTCTTTTATGTTTCTAGGACTGCATGTAGTCCTGTGAGTTCATATGTGCACCAACCCATATGAATTATTACACTCTTTCTCCTTCCTTTTCTGCATCTCACTGAGTCTTGGTGAGATGTAGAAATCTCTTTTAGGGTTTAGTGTTCCAGAGTCTCTCACTCTCTGCATAATGTCTCACTGTGGATCTCTGTATTTGTTTCCATATTCTAGAAGATGAAGCTTCTCTGTTGATGGCTGAGCAAAGCACTTGTCTATGAGTATAACAGTATGTCTTGATCACAATGTTACTTTGATTTTTTCCTCTAGGTCTCATGTCTATCTAATCTCAAGTTCTTGGCCACCCAAGAAGCCTTGGACATGGGTTCCATCTCACAGACTAGATAAACAAGTCAGATATTGATTGGTTAATTCCCAAATCCTTGTCCCGCGATTATATTAATGTATCTCACAGGTAGGTCACCATTGTAGACAGAAAGATTTGGAGTTATGTTGGGTTAGTAATATGCAGAATCACTTCCAGTACCAAGAACACTGTATGGGTGAGCGCCATAGGTAGGTGCCAGCTCTATTCTCAGCGATCATAGAGTTCTGTGGGCGTTATCTTCAGCAATAGGGGCTTGACATCAGTTTGTGGAGAGGCACAAATAGCCTTGACAATAGCATTGGTTATTTAGTGGTTCTCAATGGCCCGTTTGTCCAAGAATACAATTAGATGTTAACTATTCTTGGTCCTGGAAGCTTTATTTGATGAGGAGATACTTTCAGGTGGGACTCTGTTCCCATATTTATTTGGTGATTTCATTTAGATAGCCTTTACATATGGATGTATTATGGAAAGTTTCTACGCTGTTAGATTTCCATATGAACCATCTAATGGTCCTTAATCTTTCTGTCCCTAACCATATTCCTTCCCTCTTCCCCATTTTAATCATCCTCCCTGTTTGATACTCCTGTTCTAGTACCAACTTCTCCAGTAACCTGATCCCCTCAACACCCTTCCTGTTCATCTATAAATATCTATTCTAGTTCTACTTCCTGGAGAAGTACTTTACTTCCCTTCCCCCAGTACCTTACTCTCTGTGGTTATAGGGTGTTGACAGAAATTTCTGTCCTATCCAATCCCACAGCTTTTCAGTCCCAAAGAAATATACAGAGATATATATTAATTATAAACTGGTTGACATATTAACTCAGGCATCTTATTAACTGTTACATTTTAAAGTAGCCCATAATTCTTGTCTGTGCTAGCCACGTGGCTTGGTACCTTTTATCAGTGAGATGTTTTCATCTTGCTTCCTCTGTGACAATTGCAGACTGACCCCTCTTCCCAGAATTCTCCTGTTCTGGTTGCCCCACCTCTACTTCCTGACTGGTTACGTTGCCTATATTTCTTTCTTGGATACTGGTCAATTAGTGTTTTATTAATACAAAAGACACATCTTTACAGGGTACAAGATCATTGTCCAAGAGCAATAGGGGTTATAACTTGCTTATCAATTGCTTAACCACCCTGGGCTTTTATTGGTTGGCAGAATTTTAATTACTTGTTGTATTTCACTAAGCATTACAGTTCTGTTTAAGTTGTTCATCTGATCTTGATTTAACTATGGTGATGCCTATCAAAAAAATCACCCATTTCTTTTAGATTTGCAACTTGGTGGAATACAGATTTTAAGTATATGTCCTTACGGTTCTCTGAATGTCCTTGGTGTCTGCTATTATATTCTTTGTTTTGTCTCTAATTTTGTTAATTTGGATCCTTTCTCTTTGCCCTTTAGTTAATTTTATGGCCTATCAGTCCTGTTGATTTTCTCAAAAGCAAATTGTGCATGGTTCTTTCTCTATTCTGGTTACTCATTTTTTTTTTATTGTATTGATTTCAGACTTAGTTTGTTTATTTCTTGCTTTCTACTTCTTTGAGGTTTTATTTCTTTTTTATTTCTAGACATTTTAGGTATGCTACTGTTACTAATATCAGAACTCTTTTTAAAATACAGGCACTTAGTGCTATGAACTTACCCCTTAGTGCTATGTTCATTGTGTTCCATGAGTTTGAGTGTTTTGTGTTTCATTTTCATTCAGTTCTCAAAGTTCTTAATTCCTTCCTTCACCCATTTTCATTTTATTATTTCTTTTTTATATTTCTGTAAAAATATTCTTTTCTTTTATTAAAAATTTCCGCCTCCTCCCTGCCTCCCTTTTCCCTCCCCTCTCCCCACTCCCCATCCCTCACTCTCCTCCTCCTCCCTCTCCAGTTCAAAGAGCAGTCAGGGTTCCCTGCCCTGTGGGAAGTCCAAGGTCCTCCCCCCTCCATCCAGGTCTAGGAAGGTGAGCATCCAACAGGCTAGGCTCCCATAAAGCCAGTACATGCAGTAGGATCAAAACCCAGTGCCATTGTCCTTGGCTTCTCAGCAGCCTTCATTGTCCGCCATTTTCATTCTAAATTAAGTTGTTTAGTTTCCATGAGTTTGTTAACGTTTTTCTCTAGAATATTGTTTTAACTAAGAAAAAATATTTTATATTTGTTTAGGCTGAATAATATTACTTTAATGGCATAAAGATGTGTTAGTTTTGTTTATGCTGAATTTGTTTAATTATGTAAAGATGTGTTGCATTTGTTTTACCTTGTATTAATTCTTTAAAAGCTTCCACATTTTTCTATTCTCCATTTTTAAAAAGGAAGAAATATTAATCAATGACTGTTCTTACATTTTATAATACTAAGCCAAAATATTTTTCTATGTACTCAGTTTAAACCAGCACATTTTGTTGTATTAGAGCTACTGATGCATGAACAAAAGCTTGGTTGTAAATGAGTATATAATAGTATTCTGAGAAGAATATTTTAAAAAATCAGTAAATCTAGAGATATTTTAATAACCAGAAATGATAGAAGTATAAAAATACACTGCTGAACACCACAATATGACTGACATTCTATCTAGTGGTATGCAAATCTCAGTCTCACCCTCTGGGACCCATCCACCCATCTATCCATCCATCATTGGGATATATATGTTGTCAGGTTAACCTTTATGACAGCCTTAGTTGGCTAAGCAGTGTTATTCCCCTGTGATAGTAAAGAACTCAGAGATTATAAAGGTGACAAAATGAGCCAGGATGCCACAGTTACCAAGGTGTCTAATAGGAATAAATCCTAAGATCTGACATCAACTCAACTAATTGTACCTCCATTATTACCCTGTTTCTACTCTTAAGCTTTTTTACAAATTGCTCAAGATCTGAGGACTGTAGATTTAAGAGAAGTGAAATAGTTTATTTTTCGTTTTAACTTATAAAATATTATTTATATTTAATTAAAATAGAGATACATCACACACTCTCTCTCTTTTCTTTACCCAAATCCTCTATCCAACCCCTTCCCTGACCTCTCAAGTTGATACCTTCTGTTCTTGTATTATTACTGTTACAAATATTTAAATAAACTTGATGAGTTCATTTTTGTTACTAGTGTGTATATGGTGTCAGACATGGCTATTTTGTATTGGAAAACCAATAGGAGTGCTTATCTCTGGGAGAAGCGAATTTCTCCCTCTCCCAGCAGTTATTAGTTGCCTATAATATTTGCCTAGGTGTAAGACCCATGAAAATCTCCAAACTTCCTCATTAGCATGTCTATGGATATTGCCATTGCTCCAGTCTTATTCATGCAGCCCTTTCTAGAGGAAATTGTTTCACAGCAAATTTCCTAGTATTCTGGCTCTTACAAGTTTTCTGCCCTCTTCAAATGATACTCTCTGAGCCAAATATGCAGAAGCTCTAAATTAGATATATCCTTTGGGGCTGGGCTCCTGGAGATGTCTTGATCTCTTCATTGTGTTCTGTGGTGGGGTTTGTTGTGATACACTTCATTTGCTGCAGGAAGAAGATTCTTTGCTTAGCGGTAGTAGCTACAATTATCTTTGCATATAAGAATAACAATATTTATAATGTAGAAAGGAATTATGTGGTCTAGAAAAGTGAAGGTATTAGATTCTTCTAAAGTTCATGACCTCACTAGCCTAAAAAAATTGGCTGGATTTCAGGTACAAAGCATAATTTCCCATGATTAAGTGGGCCTTAAGTATAACTGGATAGCTATTGGTTATGACCAATAACATATAAATGTGACTTATTACACGTTTCTGCACATAGTGCCATATTGTCTTTATAACAGAAATGCAGGGTTGGTTCATAATATGTAAGTCAACACATATATCAAGTCATATAAGTGGGCTTAAAGACAATCATTACACAATCATTTCAACATATATAGAAAATTCTTTTACCATCAACTAATATTTATATATGATAAAATTCGTAGAGAAAGTAGGACTGGGAAGAACATATGCCAATACACTAAAGACTATATATGACAAACCTCTACCCAACATTATCTTAAATGGTGAAACACTCAAATCAATCCCATTACAACCAGGAAGGAATGATGATGACTTTCCATTATCTCTATTCATCTACAACATGACACTGGAAATAATAGAACAATAAGACAAGAGAAGAAATTTAAAGGAATATAAATAGGAAGAAAAAGTCAGATTATCCTTATTTGGAAATATCTGAAGGAGCTTGTTAACCACCTCCATTCTGTGAACATGAAGCAAGAGGATAACATCTATAAACTGGAACCTAAGTCCTTACCAGTCTTTGAATTCATATATGCCTTGATCTGGGACCTTGTAGATACTACCTTAACTATGTTGTATAATATTGCCTTTCCCAAGTTACTCTGTTGAGTTGACTAAGGGAAATTACTTTTGTCTGTGATGTGGGCTTTCTTTCTTTCTTTTTTTTTGTCTAAGATATGGTAAACACTTTATGAAGAGGGTATTGATCTTACTGTCCATTCATCAAATGTTAGTTGAACATACATCCTTATATACATAAAGTTATAGGATTATAAATGTGCTAGTTGTTCATGTAGCTTATGTTGGACTCAAGCTTTCTATTTAGCCATGAAAGTCCTTGAACTTTTGGTCCCCTTGATCCTACCTCCTAAATGCTAATTAAAAGTATTTAGCTTCATATCTGGATTTGACTTTGCTATGGATTGAACTCAGGAGTTTCTGTATCCTAAGTAAGCACTACTAACTGAGTTACATCAACAGCCTAGAAAATTAATAATTTACATGCAAATTAGTCAGAAAATGGTGAATGAGATACAAGAAAAATCACTTCTCATATTTTGTATATCATATACTAGTAAGTTAATTTAAAAGCAAAGAAATATGATCTAGAAAAATTCAGGTTTACTGAACACAGCACTGGGATTACACAGTGGGAAAAGGCAAAGCAATGCTAGAGTTTTTAAAAATGAATGTTGAGAGTAACCAGCCACTCAGAAAAGCAAAATAGAAAATTCATGGGTTAAATGAGACTTGGCAAGCTGTATGTATGATGAAAAACAGAGTTGATTCTTCTGGAACACAGTGAAAAATGAATGAATATGGCAGTCTGAGAAAAGTTTTAGACCATAACACAAATGCTGGTCAATTTGAAAAGTCACATGACTATCCAATGCAGGGAAATAACATGAACTCATTGTGTTTAAATTATTACTGTAGAGGCTGGGTTTTAGCATATAGAGTAAGTGGCAGCAAAAATGCTATGAAGAATCTTTTTAAAAATTGGATGTTTTCTTAGCTTTGTCACTTAATAAATGAAAACAAATTGAAGAAATTCACGATATCTATTACATAAACTGGTGATTATCATTATGTCTGTGAAGAAAAAAGAAAAATCAAGTATGATGGAATGCACTCTTTGAATAACCCAGTGAAAGACCTTGCAGCCCTAGAGCTGGAGGAGACTAATTAAAGGGGAGTTTAAGGAGAAAAAAGAACTACTTCTGCACATTGAATATGGAAAATAATACATATATATTTGGAGTCATTCATTATAGAAGCAGAATTGGAAGTCTGTAATTTGAGAAAGAGTGATGCCCAGAAATTCTTTCTCTGAACACTTAGCTCAGATTCAAATGCATGGCTTTGGGTGAGTCAGCTACTGGAGTAATGTAGAAGAAAAACAGATGACCTGTGAGTTAGCTAATATGTAATGGTTAGAGGAATTGAATTTTGAAGAAAACTCAGAGGAATCAAGAAGATAAGAACTGTACAATACTATTCAATCCTAATTTAATAAGATGAAGACAGAAATGCAGGGAAGAGAAATAAGGTTGTAATGGTTTGAATATACAATGACATGCTATTTTGAGTCAAGTAGTATAAAGACTTGAAGAAATTATGCATCTACCTCTTAAAAGTAAAGTAACATGAATAAATCATAATTTTAATTCATTTAAGCCCCTGTAACTCAGAAAGAATGAATGGTCACCAGTGAAAGAAAAAATGTACTGCAGTTTTGAAAGATAAATGGTAACAGAAACATATTTGCTAACGTTACAGAATATCAGGATTAAAACTCAAAAGTGAGAGGACTGGAGCTAAGGAAGGACAGCCACAACAATCTTAGTACAGAGAAGATATTCAGTAGGAGGCCGCTGTTTGTTCCTCGCTGCTCAGCCACAAAAAATAACAACAAAGCAACTCAATTAAATCACTGCTTGGCCTATTTTCTCTAGGTTCTTATTGGTAATCTTACATTTATAATTAACCAATTTCTATTAATCTGGGTATCGCCACATGGCTGTGGCTTACTGGCAAGGCTGTTGGCATCTGTCTCTGGCAGGGCTACATTTCTTCTCTACGACTATGCTGTCTTTTACCAAGTATTCAGTTCAGGCTTCCCCAACTAGCTCAATTACAGGCCAAAACAGCTTCTTTATTCATTAACCAATCAAAGAAATACATATGCAGAACTTCCCACATCTTCTCCCCCTTTCTGTTTAAATAAAAAGGAAGGTTTTAACTTTAACATAGTAAAATTCCATATAGCAAAATAGGTATCAAGCAAGAATTACAATTACAATATTTATATGTACTTTATGTTGTTTTTTAAAATTTATTTATTATGTATACAATATTCTGTCTGTGTGTACACCTGCAGGCCAGAAGAAGGCACCAGACCTCATTACAGATGGTTGTGAGCCACCATGTGGTTGCTGGGAATTGAACTCAGGACCTTTGGAAGAGCAGGCAATGCTCTTAATCTCTGAGCCATCTCTCCAGCCACCTCTACTTTATGTTTTATCATACCTAAGGAAAACTATAATTATCTATTCTTCAACTCCATCAAAGATTTCCAGAGGATAGAATATAATTTAAGTAAAGAGGAAGTGCATTGTAAGCATCTTCCAAAACTCTAGAGTTGACAAAAGACATCTAATTACCTGAACAGTCACATAAAGTTCTTCTGAATCATTTCAGCATTCATCTTCAGCCTACAGGCCTATACTATCTCACAGATATTTTTATAAAGCAGGAAATTTCAAAGACAGTTCTGCCTATATTGGCAGTTTGTCAGTAACTTTTTTCTATGTCCTGCAGAATGTTTGGCAGATTCTTTCATGAAGAAGGAACTCTGAAGGACTGTCTTACCTTCTTTAGGAAACTTCAGCAGCCATTTTCTGTGGGTCCTGCATGTACAGTTTGTAGAGATGTAGGGACATAGCCCCACCCATTGGGGGCGTGTTCGCCTCGGGCTAATGTTTACGGATAAATCTGCCGGGCCTGAGCCCAGCAGCCCTTTTTCTTTTGCTCTGCTTTTCCAGTGCTCCGCGGGAACCTGTGGTCCTGTAAGTCTATTTCCTTATTAAAGCTGTATATATCTATATAATCTGTCTGCATTCATTTGCGCCACCACATTTGGCGCGCAACATTGAGTTACTTTCATTTAATAAAGAAACTGCCTTGGCCCATTTATAGGCCAGCCCTTATGTGGGTGGAGTAAACAGACAAAATGCTGGGAGAAAGAAGCCGAGTCAGGGAGTCGCCATGATTCTCCCACTCCAGACAGACGCAGGTTAAGATCTTTCCTGGTAAGCCAGCTCGTGGTACTACACAGAATATTAGAAATGGGTTAGATCAATTGTAAGAGCTAGCCAATAAGAGGCTGGAACTAATGGGCCAGGCAGTAATTAAAAGAATACAGTTTCTGTGTAATTATTTCGGGGCATAAGCTAGCCATGAGGACGGCTGGGTGCCGGGGACGCAGCCCTGCCGCTCCTATTTCAACATAGAGCATGCCATCAAGCAGTCCAGGCATGAGCAGTTTCTTGCCCAAATGGCTAACAAACTCCATGAGGAGCCTCAGTGCCCATCTTCCTCTTGAAATATATTGGTGCTGCCAGGAGCAGATGTGCCTCATTGTCATAAAAAGTACTAAGTTCTTAAACATTTTAAATTCCATATTCCATAGGTCTTTGAAAGGCTTAAAGATTATCTATATAGCTGAAATATATCTTTATATATCTAGAAAACCTAAATAAAATGACTACAAACTTGACTATTATAGATGACTACTGATTAACCTGTATTTCTTAATTACACATTATATTCTAAAATGAGCTACACAATCACAATACCTTAAAAATAACAGATATATAAATAAATAGACCAAGTTCCATACCAATGCAAATTATTCATATCTATATCATATAACCGTTTAAATATAAACAAACATTTATAAACAATTATTTAAGGAATCTGGGTGTAGTTCTCCCCAAACTTATTCCTGCTTTTTGTTGGGTGAAGTAATGTTTGGTGTGTTCATGGCAACCTTTCGGGGATTCTTGGTCCATCAAACCATGCTAGTCTAGAAAGATTCTCCATGCTCTCATCCTCTGTGGAAACAAAAGAAAAACCTCTTTTCAAAAGCAACATATCCTTAGACTCAAATTTTGAAGAAAAGAAACTTTTAAAATATATATGTTGGTTTAGCTTAGCACTTCACAGAATCAAATGTCTCTCTGCAGTCAAAAAAAAATCAAAGAAAACACAATAATATGCATAATACAGACTCTCTGTATATACTCCATCTTTATGTGGCTTATTTTTCTTTACCCTTTCTAATCTGTGACTCTCTCTCTGTAGTCTGTCTCTTTAAAGACTTTACTTTTTAAAAAAAAAATTTACTTCTTTTTATAATCCTCTATACTCTTTTCCTTTTCTCTCCCAAGCCTACATACATTTATCCAACACTGTGACCCATTTAGTTTTTTTTTTATTAAACTAAATCTGTCTTTATTGTATATCTGTAATTATTTTCTGACAAGATATGCCCCCCCCCCCTTTAATGTTAAGTGGGCATGGCTAGGGCCAACACAGCTCTTTTTGCCTGCTCTGCCCAGTCTAAAATGGCAGAGGCATATTCGCTTCCTCTTCAAGCCTCACATAGCATTCCAGTTCCAATTTGCAATGGGTCTATATCGAGCCATTCAGCAGTTTGTAACTCACTGCTTACAAACCCCATTTAAATGCACCTTGGCTAGACCTCCCAAAAGAGTCAGAGCCATTTGTGCTGGGAAACCAGGAAGCCGCCATTTTGATGCACTCCACTTGGAGCTTGTTTTCTTCTTGGCCAAACTGGCCTTTGGGCAAGAAACTGCTCATGCTTCAACCACTGGAAAAATGCACAATGTCCAGACAGAACAAGCAGGATAAAAGACAAAAGACTGTCAAATCTTGCCAAGACAGGGTAATATGGTTTGGAAAAAATTTCTGCCTCTGAAAATGTCTGTTGGTTATACTTACTCTAGGCCTTAGCCAAATTTGGTTGCTCCAACATTGCAAATGAGACTTTGGGTGATTGCCCAGGTAGCCAATTGTCTCTGTAATTGGTTGCACATTTTGGAAGTTGCTTGATTGCACTTTCTGCTTACTCAAATAAATTATTTCCCCTCTTTGAAGGGTTGAAGTCTAGATAGTTGTAGTTACTTTCCTCTCATGACTTGACCAAATTATTTATAAGACTTAAACTCCTTAGGATAGAATAATTATTGTAACATTTTCAATTTATCACGTTTTCTTACTTGATATTGTTTTTGCTGGTTGTAATTCTAATTTTTATACTTGATATTTGTTCTTATTGTATATAATTTTGTATTAGGCTTAGATCTCTCTTATTTAAACAAAAGGGGAAGGTATTGTAGGAAATCCTTTAGCCAGTAGCCTTTAAGTTACCAACCCACTTTTACGTGGCCTCTTATACTGTAAATGCCGATGTAAAGCATGCTTCCTCTTCTGGCTGCTTGATTTGGTTTTAGTTTCCCCATTCATGCAGAGCACTATGATAAATAACTCTTCATTATACTCAATTCTGAGCTAGTATAGGATTTCTTCCTAGCATCCTTCTTCAAAGATGGAGACAGTACAAGTACAATGTAAAGGAGGTATCATAGTCCACCTTCTAGTGTTGCAATTGAGTAGCAGAGATGGGTTCTGTTATGAATTAAAGAGGCTTAGTAGGTTCATTGTTCAGAAGGTTGGAGAGTTCAAAGTGGAAATAGCAAAATCTAATAAGGTCGTCTTGCTGGCCAGGATTTCTGCTAAATCCCTATGTGAAACAGGGTGCTACATTTAATCATCATTATCTCTCTAAGTTCTTATCTTGAAATACCATAATTAGGTTAAGCTTCCATCGTCTTAATGCCTCACAGTGTGTATAAGATTTCAGTGACATTTAGGCATTGTCATCTAAGCAATAACAGCACTGCAGTGAGATGAAATGACTAATAAATGGCATAGTGAGAAGAATTTCTTAAAATATACTTTGTAGCAAGCAATTGTATTTCCATTATTTTCCTAGATAAATATAAAGCAATGGATTTACAAATTAAAGTGCCATGGCCGATAACACAATTCTTCTCAAAGTTCAAATGCATGAAAATTTCCTACTAGCCTCACACACACACACACACACACACACACACACACACAATTTCGACTAGGTAAGGCTAGGATACAATGGAGAATTTCATACTCTTTAATATTCCAGGTGATGTAATGCTTACTATATCCAGTCCTTAGAAAGTACTAATTAACAGAGAAATTTAAACAATGTAGTGCTAAGTCTATTATCCTAAAAACAATGACAAGCAAAGGTGTATTTGGTATACAATTTTATAAATAGCTATTACTGTGATTCTGAGTAAGATCAATGAGCACATTATATATTGTCCCCAAATCTCCTCTACAACCTCCTGAAGCAACAAATTTCCCCAAACTAAGAAAAATATTAAATCCCAAACAAAGCAAAACAAATAACCAATTTATTAATTTTTAATTGAACCTCATTCAGATTTCCAGGACTGAGCAGAGGACAACCAGAATACATAACCATGCTGTGTGGTAGAAATACATCTATTCTAAAGAGACGCTCATGCCTCTCACTTGGGCCATCAGGGATGTTGAAACAAAAAAAAAAAAAATGCAGAAAACAGAATTTCCACCAATAATCTCTTCTTGGGAGAAAAAAATAGCTAAAGTCATGAGACATATAGAGAAGGGAGGACCTTGTCTGACAGAACATAAATGTGACTGAAGGAAACATGAACAATTTGTCATACTTGCCCGGGAAACCAACTGTACCAGAGAAACTCGGCATTTAAGCAATGATGGGACAGCTCCTTACCCTGTGTTTTTCCTTTTTATATTCAGTTGGAGATGCCACTTTTGACTCTTGTGCTGGCCTGATGTGTGTAGGCCAAGTGCCAGCCAGCAGGCTCAACTGCTTTGAGATCATGGTTGTCATGGCAATGCTGTGTTCTTATCCCTATCTTCAAGCTCTGTTTTTTCTTTTCCTGTCTCCTCTCTGTCATGATATCTGAGCCATAGTGGTAGTATGATATGAATGTTTTATTTAATGCTAACCTCTAAACCATCCTTGCTCCTCTGTCCGTTTCTTAATCTCTTCAAGCTCACAAGATAATTTAAGCATCATAATGACCATTAAAAGATCACAAGTTAGCTGAACTCTTTCTAACCCCTAAGTATTTTCTTCAGTGAATTTTATGATGAATGTGAAATTTTTATTTATATCCTGGTAAATTTGAAGGTTTCTGGTTATCCTATTGTAATTTGTTTTAAATTGGTGTTACCATGGAGAAAAATCAGCCATTCCCATAACAGTATGAAAATGTATTAATAGATTATTATTTATGTAGTCTTACAATATTTGATGAAACAATTACTGTAAAACTTGCTTTCAAACCTAGTGTTAGTGAAGGATTTCAGAAAACATAACTTAAGAAGGAAAACAAAACCATATTAATAGACTTATTTTATTATCTGAATTGACTACCTCAATTAAATATGTAATTTTTACCTATATTTTTATTTTGTGTGGGAAATAATATGGAGACATGACCCACACTAAGTATAATAGTTCAGTACTATTTTGTTTCAAAAAAGAGACTAAATGGATCTTTTCCTTCTCATGTATTTTGTTAATGGAACTACTAAACCTATGTCATTCCTTTATATTTAAATAATTTTTGGGAGGTTATGTATGAATTAGTTTTCTTTTTTATTGTGCAGTTCTGTGATGCATGTTGTGAAACTTAGTGAATGTTTGGAAAGGCTTTCTGAGTTTTCTAAAAATAAAAGTAGTTCTAACTTAGTACATAAGAACAGTAATGAATATGTCATAATAAAAGTATTTTCTGAATTATTAATTTAGTTTAATCACCAGATTTAGAAATTTCAAAAGGAAGCAATTTTCTGTTCATCAAAGATGTCTTAAATTCCTGAATTGAATAGAAGTATTTTGCTTTAATACACAATATGCACATCCTCTATTTGTCATATACAATATCTATACTTTTTGAATTGTGTTTTTTTTCTGGCTCTTACATCTTTGTGGCATTTATGAGCAAGGGCAAGCAATTTTCAGAGGCATAAAAGCTGAGAAAAGAATAAAGATCTGTATGTATCCACTTTTGAAAAGTTAAGAAAACTCATTGAATTTGTATATGTATTCTCTAAAGCCCTAAAACAGCTTAATTTTAAATCTCAAACAGGTAGACTTATATTATGATCCTTTTGTGATGTCAGGTTGAAAATAGCACTCATATCAGGTGTTTGATTATACGTTCTCCTGTCATAGAGTTATTGCCGTTAGTTATCTAAGTGCTGCTTGTAGTCTCGCTAGCATCATGATCTTGTTTAATTGGCTTCAAAAGACATATATACACTAAAGAAATCTCATGTTGGAAGGGGATTTTCCTGAGGCAAATCAATAAGGTCATGGAGACTTGCATGATTGAGATTGAGTTTTTTTGCAAAATAGTGTCTAACAATGATCCAACAGTGCAGTATTCTTATAAAAATCCCAAGTTTACATTATTATTGCTTGTTTTATTCATACAAAGTATGTATTTGTGAATATAGAATACATATTTTATTATTTTAAAATTACACATACATTACTTTGGATTGTTAGCTGTATTATTAGCTTATTGAACTGAATTCTACTTGACCTTAAAAGGGATTACTTTAAAAAGAATGTTTTCATAGATTTTTATGTGTGAAAGCAGCAATACTTTTTAAACAAGAAGTTTGGAGTACATAATAATAAAATGATCATTTGTCCCCTCCACACATATTGACCAGTTTGGCTCAAAGAAAATTTCCTTGTATTAATACAATATTTTCAGTTTGAGTCACAACAAGGTCTAATAAAACACTTTCACTGTTAGAACCTTAAATATTCACATAGCTTATAAAAGTCAATGGTTATGTTCATGGATGGAAAAAAAAAACAAACCTTTTAAAGTCTCAAGCATGGTATTATTTAGTTGGAAAGTGATACAAGCAGCAAAAGTTTAGTCATTACTAGAGATTCATTAGGAACTATAAAATGGGAATTTAAGCCAACTCTCATTAACATCTAAGTTACAGAATGATGATTCTCAACCTGTGGGTCACAACCTTTTTCTTGCATATCAGACAGTAGCATTATAATTCACCACAGTAGCAAGAACAGTCATAAAGTAGCAGCAAAATAATTTAATGGTGGGGGGTCACCACAGCATGAAGGACTGCATTAAAGGGTCACATCCTTAGGATAGTTGAGAACCAATAGTACAGAAGATTTTGACTAGTATGTTATTTCAACAAGAAGTTAATTTATGTGATTATTAAATATATATGCATATGCATGCATATATAAATACTTAGATTTTTATGTTTATGTATACATGGTATTTGTATGGATTTATGCTTGTTTTTATTTGTATCTAACTGTTTATATATGTGTATTTGCATTTGTGCAGCTTTGTGTGTGGTGCTTTGTACTCATGGAATATATGTTTATGAGTGTATGCATACATCATATGCATATATGTGTGATTATGCATGTATATTGTGTGCATCTCTCTAGATATGTTTGCACAGGTATATATTTGATGATATACATACACTTGATTATATGTGTGTGCATGTGTGCTTGTGTGTCTATGCGTTTGCACGTTTGTGTGTTTATGTGAACGTATGACACTGAAAAGAAAGGAAGCTACAAGTCCTGCTCCAGTCTTCTTCCAGCTCCATAAAGACAAATTGTTCTATTAAAACAATGGCACATATTTACAATACATTATGATAAAATGCTCCATGCAAGGAAAATGGTACTTTACTCCATCACATTGTAGGAGTTTGTCTTTGAATCACTGTTTTTATTTCTTAAACCATAAATTTAATTATAAGGATAAATCATCATAACACTGAGTTTTCTTGTCAAATTTGATTTCTTTAAACAAATGAATTATTATTAATATTATGATATTGAATACGTAAAATCAATATTATTTGTGAAGACAAGATCCTTCTAAGTTTTTGAATTATGTTCTGTATTTGTGAAGAGTGTTTTCACTGTGTATATAATGAGAAATCAAAATGTCTCTCAGCAATGACATTGAATTTTTTCTTATTTTCTAAAAACCAATTCCGATGGTTAACTTTTAATTTAGTCCAAATGAAATATTGAAAGAGTAAAGGTCATCTCCACCACTTCTAAAATATTCATCTCTGATATGGGACTACTTCCTCTTGCAGAAGAACCATAGTCTATCTTTTCTCCAATTTGTTCATTCAGAGAAAATAATGTATTTTGTGTATACAACATTTTCACAAAATGTCCTGCTTGTGAATTACTAGGCCGAACATGATGAACATCCCATTTTGTTACCTTGTGATGCTGATCATGTTCATGTCAGTAAACAATCAACAACCTCCCTCCCATATTCAAAGCATGGAGGTCTATAATTTTATAATCTGCTATAATAGAGTACTACAAGATGGAGGACATTGTACATCAGGGTCATGTAGCTATGAGTGTTCAGTGAAGAGAAATCCAGATGTTGCCACTTGGCTTGCTTCAGGGTTTCCAAGGACACTAACATCTAAAGGAACAGTTGCAAAGCTGGACACATATAGTCTCCCCACATAACCTTCTCTTTATAGCACCTCAGGTATTCCTCAATAAAAACCATCTTACTCACTCCTTTACCTCCATCTTCGGTGTTTCTCTCTCCAGATGCCCCTGAGCTTGAACTGTGTTTCCCTTCTTTGGGAAATGACAAAAAGCATTCCATTTTACAATAGTGCCAGGTTGTCAAAGGATGGCGCATTTTCCCTCCCGTTTTTGTCTACCACCACTGCACTGATGTCAATGCATTCCTGTTAGAGAACACTACCTGCACATAAAATCTTGTTTTCACCCACCATAAAAGTCATTTTGCCAGAAAGTGTCATTGATTTACTTGTAGCAATACAGAATTCCTTGATTAAGAGTTTGACAAATTCTCATTGAAGCTGCATAATAAATCAATCTTTTACTGGAAAAGCCCGAGACACGGGTAAGTGAAGATGCTATACATTAATACCTGGGGGAGAGTTACTAACCTCTATTCTCTGGTGATCAATCACCTTGGCTGGGTTGTGCTGACAATGTCTGCAGGTCATCTGGTTAATGAGACAGCAGTGGAAAATTCCTCCCCTGGATGACATTGTATCAGTCAATCATTAACACTCAAATTAAATAGCAACAGCCATATGCAACTTTTAAGAAACGATTCTGTGAATTCTCTATGCTGAACAAATTAATGATTATAAATGAGTTGTATAAAAACAATTAAGAAAAATACATAGTTTCTCTGAGGGTGTTTTATTTAGGAAGAATTAAAACAGGTTGACAGAAAGTTTTTTTTTTCTTTTCTATAAGTGCTTTATGAACACGTTTGCACTGTGCTTCAAAATAAGAAAATAATCTTTGAGTGATTACATCCACTTAAAGAAATTGATCAATAATGTAAGATGAATGTTTGATTGAAACACCCTCCATGAATATCTAAAACATAGGCGTTTGAAATACTATTTAATTAATATGTTTAATTAAAAAACTTAAAATAAACAAAATAAACAGTTCATCTTGCAGAGTTTGTTCTCTTTGTTCAAGCTTTTAAGAAATAAAATGACTATTATTTTAATTAGATAGAAAAGCAGAGAAATTATCCTTATAAACATTCAGGCTTATTTAAATACATAACAAATACAGTGAAGTATTTAGTTTCATTGATATAAATATAATAGCTTGTATGCATTTTTATTATCAATAATTAGAAATTCAACCAGAAAATGTGTTTTTAAAGAATTTGTTTTAAATGATTGAGAATGTGTATTATATTCAATATTAGTCTAATGAGAAAAAGTTAAAAGACTGGACCAAACAATTCCATATCACATTCTCTAGGATTGTATGCTTAAAATACTGGAAGAATGAAATGAGAGAAGTATGTTCTCTTCAACGATATAGTCTTTCCTTCAAGTTCTGGAAGGAAGCCATGATGATATGCCAATGTGGATGTTGTAGTTTTCACAGGGGCCAACCTAAGTGAAGAGCTAGTGCCAGTCAATGACAACTGAGACAGAAAGAATCTGTGTTCTGTAGAGAGGCTCACCCTAATAGCTTGATCAGCTTCAAGTTGTTAGCCCCAAACATACGTACATATGAGCAATATTAAATCGGTTGTGTGAGTTTGTGTGTGTGTGAGAGAGAAGGAAAAAGAAAAAGAAAAAAGTCTGTGTGTATGTACAATTTTTATTATACACAGAAAAATAGTGAAAGAAGTGGTCATGAATTTAAGAGAGAGTTGAGGGGCATGGAAAATAGAAGGACTTGGAAGGAGAAGAATGAGGAGTGAAAACTGCATAAAGAAAGTACTCGTATATAAAGTTCTCAAAACCTCCAATTTAATACTAGAAATCGAGCAATTTTCTTGTTGAGGAGGCCACTTATTGGTTCCCAGCCACCCAGACTCCTAAAATATCCACACAAAAACTGTATTAATTAAATCACGGTTTGGCCCATTAGCTCTAGCTTCTTGCTGACTAACTCTTATATTAACCCATTTCTATTAATCTGTGTATCACCACGAGGCTGTGGCTTACCGGGCAAAGTTCTGGTGTCTGTCTCAAGCAGGCTACACGGCTTCTTCTTGAATCTGACTTCTTTCTCTGCATTTAGTTTAGTTTCCCCACCTACCTGAGTTCTGCCTTGCATAGGCCTAAGACAGGTTCTTTTTTTTAATTAACCAATGGTATTTACAGCATACAGAGGGAAATCCCACATCATTTTCTAGTTTTTCACATGAACTTGGTATGCTTATATGTTCTTCCTGTATTTTTTTTCCTCAAGAAACATGGATGGTATATCTATTTAAAAACTATCTAGTCCTGTGCAATATTTATCTGCAATTAAATCTAACTCCCTCAAATTATTTTACACTCTAAAAGTATAAATATTAAGTTTTTAAGAAGATTTAAAATTACCTACAATTCATTGTGATAAAATATATTAAATATAACTGCATATCCCCAATATCATAGATATAACTTAATCTCTGGTACTGACAGCATTTACAATAATTAAAATATTTCAAAAGAATCTTCTTTATGGTATTATAATTTATTTGTAAAGAAATAATATTATGAATTAACCTTAGTTTGCATGATATTGAAAAAATCTTCATGAGAACTTTTATAAATATTTTCTAATTATATAAAATAAATTTAATATTCATTCAACTGGATAGTTTTGATGTGGGTTCCCTCTGTATGATGTGAAGACTGTTGGTGAATAAAGAAATTGCCTGGGCCTGTTGATATTGCAGAGCTTAGGTAGATGAGGAAAAATAAACTGAATGTTGGGAGAAAGAAGGGGGAGTTAGAGAGAAGCCATGGGGCCACCACCAGAGACAGACATGTTGAAACTTTGCTGGTAGGCCAATACCTTGTGGTGATGCAAGATTAATGGAGATGGGTTAAATTAAGATGTAAGAGTAAGCCACTAAGAAGCTAGAGCTAATGGGTCAAACAGCAATTTAAATAATATAGTTTCTGTGTGATAATTTCAGGGCTGAGCAGCCATGAACCAACAAGTGTCCTTCTCCACCATAGTTTATGTATTCATTTAAAAATTTTATGCATTGTACTTAATCTAAAATGGACTGACTATGTCTAGTGCATCATATACTCCCTCTGGCTAAGATTTTAATCCCAAAATGGCAGCACCAATATCTACCCCTATATAGGACTTCTCCTACTAGATCTTCCCTCTTCCCATCAAATTGGGAATTAAAATTGTCTAGCCTTTCAAACTCCCTTACTTTCAATAGCACTAGTAGAGCACACACTTTAAACTTTTCATTTAAGTGGAATGAACCATTAAAGCTTATCATTCAGCTTCTTAGAATCCTCAAGATCAGTTGATTTCTTCTGTGAATCCCTCCTGGAAACCAACTCTAACCTTATAATGCTGTATCTTGATTGTCAACTTGATTAGTTTGATAAACACCCCAGGAGTAGTAAAGTACACCACAAAGGATTTATGGGAGAATACTTCCAGGAAGGATGACATTATGACAACTTTACCTAATAAATATTTTAATCCATTGGTGAATCCAAAGTTTTCAGGGTGTTGTGGGGGGAATAGAGGACTATGGAAAGTGTGTTCTCAATTGAAATTGGATCCTGTTCTGCGCTTTTGAAGGATGTCTCTTTGTTTCATTCTCTCACTGCTACTCTCTGCTTCCTGTACATTAAGACTCAAGAAGCTTTTCCCTTTATGGCTCTTGGTACCTTGAATTCTCTTTTACCATAATCCCATAGTAATAGAAGCAGCTAACCATGGACTGAAACCTCTGACATTATTATCAAATTACATCTTTGTATCTTTTAATTTTCTTTCCTCATTTTCTGTTTTGTGACACCAAAGAGGTATACATGCTTTGAATAATCCATCATGTGGAAGTCTAACATCTTAGTCTTTCATGCTGGTAGGACAAAATATCTAAGACTATATAGTTTATAAATAATATAAATATTTGTATCAATTTTGGTGATGTCTAAGATGACCTTTTGTTAAAGCGTCACCTAGATATAATGCACAAATAATGTAGAATTACATGGAGGAAGTGATTGAAGGTCAAAAAAGGATTAATTTCTTTTCAGAAGTCATTAATCATTCTTAAGAGTCAACTAATCCTCTAGTATTTTCTCAAACAAAATCATTTATTATTTTATATCAGTAAATGCAGGTGATTTATTATACATTATATGCATATTACAATACTTCCTCAGCAAATAATTAGCTGAATGTTTCAGAAACACACATCTGTAAAATCTTATTACAGATGCACTTATTCAAACCAATGCACTGTTTTGATGGTAACATAGAAAAAGTTTTAATAAAGTAAAATATATTGTTAGCTACATGTTATTGTGAACTAAAAGTAGATTTTATAACCAAAAATTGAAAAAATAATATAATCAAAACATTATTAAATAAAATAAATCATAGGTAAATTCATTTCCTATTTAGTAAATTCAAGGCTGTTACACATGAAAAGAAATCTATTACATAAGTTAAGTAATTTTCATCTTTAAATCTGCTCCTCTGATTAAAATATTGAATAAGGGTTATCATATATAATATAATAGGTTTGAATTATAGAAAAATAGTGTTTTATAATTTTCTATTTTTATAATATCTTAACTACACAAGCAACAATATTCTTAATACACTATTGAGATTTTTTCAAGAAAAAGAAAGCTGCTTTCACAATATTTCCAGTGTATTTTGTTTCACTGAGAAACAGTCAGATTGACTTTACTTTTAAATGTAGATGCTATAGACAGTGATAGCTATGATCCTACAGTTATGTATGAATCTTGTCAGATAGCAACAATAATAAAGATGATCAACAAAATGCAGACTCTTAGCCAGACCTCTCCAACTCATTGTTTCTAGCAGGTATGAGGCTATATTGTACTGTCGTATGATACTGTTTCTACTCTTTTTCCTTCCTTTATTGTTATGGTTTGTTTTTAAACAGTGTCTCACTATGTACCATAGACTAATCCTGGAACTAGGTCTTTTCCTCAGCCTCCCCAGTCCCAGGATTTCAGAAGTGTATTGTGAGACTCAGTTTCCCCTCATATTCATTTACAAGGAATAAATTCAGGTAGCATTGTCTTAGTTCATTGAACTGATAAGGTGTGAAGCTGGGATCCAGTCCAAGTCATTTACCTCTAGGGATTCAGCCTTAGACGATAAAGAACAACAGCAGTAATCAACTAAACAGAGTGGAATTTTATAAGCATCCAAGTTTCGATGCTTACACAGATGGCTCAGGTTAAACTAAATGGGTCAGCCAGCAAACCCAAAAGTTACGAATCCAAGGAGGTGGGTGGTGCTGATGCAGCAGGGTTACTGATAGGGACAAGAGGGGGAAAAGTAATGGCAAAAAGAAGAGAATAATACAAATATATTCCCCACATATATGGAATTATTAAAGGATAAAGTTGATCAATAAAAAATTATATTTAAAATGTTGACAGATTCTTTTCTTCATCATTTTCACAATTCACCTTTAAATCTATTTTCACCTTAAAATGAATTCAGTTGGCCCGGTGGTGGTGGCATACACCTTAATCCCTACACTAGGCAGACAGAGACCGGTGGATCTCTGTGAGTTCAAGGCCAGCATGTTCCAGGAAAGGCTCTAAAAGAGAAACTTTGTCTCAAAAAATCAATAATAAGCCGGGTGGTGGTGGCGCACGCCTTTAATCCCAGCACTCAGGAGGCAGAGGCAGACGGATCTCTGTGAGTTCGAGACCAGCCTGGTCTACAAGAGCTAGTTCCAGGACAGGCTCCAAAACCAGAGAGAAACAGAGAAACCCTGTCTCGAAAAAAAAAATCAATAATAATAATAATAACAATAATAATAATAATAAATTCAAGTGTTAAATTTATTTGAGGTAAAATAAATAATTTAAAACCAGAGTTAACTTCATCTTGTACACAGAGCTTCAGTGATTACTGTATTGTTAACAGGAAGATTCTTCATGGAAAAATTTAGAACATTTGCATACTACTAATATGTCTCCCCCAACCTTTTTATTGACTGTAAGTCTTATATCTTTAAAAATAATATACAATTTTATAATCAAATGTCCATTTATAGTATTTAGTGACCTAAACTTCAGAAGAGAAGGAGTGACTGATGTAACTCAAAGACCCATTTAAACTAATTACACAAGGACAACGTGGAATACTGATAATCCCATCCATCTGTCTGAAGACTTTTTAAAAAGATGCTTGATGATTGCATATTTTTTCTCTTAATATCAATTCTTCCCTAAACTCATTTTCTTCTGTCACTCCCACACCACAAGTCCTCAATTTCCTGAAAACATCTCTTGGAAGGAGAGGAATCTGCAAGGCTTGATTAAATCATTTGAGTAATGCTTTGGTTTCTAGAAGTCAGGACTGACTCCTGGATTTATTAACCACATCAAACCTGCAGAAATGGATAGCTTGTTTACCAGCAAGGCATCGATTCACGTTACCTGTGGAAATGGTGTTTCACTCATTCTTTCTCTCCCTTTCATTTCTACTGCGAGCTCGTTAAGCATGAACTCACTTCACTTTCATTGCTTAGTGTACCAGCTTCATAGAACTTAACTCGTTAAAAATATCATAAATCTCTTTTATATTTTATTTTTAAATTTCATCTGCTCCTATAACCTTATATTAGTCTAGTTTGTGGTAGAAACAAGCAAACAAACAAAATCCCAAATCGAATTAGAACAAACCAATAACCAAAACATGCAATAGAAGTTGGCAGCTGACAAATGCCTCCATATCCTACACATTAATGTGCAGTTTGGACTCACATTTGAGAGTGAATTAGTATTTATGGTTATTGATATTTAATAATACCAATAGTCTTTAGCATACTTTTGAATACTTAGTTATTTCTCAATTTTAGAACTCAAAAATGTACCTTTAGTTAACCATTAAATAATGACTTCTCAACCTATATTTACTTTTATTAGAAAGAACCAAATTAATTGAAACTCAAATTTTACATGATTACAAAACTATAAAATAATGGTTATATTGCTGTCATGGTTAAGGCAAAAATATAATGGTATGTAATCTTAAAGTGTGGGCATATTTATTACATTTAACATCAGTATTTATCCCCTACCTCCCACTTCTCATCCTTCCTCCCCTCTTCTGTCCCCCTCTTTCCCCAATCCCACTGATGGGGGTTCAATTTATGGCCTTACAAATACTACAAATACTAATCAAGCACTTGACCACTGAACCATAGCAATTATTTCAAGTTTTCTGACTACAAATTTCTAACTATTTCAATCTGTGGATACGCTGTGCAACATCAAATCAAAGCTCTTAGTGTATTTCCACCACATTTGTTGTTTCTGTAGTGAAATCATTCAGTTTTATTATTTCCTTCAGATTGAGGCCCTTGCCACCAAGCCTGTCAACCTGAGATTGATCCCTTAGACCCATGTGATGGGGAAACAGACTTTTGTTAGTTGTCTTCTGACATCCATGGACACTCGTAATAAATTACCACACGCTATAATTTTTTAAATCTTTAAATAATTTTTGTATTCCTATTTTGAGGTGTCCATGCTACTTGATATTAGGGAAATGCAATTTATACCTTTTAAGATACAAGTTATAGCTTTATACTCAGTAACCCATTGCTTACACCATGCCTAACCCTGGAGTGATCAAAGTGGTGTCTCTGTTCTGTCTCTATTGATGTCCTACAGTGCAAATACTGAAATAAAAGGCAGGATTTGTATCTGTTTAATGTGTGTGATTTGCTGTATCTATTCAGTTTGTTCCTGTTCAATGTCTGCAATTAAAATAGCTTTTATAAATTGATAAGTCTCAACCAAAAACAGTCTCTTGTGCTTTTACTGCTGATGTTCTGGTTTCAAAGGTCTCATACTGATGCTACTTCCTCTAAATGGTTATCCTCCACACATGAGCCAAGAAGACCAATGGAAATGTAGTCATGACTGTGTCTGACCATTAAGAAACTGTCTATCCACTTACATGACTTGATCTTTTGGATGCAGGGGATGGCAGTAGAATCAGGAATTATCCAAGGTGCATGAACTATCATTTTGGCGCCCATTCCATATGGCAGGATATCTTACTCAGTCTTGATACAGGGCTTAGTCCTACCTCAGCTTGGTGTGCCAGCCTTTGTTGACTCCCCAAGGGAGGCCCTATCCATGCTGAGGAGTGGATGAGGGGTGAGATGGGGGATGTGGGAGGACAGGATAAGGGCAGGGAGAGGAAACTGGGGTTGGCAAGTAAAATAAAAAAAATTTATATAAAGAAAGTCTCTGTCTCTGTATATGGCTATCCTTAACAACCTTAGTTGGAAATTTCTTATAACAATATAGAGTATCCTTCCAGATTTACTTACTTCTGGACTTTCATCTTTTCTTCAGACACTCTGTCCTTCAAATTCTATTTTAGTCTTGCAGAAATATAGTTCTTTTATACAATAAAAATCTTTTGATCTTTTGGCTCCTTCTGTTGTTTTAGTTTGCTATTTTAGCTTTTGTGAATTTAGCTTGAAAAATTAGTTTTCAGGTGGCATTTTAATTTTTTAGATAATATTATTCTTTTGAAATACTTTTCATCTTGACCTTACTTCTAATATTTGATATTATATAGTGCTTTTCATAAGGAAGCTATCCTAAAAGTTATTAAATCAGATGAGAAAGTGGATTCAGGATTAAACTTGAAGTTCACCAATATATTAGTGTAAATGGGTTCAAATGTTACATGCATCTTTTTGCCCTTGTATATCAGAATGTACAGTTCAATCATACATTTATGTAAATGTGCATATATGTTGACAAATGTGTATATTTCTTAATACACAGAAAGAATTATAATTTGGCTTGCATCAAAATTGAACTCTTATTATGTTGTGGTAGAAGTTTGAAGGAAGCAAAGAAGCCCTCTACGTCAGACATGGTAAGCCTCTGAAGAGAACCGCATGAGCAAACAGGAGCGAAGGAAATAGTCGTCCTCCCAACCTCCCTTTCCAAACATAGTATCTTTCATTCTCATGGGATACCTGCATACTCTGGGGACAACTGGAGATTTATTTAAAACACTGTGCTACAACATTACTTTCCAAAGACCATACATAGGAATAAGATTGTACATTTAAATTTAAAAATTATGGATTCAGTTTTAAGTTTGTATTTGTTGAAAATACACTTTACAGATTGTACTGATATTTGTGCATATAAATAAATGTATATTTAGTATAATGATATGTCCATGTGTAAATATACATACAAATAGATATTTAAATATGTATATGTTCATGTGTGGGTGAAAGTATATGCAAAAATAGTTAAAATATTCTCAATAACCTATTAAAATTAGAATTTAGATAAAATTAATATCTTTTCTATAAGTTTTATTCAAATTTTGTTATGAGACTTAATAAAACAATAAATTTACACCTCAATAATTAACCAGTGTCCTGGGTTTTGTTTGCTGACAGTGCACAGGAAGCATCAGTGTTTTCCTGCTGACTGAAGAAAGAATAGAATGGCAGTCAACTGCTGTGCAAGAAAGAAGCTGTGAAACTCTCTGTAAAAGAAAGGCAGCACCAGCAGCAGCCAACAGGCAAGGGTACCAGGAGCTTGAGAAGAGGCTTTGATTACATCGTAACACTCCTGGGCTCCCACCAATGCTCCACACAAGGTCAGACAGATGGAGTGTCAGAAGCAGATGGGGAGTAACAGGCTATTTACCCAGAGCTTGGGAGAAGAGTCATCCTCTTTCCTACCCAAGATGCAAGGGCAGACAGAGTGTTAACTGTGTTTCACAGCAGAAGAAGGAAACACCTTCAGACATTCTGTCATTGGAGGCGTTGTCATGGCAAAGGTGGCAGGGTAATTAAAAGCAGGCACCCCTATCACTGCTTTGGAGAAGTAATTGCCAGTTATGATTGGGCAAGTGAAAGTCAAATGTACATGGAAAAAGAAAACAGTGGCTCAGAATATGCTGTCCAAGTTGTAATTGTTCTAAGGCAATTGTGTATTATTATTTAGTTTTCTGGACTGATCACTGTAGGATTTGAGGATCATAGTTCTATTATCTGTATGCTCTGATCATTGTTACTTGGTGTATTTAGTCCCAATATGAATAACATTAGTAAATTCATTCAAATTCTTTGGAACTGCGAGGCACAGCATAGAATTTAGAAAACCAACACATTAATAAGGATCATGTATGTGGATAGATTTATGCTCTTAAACACAATTAAGATAAACAAGCTACCTAGGCATAATGAGAATGTAGAACATTGTTTCCTGTCAAGGATATGTCAAATACTTCGACTGAAACATGTAAAATTGGAAAATTTTATTTCTAAAGGTTAAAAACAGTTAGACAGATATTTCTTCTAATCACTGTACTACTGAACATTATTTAGAATTTATGGGCTAATGTATATAGACAAAATTTTATGTAGTCATGTTTACCTTCGAATCTTTATTTATTAATAATTTTATACTCTTTATACTACTTCATACTAAAGTTTAATTATTGATCAAGTTTTAGGAATAAGATATTCTCAGAAAACAGGGGAAATGGTAGTTATGTGGAATGGCCAATACAGAACAATTGTTTTCAAAAAGAATACATTAACAAACATAAGGAAAATTCTTCCTCTTAGGAACCCTATTTGTTCCTAAAGCTTACTACATCTTCAGAGGAGTAACATGTTTAAAAGGCTGCTCCTTTAATTTGTTGCAAGCTCAGGGGCAGGTTGGAGAACTGTCACCTCTCCATCTAGATTTTTTTTCTCTTTGTAAAATACTAGCGCCTAACAGAATTAGACCTCACTCTTTCTTACTTAATAATTTGCACTTAATTGCCAGGGCTACCTGCTGATATTGTAGGTAGGCCCGTTCTTATGTATATGAGAGACAGAAAACTACACTTGGAGACTGAAGGCATTGTTTAAGTTATCCAGCTAATCACTCTCATTGCCCACACCACTTTCAAACAATGAAGTAAACTGAGCAGAGTTCAGGTCTGCATATCTTACCCTAAAACTAGGCTGAAATTCGAGCTAATGGATGATATGACACCATTAACCAGCCATGACTTCAAAAATCAAGTGTATTGCCTCTGAAATGAAGCAAGCATCACAGGTTGACTGCAGGTTGTTTTCCCCAGACACCATCATTCACTGTTATTGATGATGAGAATTGCCAGAGGGATCAATTCAATCCATCTTTTTCACACATTGCTAGTATATAATGAATACTCAACTTGTCTTGCTACTCATCTTTTCAAGGAAACCCCTGCCTTCTGATAGCCATAAACATGTACATTAGCATTGGTTGAACTTGAATGACAAAAGTACTCTATTTATTTTGAAGGTAAATGAGAATTTTTACAGAATAAATGCATTTTATTCATTCAAATACAACCATTTTGTCTACACCACTTCTGCTCCATTATTCTAACTATTTAGGCTTCATTTTGCATATGTTAGTATCACTATTAGGCTCTTCTATATTTTATATATGAAGAATAATACAAATTTCTCCACACCCAACTACTGAAGAATGTCTCCTTAAAGGCATTATGATACTAAGAGAATTGTTTGGCACAAATACAAATATCACTGAAAATATTAAAGTGTCGTTTGCACTGAAGTATTTTTAATTCAATCAGTATAGAAGCCAGTATGCATAGACTAATAAGTAACTCATGTCAAAGAGATCTGCTGTGGCTGCAGATAATGAGAATTAGTATCTGCCCAGCAGATGGGTGCTTAGTCAGTTGGATAAAACTACCACTTCAAGAACTTTGGAAAGGAAAAAAACCTGCCTAAAGAACAGTTTTACTAAGAAAAATATTTTTCTTTTGTCGTTGATCTTTCATGAAAACACTGAGATAATGTGTTATCTAATTTTAAAGATTCAAATTAATCTAGAGCGTACTAATGAAATGGTATTTACAATACCTTTTATCTGCTTCTCATTTATACTCTTCCTTGATTTTACAATTACAAATATAACACTAGGCATGGTGAATATAAAATTGACTGCAGAACTTCTCAGGATAATCTTCCAGGCACTTAGCAGCCTTTAGCCATATGGGTTTCAAATATGTAGCTCCAAAATGGCTCTTATCCATATACATTTATGGAGAAAGTTTTTAAAAAGAAATTCTATTTGGGTGACTTTCAGGATAAGTGTTAACCACTCTTATGCTGAGTGTGCCATGGACCAGATATCACTCATGTGAAGCCAACTGCGTGCAGGATGGCCTTTTTCTAGTGATTTCTTGTTATCGGCAGTAGTCATAAATATCAATAAAATTGAGCTCTTTAATTTTTAACTTGACTGTCAAATTTAAATTCACTATAAAATATTTTTAGAAAAAGTGGTGTTTCTCATTAGGGCCTATGTAACTCACATTGCGCATGGTGTTCTCTGTTACCTGAGTTCCTCCTTTGAAAGAGGCATGGACATATTTTCAAGGCTTTCATGCACTACTGCGGGCAACCAAAGATGTGTTCTTTCTTGATATAGCCATGGTGTGACCTGAGAACAGCAAGTCTGGGGATGCAGCCAGACTGGAAGGTGGGGGCTAAGGGTGATGAGAGAGAGGGAGAAAGTGCCAGTCTTGTCTGAGGACTACTCCAAAGCAGAGATCAGCAGAGATTGTCTGAAATTGGGGCATCCTCTTAAAAATTATGGTTTCTCACCTCCTTAATCTTCCTAATATGTTCCACATTTTTTCCCTTAAATCTTCATCTCAGATTCTGAGTATCAGAGCAACAGGCTAAAGCAATGTAAGTTTTTCATATCGTATTGTGTATTACAAGGATTTGCAGAGATGTGGACTGAATGAACCCTGGGAATGGGAGAAAAGGGTGGATAAAAAGAGCTCACAGGTTCAGTGAATTCAAGCAAATTTTGACCACCGCACTAATGAAAGTATACAATTTGCAAGTTAACATTCCCACCAGAGTGCCAGTCGGAGAGTCACCAGTTCTATGGTAACATTTTATCATGTCAAGCAAATCATAATTCCTAGAATTCTATACAGTACACTCACTGTAAGTGATTTCTATTTCTGAATCTAATAATCATGGAAAATCCTCTTGTTACAGATTCTACTAAAATGCCTTTTAAAGTGTTTAGTGGCCAAGGGAAACAGAGCATCAAGAATGCACTCTATAAAATCTGAATAATGTTAATAGAGAAAAATCAGAGAAAAACACCGAAATTGTGTTTTTCATTTTAGTTTTAACAATTAAAGGTAGGATGTTCACACAGAAGCTAATTTATCTACCATTGTGATGAAAATCAACAACTTTCTAGTGCATAATTGCATCTCTTTCATTTGTGCTATGAGATACTTGGAGCCCAAACGTAATTAGAATCCCAGAAACTTTACAATCTTGTGTTACATCATTATTAATTTGTGCACAGGAGATAGACTCTCTGGTCTGCTTTTCAAGGGATATATTTCGTTTTAAGAGAAAACAACATCTTCAAATAACTATGTATGAGATTTGTAATGATTAGATCTTCTGTCATAATTCTTGACTGCCATCAGTAAGATGCAATAATTAATGAATAAGTTAGCTGCTTTTAATGTTCCACAGTTTAGTGATATACAATTTGCACTGTCTGAGAATCTTTTAGAGTTATGCTTAGATGAACAATCTCCTGATATATTACCTCTTTGGTAAGGGTATAATAGCCACAGAACAATTACCAGCTTTGTGGGGATGGCATTTTATCAATGGAACTTCCATTAAGTTAGCCTTCCATCTTGTTAATGTCATGCTCCTTTTTCAAGACCTTGACATCATTATCATGTGTCAGTGTACAGGGAGAAATGTACTTTTTAAGTACCAGAGATTTAAATGTGTATTCTCATCTCTGGCAATTTGTATTCAGCTTACTTGCTGAAGTAATTTTAAGGACTACACAGGAATAATACAGATATAAAAAGTATATCACTCTGACAGGAGAAATACTAGCTGCCGAACTGCTTGTTAACTTTCACTCTTTACATATGGCATCCCTAAAAAAGTAGTTTATTGCAGCATTTCTTATGATACAGTCAGCATTATGTTTTGCTTGCCCTAATGGGAGATCTTAATCTGAATTAAGCTGAATATTCATAAAGATGGCATTTTAAAAAGCAATTTCCTGTATATAAAACTCATCTTATTAGTGGAACATAAAATGTTTTAAAAAGTGAACTACTCTTTATTCTGATGTGATTTGATTGTTAGTGAATTCTATGAGGAGGTGGTAGAGCAGGAAGTCTGGATTGGAATAACTCTGCTTTGTTGAATAAATATAAATGCTAATGGAAGTGATTATGAGCGCATGATGTCAGAAAGAAATGCCAAAAGTTAAAACTTTCAGGTGAAGAGCCAATTTTTATTGACTGTGGTACAAGTAACTGATCTGATCTATTTCTTTTACCTCCAAGGAATTGTCCACAAGTTTGATAAAGGTGACAAAAATCTCCCAAAACTACAAGTGATGTCTTATTGGACTAGGAAGTTATTATGTCCTCTCAATAAATACTAGTCTAAACTCTTTACCAAATCTCTCTACTATGACTGTGATCATTGCTTGTACTTTAAAAATGGTGAAAATAATTCAATTATTATTTTATTCATATGCAAAGCCTAAAAATCAGGTATTAAAAAAGTTTATTGTAATGTTCAGATTTTTATATTGTCCTTTTAAGTGCCTTATTTAATTCTCAATAGCTATATTAGTTCATCCTACAATTATACAATCCCATTGTTCTGTAAAGTAATACTCAAGCATGCACAATATCCATTCCAAGTATTCCAATGGATGGAGGACTTTTCATGTGGTAGGCAGGTTTGAAAACTTTAGAGTACCAAACATTATTTAATAGAGACCTCTTCCTTGTGAAATGCTACTGTATAAACCACAACCTAGAGAGTACATTTACAGCTGGGCAGTATGACACACGCCTTTAATCCCAGCACTTGGGAGGCAGAGGCAGGCAGATCTTTGTGAGTTTGAGGCCAACCTGGTTTACAAGAGTTAGCTCCAGGAGAGGCTCCAAAGCTACAGAGAAATCTTGTCTCAAAAACAACAACAAAAAAAAAAAAGAAAGAAAGAAAGAAAAAGAAAAAAGGAAAGAAAGAAAGTACATTTACAGGTGAGATGGATTTATATCTAGCAGGCATGTTCTCTCTGTAGCTTACAGGGTGCATTAAGCCAATAAGAACTATGGATGTAGCCCAAAACAAACTTGCAATCTTAAAACATGATGAGGTCTGTTTGAAAAGTTAGATAGGTGATTAATTTCATAAACCGTCATGTATCTACAGACAGAGGACTCTCAGATATTGGACATGGCAAAACCAATAGATGCCTACGGCAGCTCTTGTGGACACTCCTAGCTTCTCATCTACTTTAAAGGTTCATGCTTTATTATTAAGGTGACCTACATTTCACTCACCTAGAGAAAACTTCCCTAATAGGCAGCACCCCGGATTTCTAATTTTTATTAATTTTTTTATAAAAAAAAATCTTTTCTCATTTTGTACAGCTATCCCCATTCCCACTTTCTCCCCTCCTCCCACTTCCTCTACCTTCCCCCAACTGCATTTTCCCATCCACTCTTCAGAAAGGGTAAGGCATGTCATGGGAGTTGGCAAATTCTGACACTTCATTTCAAGACAAGACCAAGGCCCTCCCCACTATATCTAGGCTGAGCAAGGTATTCCTCCAAGGAGAATGTGCTCCTAGATGCCAGTTCAAGCACTGGAGATAATTCCTGGCCCCACTGCCAGTGGCTCCATGGAATATCCAAGCCTAACAACTGTCCCTCATATTCAGTGGGCCTAATTTGGTGCTATCAGTTCAGAGTCTGTGAGCACTCCCTAGTTCAGGTCAGCTATTTCTGTGAGTATCATCCTCATGTTCTTGATCCCTTTGCTAATATTATTATTCCTCCCTCTCTTGGGCCGGTCTCAGGTAGCTTGGCTCAGTGTTTGGCTGTTGATCTTCAGATCTGCTTCCATCAGTTGCTGGTTGAAGGTTCTATGATGACAATCAGGGCACTCATCAGGCTGAAGGAAGGGGAAGACCAATTTAGCCATCCTCTCCATTCTTGTTAAAATCTTAGCGGGGCTCATCCTTGAAGATCATGGGAATTTTTCTAGTGTTGTTTCTCAATAGCTTTTTAATGGCTCCCTCAATCAAGATACCTCTTTCCTTTCTCTCCTTCACTGTCCTTCCCCGTCTTAAGCATCCATTCCTTCATGTTCTCTCCTTCCCCTTATCTCTCACCCTCCCTAGTTTACCTAGTTTCTCTGGGATCAAGGACTATAGACTAATTATCTTTTGCTTTATGTCTAATATCTACTTATGATTGAGTACATACCATATTTGTCTCTTGAGTTTAAGTTACTTCACTCAGGATCTTTTTCTAGTTCCATCCATTTACATGCAAATTTTAAGATATCATTGAAGTTTTTACCACTGAGTAGTACTCCATTGTGTAAATGTACCACATTTTCTTTATCCAATCTTCAGCTAGGGGCTTCTAGGCTGTTTTCAAGTTCTGGTTATGAATAATGCTGCTATGAACACAGTTGAGCAAATGTCCTTATTTTATGAGTGTGTATTCTTTGAGTACATGCCCAAGAATGATATTGCTGGGTCTTGAGGTAGGTCGATTCCAAGCTTTCTGAGAAACCTCCATACTGATTTCCAAAGCGGCTGGATAAGTTTGTACTCCCACCAGCAATGGAGGAGTGTTTCCCTTGTTCCACATCCTCTCCAGCATAAGCTGTCATTGGTGTTTTTGATCTTACTTATCTTATTTTCCCGCTTAGACTGCATTTTTTTTTTAGCATTTCCCACTCCTTAAAATTCATAGTTAAACCTATCTTAAAAATACTTTCATGACTGTGGTGGAAAATTATGGGACAAGGGTCTAAAAGATTTGAAAAGCCATAGATCAGGATGTTTCTTGCTAGACAGCACCTTACAGCCATCACAGGGAAGCTGTATTCATGAAATTTCAACAGTGTGACTACATAAAGAATACCTGAATGATCCAACACTGGCCAATATTCCAGCATGGTCAGGGAAATTTGTAAGTTCTCACCTAATCTTATATATATGTGTCACATGTGTGTCATACCTCAGGGTTTCAGAAGAGAGCTGATGAACCCCTAGAACAGAAGTTATTGAGAGCTACCATGTAACTTCTGTAACTGAAACATGGTCACTTGCAAGAAAGCCAGTGTTCTTAACTGTTGAGCCATCTCTCTGTCTCACAATGATTTTTCTTTAATCTACATAAAGTACTGCTAAGACCATGTCACAATCTTGATCAGAAGCCATGTATCCAGGTCTCTACTGACAAAGATAACAATTGTCCTTTGATTTGAATGTTCTCTTCTTTCACTCAAACTCAACAAATACTGTCCATACAGAAGTGCAATTGATTTTCTGTTGAGATTTTCCTATACATCATCTGAATTCTTTTCAGTATCTCAATGAGTCTCTTGCTTGGCTTTCTACCTCTCTGAACTTATCACTATGTACACTCAGTTCCCTAGTATGATTCTTACTGTTGGCACCCTGGATCCTCTCACTAAGAGTGTGACTTGAGACTTTCTTTCCTCTGGAAAAGGAATGTGCCAAGCCACTTTCAGTACTCAATTGTTTGCATCTGGTTGCATTCATTTCTAGATGCTTCTATTCTTACTTCAATCTCCTACTGGTATATTACATTTTGAGCATATTTCTTTGGTTTCTAAGTGGAGGTAGCAGTGTTTTAAAGGCACAGGTTAGTTTCCATATGCTTGTCCTCATGGTCATTTTTCATTATGCATGCTTAAAAATATTTCTATCTGATTTTAAACAATGTTCCAGGCTTTCAATGGTTATCCATAATAATTAATGCTATTCAAGATTTGCCCATGCTAAGTTTGAACACAATATAACTAGATTTATAACTAAATTGAAACTGTACAGAATCATGGGAGAAAGATAGGAAAAGCTGGTATAGTGGAGGTGCTAAAAGTGCAAAGAGTTAGTGCAGAATAGAAGAAAAAGTATTACAGAAAGTCACAACTGACCATTTATCTTATGTCCTCATCTCTTGTCAATCAGCAGAGCAGACAATTTTTGCTGGATGCAGCAGTAAATGGAGATAGAAAGGAGTCAAATTTTCTGACCTTAAGGGAAGACATAAAATAATATGGAGCTTGGCTTTAGCTTTTAAAGGATGACCCTGAGTCTTAGTCATTAATGGGGTGGTGGGTCTCTTGGACCAGTTCCTGAATTGAAGGTAGGAGTGAAGGTGTTATCAATCTGTCTGTCTCTTCCTGGAAATGGCATTGGGATAAATTCATTACACATGGGAAAGAAGACAGTCTCTCAGAGGGTGAACAGAATCATAAGATTTTGACCTCTGCATAATTATGGCATAAAGGGAAAAGTCTATGGGGACGATTGTATAACATTCCTCCGCCTCTTTACCTTTAAATGCTTTTTTCTTACTCACATGACTGTACTACAATCCATGAAAAACATGAAATTTCATTCAAAAATTATAAGTCACTGCTACCCCAAATACAATAAGACCCTCTGCATTTTAAAATAAGGCTTTCTAGGAGCCTGCTGATAGAAAAATATAGGCTCTATACTAAAAAAAATAGCATATAGCATGCACATAGAATGATGCAGAAGATTAGAAACAGCAGGTCTCAATATGACAAATTTAAAATACTCCAATCCTTTTCTTGACATTTTCAGTCATAATGTTCTTTTGCAGTTACAAGAATTTAATCCCTTTAAACATGCTTTTTCCTTCCATCTCCCTTGATTAATTCTAGCTGAATGCATTGAGGCTAGTTTCAAATCATAGTGTGGAATATTAAAGGCATATGCTAGGGGCTGATTAAAATTGGTAGATTTCTTTTTAAAGATGGAACTTAGCTTAACACAGTTATAAGGTGACATTTTAGTGATGAAGTGCAAAGAGAACCCCTTCTCTGAAGACACAGAAATGATCTTCATTTTTTTCTGTCATGACATTTTTATCCCTCTTTGTGTATTCCTCACAATTTTGCCAAATTAACCCCCCAACACATAGGCATGTGTGCACACACACACGTACACACATACGCACACCTATGTTCACATACACACAAAGTGCATGAACACAGCTACAGAAACATGCATACAGATGACCATGTTCATGCTCACACACGTGTACATACAAACTTGCACACATGTATACATACACACATTTGCTCACACATATGTCTGTACAAATGCATATGCATGGATGTAAGCACATGCACAGAGGGACATTCATGCTCATTCACAGGATACACACTCATGTGCATAGAAACACACACACAGTCTTTAATCCTCAGCATCTGTTTCCTCAGCCTTGAGAAAAGCACTGGGAAGGAGGAGCTGTCATGGAGACAACAAGATGGTGCTCATAATAAGTCCTCAACTGTGTGCCTAAGAGCCTGGAGCCTTGGGAGCCAATGAATGATATATTTCCAGCTCCCTGACACAGAAACAGTGTTCAGTGCATGTAAATTCTTCAGTGTTCAGTGTATATAGATTCTATGCTGCAACCATGGTCTCCTGGCGGCTTTCCGAGCCCCTCTAATGTATTAAAATCACACACTCTGGTGCACATCCTGGATTATGCATATATACTGCCATCTAAATAGCAGCCACTAGGATCTAATTTATAAAAGATATGCTGGAGGGCCTGGACCCATCACACAAGAATCATTATTTTGCCCTAGGGTTTTCTGTGTATCAGTATAAAGTGTGTATGGCCCGAAAAGTCTTATTGATCATCACATTGCTTTCTTGCGAGCCCTAGTTATGTCTGATAAAAGCGCAGTCTTGCAGTCTAGTTCCCAAAGAGATGGGATAGTATTTCTGAGTCTGATACTGCTAACATATTTAGTGAAAATATTTACTTATTTCTGTCTTTTATTTGTCTTATTATTGAAACTAAAGGTAAAAGTTACCAATCTTACTTAGTCCTTCTGCTTTTAACTTCCCGATCTTTCTCCCTATTTTCCTTTATTTGTTTGTTTACATAGGTTTTTGTTTTTCCCTTAGAGAAATTTATTAAATTGAGAACTGCGTTCTGCATTTCCCTCCAGCTCCCAATGTAGGATGATAAAAGTGAACTTTAAAAATTAAACAATGGAAGACTGATTTTTTCAATAATTTCAGAAATGGATTTGTAGTAAAATTAACATACCAGACATCTCAGAACACCTAGTATTAATCTAGATTAGAGAAAAGTATTATATAAAGATATCATGTTTACTGGTTCAGAGAATGTTTGGCAGTGATTTAAACTACAACAGTATAAAGCCATTTGAATAAGACATGAAATAAAACAATGGTGCTTTGAGATTATCAAAATTTGTTTTATAGAGCTTGTATTCTCAAGATGAACAGGTATAGTTCAGAACGGAGTTGGGAGATGGTGCTTATACAAAGTCCTACGCAAAGCAATTGTCTTCAGCTATGTACTTTCCAATGAGCTTTTTTTTTAGATCTCTCTGATAAAACTGAGTCTGTGTTCATTTGATACCTCAATATGGTTCATCTCTACCATTCTTGCCATTCTGAGTTTATTTGGAATATTATTTACTTATAATTGTTTTACTGTATGTATTGTAACTGCTCATTTAAAAGTTTATGTATAAAAGAGATAGAGATGTTCCCAAACAAATCATGATTTTCAAAATCATTTTGATAAAGTTCATGGTTCTTCTATTGTTGGGGTGTACCACTCAAGATTTTTAGTATTGTTAGGTTGATCTTTAGTGGGTGATGTTAAGTGGTAAGGGGTTCCTTGCCTTTGAGAGATGGGACCTATAGGAAGGTTGTTTACAGTCCCCACCCCACCATGTCTCGCTCTCCCCCTCTCTTTCATTCAGAATTTCCGTTCTCATAATGCAGTGTCTCACACACATACACACACAGGGTGTCACTGTAATATTATCTACCATGATGTGATCCAGCCACGGAGACAGAAACTAGGCCTCATACAACATGAGATGTAGGGAAGAATCAGCTTGAGTCTAGACTCAACTAGGTCCCATGTTCTACATGGTGCTACTGAGAAAGCCTACAAATGGTGGCCCAGAAAAGAATTGAAGTTAAATTAATGAGCCTACCCAATTTTGAACATTCTTTCTCCATAAAAAGGTTATTGGGAGCAGTGAGACCCCAGATCCTGAATTTCTTGCAATGCCCTGATCTGAGTGCCTACAGCTGCTCTGAGCACGAGACCTTCAGGAGTTCCTGATGGCAGGAGAGTGGTTTCTGGTGGGTTTGGTTGGGGCATGGCTATCTCTATATAATCTGCCCCTGAACACAATAAAGGGGGCATTCTTGGGGAATTCAAGGATGACCCGTGTCGCTGTTTCTCTGTCTGTGTGTGTCTGTGTATTTTAACCTCCAGCCCCCTTTCCCGAAGCTCAGTAACTGGGTGCCAGCGCAGAGTACGGGGTCGCGGTGTGCACGGCAAAGGTGATCTAAATAAGCCCCCTTTAATAAAGTACCCAGGCTCGATTATTTCATTACAGCATTAGAAAATACAATAACAACAGTAAATACACATGGCTCTTGTACTTTAATCATTCACAGCCCTTTAGAAGTATTCTGCTATAAGTGACTTTAGAGACTCGTGTCATATACATTAATATAGAAATGTGCAATATTCCATGAAAGTATGTTTGCAAGAAATGCCTCTAACAAGTTTGAAAGGCTGGGCATTTTGTCAATTTTTTTCTCCACTTCCCTATTGAAAAACACCCAAAATTAGATATGTGGGAGACACAGTTTTATTTTCTAGGCAGAGAGAATAATATAAGCAAAACTGAGAAAAGCAAGACACATTACTATGCAATCTGTCAGAAACCACAATAAGTTAGAACAATAGCTGGAAATTGTTTCCTGAACCAGCCTTACCAGACAACTGTTAGAAACCCATTCTTGAACCACATTTTATTCCTTCTGAGTGTGGAGCCACAGGGCTTGGGAATGTGGAGGTGAACAGGCCTTCCCATTATTCTGAGGCTTTCTGAATTTTGAGAACCACCTGGAGGAAGCAGATCTTAACCACCATGTGATATGAAGATGAATCAGGCTTGAGTCCTGGTCAAGACACCAGAGTCCATGTTCTGTTAGATGCTACTGAATGGGCTGATAAATGGTGTACCAGAAAAGATCTGAGGTTTAAGAAGACAATTAGTGTCAATTCTTTCCCCCAAAAGGAAATGAAATCATCATCTGCAGATAATGTTTAGTTTGGTCAACTCAGCGAGTTGGGACACGTATACCCGTAAGCTTTTATTTTATAACATGAAGCTACTGCTTGTATCCATGACAGAAAAGTTGAAGAACAACAGATATAACCTCAGACTTCAGACAAAATGCTTGTTAGCAGTTTTGTAGACACTTCACCTGGAGGAATTTGTGAAGCTGTGCACTGTTCCTTCACTTACTGTTTCTAAGTTAAATCAGAAGAATCTCCCCCTTAAAATTCTTAAAACTTCTCTCTGCAAGATTCAGCTGTATTACAGATTTGTTGTTCAGTAGTATTTGTGATGGTTTTTAAATGTTCACATGGGGTTGATAGAGATTTTTGAAGTTTTATCTACAGATTAAAAAATATTAAATCGTACCACCAGGTAGCAGAATGGAAAAAAATAAGGGTATTCTACATCCAAATTAAAGAGAAATAAATTGCTTCTTGATTTTCTTTATAGATAAAATCATCTACATGAATTCAACCCTCCAATAAGTGGCTTCTTATCTCTGTTCGCTTTCAATGGATAACAACCTTTGAATAAATTTATGCATAAAGTTTCTCTTTCTAAAGAATATTGTTTTCTTTTCTGTGGCTAGTCTAAACAAGATGGTTGTATCTACTACTCTAGCTCTTAATATCACTGATTTTGTGGTCAACTTTTCATTTCACTAAAATGAATGCTTATGCAGTGGAAATCCAGCTTGTGTGTGGAAAACACAAACACTCACATCTGACACTGAGTCGCCTCTCTAGCTTCTAACATACATGCTTGTTAAAAGTGACAAGCAGCCCATATTTTCCTTCCTGCTGGGAACAGGACCTTAGGCCGGATGTCCAATTGAGGTAACTATGGGACCATATTTAAATCAGCTTAAACCCTTTGTAACATGAATCACATATGAAGTGACTTCTTTGGGCAATTAAATTTTCTGTTTTAGTCTTTGCTTATTAAATATATACCACAAGGCAAATAACAATAATTGTTAAACATACTCTATAATTAAATACAACTGCATCAGTACAATCAAATGTAATGAGGTTTCGCCAGAATTAGTTGTTCATAGTATTCTCTTGGAAAAAATTATTCATATCTGCACTTGCAGCTATTCAACTCTGTTCATTATGATTCATAATGAGAATTCTAAATCTACTTTTGAAATAGAACTAAAGCCACAATTTCATTGAAGCAGCAAAATGATGACAATAGTATACATAATTCCATAAAATGCCTAATTAGCATTATTAATCTAGTCCTTAAGGTTTTAATGTAGTTAGAAATCATGCTGTTTTAGAAATGAAATCATTACGATTCTAATCATTATTATGATTACTAAATTGTTTGAGTAAATACAAGGAAATTTCAGCATAAGTTGTATTTTCGTTTTTCTAAGTCATTCCTCAGTTCCATCCATGACAACTGAGTAGGGCAGTGTGCAAATAATGCATTTGTTGGATATGAAAGGCAAATTCACAAAGTTTGGCTAGGTGGTGTTGGTGCCTGTCTTTAATCCCAGCACTCTGGAAGCAGAGGCAGATCTATATCCATGAGTTAGAGGACAGCTTGGTCTACAGAGTAAGTTGTGGGACAGCACAGCAGGGGTACACAGGGAAACCCTGTTTGGGAAAACAAAACAATGACAAAACAAAGAAACAAAAATTCACAAAGCCTTATGTAGATATTTTTAAGGTACTAACAACAAGCTATTGAAGATTTCCTAAAAGGTTTAGCATGAACTGAGTGGATGCCTAAGGTTGAATTTTTTTTTAAGGGTTCTCCAGTCCTATCCTTCTGTGTAACACAAGTTGCTTAAAAGTAAATATTCATTATGAAGAAATATGTCTTTCATTCCAAGGTCAATTAACTATTGTGTTATTTGAAAAAATATTAATTAAAATATAATTACATTGCTTCTTTTCTTTCTCCCCTCCAAACCCCTTTCACATGCCCCCCATCCATGGCGTCTCATTCTTTAAGTATTATCAGTATGAGCATATGTATAAATACAGCCTGATGAGTGTGTTTAGTGCCACTTGCATGCATAATTTAGAGGTGTAAACCTTGTATTATATAACCAATTGAAGGGTCTCATCCTAGGGAAGATGAATTCTGCCTTTATCAGCAGTCATTGATTGCATATACTGCTCTGCCTGTGTGTGAGGCCCCCATGATATTTCTCTATTCCACATTGACATGCCCTGTTTTCAGTCATACTGTTCAAGTTTCGTGGCTGTAGCTTCTCTGCTATTTCAAGAAGTTACTCTTCATAGCAAGTGTCCTGGTTTTCTTGCTCTTACAGTTTGTCTGCCCTGTCTCCTCTGGTGTTTCCTGAGAGCCTTAGGTGCAATGGAAATGTTATTAATTGGGACTGACACTATACACAAGCACCTGTTCTCTGTTTTTTCACCAGATGTGGCTTTCTTTAATGATCTCTACCTACAGAAAAGAGAATCTCCTGTGATGAGATCTTCTATGGAACTGTGAGGAGAGGTATTAGGAATGAAGTTGGGAAGTATGCCGCTTCTGGAAAGTGGTAACAGCTCTTGGCTAAGAGTCATAACCTCACTAGCCATGACTATTTGGCAATGTTTCCAGTACCCGGTACGACTTCTCTTTTGTTGAGCAGGCAGCATCTAATAAGAAAGTTTTAGTTACCACCAAGATATGAGAGCTGATAATACACCTTATGGATATCTTGCCACTCTGATCGCTGTTGTGGTTCACAGGTTATCAAAGCTGGATAGGACTATCGATTTTCTCACTCCCTCGGGAGTTTGGATGGCATTTTCTGGTAGGATGAAAATTAGTCCTTAGGGGACAGGCTTTCAGGTCACATCCAGCACAATTTCTCTGAGTTCTATATCTGAGATGAAGTCTTGTGATTTTAACAATAGACACTAACCTTTTTTTTTTTTTTTGGAGGCAACCAGGATAAATGGTAATATCCATAACTGTTTGGAGAGTCTCTTGGATTCCTGTGACCAATTATGAAAGGAAGTCTCTGAACACATTGTTATTAGAGTTTTTATTTGCTAATCTATGTCTCTGGGTTGTAAAATAACTCTTTATGTCACATCCACCATACTTTGTGTATATGCAGTTGGCAATATTTTTCAGTGCTTGGAATCAAACAAGGGGCTTCCATACCAAGCCATAGCTATACAACTATCATGCATTACCAACTCATAATACACACACAGAGAAATCTATACAACTATAATACTTTATCAACATATTTCTTTTGGTTAACATACTTTAGGATTATTGTTAATATTATCTCATTTATTTATATACTTGACCATTTCTACTATCAAATGTCTTCACATAATCTACCAGTATTGGAAATTTATGTCTTCACAGACCTTTCAATTCACACACACACACACACACACACACACACACACACACACACATATAACTTTTCTTAGTTTTGCAGTCTATTTATTGGCTTTTTTATGCTCAGAAAAAAAAAACATACAAGTCCTGTGATTTTATTATCCCTTGGATATATCTTATGTCCAAATCATATACTAGTAGTTATATTTTTGGTGAGTTTACTGAAATATAAGCTTGCGATGATGATGTCTACCTTCAATTATATAAAATCCATAAAACCTGTGTAAGAACTTAAAATAGTACTAGATAAGTTGGTAATACATGATAACTGCTCACCATATTAATGCAGCTCCTATTGCTCTCCTACAAGGATCATAATTAAAGCATTTTGACACACTTTGTAAGATTCAACCCTTTTTTCCATGGACCATGTCGTGCATCTTTGCAATTCCCTTGTCTCATCCCCAGACATCACCTGCTCTTCCTCTGGTCATGCCTGGCGGAAATCTCGGCTAAAGTTTCTGTTCCCGAGGCAAGTTCATTGAAAAAGTGGGTAGCAGCAGGAAGAACAGAGGGAAGGGGAGGAGGTGCAGTACAGATTCACACCTGTGCTGCCAACACCTAGGGGCTATAACAAGGAATCTTTCTAGTCAGTCTGGAATTTCAGTTGGAATGGTGAAGTAAAAAGGCAGCAGAAAGTGGGGAAAAAGCCCAAGATGAGCAGCAGGGCAAGTTCTCCCAAAATAAAGATAAGGAAAGTTCAAAAGGGAAGATACGCAGCTGAGTTTCCCATTGTCTGGATAGGGACGAAAATCCCAGCTTATTTCTCTACTAACAGAAAATAATCACCAAAAGTGTGAATTTCCAGAAAACATATGGATAGAAATGGTTAAAGTTAAAGCACGGATTTCCTAAAATGAAAGACAGTATGCTGATGTTTTATTAAAGTGTCAGGGTTAGAATCACACCTAGTCTAGATTTGCAGATTGGGAGACAGAAATAATCACCAGCACCAAGTTTGTCAGAAGAAATATTTAAAAAATAAGAGAGACCTGAAGAGTTCTCTTCCTTGGGAGTTTTGGATTCTCTAATACTGTGTGTGTAAAACGCATCCACCACAGTCCTCAGGTTGCAGGTCACAAGAGTACACATAGTTCAAGAGCATCCTCGTGAGCTACTTGAATCTCAGAAGAAGAAAAAAGAGAAAGTTATGTAGGATTCCTCCACATTCCCCATGTGATTCTGCTTTAGATTAGCCATTGGTACATAAGGTTTATTCACCAAAGACGCTGGATTATCTTCATTGTTACAGGAACAAGGAAGAAGTACTGTTCTTCCAGAGAATAGAAAGGAAATAGCAGTCATGCACAGTGCGGATTATCCCAGGAAGCCTTTCATGTACACAGTTTCAGCAATGCTCTGCTCTTTGAATACTCCTTCTGGTACAAACCCTCCCTTCTCCTTACTATCAAAGGAATTACAGCTCACACCGACTCAGAAGACATTACAATGCTATCTGAGTGAGAATTTCCACTCAGGTTACATTCCAGTCCATTCTGGCTTATTAGGAGTAAGCTTGGTAAACTTTTTATAACTCAAGATTATAACTAGCCTGATTTATTCATATGTGTGTTCTATGCGTATAACAAATAAAGCAGTGGTTTTATTTTCTCTCTTGTTTGAAAAATCCCTTCATCACAGTAGATGTAATTATGATAAACTATTGTGGCAAGTGACAGTCTGCACAAAATTCTCCAATTCCAAGATTACCTTTTGAGGAGCGATTATGTGTGGTAAGTATTAACACTATCTGATGCAATACCTCATCACATAGAGAAAATAAAGGTTACTGCAGACAGCGACTATCTTTCCATTCCTCTTTTTAGGAGAGAAATGGAGCTCTAAGGCTCTAAAGCTCTAAGCCTCTAAGGGCTAAACTAAACTGCCTGACATGTACTCCAGGTTGTAAATAATGCAATTAAATTAGAATTTAATTTTTCTTCTATAATCCAGTAATCTCTATTTTGTATTATTTCTTTGCATAACTATGACTTTATATATTTAACAAAGTAAAATGTTTTACTAAAACTTAAAGGCATACGTAGACTATGAAAACTAGATTAAAGAAAAAAAAAGAAATAGGGTGTCAATTGTATGATTCAGAAAAACCCATGCGAATAAGTTGGTGAAATAGAAATAATGTGCTGTATTTAAATATTGGAGAGACATAAAAATAAAGTTATTAAAGAAATGGTAAAAACAAAAAAATTAAAAGGGAACAGAAGAAATTTGGATGGAAATATTAAATTATTTTCCTTACTTTTTTAAATAGTAGGTGTTGACACACTGGAAATAATGAAAAGAAATAATTTCCTATTTTTGCAAAATATTCCTAATGGTCTGTGTAAGTTAACATTCAGTGTCACATAAAAAGATGAGCTGATCAGGAAAGCACAAGTTTAAGCAGAGAAGTTAGAAAACACCTCAGGTAAAGAACTTACCATTGTCCTATGACAATGCAGACAATGTCTGCTACATTGTGTAATTCTTAAGGGGCTTGAAATGCTGGACTAGATGATTCATGGCAATAGTAGAAAATCAGTTGCCATCATCAGTGTAATCTTAACTCTCCTTAAGATATTTAATATTCAGAAGAAACAATTCCTTATCAGGTAATTTATTCTTTTTGCTTGAAATATTTTAACGTCTGCCTTTTTAAGCTTTTAACATTTCATCGTCAGTCTGTAGCACTATTGGGAAATGATGGCATGTTTAGACATAGATCCAAGTAGAAAGAAGTTAGGCCTTTGGGGGAGTACCCTTGAAGAAAACATTGGGACCTACTACTTTCTTTCTCTTTGATTCTAGGTCATGAAGGGATGAGCGACTCTGAAATTTACATACTTCTTGATATAATATTCTGCCTGACCATTTGTCCCAGCCAAAACTGAAGAAATTTTAATTCAAAGTATATCTTCTTTTACGTTGGTTTTGTAAATACTTTTGTCATGATATTCACATATGAAGAGAAAATTTGCATGGACATGTTTCTGTATTTATAAGAATATTTGCTACATGAGAAAATACATATGAATTTCCTTTAAGGATGTTTATAATAAGAAGCAGGTCAGTGAAAGGGCTGGTTTCCTAGCATGTATGAAACTCTGTGTTAGATCATCATTGCCTAATAAACCAAATGTGGGGAAAGGTGGTTGTAAGCTCACCAATATGGAGATGAAAGAAATTGCTTATTAAAGTTTATTACCAGCTACAGAGAGAGTTTGAGGCCAGCCTAGAATAGTTGAGACCCTGTATTAAAGAGAGAAGGGCAGGAAAAGAGGGACAGAAGCGAGGAGAGAGAAAAGAAGTATTATGACTATTATAACTTTATTATATGTGTTGATTTTTACATTAAGAAACAAGAAGTAGAAATTGTAATGGGAAAAAATATGAAAGACAATAACAGTGTCTGATATGTCAGACATGCTCTCAGCTCACACTTAAATAATATTTTGCAAAGAGGTACAAGAATGCACAATAAAATGCTAGGCATTCTAATAAAACCTGGACTATATCCCATAAGAATATTCTGGTCAATAAGGTGATAAACACAAAAGTGTACACTGCCCAAACATTTCCTCCACATAGTGAATGTGGTGATCTTGTAGCGATTACGGTGGGGCTTAGCAATGTATTTCTCATTTGTTTGTGGTTATTGGTGTACTTGGTTATATAAATGCAGGGAGATAATGAACAGGTAGTTAACTGGTTTGTGCTATTACTTCACTATGTTTTTTTATTGGTAGAGGACTCCTTCAAAATCTCTTCTGAAAATCATTATGTCATCATACACATAGCATCCTTCCACATATTGCATTTGCCTCATCACCTCCTTGCGTTTCCGAACAATTTGGAACAATTGAACTGTCACATTTAGTCTATCTCAGGACCCTCTCTAGTGTTCAAACAGTGGGAAATGGACTATGGACTCTGTTCTCATAACATCATCACTAAGCAGAGCATGACTGCCCATGTTACTGATAGTAGATTACTTAGTTAGAATATTGATATTGACTTACAATATTACATTACTTGATGTTTGCTGTCCCATGTAAAAAAGAAAACATCTTTCTAAAATAACATTACATAGAAATGACATCATTTAATTGAAAAGCCTGGCAACATTATCTTTAAATATATATGATTCCTTCTAGTTGCCTTACAAGTGCCCCCGGCATAAGCTTGCAACCTCATCTGTCTGCCCCAAGCGGCCCCAGCTTGTTTCTTTCACTGATAAGCTTCCTTCAGCCTGACTCAAGACAGTTCCTCTTCCACAGCTCAAAGATTTCTGTTTAACTTACATATATTTTTTTAAAGCTTGTACAAGATGAAAATTGATTTTCTGTTGTCTTATAGCTGCCGAAAACAAAATTTAGCCTAATGAGTAAAACTTTGTCCGTGATGTTGTAGAATACAGGTGATGCAGTGAGGAGCTGGGTTGTGCGGACCAGCCCCTCAGGCAGTTCCTCTCAGGGTAGGGAAATGTTCTCTTTTAATATTCTTTCCATGGCTTACCTCAAGGGCTTTTAGCATTCAAGCTTGCTAGTTCCTTTTCCCTTGTGTTGCTAATAATTTACTGTGGCTATTTTCAGCATGACACACAACTGCTGTTGCTGCTAATGAAGAATGTTCACCTCAGCTTTTCCCACCTTCTGCTCAGACTTAATTGTCCAGAGTTAAACTGAAAATCTTACTCGGAGGCTGCACCTGCAGTGATGATGCGGATAGTCCTGGTAAGATGGGCAGAGGAAAGCTGTGACTACCACAGCCCACGTCAGGGAGACCCCAAAGAAGCCAGTGCTACCAATACTCACTCCGAAAGTCTTGGATGCTTGGCAGCAGGGACTGTGTGTTAAGGTCTAACATCCAGTATGGGTCCCAGGACCCCAAAGCACAACTTCTCAATTAGTTCCTGTTGGCTGATGCAAATGAACTTGATAGTGAGAGAAGGCCTCCCTCAGTGGACTTTGCATTTTCTTTTGGAGACAGGCTGTTCTGTAATCTTTAAATGAAGTTTCTTCAGGTCCTTGTAAACACCAAGAGCCTCTTCATTTAGCTCTTGTCAACCAAATTGGAAGTTAATTAACCAATTAGCGGCAAGATTTAAGAAATGTCTGCATTTAAGGATTATAAAATAATTTTATTCCAAAATATGTATTGAACATTTTGCTGTAAATAGCACAACAAAGTACCATGGGAGGATCTCAAAGCAAAGAGGAGAAAAAACTGCTTTATTCTTGAAGTAATTTGATTTGTGTCAGACAGCTCCATCAGGAGTGCTTATGTAAAAGAAAAAGCTCTGGGCTAGGGCAAATGGCTCAGCCCTGAGGAGTGATTCATGTTCATCTAGCTTTAGTTCCTACCACTTAGATGAGGTGGCTCACTGGTTTCTGTAACTCCAGCACTGGGCCATCCAGAGCTTTCTTCTGGCATCTGTAAACACTCAAACACAAACAACATATACAAACACACACACAACACACACATTATTTTGGCTAGTTTTTAGTTTTGGTTTTGGTTTAGAGTTGAAAATAAATTTTTATCTTATAAAATACATCCTGACAAATGTATCAGAATTAGAATCCCTAATTCTCCCAGCTGCTCCCTACTTCCCTTCTCTCTGGAGTCTTCTCCCTTCAGAAAATAGCACACCTCCAAAAGGCAATAATCAAACTAAGTCAACCAAACACAACAAGACAAGATAAAAATTGTCACTCTTTGGAAGGCAGAGGCAGAAAGATCTCTACGAGTTCGAGGCCATCCTGATCTACAAGGGCTAGTTTATTCTAAAAATCTCTTCCAGGCAAGAATATTCAGTTATAGGTTTTCAATTCTGAATTCCTTTATTGAATAGCTTCAATCTGTATTTCTTCCTCCCTTTACTTCATGACTTTATTAGTTTATAAGACTATAGGTTTCACTTTTTAAATATCCATACAGATAAAATTTTTAATCAAATATTCTTTGAAAAGTCTATGCAGAATTAGAGAAATATTTATAAAGATGATAGCATGGTAAGTTTCGAAGTATGTTTCAAAAAGAGATTAAGGTAAGGTGCTTTTTATTTCTTTTAATGTACATGCCATAGTTAGGATCAAATAGAAAAATAAGAACTTACCGTTTCACAGTTATGTACATATGCTCTTATTGTGTATACTTGTATGTGTTAAACACCCTATGAATGTTCATTCTCTATAAGTGTACATTGCTTACACATTCATATATCTCCTTATACCAGATAAAAATTTAGGCAAATTTTAGCTTTATAACTTACTTTATTGATTTTACTGTGTCACATGTTAATAACTAAACATGTGACATTAACATTTAGAAAAATTAGCAAGAAATTGCTAATGAAATATCCATTAGCTTAAAAAGATGAAAAGTGAAAATAATAAACTACTGAAACTATGTAAAAAAATCTTATACATATTAAAGTTTTACTATAAGAAATGTAGTTTGTTTCAATTACTGGTGATCCCAACTTATTTCTGAAACACCACATATTAATGTAAAAATGACTGTAATGTAGCAAATTATTTCTATGTTTTAAAATTAAAGGAATTTCATCCATGAGAGATCAATCCAAATGTTATAGTTTTACTGACTTGTAATACATCAACTAGATTTGCATTTAATTTTCACATCTTGTTTCCTCATTTCTTTCTCCCTCTATTTTCTCTCTCTGAAGTAGTTTTATCTTTGAGTTATTATAGTAGTTAGTAGGCAGAATAATGTCTCTTGAAATATGTTTCCAGCTTCATCTTTGTAACTTGAAAATATAGTGTAAAAATGTGAATTTAAGGTTCCAGACCTTGCGATTGAGAACTTGCCTTAGACTAGAGAGACCTAAACTAACCACAAGCCTTTAAAGCACAGAAGTTCTCATGGCTACAGCAAGAGAAACTCAGCACCAGGGGCTGAATGTTTTCAGGGACTGCTGAGCAGGGGAAAATCTGATGCTCCTTTTCCTGCTGTTGAGATGTAGAGACCAGGAACAAGCCCTGAAAAAAGAACGATACATTCTCAGGGTAACCTCCTCCTGAGTCTAATGATAACTGCAAAAACAGAATTCTGGGTCCTATAGAAAAAGACCTCCTAAATACACAGCATCCTTAATAAACATGAAGGGGGCTCTCTCTTACAGAACCCCAAAAGAAGCTGAGGAACTTTATAATTCCAACCATTTGAAAATCTTGCTGAAGAATTTTCAAACCAAATTAATTAATTAATTAAAATGTGCTGCTTGAAGCCTCTAGATTTGTTGTAACTTTACAACTGGATCTATGCTTTCTGCCCCTATAGCCTCCTGTTTACCCAACCTCTCTAGGTCAAAGAACTGTAGCCTGATTATTTTTACTTGACAGCTAATATCCACTTATAATTTGACTTTATGGTTTATCTCACTTGGGATGATTTTTTTCTAGCTGCATACATTTGCCTACAAATGTCATGATTTCTTTTAAACTACTGAGTATACTACATTGTGAAAATGTACCACATTTTCTTTATCCAGTCTTCAGCTGAAGGACATCTGTGCTGTGTCCAGTTTCTGGCCATCCCTGGGAAGAGGAAATAAACTAGATTCTGTGGGTGGACTGAGGGCAGATAGGCACAGGAGCAGAAGAGCTCAAGTTGGGAGAAGAGGGATAGAGGGAGTGAGTGTTGGGAGAGACCACTGGAATTGGGGAACATTTGCTGGTGGTGTGGACCCTGGAGAGTGGGAAAGTCCTGGAATCTATGAGGGTGACCCTAATGAGACCTCTGAGTAGTGGAGGATACAAACTCTGACTTGGCCATATTTGTAGTCAGGAAAGGCTTCCAGTGGTAGGACTGGGTTACATTTATTTGGTGAAAAGTCCTGTTCAGATCCCTAAATAGCCTCACCTAATGTTAGGATAGAAAGAACACCCTCTGAAAATTGACCTATATTGTTGGGAAGCTGCTTGTTTATTTCCCAGCCGCCCAGACTCCTTAAATAATCACACAGAAACTATATTATTTAAATCACTGCTTAAGCATATTGCTAGCTAGCTCTTACATCTAGAATTAACCCATCTCTATTATTTTAGATTTTGCGATGAGGTTCGTGGCCTACCAGCAAGGTTTCAGCACATCTCCCTCCAGCAGAGGCTCCATGGCTTCTCTCTGACACCACCTTCTTCTCCAAGAATTCACTTTAGTTTTCCCCACCTAGCTCCACTCTATTCTATCACAGGTCAAGGCAGATTCTTTATTCATTAACCAATCATTTTCAGAGCATACAGAGGATAAACCCACATCAGACCTGGGGGTGGGACAGCTCATTGAACATAGAAAGGTCAAGGTGGTGCAGGCCTGAAGCCTTCACTCCTATATTCTAGTCCCTTTGGTGCAGGAAGGTAGCCTGTGGTTATGGAAAGAGAAGCCTGGACACCGATTCAGGCACAAACCCCTTGACCTACAACCTGTCCTTCCTGCAAGATGTGTTAGGGCAATGTGAATGGCAACCAATGTTTCTTTTAACTTGAGGACCTCTCCACAAAGAGGAGCCCATGCCAAAACTGTCTACGTGGCTAGCAACCAGAGAGTGTGTAGCCCAGAGACCTAGAGTAGAACAAAACAGGACTGTTCTAAAAATGAACGAACGAACGAACGAATGAATGAATAAATGAAATGATTCCTAATGATGTTATGTTATGCTTAGAGATTGGAGCCCTCCCTGTCCAATTGTCATCAGAGAGGCTTCCTTCAACAACAGATGGGAGTGGATTTAGAAAACCACAACCAGATATCATGGAAAGAAAGTCTAAATTGGATGTCTCCATCAACCCCCTTGGCTACTAGAAAACACACAGAAAGGAGACTGTAGAAGTCAGAAGAGACTGAGGACATAAACACGGCGCATAGAATCAATTAATCGGGGCTTACAGAGACTGAAAGCACAAGGACAGGGCCTACATGGGTCCTCACCAGGTGCCCTGAGTATGTTATGGTAGCCAGCTTGGTGTTTTCGTGGGACTTCAAACAGTGGGAAAGGGTCTGTCTTTCCTCTTTTACCTGTCCTTGAGACTCATTTCCTCCTTTTAGGATGTCTTCTCTAACCTCAATATGAAGGTAATCACCTTGTCTTCTAGTACCTTGTTGTTCTGTCTGGCTATAGTCTCTGGGAGGCCTGCTCATTTCTGAAGAAGAAATAGAGTTGTGTGTGTGTCTGAGGGACAGTGGAGGGGGATGTAGGAAGAGTGGGGAGCATGAAACTGTGATTGGAATGTATTGTATCAGAGAAGAATCAATTTTCAACAAAACACAAACTATAACCACCTTGACTTTTAAAATCTTTGGTATTCATTTTCACTTCTGGGTCACATATGGTAAGCTTTTGGAAGTAATATTTTTAGCAAATTTGAGGACTCTATGAATATTCATGACTGTTTCAAAGTTGCCTTAAAGAAACCTCTGGGATTAGCTACTGACAGATAAGCTCTCTGGTAGCCCCCTTTATCTCCTCCTTTATCTGATTTGCAAATTTTTGAGCTTTTCAGAACTTACCTTCATTTGCTACTGTGTAGTTTTATGTTTTAAAGTGCTTCAGTTAGCAAACTATTTCTGAGAATCAACCAGATCCATCAGTTGGTGTGGAGAGTTACTTAAATATCATCTTCTTCTTTGCAATCACCTTTCTTTGTGGGAAAAGAAAGGGTTTGCCTCCCTTAGAACCATTAGGCCAGTAAGATAATAATAGGTCCATTAAGTTAGAAACTAAAATACTTAAATGCAAGAAATCCGATAACTTGTCAAGGATCCATTTACAAAATATAATTTTACATGCCATATCTGAAAAGGGAGGGTGCTAGTAACCATGGGGCATGCTGAAATAGGTTGATGATATTCTAGCAGATAGTAAAAATGGTCTTATCTAAGGCTGTCCTTTTTTATACCATGGGGAATCATCAACTGTGCTACATATGAAACTGGATCTGTTATTGAAAGACAAGAAGGATTTGTGTCTCCAAATAAATTGAATAACTGCAGGTTCATAACTATCATCTAGTGCTTATAAAAATTGCTGAACAAAAACATGATTTCAAGTTGATTTTAATCCTTAAAATGAAAAATTATCCTTAGGATATCTGAAAATTTCATTAGATGCAATTCTTCACTGAATTTTTCTTTGGGTTTATGTGCTAGATCATCAAAAAGAAGTTGTTTCATGGAAGAAATTATTAACAATAAGTTTATGTGTTTAGTTCTTTTTCTTTTGTTTGTATGCAGAGGAGAAATCTGTTTCAATTATCTCCATCATGGTTGACAGGATTTTTGTAATATTTCCCTATTATTATGTAATCAAATCTTATAATGTTATATTTGTTACTTTTATTCTGCTATGACAAAAACATGACCAAAGTAACTTATAAGTGACAGCATTCAGTTGGAATTATATTGTCATTAAAGTCCATGATGGCAGAGCCAAAAAAGAAAAAAAAAAATGTCAGTTAACAACATCTTGATTCACAAGTAGAAAGCAAAGATAGAGCACGGGGAATGGTGTATCTATTAAAACCTCAAACCTCACCATCAGATTGCCACCTCTTTCAACAAGGTTGCTTATCCTAAACATTCCTAAACAGCTCCATCAATGAAAACCAATTATTTGCATTTATAAGACGATGGGGCATTCTCAATGAAACCACCACAAATATCTATTTTCAGTTTACATTGCATTATTAAATGGGGAATTAGAATTCAAAGTAGATAACCAGATGTGCATAGATTATACATACAGAATATTACTGACTTTTAAATTATGATTGTAGTCCTCTGGGATTTTACTGTAAGTGAAACCATGTGGAAAGGGGTTCTAGAACATGAAGTGTTGCAAAGAGACTGCTTGTTTTTGCAGGCCGACCAGCCCCAAAATAATCATACAGAAACTGTATTCATTAAATCACTGCTTGACCCATTAGCTCTAGCTTCTTATTGGCTGACTCTTATATCTTAATTTAACTCATTTCTATTAATCTGTATATCACCACAAAGTCGTGGCTTATCAGCAAAGTTTCAGCACATATTCCTCTGGCCACGGATCCATGGTGTTTCTTCTCAAACTCTGTCTATCTTTCTCCCAACATTCCATTTAGTTTTCCTACCTAAGTTCTGCCCTATCAATAGGCCAAGAAAGCAACACACAGACAGAAGGACCTCCGACATTAATAAAGACCAAGGAATAAGTCACATCCTAATAAACAAATGCATGAGAGCTGCATAATAAAAGTGTACATCACCCAACTGTGTCATAGATTCTTAACTGTTGAAAAGTATGACCTATTTATAACCTCACATACAACTAGAAAATTCTTTTACTATAACCCACTTAGAAACAAATATTATTAAAAAATAAAGAGAAAGGAGAATAGAAAAATTTTTTCAGGTAACAAAGGATAACATTTTTTAAAAACAAAAATAAATGTCAACCTCATCATTTGAAGTTCACCCATGGTTTATTTTAATGAATTTAAAATTAAATTGTAAATTATTGGCCTTGTTTGTATGCTGTTAATGAACATACTTGAGTTATATTTTACATGTTACTATTGCTATGATGGAAAGTAACTTAAAGAGAAAAGCATTTATTTGGCTTCCATATCCTGAATCAGAGTCCACTGAAGAAAAGCACAACTGGAAATAAACTTGTAAGGAACTGGAGACAGCAGTTAATGCAGAAGAAATGGAAGAATGCTACTTACTGACTTTTTCCTCATAGCTTGCTTAACCTATTTTCTTATATGAACAAGTGTAGAATATTCCTTTACACTGTTGGAATATATGTTGCTGTGATTGGTTTAATAAAGAAGCTAAATGGTCAATGGCTGGACAATTACAGGTTAAGCAGAATTTCAGACAAAAAGAGAGTGTGAGGAAGAACAGAAGGAGTCTCAAGAGTTATGAGGAAATGCAAAGGAAGCAGGAGATGAACTTGCCATACTGAGAAAGATACCAAACCATGTGACAGAGCATAGATAGAAATATGTTTTTAAGTTATAAGAACTGATTAGTGATAAATTGAGTTATTGGCTAAACATTTATTATTAATAATAAGTCTCTATGTGATTATTTCAGAGGTGACTTACAGGAGAGAATATTCTGCCTACAAACCAGGACCACCAGACCAGAATGGTACCACCCACAATGGGTTGGGTCCTTTTATATCAATCACAAATTAAGAAAGTGCCATAGAGGGTTTCCTAAACCCTGATTTTTAAATAGGATTCTTTTTATTTGAAGTACCCTCCTCTCAAATGATTTTAGCTTATGTCCAGTTGGCAGAAAACTAGTCAGCAGAAAATGGTTACAAATTAATTAATGGTTAAAGGAAATTCTATTTTGCCTGCCATTGGATTTCTAGTTTCTGTAACTGTCTGACATGGGCAACTCTTATCTCAGCTTTAAGAAGAATACTATAACTGAATCTAATCATGGAGTCAATTTAGTTCTTTATTTCTCTTCCGATGTCTGTCATTTCCCTAAAATAGAAGAGTCCTTTATGGTTTCAGAATGTATTAATGAATGATTTAGAAACAAGAGAGACAGACAATAACAGGTTGAGTAAAGAGAAAGAGAGGGAAGGCAAGAGGATGAGAAAATAAAAAATGATAGTGTAACTGAAGATTCTATTCTTGATATTTATAATGTCTCTATTTTGTTCAAATGTGGGTGAAAACTGTATGTTCATTAGCACTTAAGTAGCAATAGAAAATTTGAAATTCACATAAATAAACAAAACTACCACTAAAAAGAAAACTGTCTAAAGACATTGGAAGATTTAAGAGGCATAATCAAGATACAAATAATAAATTACTGTTAAAAGTTTTTTTCTGTGTTCAAAGAATTTACTTTATGTACTGTTGGCAGAAGATAGTCACTGTAATTCTGTCGGTGTTGGTAAGTGATTAAAGCATCATTTAATTTTTTATATCAGTGCTAATAAGAAACGGATTCATCTTTTCTTCTGTTTAGTAATTGCTTGGTCTGAGTCCATTTATAGCATCATTTACCAAATACATACACATAAAAATAATTATCATCTCTCAAGACAATCTCTAATAGATTGTGGATAAAGCCATTAATTGAAGGTATATTCCTTAAATCACACGAAGATGCCTCATGCTATTCATTCAACCACAAATCTATCTAATGACATGTATGAGGTAACAGAATTGGTTTGTCAGCGTTTTGGATATAATTGGAAAACCTCAGCTTGCCATTACATCTATGCTAAATAATATTCTTACATTATTCTCTAGATTACAGGCAACCATGCACTTCATTACTTTATATCTGGATTGCATTGTAGAACTATTACTTGAATAATAGAATTAGAGAAGTTGTTTCTCTCTGTCCTATAGCCCCTCCCAACCTGGCTGTGAACAATTAACGTGCCAGACAACAGGAATAGAGCATTAGACATAGGGATAAAGTATGTCATAAACATTGTTGCTGATATTTCCTACTTAATTTCATAAAATACAACTTTCTAACTCCATTGAAGAAAATGTAAACTAAGAACAAATAATTGTACAGAACTGTGGGAAATACAACTATCCTGAGAAGTTACCACGAGGGAGATTTTCCTTTCATGCTTTTCTTATTGAAAATTGGTGGGAAGATCTTCAAGAGGTGGAAAATACTTTATTTTTTATTGATTTTACTGAGCTATACTTTTTTCTCTGCTCCCCTCCTCCTCTCCATTATGCATACATATCACATCTTCATTATCAGCTCATTGCTGATAGACAGATATGATTTATTTACTTGCTATTCTATATAAAGAAACAATATACATGGATATGTAAATATTTCTTTGGTAAGCTATGGTGTCTCTGAGTACAGGTCCAGGTGTGGTGCAACTGAGTCATATAGTAGTTCTATACCTTTATTTTCGATCAACCTTCCATACTGATATCCATAATGGCTATAGTAGTTGATGTGCCCTCCAGAAGTGAATAAAGTTTCTCTTTTTTCCAACATTTGTTGTCAGATTTATAAATGATAGCCATTCTGACTGGAATGAGCATTGATCATGAAGGGTTTTAATCTGCATTTCTCTTGTGTCTTACGATGCTGAATACTTTTAAAAAAAAAACTCATTATTTATTTGTGTTTCTTCTCCTGAGAACCTTTTGTTCCTTTTATTAGCTTCTTTGTTGACAGCAAAGCTGGTTTCTTTTTGACTTTTGTAGCTCTTTGTAAATTCTAGATTAGTCTCTATCTGAAGTATAGCTGGCAGAAATTTCTCTCTAGTTAGTTTGTTGTTGACAGCATCTTTTGAGTTTATATAGTCTAATCTGCTAATTATTGGGTGTGTATCTTGTACTATTAGAGTTTCTTTTTTCAGAATCTTCTCTTCCGTATAACTATAACTTAGAGTGTAATTCCTGGTTTCCTCTAGCAGTTTCCATTTCATGTTTCAAATTAAGGTCTGTGATCTACTTTGAATTAATTTTTTGTGCAAAGTGAATGATACAGATCAAATTTCATTCTTTTGCAGAGGAATAACCAGGGTTGCAAGCAACATATGCTAAAATGCTTTCTTTTTCTCACTGCATGACTTTAACACCATTATCAAAACTTAGCTATCATTTTGTCTGCTCATTACTGAGTCCTTCATCCCATTATGCTGATTGACCTGTCTGTTTAAAGCAAGGGCTTAATTATGCATCTTTGTGTGTTGTTTCTCATTTTATTGTCCAGTCTAGGTAATTACTTGTAATTTTTCTTTCTAAATTACCATGCTGTTTCACTTTTATTGTATTATAAATATTATTATATATTTCACTAATTTATTTTCAACTTTATTGTTACTTCCTTCTACCAGTTTTGAGGTTGTTTTTTTTTTCTTGTATTTATATATAACTGAGATGTTGTATTAACTTACTTATTTAAAATATTTTTATTTTACAAAAAATTCATTATAATAAACTGCCATCTCAATGTCACTTTTATAGACTAGGGTGTGATGGGTCTCTCCTGTTGGGTTTGGGGGCACAACTGTTTTTTGTGTTTATTGCTTGTGTTTTTAATTCCTCCGCCATCCCCAAGCACTTTAGGACAAGCCTTGAGGTCTGTTTGCCAAAGTGGCTCGAGCAGATCACAAAGGTGGATTGGAGAAAGCTTTCTTTGCAGTCAAATTAGACTAAAATGTAATATGTGTTGTTGACCTAAGTATCCGAGATATTGACATCCAGTAAATAGAACTATTTTATACATGTGGGGAAAAAAAAAAACGTCAAATTCTTCCTGTTTTCCCCATTGTATATTCAAACATTTGCTGTTCAGGCTACATATATTTGTTTGATTCATAGTTTCTTTTGTTATTAATTTTTAGTTTCATCATTTTATGATAAAAAGATATAAGATATGATCTTATATTCTAAATGGTGAAATATAGTTTTTTGGCTTAAACCAGTTTGTGAGGAGTCTCAGGTATAGATAAAAGCTCTGTTTATTAACTTCTAGAAGCAATGCTTTCTGCATACTTGTTACTTCCACTTGATCTCTTGTAGTTAACTATATGTTCATGTTCATATTTTGGATGTCTGGAAGACTTATCCCTTGAGAATAATAGAATGTTAAACAGGTCCAATTGAGTATTGAATTCTAATACTTTTTGTTTAGTGTAATTGTGGATTCTGGCAATAGATACATATACACATTTGTAACTGAAAAATACATATTTATTGTTTCTTCTTGATGAGTAATTCCTTTCATTATTATATAGTAACTTGATTTGTCTTTTCTTAAGTTTTTTTTCATAAAGTCTATTTTGTCAGATGTGCATAAACATGCTTACTCCAGTACTTTTGATATTTTATTGCTTAGACTATCATTCACATTCTTTGATATTAGTCTGCACATGACCTTGCTGTTTAAGTGAGAAACTTCACAGCAGCACGGTCCTTGTTTAGGTGATTTTGATTTTTGGGGGGCGGGGGAAGGGGTGTTTGTTTTTCAGCTAAACTATATCATTTAATTGAAGAATTCACTTGGTTTAGATTTAAGGTTTTATTGAGACATAAGGACTAATTAACTTATTTTATAAGTGTTTTCATACAAGTTTTATAAAAATATCTTTTATAAGATGTTCTTTGGATTTTATTTCTCACTTTTGTCTTTGTTATTCAATGGTGTTCCATCTTTTGTGGATTGACTCTGTACGTAGGATTTAAATTTTTCAGATCTTTCATTATAACTTGCCTTAATTTGCTTTCCTGATGCTGTGACAAACACCTTGATAAAAAGCACAGTGGGCAGGGAAGGAATTTTTTTTCTCATATTACAGGTTCTAATCTACCATCAAAAAAAGTCATGCCAGGGACTTAGTCAGAGAGCTGGGGCAAAGATTTTTTGTGTGTGTGTGTGCTCTTGTCTGCTCCCTTATTTGTGCTCAGTTGGCTGTTTTGTATAGCTCAAGACCACTTGCCCACAGATAACACAGCCCAGAGTGGACTATGCCTTTCCACCTATATTAATAGTCAAAAAGAAGCCTTACAGATATTACACTGTCCAATCCAGCAGAAAAAAAATATTCACCAATTACTTTCCATCTTCCCATGAGGAAGTTTGTTTTAGGCTTACAATAAAAATCTAACCAAGCAAGTATACAGCTTTCACTTCTGCATGTATCTATATCTGAAACATTTTTTTATTAGGTTCCTTTGGTGACCATGAACCCATCAATTTTTTCCTATCCTTGAAACATCTTTATTTAAAATTAAGTCTTGAAGGAAGGCTTTCCTGAGCATACTAATCCAAATTGTCAGCTTCTATTATTGTGGGCTTGACTACCCAAGAATAGGATTCCACATCTACCCAATTGTGTACATTTAGTGATGACCCGTCAGATATTGCATAGGAACCTTTATCTTCCTTATTCATTCAGCTGTGGTCCCTGTCAGAAAGACAGTGGAAGTGGATAATGATGGAAAGAAACAAATCAAAACAAGGCTATCCGTTGATAAATGCTCCCTACAGACCAAACTAGATCATATCAATCATGGGTGGAACTGTTAGACAGCATTACTCACGACCCCACCCCAAGGCATACTAGCCTACTCCTGGTAGGTGATATGCTACAATGTATCAGTTATTTCCCCATCTATTAGGGAGAGGAGCCTATACAATTGTTGGGAATAGTGATGGCTAGAATTCATGCTTTACTGCCTTTAGTCCAGAGACTAGTGTAAATTCTCATGACACTGACTTTAGTTCTGATCTCAACGATTGGTCTTGTTACTTGGTCCTTGAGAGAGAAAGTCAAGGCTTTTGCCATAATGCCAAAGCCAGTATCTGAAGTTCAAGCTACACAAGATCTTCACATGAACAAGCCTGCCAACATTACATGATAGATGGGGAAGGTGCACCTCATTCCCCACCCATAGCTGAAGCACGGTTGACAGTTGATGCCTGCTAAGGGAGCTAGAGTCACTTTCCTTATTGGATGTAGCACCTAGTAGGTTGGTCATGCTTGATGGTATGGCCCCACATCCATACATATATGAGCAATACAAATTGTAGTGAGTGAGATTTTAAAAAGAGTATACATATGTATTTATAGTGTAGCAACAATTAAAGAAAAAGAAGCCATGGATTTAAAAGAGATAAAAGGGCAGAGCATGAGAAAGTTTGAAGGGAAAAAAAGGAAAAGAGAAATTATGTAATAATATTATAAATAAATGTTTTAAAAACTTATTAAAGGTGCTCATAACAAAATATTGGGACAGTTTGAGGTATTTATTAAAATGAAAGCAAGGAAGAGAAAAGATTAAGGACATTTTCATGACAGTCTTCCATTCTTTAGGATAAAACTGTATCACTAGCTCATGAGGATTTTTTTTTTTTGCCATCTCTTATTTCCTAATCCATGGTACGATATGTCGACTTCTTAACAATATTGATGTTTATATGTAACAGTCAGTGTAATCTGTTTTACACTTCTATTCATTTTTTACAATCTACTTAATCCTTCAGTTTAATTCAGTATTTTAAATCCACCATGAAGTATAAATTTAAATAAAAAAAAAATAACAGGAACCAGGATTGTGAGTTGAAGTTTGCAAATGTATTGGAAAACATTAGAGGAAGGATTTGAAGTGATTATAATCAAAATACTTTGTAGGAATGTACAAAATTCTTGAAAAATTAACAAATATATCTACTTGTAAGCAAGTATTATAGCATTGTTTCTAGAATCATATGTTTTTATGAGTGGTAAATGGTAACAATAAAGACAGGGAAAAGTGAAGTTGGCTGGGTAACACTCAGGGATACACAGAAACCCTGTCTCAATAAAATATTAAATTAAATTTAATTTAAAAATTTTTGGAAAGACCATCCTGAGGAAGGCTCAGCTTACACTGGAATCCTGAGCACCCAGGGTATTGGAGGGCTGGATAGTAACATCTTTCTATTGGCTTAAGCCTGAATCTGAGTAGTCTTCTTTGGTGCTACCACACAAAATCTACATTTCTTGATGTTTAATGAAATGACCAAAAATTAGCAATAAATATTTCAGAGGAAAGCAAAGTTTAATTCCATCTCAATTACCTTAATTTCAGACTTTTTGAATTAAAATAACATATTTAAAAATGAGTATTTCCAAATGTATTGGTAATGTAGGACCTTATCTGGAACCATGTTAATCTCCACAGTGAAGCAGATATATATATATTATCTTCAGGTGTATGAGAATGTGAAGTCTGAGTTCTGAAGGTTAGAGTAGATGGGGACCAGAAATCACTGGTGATGTTGTTATCCACCTTTAAAAACCACGAAGATAATAGCACGCAGTTCATGAAGTATTTATTCATGAAAATAAATATCAAATCTAAAATATCTAGAATTGGGTTTTTCTAGATTAGTGTTCAAATTAAGAAAGGTGTGTGCTTGAGATTGTACATAGATATTCAATGATAATCATTAAAAGATATGTAAAGATGTTTTGATAACTACATGAAGAAAAAGTTGAGATTTTTCCCACTTGACTGACTCTCTGGAAGTTATAGTTTTGGAGGAGATTCTTAGTTTCAGTATGCAATTCCTGGGACTAAGTCCCAGAAAGATATATGATCAGTTTTAGGCTTCTTGTCTTTTTATTTTTTTGTTAGATAGCTATAAACCTATTTCATAAAGACAGGGAACATAAAGTACAAACAGATGATGTCATTTATTGATTAGCTCAGAGAAGGGCTCTTAGTCTCTTTCATTGCTGCACATAGCTTTTTGGCGGGACAGAATAGGAATACCAGAACATACATAATTCTAGAGCCCCACAGGGTGAACCGAAATGGTGACTTGGCTGTCGATCATCATACCTGACTCTGGCTTCCAGGGTACTTGGCACCTGAAAGATGTCAAACATTCTTGGCATTGAGCAGTGATAAGCTGTAAAACTTGTGTTTGGGGTATTAGTATGTATCCAGGAGAAACTATTCAGGAGTAAGCTTAAACTTAAAAAAAAAAAATACCTATTATCTGCATCTTCCGCATCTTTAGCAGAATCATTTTTTTAAATCAGTAACAAGGTGTTTGACTGTACTTTATCCCCTTCTGACATTGGCTTCAGCCAATCCCATTTCTAAGAACTTTAGAAAAAGAACTTCTTATCTACAGCTAGGGTTTCTCTCAGAAAATACCAGAGCAACTGCTCTTATCATCTTGCAAATTCTTTGATTTTACCTGCTAATACACCATCTTTGTGAGTTTTGTAAGTCAATAACAATCAGGCATAAATAATGAAATGATTGACTAAGATGATAGAGCATAAGTCTTGCTTCAGATAAAGGCTAGTCCTTTCATCTAGTTCTCTCAAAAATGGCATGCTGGTGCATTTGATTACATGCCTTTGAGTAAACTTCCTTTTTGTTTCTTATAAAATAATCTCCCTTTTAAAGATATTTATTTTGTGAATTATTATTATTATTATTGTATGTGTGTGGATGTATACACAGGTGCCCAAGGAGTTGTGTTTAGAGGTAGTTGTGAGATGCCCATTGTGTGCTGAGAACCAAACTGGAGTCCTTTGCAAGAGCCTCATGTTTTCTCAACAACTGAGACATCTGTCCAGGACAGCCTGCACATCTCTTTTTATAAAATATTTTCTCTTATTTTTTTTTAAATTTTTTTAGAGAACATATGCCATAGCATTAGTGTGTAGGTCTGAGGAAAACTCACAGAATTAGTTTACTTCTTCCATATCAGTCCCAAGAAACAATCTCAGGTCTGGAGACTTAAAGGAAGGTATCTTTGCCATGAAGGCATCTTATATTACTTCCTACTTTCATCTAGATATGCTAAAAATTTTCTTCTCTATGAAAAATTATTACTATTTAAACTGACCGCATGAAGTATCAATTGAATTTCAGTTTATTCAGGAATAAATGAATAGACTGATGAGCAAATGAAACAATATTTTCTATAGACAACAAACAATTTCTGGCAAAAACAATAGTTTATATTTAACAAAATTCATCATAAAATAAGGTATTAATTGTCAAAGATGCATATCTATAAGTAATGCAGCAAAATGAAAATCTCAAAGATTCTTGGAGTTCATCCCTTGTTCTGCCAAGAAAAAAAAAGTATTACTATGAGGGGTATATGCTACATGATATAGGTCTGTCTATTAATATTGACTGTAGAGTTTATCAGAATGCATATCCCTTGTTAAATAGGTTAACAGAGTTAAGTATTCTGAAGTCACACAGGTACTATTGATTCTGATTACAACGGATGAGCAATTTCTTCTTTTCACTGATTTTTCAAAAATTTACAGATTATTATATGCCCCAATTTTAATACAATCTATTTCATAGGAAATGGTGAGTCAATCAGTGGGTTTACTACATACACCTTTGTTATTTCCTTTTTAACTAGACATTAAAAGAATATTTTCTTAATTTTCCAAAAAAACTACCTTCAGTTTTTAGGACTGCTAAATGGTGTAGGTTGACTTGAGTCTAATAGATATTTTCCTCTGCATCACCTTATAGATTTTGTATGAATTCACTCTCTCATGATGTGTATGCGGGCATATTCTTTATGCTCTTTCCTTTCCAGTTTTCTCAGTTGCTTAGCTGAAGTAAAAGGTGTGCCCAGAAAATGCATATTGTAATGAGCTTGCCTCATTAACTTTTGATTTCTTAAAAAGTTCACATTTGGAAAGAATATAGAAGGGGTAATATCAATCTAGTTTAATATACTTTGCTATCAATACTGGAAGCTCCTGTGTGGCACAAACATGAAGCATCTGGAGCAATACAAGACGGATATTAATGTATATACTTGAGTCATCCCCTTGGAGCCAGAGACACAGCCTTATCCATTAGCCTGTTGTGACTTGAAATTGTTTCAGAATGTATCATTTGTAATATGAGTTAATTAGGCATCCTGGTATCAACCAGCTAGAACACTGGGTATCTATAATATTTTGAAATAACAAAATATTTACTTTTGTCCTGTGTGAAACTACCTAACAAAAACATCAAAGATTTTTGTAATTGAAAAGAAGAAAAGTAAAATGCATGTTGTTTTGGAGTAAATGGCACAGGTTTAGGTTTTCAAAACAGTAACTCTTCATGAAGCAAACAATTCCTCTGAGAAAATATGTATGCATTTGATACTCCAAATCTGGAGGAAATAGGTCCATACCTCATCCTTAGTGTACAATTTAGTTTGCGTCTGTGAATGAGACCTTGTGCATGCTAACTTAGATTCATGTGCCATTTTACAGACTGGAATATTGCAGAATGATAGTTGCAATTTTTAAAAGCAACAAACATTTTTCCCCAAAAAGAATTTTGACGATTTTAAACATTAAACAGAATTCAAGTTTCTTTGAGATTTTTGTTGTGTCACTAGAATATGTAGACTTCATCATCGACTTAATGAAACTGAGAACGTTTAAAGTATATTATTTAGTATTTTTTTCATTATGAGCAATTAAATAACACATTTCTAGGGAGTTTTTTGGAAGAGGAAAAATGAAATCATGAATAAGTTGGTTATTTTGCTTCATAATTACAATGTGAGTAAAATTCAAATTTCAAAAAGGAAATGATAATTTGGAGTCAAATAATGTATAATGCACTGTGATTTTTTTCATCCACAAATTGATAAAGAACTAATAAAACTAAAACCTTTTTTTTTTTTTTTAGTAAGTTCCACATGATAAAGCAAAACTTCGGATTGTGGTTTATGCTGGTTAACCAACTCCATCTTAGTTCCTTGGAAGTACATTTTAAATAAAGTGGATATTTTACTCTGTGTGAGTTCTCAATGCAGGGATAAGCCAGGTCACTGTCAATGATACGATCAACAACATTGCTAGTACTCAATCTGGTCTCCAGAAAGTCGGAGCTGCCTATTCCTCCGCTGCTCATAGTTGGCTACTAATAGTTCATAGCTGTTCTCTTCCTTCGTGTGTTGTCCTCAAACGATGGAGACTTATGAGCATAGACATGCCTGGGACATTTAGCTCCTGTTCTTCCCCAGAGCCAGGCTGTGACAATGAGATACTTCCAAGGGGAGAGAAAGTCTGAGCCCTGGTTTCAGATGGGGTCACATGACTGGTAGGAGGCCTATCCCAGGATTCCCTGAGACACAAGAATGAAAGCAGACTACTTCTACATCCTAGGGCCCCCAAACTTGTTCCTGGTTTCTGTCACTTACTCTTGGACCTTTCAGGACCCCTTGTGAATCTAAGTGAATGCAGTCTAGGGAAATATCTATGTCAGTTGGCAGGGAAATTACCTTTTCAATTTTTGTTTCAAAATGGTCTTACAGTATCATCCAGCCTGGGCTCAAATTCCTGTTCCCCCAGTCTCAGCCTCCAATGGAAATAGGTTATAAAGTATCACTACTCACTCATTCTTAAATAGAGTTTAAGAGGCTCAGATGATGTTGCACATTCATTATAGTAAAGCATTTTAATGGGTTCAGATTATTGGTTGATTTTCTATTTCTAGTCTACATTTAAAATGCATGTCCTGGCCAACGTAAAGTAAAAGTGAAATTTCTTACAAAATATTGTTTCAAAAAAGATACATGTCTATGTTTAAAATCCCGTAGAACATCTGGTTGATGTAGATGGCATCAACAAGGAGGGTGAAGAAAACTCAAACTCTTTTAAGTCTGCTGGCTTGTCAGTGTTTTTCTCTACTTAAATACTATTGACGGTTGTTCTTATTGAAGAGGAAATAAGTATGTGCTTGGAGCCACACAGACAACCATTCATCATTCATGCAAAAGACAGAATGCCCATGCCAGCACACAGAAGCCAATAGCAGCTATAGTAGCAAAAAAAAAATCAATCGACTGTATTAGAAAACTCAAAGGCTAATCAGAGCCCGATCTGCAGGCATGATGCACTCTGAAAGAAATCTTGCTTCAGGACATAACTCAATTCTCTGAGCACCACAGACTGCAGCTTAATTCAAGCATTTAGGGGGGAAATGGGGATCTTTAAAATATACATTTTGCTCTTTATTGCCTCCCAAAGAAGCTTCGGTGCAGTACTGTAATGAATAATGATAACATCCATTCTTAAAAACTGATGTTAGCTTGGCCATTATGCCCAAATAGAATGAGTGCTCCTGCTGTGGGAAGCGATGAGATGAGATGCCATTAGTTAGCAACATTTCTGCTAAAAGGGGGGACGCATATTGTTACTTGTTAAACACACTGTTAATATCTGTGAAGGTAAATGACAATTGGTGCTTTACCTTCATTGGCAGTTGATCCTGCCAGCATATTTAAGCTGATGGTCTGCTCTTCGCCACCACCGGCAGATGATTCGGTAAGCATATTCACGTTGCTCCTGAACTCGAACTGAATATAAGTAATTGGAATTACATTGAAAATTCATTTTTTCTTGTATTTTGAAGCAAGTTGGAAAGACAATGTCTAATCAAAATGAATTTTTGCAGTAAGTTTCTGAAAATTTTGGGCTAGAGCAATAATCGAGTATCTTGCACTAGTCTAGTTTTGCCCCGGGATCTTTAGAAAGCTTCAACTTGCACTTTTTATAACGTTTCTCGAGAACAAGTAGCACATATTCCTAACCACTTTTGTAGTTGCAAGATGGAAATTTATAAAAAAAAGTTTCATAAATATAAGTGTATTATAAGATCATTTTTAACTTTTGTTCAATTTGTACTTATTACTAACAGCTTTAGGTCATCAATATGTCTTCGCGACCAGATTAGTTGTTTTGAGAAATTTGTCATTTCTCAACATGATTCCCAATTTGAAATAACAAACATATTGCTAATATTCCTCTGGTTTTATCTCAGTAAGGTTAATAACTTGAATTTAGATATTGCATAAACAATACACTTATTGTAATAGATGAGATGTCAGGGTCAATTGGCTTCTCATAATCCCAGCAAAATGAAAGTAACGTCATGAAAAATGAAGCCCTGCTTGGAAACAAAAGCTAATTAAGACTTTTTTTTTGTTATGCCCCAGAGAGAGAAATGTACAGAGAGTAGTCACAGTTGGTTTAAGATTGGCAACTCTGCTGGATGTGACAGCACATTGAGCTCATCGCATGCAGACACAATCCAGCATCTGGGATGATAATTATGAGACTCAGAATACTTCTTGGAAAATTTCCATGCATTAGAGTGCTTACAAGAAGCTCGCCTTCTGGAGTTCCAATAGTTACACACCTCACTAAATGCTTTATCAATATTTATTTATCACCTTAGGATGTTAAAAAAAGAAAGCACCATGGCTTTAAAAGAATAGTGTTTTTAAACATATAAATATTTAGATTTACTTAAAAAAACAGATGTTATGATTCATAATGTCAATCTTCGCATTACCTCTGTAAAATAATAGTGCATAAATATTCATAAGTAAAAATATTAGCGCAAACTTTTAAAACAATTCAGCTGTTTATAAGTTTTAAAATGCACTATATATGAGTATCTTAAATTATTTATTCAGACAGGTTTATATGTATAGTATGCCTATATAAGCTATTCATTAGGAAACTATATTTGATAAGACTTTTTAGTAAAAAGGGAGCCACTGGACCCATATTCTATCAGGCTTCACTGGAGAGTTTAAAACCCATGGTCACCAAGTTATCTCTAGCTAAACTCGAGGTTCCCCCCTGCAATAAGCATAAGCACACAAAGGGGTCTGCAGAAACGTAGGATAATTTAAAGTTAGGATAGATATAAGAAAGGGTGGTACTAAGTTATCTAATATATTTTATGCATGTATTAAATTGTCAAACAATTCATCAGTAAAAAACAAAAGACTAACTCGATGTGTCAATAGTTTCTGAAGAAATTTTGTTGTTTACGGATAACAACTTGTGGATGTTTCCCCTAGTTTCAATAAATCATATAAAGAAAATGCTGCTAATCCTGAATGGTGCACATGAATCGGGAGATCTGGTTCCCAAAATAGAGGCCATGAAAGTACGAAATTTTATAATTGATAAGGTTTAGAAAAAGTTATTTGTCATAGGAGAGATTCCTTCTCATTCAAGTGTTGTCACCACACTACATTGTCCTTTGAAAGTAATTCATTAGCCGGGCGGTGGTGGCGCACGCCTTTAATCCCAGCACTTGGGAGGCAGAGGCAGGCGGATCTCTGTGAGTTCGAGACCAGCCTGGTCTACAAGAGCTAGTTCCAGGACAGGCTCCAAAACCACAGAGAAACCCTGTCTCGAAAAACCAAAAAAAAAAAAAAAAAAAAAAAAAGAAAGTAATTCATTAGATTTTATGGCTTATAATCTACTAACTATTAAAATATTTTAGATGATATTTGAATGCCTGGTTAATGGGAATCTTCTTCTGCCAATGTAATAAGCCAATCAAACTGAATTAATAAAACCAGGTTTATTCTGAGAAAGCACTGCATTTCTGTGTAACCCTCAGGAGGATATAGGAGGTTATCACATTACAAATATGGCTTCCAGGTCTTAAGTATCCTATAGGTATGGCCTTGAGCAGCTCTTAAGAGGGGTTGACTATTGATGGATTTTCTCTGGGGAAGAGTTTGAAGAGGACAGCTCCAGTGGAGGGGCCATTGCTTGATGTACTGAGGGTGGGGTTTGGAAAGGCAGCTCCAGAGAAGATGCTCTCTGGGTGCTAAGGGCAGGGTCTGGAATGGGGATTTTCCTATCATCCCAGACTGTTTGGGAATATATGGATCCTGGCACGACTTCCATCTAAACAATTTTATGGTTTTAGATTTATTTATTCTAGTTTATGTATATGAATGTTTCACCTGCTGATGTATAATGTGCACCAAATGCTGTCTCGTGACCACACGGGTCAGTGAAACGTATTGAATACCTAGAACTGGAGTTACAGATGGTTTTGAGCCAGTTTGTGGGACCTAGAAACCAGACTCTGGTCCTCTTCAAGAGCTACAAGTGTGCTTACTGTTGAGCCATCTCTCAGGCTCTTACACTGTTTGTGATTTACATTTGATCAACATGGATTATTCGATATGAAGAGTCTCTCAGGCTGGACATGTCTGATTTTATAGGCATTTTTTTAAAACTCTATCTCTCTAAACCCTTTTTACTGTATTTTCAGTGATCTGACAGCTGGAGAGAGAAGCATGATCAGACATTAATGCTGGTAACAGAAGTTGTTAAGAAGGGAGACTATTGGTTTGAATAAGGATGCCGCTGCCATAACTTCACATACTTGCATGCTTAGCTCCAGCTAATGATCTGTTTTGAAGGGAATAAGAAGTGTAGCCTTGTTGCAGGAGCTGTGGCTTTGTTGAAGAAGGTGTGTCACGGTGAGTGGGTTTTGAGAAAAGCCCATACCAGGACCAGTGTTTTTTCCTGCTGGCAGATGGGATGTAAGCTGTCAGCTACCTCTCCAGCACGCTTCTCAACAAGAGAACAGTAACAATGACTAGCTGATACCAGAACTGGGGATTTCAGTGACAGGTTGACCACTGGAGAAAGAACTCCATATCCTATGGAGGAATATGGAAGTAAGGATTTGGACTGAAATGGCAGTTGAATGTTTAGCTGTACTAGTAAAGGTATAGGAGACGGTTGTTTTATGCTAATGTCCTTGGCAGAGGAGGTGTCAAGCCTAGTATTTACTATGTCATATGGTTATTAGTGATCATTCTTGGGCAGACCTACAATGAAAAACAGCAAGCTGGAGAAAGGGGAAATAACAAGTGGGCAGTCTCAGAAACAAAAAGAGTTCCAGAAAATTTTCTCAGGAGATAAAAAGTTTAAAGAAAGGCCTGATTCAAAATGAAATAAAGGGTTTACTCAAACTATCCCTTTCTTTTGTAGGAATACTTGGGCCTGTTGTCTGCTGGAAACCTTGCTCCAAAAGGGTTCAATGACCTGGGATGAATGTATGACAAGATACTGTGACCACCTGTTGTTCAAACAAGTGGCTCTGGATAGCCTGGGATGTCTTTATTAATACAGTTTCAATGGATGGTTTGCATGAACAATTTTGCTATCAGTTTTATTTCCTTAAATTTCGAAAAGTAGTTACAATAATTGCCAGTTCATTGCTGTTTCGTTCCCCTTCTGTCTCCCAACTCTCCCACCAGTAGCCATTACCTTTGACCTATATATCTACTGTAAGGATAAGCAGTCTTGAGCATAACAAAGGAAGTTTTGATTAAACCATTTCTCATTTGTGTAAGCAGGAGAGCTATTAGTTGAATGAACTCTAGTGTCTCTGGAATCAGCCTAGGAGAGAACCTATTTCTCCGAATCAACCCTAATCTTACACATTTTAAATACTCAGAATACTTTTAATAGAGAAGCCAAATTCCTTGAGAATTCACCTTTGTAATACATAAGCTTATATTGCTAATTTTTATAGATTCCTAGAATGAAAATTTCCATTTATTAGGGTAACAGTAGTGAAAACAAAGAAATAATTGTTTCTTTTAGAAAGATGGTACACTTGCTTCTCAGTTAATACAAATTCCAGAAAGCTCAAATGACACTGGGGGTTACCAGTCAGAGTAAGAACTTATAGGAATCATGTTTAATGGAATTTTAGCTAAGACACAACTAAGTAAATCAAATGAAGACCTAGATATGGATAATATCTCCATTCCCAGGAAGAATTAAAAAAGATTAATTTGACAACGGGTAAAAGCCAGAGATTGGTTATTCAACCTGTTGAATGAGAGCTACAACTGCAGAAAAGAACAAGCAGAAATTACTACAATTAAATATCCTTACAAAAATAGTCAATCAAAGGCAAGACCACATTTGTAGAGGGGCATCATTTATTTGAATAAAGAAGTGGTGGTTATCCTCATGAAATCCTTATTCTCGTCAATTTGCTCTCTGTAGGTGTTGGGAGCAGTGAGATCCCAGATCCTGAATTTCTTGTAAACAAGTTGTAATCCCCTGATCTGAGTACCTACATCTGCTCTGAGCACGAGACCTTCAGCAGTTCCTGATGGCAGGAGAGTGGTTTCTGTTGGGTTTGGCTGGGGCGTGGCTATCTCTATATAATCTGCCCCTGAACACAATAAAGGGGCATTCTTGGGGAATTCAAGGATGACCCGTGTCGCTGTCTCTCTGTCTGTGTGTTTGTGTATTTTAACCTCCAGCCCCCTTGCCCAAAGCTCACGGACTGAGTGCCAGCTCACAGAGCGCAGACACGGGGGCACAGTGCGCGGCATGCAGGGAACAGATGGGCCTCAGAAAATGGCTTAGTTGTTGCTGATTTGAAGTGAAGTTTCTATTATACACATTTCCATTGAGGAAAACAACACATCTATTGGTATGTGGAATATAGCTGTTAATCTACTAACTTGTATTTTGCTTAACACCAATAAAGAAAATATATTAAAATCAGTTGTTTTCAGATAATAAGCACAGAAGTATACCTTTGCTGTTCTATTTCTGCTTAGTATTCTCCCTTCTCATGTCATTGTTGAGTATACATGGACCTTCCTGTATTTCTTTTTCACACGTTGTTTTTCTATGACACTTACTAAAAGTAGTAAGTAAAATTAGCAAATTTGCTACATATTGGCAAGATAATTAAATAGTGGAAGATGAAATTATGCAAGGAAACTCAGGGGCTTTTCACTTTCTTGCGCTAAGAGTCTGTTGTAGTGCGGTGTGTAATAGTATGTGCCTCGAGTTGAAACATAGGCTTTTGTATCTGATCTTTCTGACAAACGAAACCTGGAAGAATACAACCAGTTACTGGATTTTTTTTACAGAAATTTATCTGGAAAAATAAATCTATATTCTATCTTACAATATATGTCAAATTAAATCATGATCAATAATAGACCTAAAATTAAAGTAACATATCTTTTATATTTTGAAGCTTCTCATGGGCTAGAGGAAGAGAGAAAGGGCTCGTTACACCAGGTGGGACCAAAAGAGCATCCTTAGCAACACATGAGACTGCCCTGGAAGCTGGAAGACAAAAAAAAAAAAAAAAAAAAAAAGCCATGGAGGCTTCCAGTTCCTTGGCTCTAGAGGATGGTGACTGTGTGAGTGAACTCTGCAATACAGAGAAGGGGAGAGAAAGGCAAAGAGTAGTTAGGAAATATCATCCTGATTCACTTCCTACAACATGTTTAATTATTTCACTTCTGTGATAATAGTTGCAGAAACTTATAATGATTCCTGAGAAAAACTGCAGAATGAAAGTCTTTAAATAAGGTACTTGATATTTGTTGATTTAAAAGAAACTGCTTCCCCGAGTCTTTTCGCTTATTTTGCTCAGAACAATAGGAAGGCCTTTCCATAAGCACAATTAGCACTAATCTTGTTGACAATTCTTGGAGTATGAGGAAGTGGAGTCCTAGAGGTAAAGAGAGAGCTGATCTTACCAGTTGTATCTAATTTCTTATGACTCTGAAAAAGAATCCCAAGAGGAAACAGTGTAAGGAATTGAAAGTGTTCAATCAAGGTGAGTGTGGGCTTCTCAAGTACTGTGTCTTAAGGATTTCTAAGAGCTCATTTCATGGTAAACTTGAAGGGAGGAGAGGGTTATTTCTATAACAGATAGAAAAAAAGACATGGGCACTCCTGGATTGTTTAATGATTTTTCCAGAATTTGCTTTATTCCCATCTTCTGTGGTGTTTTCTGGAGGTGTCATTGTATGATGCCCAATGCTAATGTCACCAGTAAATTTTGCAGTCCCAATTCATGGTTTTACCATTATACTAATGCAAATAATGCCTAAGATCATCTATGAAGGCCAACTTGATCACAGCATGGTTTTGTGTGCCCTTGCCTTTGTGATGTTTATTATTTCAGCCTGTAGAGACTTTGCATTTTGCCTTTTGTTTTCTCTACGCCTCTGTACCCTTCCTTAAGCTTATAAATAAAGATTTACTTTATATTTCATGCAAATGAATTTGTTCTGCCTAAAGTACATTCTTCGTGTCTTCCTAGTTACATCAAAGTTGCAACAGTGATCTTGGATTCTTTATCCCCCGTTACAGATAAACCTGGATCAAGCCAAGGTTATACGTTAGTGGTTAGTGTGTTAGATCTTTCAGACCCAGCTTTCTTTGCTAGATATGTGAGGAGAGAGGGTCAGAATACAGCCTTGGTTGTTACAGACTCAGTGTGGTTTCAAACCCTTCAGTTTCTTTCTTCACACTGATGTGGGAATAATTATCTTGATTGTGGCATTTCAAGCTGTACAAATTAATAAATTGCTTAAATCCTATTTGATTAGAAATACCCAATTACGTATTTCTCCAGCCAGAAACCTGCTGAGGGAAAGAAAGGACTGCTTGGCCTTGAACCTCTAACAGTCAGTGAGAAGCCAATGGTAGCTGTTTTTGTTGTTGTTATGTAATAGAATGAGATATGAAATGGGAACATAGTAAAAGCAAGCCAACGCATGCATTTCTTTCTCCAAATTTCTAAGGAAAGGGTTTACTTAAATTTTAAATCTTTTTGAAGGGAACATTTTCCAATGTTCTCATCAGATAAAATAACATTGTATTATAGTGATTCCTGTTAACTTAAGAATACAATTTTCTCATGCTAACTTGGATAGAAATGTTTATTCACACTGGGTTGCTTTTTTACAGAGAGAAAGGGTGGTTTTATCTTGAGAAACAGCAATAATTGTTAAAAACCAAAAACAAAGAACATACAATATAAACTTCACATAGCAACAAGAAGAAATGGTGGCTGGACAGTGATGATAAAATGTAAACATAAAAAGAGACATCATACATAAAATGGACTAAACAATAATATTACACGAAGAAGAGGTGGCTAGCAGTAAAAAGGGTCTTCAAAGCCTGATAAAGAAATTTCTGGAGTCAATGAGTGGAGTTACTACATGGCTAAAGATAATGAATTATTTTTTTAAAAAAAGTTTAAAGTCAGAGTAGAGAAGTTACAAATATTAAAAAGTCTGTTGTCCTCATTGTCAATATTAATATTGGTGTGCCTTCATTTCATCAGAAGGAAGGAGAGATTTCTGATGAAAATTTTCACCTATACCTTAAGTCACATTTTACTAGCAAGAAATAGAGTTGTTAGTAGTTAGACATTAGTGAACTTAATTGTCATTGTAAATGGACTTCCTCCCTCTTTATGACCTACTTACTGTAAATGCAAGACTGCAACAATTTCTTTATTAGGCTTTGGAGACCCTTTTACCTCCTAGCCACCTCTTCTGAATTAATTACAATATATAGATTAGAGAAAAAGATTGTTGAATTCAATCCTAAAATTGGCAAAAGAGGTTAAGGACTGTCAATCTCAAAACAAAATTAAAAAACAAACAAAAATGAAAATATGTTCTCCGTTCTATAAAAGGGATGTTGAGGTCCATGGTCTGTACTGCCACCATTACCAGGAACCATTTTCAGGTCATTGTTCTGTTGCTGTTATGGGCAAAGAATCTTCCTTTGCCCCGCGGTATAGGTGACTAAGAGACTCATAGTTTAGACTGAAAGACATTGAAGGCTTCTATGACAATGCTGCTCCAAAAAAAAAGAAAAAGAAAGAAAGAAAGAAAGAAAGAGAAAGAAAGAAAGAAAGAAAGAAAGAAAGAAAGAAAGAAAGAAAGAAAGAAAGAAAGAAAGAAAACTATACAGGAAGACATTGAAGAGAGTCCTTAAAAAATGTGATAGTGATCCTAAAGTTGATGGTTTCTGGTGGGGGTTAGGGGTGGGGAAGGACTCAGTTCCTTTTTTTTTTTTGAATTTTTTGAGACAGGGTTTCTCTGTAGCTTTTGGTTCCTGTCCTGGAACTAGCTCTTGTGGACCAGGATGGCCTCGAACTCCCAGAGATCCGCCTGCCTCTGCCTCCCGAGTGCTGGGATTAAAGGAGTGCGCCACCACCGCCTGGCTGAACTCAGTTATCTTTAAGGAACTGGCCACTGGGAGCTTGACCATGCTCTAGTAAGTATATAAGTAACACAGATTGGACTAGCTGTAATTTTTTTATTTTTCTTTTCTATTTTTTTGCGGGTGACACAGGGTTGGAGGGTAGGCTGGGAAGGAATAAGAAATGAGTGTGACCAGGGTGCATTATGTGAAATTCCCCAATAATCAATAAAAATATTATGTGTAAGAAGTGTGAGAGGAAATAAGGGAGACAGCTGTCTCAGCAGAGGATTTTGCTCCTGCAAACTTTCTTTGACCAGCAGACATAAAGGGTAGCAGCTTGTTCTCTAGCTTAGCTTTGTGCCCCACAAGTGTGTTCTTGTTCACAAATTAATCTCCCAAGTATGGAAGAGTGACAAGTAAAGTATGTAGACTAGAGCATCATCATAGTCGTCCCTCCTTAGAACTTCAAATGCTATGTGAGAAGAGAAGGAAGTATCATACTTTTCCTCTATAGTTAATCTTCATCTGTGTCTCTGCATGTGCATTCCAAATATATTAGTACAATCTGCTCATTTCATATAGTGTTATTTGTATACATATTATTTCTTGTTTGATCATTTTATATTAGATACCAAATTGGAGGATTCTTCCCTAGGGAGGAATATTTACTTCTGTCCTCAGCAATTTTTCATTGCTTGAGGTTCAATTTTAGAGTTGGGTTACAGGGAGATTTCTCCCTTTCATGTTGACATGTCTGTTAGTGCCATTCTTGTTTAGTTATTGCTTAGGTAGCCGTATTGATAAAGCTGTGTGGGTATAGCTTTCAAAACATTAAAAAAGATGCAATCTCTTTGATTTATCATTTTCCTTACCTCTTTTTAATTCACTCCATTATATGACATCTGGTGAAAAGAATGGGGTAAGAGTTATATCTCTGACCATGTGTAAAGGTTACATTCTTAACTGCTAGAAATGACATGGAAATATTATCTAGGAGGTTCAGTATAACCTCGTATCCTCCCATAAGAGTCAATTCAAACAGGCCTACTCAACAGCCGGGCTCCCCTTCAGAAAAACTGTCTGAGTCAGAGACTTTAGAAATAGCCTAAAATCTATATAACAATGTAGGCCAGCATTAGTGATTTTTCTGGCAATTGTCCATTACCAGCCATTTTATGTGTTCTCCTCTGCAGTGGTCTTTTTGGCCACTGGCCACTCGGATCCCTTGACAGTACTCCACAATACTTTACAGTGAACCTTGCATATCTTCTATAACATACTCTCTGTGTCTCATTGGAATTCTTTTGAAGGAGATCACAAGGACTGGAGCATCAAGGGGTAATGGATTCGGGGCTTTTGTTCTCTTCACGTGTCCAGAGCTCTCAGTGGATGGCACTGAGGCATATTATTCCATCTATCTTCTCCACATGGCACGCAGCTTTGAACCAGAACTCACTCTAGTCAAACTGATTTTCTTTATTTTCCTTTAACTATAAGAAAGCATTTTGATAAACCCATGCTTCTTCAATTATTGGGATTCTATGGGATACAAGCTTTCCCAGCCCACAATTCTCTTATTCATTCTTCTTTGTGCTCATGGTTTAGTCATGCATTTATAAACATTCTTCTGAGTTGAATTGGAATGATTCCTTTTAATCCTCTAAATCTCTACATCTGATATGAAGGATTAACCAATAATGCATTTTGTATCACATAAAAATTAAGTACAAATGATGAAAAAGCAATTTGAAATTACTTCTGTAACATATTTGTTCTCTACAAAGCACAGTATAAAACTAAAAATGAAATTACATATGTATTTTTAACAATTTTTAGTGAAGTGCTTTTTGAAATACCTGTGTGGTACTCATTTATCTGAGTCTAAAGTATAAGGCAAGTACCGCTAAATTTAGTGTCCCTTTTTTAAACATGATCTAGACTACATCTCCTGGCCATTCTTTTAATTAGATGTGGCCATATAACCACAGGGTTGACTATGACTTGTTGCAGGATTGGTGTGTGTCAATTCCAGGTGTGTGCCCATTGTAAATGACCAGAGTATATTATCCCAACTTGTACCATTTTAGCATAATAGTTATTTTGAGAGCCTTCAAGAGCAGAATGAGTTCTTAGAACAGAACAAATTGTAAAGCAATTCAAAGAAAAATTAACCTCTATGAATGAAACCTCTGCTTTTAAGATTACCACACTCTCTATTCCAGGAAGAAAATGATTCCAACTCCTTAGAAAGTCTATAAAGAAGGTCCAGATTTTGAATAAATATTTCACTTCTTTTCAGTGTGTTTCTTTATCAATTCTATTGCCTCCTCCATCTTTTATCTTTGCTTCAGTTATGTCTGTACCATGAAGCACTGCTTTGAAGCATATTCAGTACTCTGGGTACATGAAAAGGTATTCATGGCGAGATTTTTCTTTTTCTCTTGTTTTTTTTCTTTTTGTAGATGAATCCAACTAAGAACACAAAAAGTATAGAAAAGAATCATATTGTTCTCCTTATTCTATAAACCCATTTTTCATCAGAGCCACTGTGAGTATTCCATTTTCAACTGGTTGCGATGGCAACTTTGAAAGTTTTGTGTTTTGGATGGGAGCATTCTGACATAGAGAACAATTAGCGTACTAGACTTTGATGGGACTCAGAAAATTATATTCCACATTTAATTTTCTTAGTGTTTTCAGATAAATGGCCCTGAAAAGGCATCAGAAGCACTGTCTGTAAATGTATTTGTCCTACTATCGATCCCACTCTTCTCTACTGAAGGTGATTCATGGAAACCGGAATTCCCCTGTCATTATAAGTTGTATAAACCAGAAATATTTTACCTCCTCTTTTGTTTCTTTGTAATAACTGTCCATAACATTTGTATATATATGGCCTACCTTCAGACAATAGATCAGATAATCGACCATAAGATGCTCATTCCAGAAGGTGGTCTGTCCCATCTCCAAAAATGCTGCCTTGTGATGCATAGAAGAATCTCATGATAGATTTCATAGCCTTTGTCTAATCGCATCCCTGCTTCTTCAGTGTCATTAAACAAAGGCATAGAAAGGATCTTCGGGGATTTATTTCTGAATACTTGTGCCTCATGTGAAAATTTTGAAGTTGTTGTGGTTTATTTTATTTTGACATTATGGTCACAACACTTCCACTATCCTTTCCTTTCTTGCCTAAGCCATCTCATATCCCCTTCTTGATCTCCTTTAAACACATGTCCTCTTTTGTCATTAATAGCTGTCACACACATATATGTATGTACATATATGTCCATATACATATATATTCCTAAATACACAAATAAAGCCTGATCAGTTTTTATAATATTATTTTTATTTACTTTTTCTCTACTACTAATTATTCCTGACATGGGAGTATTGTTATTAATGGTGGTTAAGAGGAAAGGGATAACAATCATCCTTCTCTTATAACTTAAGAATTATCTATCATTTGAGAATGCAATTTTAGATAATTTTTATCATATAATAGATCAATTTTATGTAACTACTATGTTAGGCTACACGTTTTGTAGATTTGACCTGGTAGCTGATAGAGTCAACTAAAGGTAAAAAAAAAAGTTAAAGTAAACAAACTAATATGCCAAAAAGCAATAAAATATATTTTCATAAATTACATATACTGTTAAATTTAATGTGTTCCTTAAGGAAAAGAAATCAATTTCATTTCACTTCAGCTGATGCTCCTTTGGAAGAACATTTTCAGTAGTATTTGTGAGACTCTCAAGAAGCATTTTGCTCCCCTTAAATTTTGCAAATCTTTAGTATAGCCTCATGGGTTACTGTTTGCACATTAGGATAGAAACAATTTATTTTAGGTTTAGATGAGCCAAGTCCACTTACATAACTGAAGGTAGAGTCAGCGTGGGTCTTCCTAGCTGTATTGCAATCCAGTATATGCATAAAATGCAAGATGATTGATATCTACTTTATTTATTTAGACTTTGAAAAAAGAAACTGTTCTACACACTATGAACATAATACAGCTCCTTATCTCTGCTATCATACACTGCTGACAGGTATTAAATCATCATAAGCTTACTTGTAATGATAAATTCTTAGATTTTTTTTATGTTTTATAGATATTTGCAAAGTAAGTGTTTGTTTCTATGTCTAAATAAATTAATACATGAGTTTTGTTTCTATGGCCTTTATAATCTTCTGTACCTCTTTGTTGTCCTACAAATATATAAATAAATAAATAAATAAATAAATAAATAAATAAATGTATCCTTCACAAGGGAATAATAGAAATGGAATCAATAGACAGCAACATTATATATAATTAGTATACCAATCAATAAATAATATTTAAATAGTTATAGTATCATTAGAATATGTAAGTCTTTTCTTGTGACACTATTTTGAGAACTTTTTGCATACTGACCTAGGTTATATTCATATATTTATTAAAACTAGATATAAATAGTGGACACTACTATTATTTCTATATGTAGTTGTGTTTCACTAGTTACTTCAAATTTTGAAGAAATTGTGAACAATGGATGCTCTGTAAACAATACTAAATGTGTCAAATATTGCCAAATGACAAGCAAAGAACGTAAGTTAAGATATCATGACATGTCATGACTTCTGAGAGAGAAAAATATATCTAATAAGAATGGGATATAGGAATACTACATCAATCTTGTTTTTAAAGGTCTTCATTATTGTTTGAAATTGAATATATTCTTCAAAGGTATTTACATTATAAAATATATGCCACCTGATAAGATTTTAAGAGTTCATTGTTCATGAGGGCTTTAATTTCATCAAGAGATTTATCTATTTTATATTTTTACTTGAATAGAGCATTAGAAGGTCATGTCTACTTAGGGGTAATAATACACTGAAACATGTGTTTACAGCCTGTATCTTTCCCCCAGACCATTGTTCTTTGTAACTTTTTTTTTTATCACAATTAATGATCACAGTTTTATTTTGTCATATATCCTTTTGTGGTCTGAGTCACCATGCCCAGAACTAACAAAATCAAGTTAGCATGAACCAAAAACTCTCTATCTGTGATTCCAAATCAGTCCTTTAAGGGGTTTGTCTCAAAGTCACATTCATGATTACCTGAAGTACCTGAAAATTCACTGTGATTCAGAAGAATAGTGAATAAAGTAAATTCTTGATGATTTAGGCAAAGTACAATTCATATTAAGTAACCAAACCCGTCAAAGAATAAGGCTAGAATATCCTGGACAAGGCAGCCTAGATTGTGACTAAAAGGAGCAGGTCTTTTGCATAGATACAGAGGAACTCCGAAGTGTCTGAGGGTTACTTTTAGCTCATTGAAACACTAAAGCACACCACTGCCTGGAGATTTAAAATGTTAATGAGAATTTAAATAGAAGTTGTATTTAGAAGTACATATAACAGAGCATGGCCATAAAAGTCCTCACTATGAAAATGAGCCTGAAGTCTATGTTGCATGCACTTAATTCTCCTAGACTTCCTGTAGTGGTACTATTGGGTTTCCTTCACTCTCTTCTGCTTCCTCCTTAGGAAGTATACCTTTTCCTAAAAATCTGTCATGCTTCTATCGTAACCATAGGTCTTTGCAACATTGTTTATTCCATGACACAGGAACATAAAATAGCTTTGGAGGTTTCTACAGAACAGCACAATCTTAAAATACTAACCAAATCACAAGGAATAGAAGTTAATTTTAAAAAATCTGAGGAAGGCTAGAAATAATAGAAGTGGTTTTTCCCAGAGAAAAGCACACCACTTCAGTGGCCAGGGCCAAATACTCAGCCCGTAAGACATCATACAAGTAACAGTATATGGACCGAGCAGGTTATTGTTCTCGGTGTACAGGTATATACTGCATACATATAGACATGCAAGCAAATTGTGAAAGAAGGAGCATGACAGCGAAGGAAAAAGGGGAGGGCTATGTGGAAGGATTTGAGGGAGGAAATGGAAAAAGGGGAAATGTAATTATGTTATAGTCACAAAAATTGAAAAAAAATAAGTTTATTGTGAATGCTATTACACTAAACAAGGATGCTAATGGTTTTAGGTGCAAGTTGGATGAGAATTATAACTATTATAAGGCTAAATATCAGGTCTAAGGGACAAAACAATCATGATATACATTTAAATGTAAGCAAAAACATATACTTTTAAGTATCAGAAGGTTAGACTATAGAGGGGATCGTGTCAATCAACTTGTTAAGCCTTATCCATATTTGTTATAGAGAACATTGCTATAGGGTATCCTGTGATTCTGTGTTATAAGACAGAAATCTTAGCTGTTTTTTCATTCACTCCTATCTCACTCATGTCCTGAGATAATAAGCTGACAGGTTCACATATGTGTAGTGTGATTGCTTTTCCTCTTTGAAGCACACACTTAGCAGTAAAAACAATACAACATTCATTTTAATGGGTGGCCTTTGAGACACTACTCAAAAACAAACAAACAAACAACTAAATATTGTGTCTTAAAGTATATCTTTCTAAAAATTATAGACAAATTACAAAGAGAAAACATGGTAATTTTTTTTCTAAATCTGGTCCCAATAATTAGCAACATTGTTGTTCAGTAACATTTTGTAACTGTTGTTCAGCGAAATGATATCCCATTGATTAATAGAAATTCTTCACTGATTAGAATAAAACTGCTGTTCCTATATGATTAATGCTTTAAAACTCATGAACTGTAGACAGACAGCTCTTGAGCCTCCATGGGATTGAACTAAACCCTCCAAATGTGGGAGACAGTGTTGAAGCTTGGACTATCTGAGGTGCCCCTGGCAGTAAAACCAGGATCTATGCCTGGTGCAAGAGCTAGCTTGTTTGAGCCCATTCCTTATGGTGGGATACCATGCTCAGTCTTAATGCCCTAACTTAATGTGTCAGACTTTGTTGATTTCCCAGGGAAGCCCTTATCCCTTAGGAGAAGTGGATGGGAGATGAGCTGAGAATGTGGGAGATGGGAGGAGGGGGCACGGGAGAACTATACGTGGGGTTTAAAATAAAGAAAGCAATAAATACAGAGAAAAACTATACTGCATGACACTAGTTTCCATTAGTTGTAAATTTCTGATCTCCATTGCCCTGAAAGTAACCAGGCAGTACAATGATAACCCAGGATTGTTACAGTAAAGTTAATGATGCATTTGAGAAACCTGTTCTAGCTTTCCAATGAGTAAAAAACAAGAAGAAAAACTGTGCTATAAACAAAGAACAATTTAAAGAATAAAGGATTATTGAAGGAAGTACACTTAATGATTGTTAAAACAGTTCTCGAGAACAAACTTTGGAAAATAAATGGGACCCACCATACACACTATATTCTGAATACTTGAGAATTTCATTCCATTAGTGACTGGGACACCACCATCCATAAAATTTCCACGACTTCAACTGTGTGTGCACTGTATGTCTCCAATTAAAGGTGAGAGCAAATCATTTATTACAGTGATTTTCTCAGAATACCAACTCTTCTATTAAAGCATTTGTGGAAAAAAAAAAAAGGTAGGAAGAACTTAGTGTACAATGCATTATCCCCTGCTCCCAACTTTTTACCTGAAGGAATTTAGCATCATTGAGAATGTCAAAGCATCTTAAAATTTCTGTTTGATCATCAATCATTGAAACCTAGAATTATACTATTGAACAGACCTTTAAGAAATAAGTTTATAGGAACGACCCTTGTATTCCTAATCTCTCTAAGACCTTTATCATAAAGGGATGTTGAATTTTGTCAAATGCTTTTTCAGCATCTAATGAAATGATCATATAGTTTTTTTCTTTCAGTTTATTTATATGATGGATTACATTGATAGATTTTCGTATGTTGAACGAGCCCTGCATCTCTGGGATGAAGCCTACTTGATCATAATGGATAATTTTTCTGATGTGTTCTTGGATTCGGTTTGCCAGTATTTTATTGAGTATTTTTGCGTCGATGTTCATGAGTGAGATTGGCCTGTAGTTCTCTTTCTTGGTTGTGTCTTTGTGTGGTTTTGGTATCAGAGTAACTTCAGCTTCATAAAAGGAATTTGGCAATGACTTCTCTGTTTCAATATTGTGAAATACATTAAGGAGTATAGGTATTAGGTCTTCTTGGAAGTTCTGGTAGAATTCTGCATTGAAGCCATCTGGACCTGGGCTTTTTTTGGTGGGGAGGTTTTCTTGCAGGGAGAAAAGACATTCTTTATAAGAAATGATGCCCAGAGTCTGGACATCCACACAAAAAGCAAAGATGATGATATAACAAATGTAGTCAGAAACATTACATCTTTCATAAGAGTTATTTGAAAATGGAGCATAGACCCAACTTGTAGGTATGAATCTCATAAACTATCCAGAAAGTAACAAAGGCTTTATTTCAGGTGACACTGAATGTAGCCACAACTTTTTAGAAGCAGCTCTAAAGGCATGATCTGTGAAAAGAAATAGTTGATAAGCCATGCTCTATTAAACTTTAAAACATTTTCTGCCAAATAAATTGTCCAGAAAATTAAAAGGAGCCTAGACTAAAAAGACTATTTGCAAAAGATGTGTCTGATAAAGGAATATCACCTGAATTACACAAAAGTTTCTTAGACTCAATGGTAAGAACAAAATATAATTACAAATAAAAGTCTCAAAGAACTAAAGTTATCTCAGCAAAGTGGATATGCAGTTAACAAACAAGCTTATGAAAGGTTGTTCCAAGTGACATGCTACTAGAGAAATGAAAAATGAAATGACCATAAAATACAACTAGCTTGAAAATTCCATAATATAAACAACAGCAAATGCTAGGCAAGATGGAATCACTGAGAACCCAAAATACTCCTAGTTTGCTAATAAGCAACAGGAGCCATCAATGTGGAATGGCAGCACCTTATTGCAAGGCATTTTGTATTTTTCCTACAAAACTGAGCGGTATTACACTGTAAGAGATAGAGCAGCACTCACACTACCTTGTTTACTGTTTATTTAAGCTCATGCTTATTTGAGGGAACGCACACCACTCAGCAAATAATATTCCCTCAAGCCGTTCTTATGGTTTTACTAAAAATTGCAAAAATCTTAGAGGCTGAGACTTACTTTTGTAATGGATAAATAAACAAACTCTGTCATATCTAAATAATAAAGCAGATATTAGTTAAAAGAAACAAGTCACAAGGTAAAGAAGCAGAGGAGAGAGGCAGGGAGGGGAGCAGAGAAAAATGTAGAGCTCAATAAAAATCAATATAAAATAAAGCAACACAGAAAAAATTTAAGTGCATATTACTAAAGGAAAAAAAATAAAAAGACAGCAATATGGTATGATTTAATGTATGTGACATTTGGAAACCTAACCAAAGAAAAGTAGACAGTCTCAAAACATACATTGTAGAATAATATATACCTGAGAAGAAAAATATAGTTTTTCAATCAGTAATTATTTGTAAAAGGTAAGGTTTTTTGGTTTTTTTTTCTTGTTTTTTTGGTTTTTTTTTTTTTTTTTTAGAAATTAGGATACAATTTAAGAAAAAAAGGCAAAACACCCAGTTTTAAGGTCACATAATGAACTAACAATATACTTGCTATGGGAACTAATTTGATGTTAATATGTAAAACATTACAGTCAGGAAGCAGAGCATAACACCGTGATGAGCTGGACTTAGTCTACAACTTTGAAGACTTCTCTTTAGAACCATAAACTCATGAAGTCATGTTCAATGGTATAAAGAAAACTCTATTATGAATTCTGATTACACAGAAAGCAATATTTATATCTATTTTTGTCAGTAACATATATTGTTTGTTACATAAGAATATAGTAAAGTTTTTAACATTTTTTTAGTATTATAGATATTTAAGAAATGATTCTTGACAAATGCCCATGTAATGATAATATTTAAAAACTTGATAACAATCCAAATATTCAAAAGCTCACGTAATTAATATAAAGCAAACATTCTCTTCAGCTCTCAGTGAAACTTTGAATGTATTAATGGAGGGAACATCAGTACTACACTAGGAGAAGTGTGCTAATGTCCTCTGTGAAAAGAATGTAGGAAAGGCACATATTTCTTTGTGGAATTTCCTTGTTGGGTTGAGAATCAGAGTGAGGTTGTGAGACATCTACTGGTTCTATATACCCTAACCAGAATGGATGTTTTTATTAAAGCATCTTAATACTGCATTATAATTCAGTTTTTAATTATAGAGGACAAATTTCCCGACAGTTTTAAGGTCATTTGAGTAATATAGGTCAACAGTAGAGAGGGGATCTTTTTCTCAGTCTCTTTGACATGGTAGGCTTCCTAAAATATACTGCTTGATAGTATGTGATGTGGAATAATAGTATAAATAAGCACACTGTATAAAATGCATTTCTAACTAAGTATGACATTGTTATTAAAGTTTCTAAGTACCTTATTTCTCTGAAATTTAAAGAGATATAATATGAAATGTGTAAGTAGTATTTGTACTCTTCAGCCATTGTGACAAACTTTCCAGAACACAGTGGTCACCTTGAAAATAAGGAAAAAAAATAAAAGAATGAACTCATTAATTTATTAGCTTTTCCATTTCAGTAGCTAGCATTAGTTGATGCAGTTTAGGAAGTAAAGCAAAAACAGGAACAAAAATCCTCACAGGTTTACATTTTGACTTAAACTACAAAAATAACAAGTATCACTTTTAAGAAAAAAGGTATGTGGAGAAATGCATACACACACACACATACACAAAAGCAGACCACTTAACAAATAATAAAGAGGAAACCAACAGTATAAAGCATCTGTTTTTCTGCAGTAAGAATGCAGAATAGAAGCTGCCTCCATGTGACTTTATCCTGTTCAGTCCGGATAACAAATCTTTAGTTCACCGGATGACAGTAGAAGGATCTAAAAGTTACAGAAAAATTAGTAGGAAAAAAATCATTGCCATACAGTGGAATGCAGGAAGTAGCACAAGTATTCAACCAAGAGAATTCCCAACTATACCAGGGAAATAGAAACCTTATCCAAAGGATAAGTAGTGCAGCTCCAGTAAGAGGGGGCTAACAGTGCTACCCAAAGTACAAGCCTAGTTCTCCTGAGCCTTGAGTAAAGCCAGTTGTTTGTATGAGAGTAACTTCTCCAGTGTATTGGGCTAACAGTTGAGAAGGGATCCTTTTCTTAGTTACTTTCACTTGGTAGACTGAAAGCAGGGCAACATCAAAAAAAAAAAAAAAAAAAAAAAAAAAAAAAAAAAAAAAAACTGTTGCTTAATACTGAGCTCCCTGAATGACTGATAATAAGGAATAGTAACAAATTATGAAACATGTAGTCAACTCTATCTGAACCAACAAAGGTACAATTACTACATAAAAGGAAGGCAACACAATTTCTCCAGGATATCACAATTCCTAAATTACTAAATACAAAGTTACACAAATGGTTGAGATTACAGATACATAATTCAACAATTTATTTTAAAAGTAGTAAATGACTTCACAGAAAAAAACACACAGGCCGATGGATGAAATAAAGATATTAGTGATTTGAGAATAGAGATTTGAAAGCAGTAGTCCAGTAGATGATGTTAGAAATGTGGATATGAAGCTCATAAAGAAAGGTGATATTTTGGAACAGTACAAGTAGAAATTTTGAAAACAAAATACATAAATTAATAAAGTAAAATAGAGGGAAAGATTAGCAGATGAAATCAACATTAAAGAAATTTAGACATCAATAAAAAATAAGCATGATCACAGCATTAGAAGAAGGTGACTACAATCAAGAGGTGAAGTGAAGAAATCACAGTGTAGAAGAAAGAGCTGAGATAATAAATCAGAGGCATAGAAAGCTTTAAAATCTTCCAAATCTTGAGAAAGATATGGACACCCAAGCATATAAGTATTTGAAACCTGAGATAGTAATGATTAGAAAAGAAGTTCTTAATTTAAATTCTACATAAAACCCCAAATTAACTAATGGGGAGTAATTAAAACCCTGTACCAGACAAATGACAATTCCTAACGCAAATGTATCAAAATGTCATCAAATTTTTCATCAGAAACTCCCAAAGCCAGGGTATCACAGAATGATAAATCCAAGGCCTGCATCGAAGTAACTGCCAACCAGGACATTCATATCCAACAAAATTGTTATTGCCTTTAATAGAGAATTTGATAGAGACCACCTTCAACAAAAAATACCACTTACCAGAGTAGGGGTATGATGATTAGAAAATTTAGTAAAGAGTAAGACACAAGTGAAAATCACAAAACAGAAAGCATAGGATAGTACCAGGAGGGAGTTCTAATGAATAATGAAATCACCCACATTTAATTTCCATTTGCTTAAAAGGCCCTGACTCAAAAAGGTAGGAGTAAGATAACATGATCCAAGGAAATAAACATAACAGTTGAATGTTGTGAGGTATATTCTTAGTTAAACATTCTCTTGCTAGAAAAATACAAGTAACTCACACACCCTAGACCAAAGCATTCTATAGGCAAACCACTTCCTTGGTGGAATTCACTGTTACTGCCTTAAGGGAGTAGGAATTTAGCTGGGTCCTTAGACTTTTGTTTGAGGTATAAACATACCTACTTCTCTATTCCCGAAATATAGCTACGTCTGCTGACAATAACCTTGAGAGAGCAGAACTCTCTGAACTAGAAATCTAGGTGGGACCTAGATTTAGTTTTGAATTAGAAACAGACAATAACCTTGAAGTAAGTTCCAGCTCTCTGCCCTTTGGTAAAGGTGGAAATAGACTCAAGTTTTTGGGCCTCCACAAGAATTAAAGATATTTCTACTCCTTGGCTCAGGGATAATTGCAGAAGTGAGAGTGGGAAGTCTATGAGTCAGAAGCAGTAGTCATCTAGAGCTATAGAGAAAGAGTGTCTTCTAGAAACAGCAGAGTGGAAGCACATACAAACTTACAGTGGTTTGTTCATATATGTAAGACCAGCAGGAGATAAGTCAGATAAAATTCAGTCATGGAGAGGGCATGAGACTTCGCATCCTTAGCTGAGGAACAATTAGTAAGGGTAGTTGTTGGGAGACAGAATATCAATTTTCTGTAAGAGTTATATTAAGGAATATATGTATATACAAATATGCATGTAATAACAATAAATTAAAAAGGGACTATTAGTTTGAAGGAGAGCAGGATTTTTTAGGGACGGGATATTGGAGGAAGGACAGTGATAGGAGCAGAAAATATATTAATATAACATTAGGTAAAATCATAAAAAATGACCAGACAAATGACCCATTAGAGGTTGATAATGTTTAAGTTTTTATTTTACTTTTTGTAAACTGAAGCAATCACTAAACCTTTGAATCTTGCATGCTCAGCAGTGCAATGAAAGAAATGGTAATAATATTGTGTCTTAACTGACAATGAGCATGTTGTGGAATAATTCTTCTGTGCACTGTGAAGATATGTTGCTCTCATCGTTAATAAAAAACTGATTGGCCAATCACTACGTAAATTTTTCAGGTCAGAGAGAAAGCTGGGAGAAGAAAGGCAAATTCAGGGGAGTCTTGAGCTAGACCTAGAAGAAGCAACAGAGAAAATTGATATATGAGGTAAATAAGCATTGAGGCAGCACATAGATCAATAGAAATGGATTATTCAAGTAGTAAGAACTGGCTGCAGATTTACCTAAGCTATTGGCCAAGCATTTGTAATTAATATTAAGTCTCTGTGTGGATATTTGGGGAAAGTCTGGCAGGACAGAGTTGGTGGGTGGTTTAGACTATGCAGAATTTCTATTGATAGATTATATAATATAAACAGATATGTTACATACAATTGTATAGAAAAGTTATAGAGAAGTTAACTGTGTCATACAGTAATATGCTTGTTTTAAAGACAAAGTTCACAAAGAAAATCAAAATTGGGAAATCCATTTACTGAATTTTGTATAAGATTTGAATAAAGAAAATTTTGTAGGTTGTATTATATATACTATGTATGGTACATGATGTATAATCTGTGCATATGAATAGATATTGTTGCATACAATCTAACAAATAAAGTTTATTTAGCATGTGAATGCAAAATATGCATAGTCTATCATGTATAGTTATCTGGCCATATGAATGCATATTACACATAGTTTATTATTTATCATCAAATTTGTACATAAATTCCTTAGTGTTCATTTAGTGCCCTTATGGGAACATTATATGGAAACGATTGTTTGCAGTTAAAATGTTAGTAAATGTTAAGATGGCATTGAATATTTTCTTAAAAATATACTGAATACAGAATCAAGTGTATCAACAGGCTCAATGTTATGTTAACATCATCTTCACCATAACTTCTGAGAATCGGCCAACTCCATGGCAACTTCACCGGAGCCTGATTGTGAACTGATTCTTCCAGACACCTGCTGCTCCTACCACAGTGCAGCTAAGACCTAGTAGACGGCAAATGAACTGTTGCCAGAATATGTTCACGTAAAGGCTCTGTTTTTGCTGCTTCACTCAGTATCCAGGTACTTGTCTGCTGTCCCATTTTCAGCGACTCCAAAGTACCAACTCTCAATACAACAAAGGAAATTTTCTATCACATTTTCCCTCCATTTGTAGAAATGTGGGCCTAATTTATTCATCTTATGAAAAATAGTATCCAAAAGTTATTCTTTATAAACCCATTTTCAATAATTTTATCTGTTCTATTTTTTTGAGCACCTACTAACTGCCAGAGGTTGTATTCATTAGCAAAACTAACAAGGCCCTGCCACCTAGTGGGAAGACAAATAACAAACTGGTAAAGTATAAATTTACATACTACTAAAGCCGAAGACTTTATGATGCAGCTTGCAGTGTGGAAGCTTCCAATGATACTGAAGAAAATCAATTCTTTTCTTTCGTAGAGAGACTTGAATATTAAGTGTTCCATAAATGTTTTATCAAGAATACTTTATTAGTCCACTTAGCTATCATCGACAAAAAGATATTGCTAAAAGAATAAGAACTGAACCTGGCTTGCCCAGAGATGTTTATCTAAACATGTGGCAATGTTTTTGAAGTGGACGTTTTCTTTAAAAGAAGACAGAAGTAATATTTTAGTAAATAAATAAACCAAATATTTATTTTTATTTTATGACACATCTAATAGATGTATTATTGTTCCTTTTGAAAGAATAAGCCAAACATCTACAGTTAGAATTTGTATCTAAATGTTACATGGCTAAAATGTTAATGCTTTTACTGAACACTTGAGTAAGACCCGCATTTCAATGCAACATCTGAAAATATATTCACTATCCAATATAAATTTAAAACAAATAATATTTGAATGACTAATATTTAGACTAAATACTATTTTTTAACTTGAATAATGAACTAAATACATTGCAGTTAATCACTTCTGCCCAGTGTTTTTACAAGTTTAAATACTAGTGCCTGAATATATTCCCTTTAAAAACTTGAAAATTTTGTCTTAGTAAATTTTCTTGTCTTGTTCACATGTTAGATTCATTCATTTTATTCTGCCATAGAAAATTCTTTATGTACTACATATATAAATATTTATTTGACTGAAAATGACAATCTCCTAAAAAGCATTAAAAATAAATTCCCCAGACTAATTTTTAGTGATCAGAATTTTAATCTGTACTCTATCTGGAAATGTACTGTCCATGCTGGCCAGGCATACCGGTCAAAGATTAGAAACAGATTAGATATCTATGAATGAAAGAATGGATAAAAATGTAGTATATTTACACAATGAAATAACACTCAGGTGTTTAAAAAAGTAAAATCATGAAATTTACAGGTAAATGAATGGAGCTAGAAAAAAAAAAAAACATCCCAAGTGAGGTGTTGAAAAGAGCTAATTGTTCATCCTGGCTGCCCAGAACTGAAATAATCACACAGAAACTGTTTTAATTAAATCACTGTTTGGCCCATTAGCTTTAGCTTTTTATTGGCCACCTCTTATATCTCAATTTATCCTATCTCCATTAATCTCTGCATCACCACGAGGTCATGGTTTACGAGCAAAGTTTCAGAGTGTCTGCCTCCAGCGATGGCTCCATGGCTTCTCCTTAGCTCTACCGCCTTTCTCCCAGCATTCAGTTTAGTTTTCCCCACCTACCAAAGTTCTGCCCTATCAACAGGGCAAGGCAGTTTCTTTATTCAGCAATGGTATTCACAGCATACAGAGGAAAATCCCACATCACACCTCTTTTCTGTTAAATAAAACTAAGGCTTTATGTTTAACATAGTAAAATTACATATAACAAAACAGGTATCAAGTAAGAATTATAGTTACAATATTTATATCTATTTTATCTCTTATCATAACTAAGGAAAACTATAAGTATAAATAAAAATTTTATTGGAAGATTATTAACAAATGTTAGAAAACGTAACATGAATCTACAATTTATAATTCTAAAATAACCTACCATTCATATCAAAATCTGGATGGTTTACATTAAAAATAAAGAATAAGTTTACCAAGTTTGTATTTTATTGTGCTTCCAAAACATTTTACCAGTTGGGATCTATACTTTTAACTTTTAGAATAGAAGTAGCACAACTTGATCAGTAATAGAAAGTCTGCAGGATTTATTCCATTATGTCTGTTTTCTTGGTGTGCTCAATTGCTTAAACAACCCAAAAGCAGAAGTAGTCACGGAATCTATCTTTCCTCTTCTGTCAAGCAAGGATCCATTTCCTCATCCTCAGTAAACATTTTATTTACTCAATGACTTGGAACATGGGCAAAGCATTAATAGAGATGCAGCATCAATAAAAAAATAAATTTGTCAATGCTATGTAACAGGACTGCCAGCTTTGAAGTGAACAAAGAGATGTGTTTCTCTGGCTGCTTTCCATGGTAGCCTGTCAAGATACACTCTACTTCTAATGCTAACTATCAAGTCATGTCTTCAGTTTCTACACAGATGCAAGGATTTCATTAATTTTATTTCTTTGCTTGCCACCAATTTCATCTTTAAGCAATTTCACTTTCCTGTGACTATTAGAGAAGAGGTTTGTTTACTTTCAAATGAATTTCCATCTCCCCAAACACGTATTATTTGTGAGTTTTCATATGTAGCGTATCTTTTCATGGTAGTGACTTCCCTGTAGTCCAAGCCCAGAAATAGAAGATGCTAGAGTCAGGTTGGGAACGACTCTTTTCCTCAGATATTCAACAACGAGTATCAGAAATACCAGAACATTTCTAAGTGCTGGGTGTTTATAAATCACTTTCCTGTCTAATAGATCAGCAATTTTCTTACATTTAGAAACCTAGAATGATTGAAATGGTTTTACAGTAATAGGTTAAAAAAATAAAATGCATAATACAGTTCTACAAACATGAATCGTTTCCTAAAAAAAAGGTTCTTAGTTGTGGAGTGACAGGTTCAAATGGCTTAATGTCTTCATTTCACTTGAGAGTTATGTAATAACAAAATATCTTCTCAAAATTACTATCTTACCCTTATATAAGCAAGTTGTGAACATGTATGTTAACTTAGTTAAGAAAATAAATATTAAATTAACCTACCCCTTGTAACAAATATTCTAGACTGATTCTAAGAACCGTATTGTTTTATTCATAGCTTAAAAATAATGCACATTTTTGCCACAAAGTTTCTCCTCTCTCTCCATTTCCCCAGACCCAACCCCAGTCTTATCCCTAGGGCTGTTACAGAGCACCACTTGCAGCCTTTTATCCCTACTGCCCACATCTTCTAAGGATTTCACAGACCAATCCCCTTCATCTTCCTCGGGCCACTTGTAGCTTTGTACCAACTACAGAAAGAACACCCTGCTAACCCAAGGGCTTCTCTTTCTAGGGCAACAGGTAGGCTGAAGGCAGACCTACACCTCTCCTACTGCCTCTAAAATCCAATCCCCTTAGTTTCATCCCAAGCTATGTAGCTGAAAACCTATGGTGTTCTTCCTTTCCTCTCTGACCCCTTCCCCAAGGGATCATAAAGATGTTCTCCAACATTCCTCCCCAATCATCCCAGCATCCTATCCCCCCAAATCCAGCAGGCATTCTCTGTGAACACACCATCTGAATATGCCAGGAAAACACACAATACAGAGGTATCACATTCTCTGAAAACCTAGAGAGAAAACAGAAACCAAGAAACAAACAGCCATCCAACAAAGACAAATCCAGAAATCAATATCTAGACCTTTAATCACTCAAACCTACATGCCAAGAAGCCAGAGTAAAAATACAATCAATAACAACCAGAACATATATATCTCCACTAGAATCTAGATATCCTACCACAGCATGTCCTAAATCTTCCAACATAGCTGAGGCAAAGAAAAATTACTTTAAAAAAGATTATGAATATGATAGGGTCTATAAAGAGAAAATGTATAAATCCCTTTTAAAAATCTAGGAAAACACGGACAGTGAAAAGAAATAAGTTAAACAGTTAAAGACCTGCACTTGGAAAAAAAATAAATGAATCAAAGAAAAATTGAGGGACCTCTGCAAATGAAAAATTTAGAAATTTAAACAGGAGCTACAGAGGGAAGTTTCACTAACAGAATATAAGATATTAAAGAGAAAATCTCAAGATAGAAGATACAATAAGAAAAAATGGACACACTGATATATATGCATATATACTCATGTATATATGTATATTAATATTAATGTAAATATATGAAATAAACCATGTTAAATCTAAAAGTTTTCTGACACATCCAAAAACTCTGGGGTACCATGAAAAGGCCAAACCTAAGAAATGACAGGTATGTAGAAGAAGGAGAATAAATCCAGCTTAGAGACCCAGAAAATGCTTTCCTCAAATTCAACAAAATTATAGATGAAAACTTTCCTTACCTAAAGACAGAGATACCTGTAATGATACAAAATAATACAGATTACCAAATAGATTGGACTAAAAAAGTCTCCTTGCCATTAATAATCAAAACACTAAAATGAAAGATTAAAGAAAGAATATTAAAATCTCCAAGGGAAAACAACCAAATAACATATAAAGGCAGGCCTATTAGAATTATATCTGATTTCCCAATGAACTCTAAAAGTCAGAAGGACCTGGACGGATATATTGCAGCTCAGAATACACTTCACTATATTCAGCAAAACTTAACACCATGAATGGAGAAAATAAAATGTCTACCTACAGCTCTAGTCCTACAAGAGGTGCCAGAAGAAAAATCCCAGACTAGGAAGGTAAGCCACACCCATAAAAACATAGGAAATATCTCACACCTAAAAAATAAAAAGAAAGGAAACACACACTAACAAACACATATACACCCCCAAACACACACTACCATTGCAACCACCAAAAAGACAAAAACAAAACAGGAACCAAAAACCATTGATCATTGATATCTCTCAATATCAATAGTCTTAATTCCCCAATAAAAAAAAAACGCAGAATAACAGAATAGAAAGAAAAACAGGGTCCTTCTGCATCCAAGAGTCACAACTAATATCAAGGATATATATTAACTCAGAGTAAAGGGCTGGAAAAAATATTCCATCAAATGTGCCTAAGAATTAAGCGGCATGACCATTTTAATGTCTAAAAACATAAAAGTGAAACCAAAATGAATCAGAAGAGATATGGAATAATACAATATAGTCATCAAAGGAAAAAAAGTCTGCCATGGTGACATTTCAGGCCTTACCAACTGTGCTCCAAACACAAGGGCATCCAAGTTTATGAACAAAAAAAAACTACAGTTTAAATCACATATTGACCCTCATATAATGAAACTGCGATATTTCAGTACCATATTCTCACCAATATTGAGATCATCCAGATAAAATCAAATAGAGAATTCAATAACAGTTTATAAACCAAATGGTCCTACCAGGTATTTACAGAACATTTCACCCAAACACAAAAGAACATAATACCTTCTTCTTTGAATTTCATGGAACTTTCTTGAAAACTGATCACAAGTAGGATACAAATCTCAACAGATACAAGAAATTTGAAACAACTCCCAGCATCCTATCAGAATACCATGGATTAAAGTTGGATATCAAGAACAAAAGAAACAGAAAGCTTAAAATCTCATGGAAAGGGAACAACTCTCTATTGAGTGAAAAATGGGTCAAGACAGAAATAACAAAGAAATAAAAGACTTTCTAGAATACAATGAAGATGAATACACAACATTCCCATGCGTATGCACTAAGCAAAAAGTTCAAAGTGCTAAATGCCAACATGGAAAAGTTAGAGAGATCTCATACTAGCACCATTGGTTCTCTTTGACCACCATCATGTATGTTAGCTTCTCTACATTAACAACTAAATAAGAAAATTGGCAGTGATGATCTCATTTCAAAGTTAGATCAATTTGGAAATGTGTTGGTCCTGAATTATGAATACTCGAAACCTACATATCTCGTGTTCTTTATTTCTAATGTAATATTAGTTTTCTGATCTGAAGGCCTGAAACTAGTATTATTCCCACTTACATTTTACCACCATATACCACCACATTCCTACAGCAATCAGAAGCAATTTAATTGGAGAAATAGGACTATAAACTTTAGTGGATGGAATTAAACATTTTGTTGAATGATCATGGAAAGGCAAGTGCCCACATGAACTTACATATAGTAAAATCTATAATGAATGACCCCCTAGATAGTCTTACTCTGCAGTAAGAAGCATAAGTTTGTTCAGAAGGAGGAGAAATGGGAAACTGAAGGCTAGAGGAGATGGAGAGAACTTATGCAAGAAATCATAATGATTAAGCGCAACTAAGTATTAATTTGGGTGCTCTCTTATTAAAGTTGTCACTAGAGGAAAGAAAACTACTAATAACTACTCCAGCTAATTACAGAGAGCTAATTTACTCAAAGAGGACTTTGGCATTAAATGTTCCACCCTACAGTGGCATCCTTTTAAACATGTCACAAAGAAAAGGTAAAATTTCCTCTCTAAATAAATAATAGTTGCAACAAGAAACTGTGAAAGATGCTGAGTTTTACAACTCTAAAGCCCAGAAAATCATAATTACATATCAGCTAACATTCTATTTCCTAATGATTGAGAAAATTTCTAGAGAATACAGGTTTCAGATTCAGCTGAGAGATGTAACAAATATCTTTTACTATGCTTTATTTTTTTATGACAGGCAGGTGTCAATCTTTGTAATTGAAAAAGATCAAATGACTGATGCCCTTGCCTTGTAGCTATTAACAGTTCTGTAAACATTCTTTCAATATTTGAACAGTCGCCAATAAGAAAATGTTTATTTGGATTATCTCTAGAGTCTATAAAGGACTTCAAACCATTGTCTGATGGTGGACATTCTAAAGGACACATTTCCCAAAGTTTAATTTCATGCTCACAAACATTCAAGAAGCAGCTTTTAACAGCTTGTTAACAAATCAAACTTTAAACAAAATGTATCAACTTTTTAATATAAAAATATCAAAATCCTTGAAAATCACAAATAAAGCTTCACCATAATAACTAAGTGGCCACATTATAACAGAGTAAGGTCCTCCTGGTGGAAAGATTCTGGTTAATAATGAATAAAATACACCTACACTGTACCAATTACCTTTATATTAGCTTTTGTGTTAAACTACCAAAAGTATGAACACGGCATAAATCCAGTCAGCACATAGGAAGACTTGTCCATTCAAGGCTATTGGCTGTATGATCCTCCTAACAAGTAATCTGACAGCACAGCATGATATAACTAGACAGACATTGAAATATGCTTGTTTAAAAATATTTAAATTGTACAGTGAATTACTGTTTACTGTCATTGATAAACTAATTAAAGAATATAGAAATATTAATTAAAGCTATGCTGGGGAAAATGACTTGCTAAGAGGGCAGGGAAGACATGTTAGAGCTTGTTACAGGAACTGATTCATAATAGGTAAGAAGGATAAATAAGAAAAATATATGAAGGTATATTACTTAAAGAAATAGTATATATTTAAAACTAAAATATCTCTTCATGAAGAAAAACAATTACCAGACTGTGGACAAAAGGGTAATAATTAGCACATATATTAATTATAATGGTATAATTACAAAGAGACTTAGGAATTGGTAAGAGGAAAGGCAAATAAAAAGAAACCAAATGATCAGCCATACTGAGCAGATTGTATGTGTGTGAATATAAATTCACAAACAGATATACACATACATCTTAAAACACAGAAAAAGATGTCATAGATTTTTAAGAGAGCAAGGACATGTATACAGTAAGACTTAGAAGTAGAAAAGGAAAGGGGATAAATGATGTAAAATATATCATAATAAAGACTTAAAATATATAGTAAAGCAAAATAAATTCCAGGAAAGAAAATTACTTAAAGGATATAATAATTAGCTGATAAAAATGAAATCTAAATAATAATTAATCCAGAAATAATGACAATGTCATGTAATCTTCAACTTCATGGTTTAATTTAACATTGAAAATTAATAATTTGGGAAAAAGTAACATCCAGTGCCAACATGCATTTACAGAATATAAACTCATTCATATCCTGGAGACAGTATACATTTCTACACGTTTTTGTAAGATAACATAAAGATGTTTAATAATATCCACATAGCTTTAGCAAACCTACCTAGTGTACTATGCCTACAATTCACAGAATAACAACCCTAATTTGGATGCCTCTGTGCAGGGGGTTTTATAGGGAGCAAAGCTTGGCCAACTAATTCTTTGTCTTTTCTTAGATGCAAAAAAAAACTACATTAAATCATAGTCACTGGGTGGGAAAGTTTTCAACAACTCTATAGTTATTGACCTTGAAAAATGGATATTATTCTTTCTAAATAACAAATAAATATTGTATTTTCCTCTCAAAACAATAGACTGAAGGTTAAGTACTATAGGATAATTGCAGTGGTTTCCTGAGGCATAGGTAGCACAACCTTGTTCTCTTTTGTAATATGTGATCCTTAAATACATATTGCTTTTCCCTGCCCATTTCTTCTGGTTAGATTACAGGATGTAAGAATATACTGTTGACTCTGCCTTCTTTCACGAGCTTTCCTGCAAGCTCATTCAGTCTCATTCAGTTACGTTTATATCTTTCTTAGAGCCAAGCCCTGTGTCTCATTGCTGCTCTACCTGACAGTAAAACTTTTATTGTGACATTTTAACAGAGCACATTGGTGATATAATTTCCTGGGTAAAAATTATCTCCATTTGTAAGGCAGCAGAGAAAAATGAATATTGTATGAGTGACTAACAATGTCTGCCACTCCTATGGATGTGCAGATGTGTTTCATAGGATCATATGACTGGAGATAAATGGGCAAGGAAATCCAGCAATCTGTTAAGATTGATGACACCACAGAGGTGGTAATGGAGGCTATGTGCCTTGATAAACATTTTACATCATTTTCCTCTCGTTTCACTTATGACAATGAGAACACATGTTCTTTTATTTCAATCAAAATAATCAGTAATAAATGAATGAATGAGAAATTGTTTATCATATGAGGAAAGAAAAAACTGGGAAAACAATTTATTTTAGTTGTATTAAACTCTGAATTAGAATGATCATATGCATTTAATACTCATTTAAAATGTTTAGTGATTAGCATATTGAGTTTACTATTTTACTTAAAATGTTTACTGATAATAATCTTCAGGAGACAGAGAAGTTTATACTGTAAGTAGTGGAAGCCTATCAGGTAAGGTCAAAGAAAAGATGTGAATTTCTGTGTTTTCATGTATTAATTTAGTATATAAAGTAACCTCCTAGGTGTAGATGTAAAGGAGGAAGCAGAGTACAACCAATGGTTACAAAGGAGTCTGCCATATTCAGAAAAGATGAGTTCCTCAAGGTGATTGCCTTCAGAAGTGCACGTGGTAGAGAAACACAGATACCAAGAATAGAAGTTGCAGACGTACTGTCAACTTACGCAAACTTGACAACGTGTAAAGAATTTAAACTGATACGTGTACATTACAGATTTATGTTTCATTTGAACCAGATTGGTGTTGATGAAAATAAAATTTTGCAGCAAAATATTCAGCCAAGTTTCACTAAAAGGAAAGAATGAGATTTATATTTAAATCTCACATTAAATTACTGGTGACGGCTGAGCATCATGGAAGACACTGCTATGTTTAGTACATGTTTTGGGCATCAGGTATATCACAATGCCTCAGATTAGAGCTGCACAGTCCCCAGGCGCTCCTTGGCAATTTGAAATTTATTGTATGTGAATACGTAAGTCTCTAAAAATTTTTCATAAGGCTTTGTTTGGAGAAAAATGTTCTGAACATATGTACAAGGATTAACTAGATTATGGGAAAGTCACATAGATGAGTTTGAGATCCTGGAAGAAAGATTGACCTCAACAGGTAGCTGGAGAGTAAGCATGGTTCATGTGACGGAAACAACATCAACATACATTTATAATTACATTAAGGTTTCATAAAATACATGTGTGAAAAATACACATTTTTTAAATAATGAAAATGTGCTAGCTTATTGTATCATATAATCTCATCTCACCGTAGAACTCATTGTATGAAAAATATCATTCATACAACAAACCAGAACAACATGATTGTTTAAGTTAAGGCCTGCCTTACCATTAAAGCTCTGACTATCATAAACTGTATATAACCATTTAGAAAGGATACATAGTGGAATAGATATGTTTATGAAAGTTTTGTCAAACCTATTTTTTATATTATTCAGAATACTAGTCCTTCAGTTTTTTAAACTGCAATGTTATTAGCCAGGAAAGTATATGTAATTCTATGAAAACAAAAGGTGTACCTCTGAATGGATTAAAAGAGACAAAGCAAACAGTAGCATGCTGGAAGTAATGGTATATACTTACTATTTCAGTACTGTGGAAGTTGAAGAAGGAGGGTAATGAATTCCAAGCCAGTCTGGAATACATAGAGAAATCGTGTCAAACACACACACACACACACACACACACACACAAAGCAAAAGCAAACTAAGATTAACTCAATGACAAAAGCTTCTCAATCTAAATAAAAGTTCATCTCAGGTTGACACAGAGCAGGGGTTATGTGAAAAGAGCTTCTATCTGTAATGTTCTCAGATCAGTTAGAGGGCAAGTACATTGTCTCTACCTTGAGCTTAAGTGTATGCCGTTTGCAACCAGAATGAGCAATCTTAACCTGCAGACAGAAGTATAAAATCTTATCAAACACTCACGAAGAATTTGCACTTAGAGGTTTACTATACAAATAGTTACCACCATGCTACAAACATTGTTAAGAAAGCGGAGTTTTGCATGCCAGGGAAGAAAAGAAATCCTAGAGAGGACAAGACCTTTTTCTCCACATTCTTACCCTTGATGTAGCTGGGCCAACTGCTTTTTAATGAGAAGTTGAATAAGTACTAAATGTAGCTTTATCTTAATCATAGAAATGAAATTAATTTAGCACTGTGGCAAGGAAATACAATACATCAAAGCTGTTATCAACAACCTCTTGCAGCCCTAATTATTAGTGGAGTCCATGAAAATCCCTCATGTGTTTATTACAGTGGAGAGGTATATTATTATATGTTTGGATAATTTTACAGGTTGCAAGGAGGAAATATTAAACATTATCTGAATATGGATTTTCAATGTAATATTACCCAAAGCCATGATTTTTCAAGAGTCAGCTTTATGTATTCATGAATCTTTCAAATTAGAATAATTGAGAGAGATGGAAACTTTACATAATGGGCTATAATGTATCCAGTAGTATCTGTTTAATTTTCTTTGAATAGCCTATAAAGAAAGTAACAAACTAAATAGAAGTTGGTGTGATCCTTATCAGTATAACACTTCCTCCAAGTCAAATGGATTTCCTATGTTACATTTCGAACATGCAATTTTTAAAATATACATTGAAAACTTTCTGCAAAACAATCATCATATAACATTTATATTGATGCTTGCCCCTTAATGCATAGAACATTTCTACAGTTACGTATCATACTTCTGCTTTATATTAATGCTTGCCCCTTAATGTACAGAACATTTATGTTTTTTAAATGTTTCATTCCTTTTATAACTTATTCATTAAAAATTTCACACAGTATAATTTTATAGTTTTCCTTCCCACCTGCCAACCCCTGCCAGATACTCTCAACTCCCTACCAAACAAACACCAAGTTCTTTATCTGTCATGTCAAACTAATAGACAAAATATAAAAGGAAAAAAGAAGGTACTAAAAGAATCCTGTTAGCCTATGACTCTTTAGCATGGGGTCTGCCCTGGAGTATAGTTGACATTCTCACTGTCATTCAGTTGAAGAAAACTGATATTTCGTCTCTTAGCAGCTGTCATTTATTAATAGGTTCTTGGCTGGGGATAGGACTTCAATCCTGCTTCCCCTCCATTGTGCTGGGATTTAATCTCTTTTTTATATTGTGCGGGTCTTATGCATGCTGCCACAGTCTTTATGAATTAATATGTATACCTCCTGTGTTGTATCTAGAAATTTTTCTGTAAAACTGTCAACTACTTAAGCTCTTATATTACCTGGCCCATCTTCTGTATAAATACATGAATCTTAAGAGGAAGGTTGTGATGAAGCCCTCTGTTCAGAGCTAAGCATTCCTTTGTTTCTCTAAAGATAAAACACAAGGGACTAAGAAACATTTTAAAAATGTTTGACATCCTTAGCCTCCAGGGAAACTGGAGTTAAAAATACTTCGGGTTATCACCTTATACCAGTCAGGATGGACTTGGATAAAAGAATGAAAACAAATGTTGGCCAGGAGGGAAGGAAAGGGTGACACTCACCCATTGCAGGCAGGAGTGCAGACTAGAATACCCTATATTAACATGAGTGTAGCATCCAAATACTGAAAACTGACCTACTTCAAGATCCAGCAGTAACACTCTTAGTCCTTCTCATAAACTACTCTGTATCTTACAGCAGATATTTCTTCATCCATGTTCATTACTGCCCTATTTTTAATAACCAGAAATTGGGAACATTCAGGATGTCCATCAATGGATGAATAAATAATAAAAATGTCATGCATTGACCAAATGGAACATTATCCAGCTTATAATGAAGATTAAATCTGCTGGTAAATGGATGAAACTAGAAACAATCGTCCTGAGTAAAGTAATCCAGATCAAAATGTTACAAGTTTTCTCATATAAATGGGCATTGTGTTTTAGGTTTTAGATTAACCTAATTTAGAATAATCACAGAGGTTAGGTAGATAATGTGGGATCAGGGGATCTTTCCAGGAAGGACATTTAGAATTTAGTGTTATAAATAGTTAAACTGAAAACTTAGAACAGAAGAATTAAAAGGGGAGGGTGACAACAAGGAAGAGTCTAGGATGAGCTATGGAGAGACGCAAATAATGCTAACTGTGTTATGAAAAGCCGTAGGAAAGTCTACTACTTTGATATAATAGAGTTCACATACCAAAAAATTCAACTTTTGAAGTGCTCAATTAAGCATTTTAAAATTAGTCAAATTATGTATTCACCATTGTTATCTAATTTTAGAAAGTTATCAAGAGACCCAAACCATAACAATATTGCTTACTAGGCTATATTATAAATTTTAATTAGATTATTATATATGGAAATGACAATACAAGTTGACAGCTCTCTACACAGAGTTCTCACAGCACTTTGGTGCATCTAAAAGTGTCCGATTATTGTAATTACTGAATTCTGTTTTTCTCCCACTTCTGTGTCTACCCTACCACACCCATTTATTCTGAAGAGTGACTTGTATTACATAATATGCAGTCAGCAAATAAGGCAAACCTATTAGCAATAGTTTTATTATTCATGTTGGAGTAATTAGTAAGTAAACACCTGTGAAACCATTAGCTGTTTGCTCACTTTTCTGTTGTGAATCTTATATCTGAAAGACTTTATCTTCGTGCTACTATATATTATACAATGAAAAATTGCTAAACGAATCTAAATGTAAGATTTGCATGATTTAAACTGATCTTACTAAAGTCATGTACCGAATCCTAGATCATATAGGATCTTAGTGCTCCCAGAATTATTCATAATGAAAATGTTTGATTATATTTGTTAAATCATTTAGTTGAAAGCTCTGCTGCCATTATTGTGCTCATCATTGATTTCAAGACCTATAAATCAATTTAAAACCACTCATTTTTACCCACTTAGAGAGCTGCACTGCCTTCTGAACCAGCAGGTGACCCATTAATTTAAAAGAATCATTAAGCATAATCAATACAACTCTTGCTCCTTTATTAGCTCTAGTGCCTTCATAGGCAATGTCTCTAGAAGAGTCAACATTATGAATTTCATTCAAATGATATTTCCTAAAGAAATTATGTATTCTTCCATAAGGTATAAAGAATTTTACTTTAGTCATTTAAACCATACTAAAGGTATAATTCTTCACTGGTGGAATTCACAACTTATTTAGCAATTTGTATTATAGGGACATATATGAGATGTAAAATCAACAAATATTACTTTTATAATTTAAAAGTATTTTTAATATAAACCACAACACACTACAGATAAAATTAATGAATAACAAATAATGAAAGTCATTTTTCCTGAGGTCTTCTAAAATTAAAATGTCAAACCAAAACCAAAATCCCTAGGTTTTAGTAATAATATCTAACAAACACATTAATGCAATACAATACACATGTACATGTGGAAGCCAATGTCAGAAGAGAGCCTTTAGAAGAGTCAGGAGAAAGGCTGATGTCATACTTTAAGTGAGCTGACAGGGAAACAGACACCACTTGCTTCGTTAAACCTGTATTTTAGAAATATGGAACTGATTTTAGACATTGTTGAATATTATGTTAAAATTTCACTGCAAGATCATAAAGCTATTTAAACTCCTAATTAAAAAATAATGGATAATAAGAAATAAGCCATAGATAATTTATGAAGCAGAAACATAATTGTCTGTAAAACAATTACCAGGATAGAATCACAAGCCTGGAGTGCATTTTGCTCAAGCCAGCCCTCTCCGGGAAGACAGCGTAGCAATCTGACATCTGCACTCCCCTTCGCAGTTCTGAATGCTGTCACCCCAGGTTTTTTCCCCTTCGCAGTTCTGAATGGTGTCACCCCAGATTTTTATCATTTGCTATTTCTGCCCAAATCTCATTCCTTAAAGGTTTTTAGCAGTGACTTTTTTTGTGTTTAAATTTTAATGTACATCATTTTACATAAGTTTGACATATAATCCTGCGTTGCCAACTTTGCAATTATTCGGGATACCAAAAGATTTCCTGAACTTGGGGAAAATAGCAAGAAGATAGTCTTTGCTTGTGTGCTGCCTGGAGGGACTCCTGTGTGCAGAAGCATTTATGTAGCTTTTGCTCCAAAAGGATGGTTGTCTCTGAAATGTGTTTTTAATTACTCTATTTATTATAATTGTAAAAACATATTTAAAAATATATTCATTGATTACAGAGAGAATATGGAGGCCAAGAACAGAAAATTTTATTCTAACTTTTCAAAAGAAGGTTTCTATACTTTGTATACATTAGAAGATAGCTTTTCTGTTTCCTACAAATAATTATTTCTATCAAATAATACTATCTGGTTTAAGCTAGGCTTACAATAGTAGGAATAATTTTTATAATATAATTTTAACTATGATAAAATTTAGAACTTACTTCAATCATTTGGAACTTTTGCAATGAAGAATGGTAGGTTTGTAGTTCTGTTTCCTCTTTCTTTTTTGATTATTGTGGTGTTCAGATTTCTTGCTGGTTATGTTGGCTTCAAATATTCTCTAAAATAGCATCAATTCCCTAGGGCTTGAGATCTTCAAAAATTATTTTGAGGTATAATTTTACCTTTTGTTTTATTCCAAAATGACTTTTCTTCCTCCCGCAACCTTAATCAAGAGTGGTAAAAGAATTTTATTTTGTAGTTCTCAAAGCATCAGCAGGAATCTAGAGACACTGATAGTAACAAATTGATTTTATTTTCTAAAATATAAAATTCTAAGAAAAGAGAAGACTATATAAAACTGATATGTATATTTAATATATTTTCACTTATTATTTCCTTTCTATTAATTTCAATTGCAATATGCTGAATGCACTGATAGCCAATATTTACAATATTGTACTGATTTTAATTAGAGTTAATTAAATGGACCACTGGTGACTTAAAAGAGTACCCACAGTGTATTATTAAATAACAAAAGTAAGATTCTAAGTAGTATTAAAATTGTCAGTCAAAATGGGTGTTGATAATAATGAAATCATGAATAACTTAAAATAACTTGGTCATCTTTCAAATAAACAAATGAAGGTTCTTGTGTGTATGTGGCAGGGGTTCTCTTTATAGCACTGGGTGTACAAAAACTTTCTCTATAGACCAATCTGTTTTTTTAGCTGAGAGATCATTTGCCTATGCCATCCAAGTGCTGGGACTAAAGGCTGTGCCACCACTGCCGGTCAGACAGATTTTTTTAATTAAATCATTTTCATGTATTTTTCACACTAACCACAGTTTCCCCTTTCTGCTCTCTTTCTGTTACATGTCCCCACCTTTCATCTACACAACCTTCCCTCTCCTTCATTCCTCCCTTTCATTCCTCTTCTATCTCTGTTCAGAAAGGAGTATGCCTCCCATGAAAGTCAACAAACCATGGCACTTCAAGTTGAGGCAGGACCAAGATCCTCCCACTGCATCAAGGCTTAGTCATACAACCATAGCATGGGGATTATGTTTACAAAAGAAGAAGTCTGGATCCACTAAGTGGCCCACAAACAGATCAAGCTACAGAACTGTCAACTACATCCAGAGAGCCTAGGTGGGTTCCATCTAGCCTCCTAACTGTCCATCCAGAAAGAGCCCATGAGCTCCCAGGAGCTCAGGTGAACTGTCTCACTGGATTCACCTTTCATGACCTCGACCGCTGCCTCCCTCCCCAGTTCAAATAATCCCTTCTCCTTCTCCTCATCAGGACTCCTGAAGCTCTGATCAGTGTTTGGCTGTGGATCTCTGCATCTGCTTCCATCAGAGACTGGGTAAAAGTTGTCTGATGATAGTTTGCATAGTCACCAATCTGATTACAGTAGATGGCCAGTTCAGACACTCTCTCCACTGTTGCTAGAAGGTGTAGCTGCTATCATCATTAACCTGTAAATATTAAAATTATGCCCTTTCTCATAACAATCATAAAATACTTTAAAACTAAATGGAAATGGAGATAATCTTTGGAAAAGGGGGGATAAGCCATTTAAAAAGTTTTTTTTTATTGATTTATTGATTTCTTAAAGATTTCTGCCTCTTCCCAGCCACCGCCTCCCATTTCCCTCCCCCTCCCCGATCAAGTTTCCCTCCTTCCTCAGCCCAAAGAGCAATCAGGGTTCCCTGTCCTGTGGGAAGTCCAAGGACCACCCACCTCCATCCAGGTCTAGTAAGGTGAGCATCCAAACTGCCTAGGCTCCCACAAAGCCAGTACATGCAGTGGGATCAAAAACCCATTGCCATTGTTCTTGAGTTCTCAGTAGTCCTCATTGTCTGCTATGTTCAGCGAGTCCGGTTTTATCCCATGCTTTTTCAGACCCAGGCCACCTGGCCTTGGTGAGTTCCAAAAAGTTTGTTCTTGAGCCTTAAACTTTTGCTGGCTTTGCAAAATGATTCATTCAAACTTGCAAAACATGGAACAAAAGTTCATGAAGCTTTTTTAGAGTAAGATGCTGCAACAGCACATATGCAACTTTTAGGTGAAAGGGGATAGCATGTTTTGAATGTGAATGGCTCTCATAGTCTCAGATGTTTGGATACTTGGTATACTAGTTGGAGGAACTATTTGAGAAGGCTTAGAAGTGTGTTCTTGTTAGAGGAGGTGTCACTGGGGGAGATATATTTTTTCAAGCTAATTCTCACTACACCCTGCTGGTCATTTGAGATGTAAGAACTCATATGTGTATTCTTCAATATTTTCACTACTTCATCATGAGTCTAACACTCTTGAATTGTAAGCTCACTTAAACACATTCTTTCATAGATTTTTTTCTTTGTCATGATGTTTCATCACAGCAATAAAAAAGTAATTAATACAGGGGACATATTGTGGTAGTCTGCACGCTAAGTCGAGTCCTTTGCCTCTCAAAGTCAAATCTCTATAGACTATCTCAAGTTCCCTTGACACTCACTGCTACCTTATGTTCTGAACTTGATATTAGCCAAAAGGCTGGCGAGAAATTTTGCATGCTTAATGTTTGGGATCTGCCCTTTGTGGAAAGCCTTTAGAACTGGCACTTATTACTAAATAAAAAAAAAATTGTATTTGAGATTTTAACTTCCTTTGAGGCAATTAATCCATAGATATCATTTTGGAGAGGATAGCATTTTGTAAACATGAACTGTTTTAAGAACTAAATAGTTTATTCTTTTTTTTATTTATTTATTAAAGATTTCTGCCTCCTCCCCGCCACTGCCTCCCATTTCCCTCCCCCTCCCCCAATTAACTCCCCATCCCTCAGAAGCCCGAAGATCAGTCAGGGTTCCCTGCCTTGTGGGAAGTCCAAGGACCTCCCACCTCCTTCCAGGTCTAGTAAGGTGAGCATCCAAACAGCCTAGGTTCCCACAAAGCCAGTACATGCAGTAGGATCAAAACCTAGTGCCATTGTTCTTGACTTCTCAGCAGCCCTCATTGTCCGCTATGTTCAGTGAGTCCGGTTTTATCCTATGCTTTTTTTAGACCTAGTCCAGTTGGCCTTGGTGAGTTCCCGATGACTTCTTGAATTTTAAGTGCAAATGGACGGAAATAGAAAACACTATCCTGAGTGAAGTAAGCCAGACCCAAAAAGAGGAACATGGGATGTACTCACTCATAATGGGTTTCTAGCCATACATAAAGGACATTGAGCCTATAATTCGTGATCCTAGAGAAGCTAAATAAGAAGGTGAACCCAAAGAAAAACATATAGTTATCCTCCTGGAGACAGAGACAGAGACCCACATTGGAGCACCGGACTGAAATCCCAAGGCCCAAATGAGGAGCAGAAGGAGAGAGAGCGCGAGCAAGGAACTCAGGACCGCGAGGGGTGCATCCACACACTAAATAGTTTATTCTTAAGTTAATAAGTGGTCTTGGTAGCTTTTGCTACTTATGTTAACCATCTGTTGTTAATTGACCATTTCATAGTCTGTAGGCATTTTTTTTTAGGTTGTCAGAGAGCTGACATGATTTTGAAGTTACAACAAATGGTTTGATGTGAAAACTGCTAATAGCTAGACAGAAATTAAAATTAATGCAGTGGCTAAGTATATGAATGTAATAGAACTCTGCGCTTGAAGAATGTGTTATTTTGGGAGAAGCATTACGAAGTATTGCCATGAATGACTGTCAAGGAAGTCCAATTTAAAAAGAAAAAAACATCTCAAGTAAGAGCTGTTTGGGGGTAAAGAGAACACTCTTCATCAAGAGTCCCAAATGAGTCTGGTTTTCTTCCAACTGAGAAAGACAAGTGAGATGACTCACTACAATGTCCTTTTCAAAGAACTGCCCAAACTCAATGCCAAAACTTTACATTTGACCTACAGAGAAACGCCACATTGGACAGACTTCTGCATTTTAAAAGTTATTTATAGCTTGTGGTATCTGTATGGTTAAGGGTACACTTTGGGGTTCAGTTGTAGAAAAAACTATCTTTTGTAGATATTTATTGATTTCCACAGGGATGGGGTACAACTCGAGAATTTTCGGTAATAGAAATTTTGCTTTAGTCTGTTTATATGGAAAAGAAAATAACGACAGCCCCCACTTTCTTGTGCATTAATATGCTTGGTTTCCAAGGTTTCATAGAACATCCAGGTCTCAAAATACCACGCAGAAAAACACTTTTAGATTGACTCAAACACACATGTCTGTGAACATGCATTCAGGTATGCATGAGCGTTAGTATTTGTGTAAAGGACAATTTATGAATGAGAGTTATATTTTCAAAATTCTTTCTACTCAAGTGTAATGGACAAGTTGTACATTTCATTAGTGAAAATTTTATAGTGAAGCATGTCTGTCCATGAGGTCGAGATCATCAACATTCAAAAGTCACATCTCAGAATAATTATCTCATAAAGTGACATAAACTTCACTTCATTTTTCACCAAGTAACAAGACTCATAGCAGTGCTTTCTAAAATTCTGTTTATATAGAGATGAGAAAATAAATCCTGCCCTATTCAATGACATTTGTAAACATGTATCAGGTTTATATTACAAATAATAACAATAATAAATGTTCATGACACAGAGAAGAAACCAGTTAGACATGCAATCAACAATATCAGCATTAATAAGTCAAAGCTGCATACTAAATAGATAAATTGGAGAAATCTAGGAAAGTGATAGGATATGTGTACATCAGGACCATATTTCGGGTACTCAGAGACCACAAGCATACAATGCATTGATAGTCATGGTAGCTGTCACTGAGGTACTCCCCCAGGAGTTTCAGGCTAGCAGATGACTTAAAACCTTTTTGTTTCATGTAATGTTTACTGAATTTGTTCTTTACAACTTCATATGTATGTTTTATGTACCTAGCTAAGGTTTTATTCACAAACAAAATGACTTTTTTCCCCTAACATATCATCATATTTAGCCGTTTCTATTTTTTGTGGCATATTTTCAATAGCGTCTGACATCTAAAAGGATTGTCTCAAACATACTATACAACCAAGGTTGCTTCAAGTTTGTAGCATGCATGTTGCCTGATCTTCCTTAGTGCTATTTTTTATTATTATGAGCTTAAATAATAGATTAACTCAAGAAATTAAATATATTGTGTCATATTGCTTATTTTATATTTAGTATGTCCCCTTGACACACTCTGAATAATAAAATTAGTTGCTATGAATTTTGTAAGTTTCAAACAATGCAGTTCTCTACATTTACAATATTCAGAGAAAAAAAGGAAAACATGTGAGCATGGTCTGCCTATTAATATTCCTACTATAGGTATCCCATAGATTCTTGAGAAGTTTTTTACCACAAAACATTAAGGATACCAAAATTTGCAAATACAAAGTCTCATGTCAAATTGTGAAGTATTTATACATAACATACTCAGGTCCTACTGAGTTCTATAAATGTCTCAATATTACTCACAGTGATCATATAAAACAATGTATGCAAGCAAGTTGTTAAAAGAAGAGGGAGAAGCACTGTACATATTCAGTACACATACTATTTTTACTATTTTCACATGTTTTTATTGTGTGCTTGAATGAACCACAGATCAGAATCCACAGATAGGAAGATATACGAAATAACTATCACACTGTAACACTATCCACAAGTACAGAGTACAACGTAGCTAAAGTCATTGATAAAGTGTATTAGCAAAACAAGGTTTCAAAGTTGCATTTGACATTTTCTGAAACTTCCAGACCAGCTGAGTGTATTCAATGATGGCTAAATAAGCTTACCCAAAGAGAGCCAATAAATAGATTAATGTCAGCTTTGATGGGCTCCTCTAGTCTAACAACGCAGCCTCTGCACCCTGCCTTTGATATTCCATTTCTTTTTATTGGAGAGATGAATTAACTGAGAATGCATGGTCATAAAATTTTTACCATAGTACAGAATTGCTGTTTCCTGTCTTCCTGCCTCTATGCTTACTATTCAGTTTTATTACTCAATGCCTTTTTTTCTCTTTGTGTGTATGACAAATGAGTATTCATTATTCAAAGTAAAAGTCAATCAATTCTTTTAAAAAACTATGTCCCATTTGTGTTATGCACATATAGATATGTATATACACATAGACATCTATATGTGTATGCACACATGTCCCTTTCTCCTATGACAACTGCTGTGTCTCTGACTTTATAGACTTATGCTTTCCCTCATGTCAGCTTCAATCACCAGTTTCAACAAATTCTTCAAGATCTGGAGCTTCCTTGCTGGTAAGTGCTTTTCTTTAGTCTGCTTCCTTTGAATTTCCATCGACACCCCTATCTCCCTTTCTTTAACCAGTACATCATATCATAGTATTTGATTAAATGACATTCCCCTCATAGTCATTTCCTAGTCATTTATACCAAATCACATTTCATTTTCTTATTTGATTCATGGCTATTCTCTGTTTTATTCCAACATAAGTTCAAGGATTTGTAATTATTTTCACCTGGCTATTGCTCTCATGTGTATACTTTAAAAAAGGTGAGAATAGTGAGTGCATTGATTTTGATCACTAAATCATAAATAAGAAGTATTTATCTTATACTTATGTATCTGTCACTTCTAAACTAAAAGATGAACACAAAAAATACTTCAGGAATGTTCCATAACTAATCTAGCATATATACCACATGTGATATAATTTAAGAAATGGATCATTATCTGCATTTGTTACTTTATTCTTCTCATTATTGAAGAACTTTACTAAGCAGGATATATTCCAATGCAGATATTTATCTCTTAGTTTCTTAAACCTGCAAATAATATTCTACACCAAAAAGAAAAAAAAACCAATATATTCAGGAAACATAAAATTAGAGGGACTGGCCTTTTCAGGATCAACCACTGTAATTCCCCAAGTCTTAAAGATCCTTCCACAGATATTCTCAGAGGGGTGGCAACAGAAATTATACAGGAAAGCAGTGTTTCGGGGTTTGAAGAAGGCAAGGTACCAGAAAAAAAAATGTTCATGGTGGCCTCTACTGGCTGGAGTATCTAGACATGATCATCTTTGCAGTCACCAGCATTTGCTTCAGTCATAGTCTACAACTGATTTACTGAAACTGCTATAACACATTGAAAAAGGAACCATTGATTAATGATATTTTGTTTTAGAATCAGTAGAAGACCAATATGGGGCTGTACAATTATTAGATAAGTTGATGGAATAAAGTTTTATAATAATTGATTTTTGTCAGACAAAAGGCATTGAAATGCATAAAGTTAAATTGGCAATATAGCAATAAAGCACGTATATTTAAGACAACACTGAGCCCGAGTAAGAGATGTCTTGTGTTGGCAGAAATACTGGTATAGAAATCTTTGGTTCTGACAAGGCTAGGATTGTGAGTCATGAGATCTGTGAGACACCTCTGAAGGCAGCTAATGGGACTTTGGCTTACATTTCTCAAAATTGACACATTCCACTGTTCATGAGACATTGTAGCTGCTGCACAGTTCATCATCGCACTATAATACAAACAAACCAATAAAATGATAGCAACATGAGGGACTGCTTATGATTCATAATTGTACAAAATACATACAGGTAGTTATAATCTGAAATATTTAACTCATTTTAAATCTGTGACAATTATCTGGAATTGTGTAAAAGAGATTCATGTCTAAGCAAATTATGTAAAGAAAGCCAAAGCAATGTTATGAAATTTTTGCCATTAAATTTGACTCGATTTCCTGTTAGGATGACACTTAGTTCTATACCATATAGGAAATAAAAATCCTTCCTTGCAAAATTCTTTTGATTACATAATTACCTGAATATATACCAATCAATTTTCTCAACATGTTACTTCTTGCTAATAATGCCCCCCCACCCCCAGAAGAACATCATTGTTACTTTCCGTTTATTGGATTGATACAGTAACAGGATGTTTTTGTTCATACACTAAATTGAGGCTCATTAAATTAATGCTCTTGAACTGAATGAAACAAAATAACATTGATTTACAGAGACAGTATTCTTTGAGGATCAACCTTGATAAGAAGCAACTTGCTACATTTGTGAAAATTATTTGATATCATGAATAAGAAAGTATCATGTGTACCATATATCTTAAGCCCACTCAAATATATTTGTAATCAGCAAATGATAGTAAAAATAAAATAGTAAGAGTCGTTTATGTTAATGAAAATCTAGATTCCTTTAACGTACTTTTTTTTTTTTTTTTTTTTTTTTTTTTTTTTACTATGAATGGCTTACAAACTGAAGAATTTAGAATAAAGTAGAGCTAAGGAAAAATGTAATAGAAAGTCCCAAACTGTTACACTTTTAGGACATGTCAATGTGACAATGGTTCTGCTTTTATATAAATCTATGACCTTGTTTCTTACACAGCAAGTAAATCAAGAGTAAAGGACCTGAAGACTGAAACTACAGTATTTTGTAAGCTAATTTCATGTATGCCTTTCCATCAGTTTGCTATGATGTGGGATTTCCCTCTGTATACTGTGATGACAATTAATGAATAAAGAACTGCTTTGAGCCTATAGCAGAGCAGGGCAGGGCAGAGCAGAGCTAGGTGGGGAAAACCAAACTGAACACTGGGAGAAAAAAGGTGGAGTCAGAGAGAAGCCATGTAGCTTGCTGGAATCAGATGCTGGGCATTTTACCCAGTAACCCACAGCCACGTGATGATACACAGATTAATGGAGATATTTTAAATTAATATGTAAGAGTTATACAATAAGAAACAATAGCTAATGGGCCAAGTAGAGATTTATTAATATAGTTTTTTTTTTTTTTTTGATTTTTCGAGACAGGGTTTCTCCATAGCTTTTTGGTTTCTGGCCTGGAACTAGCTCTTATAGACCAGGCTGGCCTAGAACTCACAGAGATCAGCCTGCCTCTGCCTCCCGAGTGCTGGGATTAAAGGCGTGCGCCACCACTGCCCGGCTTAATATAGTTTTGTGTGATTATTTCGGTTCTGGGTGGCCAGGACAAACAAGCAGCCTGCTACTACAATGCTATAACTTTCTAAATCCCCTTACCAATGTAGAAGAGTTTACCTAAGGCAAAATATGCTTGAGATAGGCATGACAGAATAACCATGGATTCTGGCTGTAACATTTTTCTATCATTGCCTTAAATAGATGCTACAAAGCATATTTATTTTTCCCAGTTTAATTCTCTGAAATGTTAGAAAAGAAATGTTTATAAGTAATATTTTTGTTGCTATCAAAGAGAAATATATTCATAAATATTTTGTTAGGCTAAAGTGTGTATATATGCATTAAACATAAAAATTTAGTATATTAAATGCTAAATGTTTCCATGCTTTTGAAAATTAAGAACTCAGTTTTAGTTTAAAAAGAGAAAAATGAACTAACTTCAAATCCTATTGATCAGCTCTTAATTCCTTTAGCAAAATCCATAAAACAAAACTATATGAAGATAAGTTTATATGGCTCACTAACATCAAGGTTATTGTCCAAGAGCTAATAGACATTGTCTGGAGTCTCTAAAGAGTGTGCAGTATGACAACAACTGGGATGTGTGACTAAATTAACCACTCGCCCTTGGGGCAGGAGACAAAAGAGAGGGAAGGCTTCAAGGGTACACTTAGAAGTCATGCCCCTGTGACCAAGAGAACTTTTATTAAGCCCTGCCAGCTATATCAGCAAGAGCACCAAACATTCAAACAGAAAACTTCAGGTGAAAACTCTACATAAAAATCAGAGAAGCTGGGTATGTGTCAAAATTATTTTTCAAAGATGAGAAAAATTGCCTTCACATTCCTATGTATTTTCTTCAGCAAATAATCAGTTCAGGTTTAATCAAATTATAACATTTACAGGCTAAGATGATATTCTGTTTACTTATCTTACTACTAACTTATCCTCTGTTATAAAATAATCATTCATTGATTTGATTTGCCTGGATGTACAGCAAACTTGCAAAAATGTAAACACTTAAAAAGCAGAAGTTTGTGGTTTTTGCCCAGATATCAATTTAAAGTAATTAATTATTTTTATAGTTGTATATATAATTAGTAACTCTGGGGTTATTGTGGGCCTTTCCCATGTAACAAGAGAATGAAAGTCAGTACAATATCAAACGCATATCTTTCAACTGACTTGTATTATCATTTAAATCATCTACAGTCACAGAAAATTTCCTCTAAAATTGTATTAGTTATATAGTCTATGTTCTCTAAAATGTACTCAATTCACTTTATGCTTTTCCAATAGTCTTAAAATTGAGCTGATAATTCATTTGCCTCAATTGGCATTTTAAAAGTCAATTACATTGTTGGTATTTAATGTCTGCCCTGCAGTTCTTGGAACAATACATAAGTCCTTCTGAGAGTCATTATTTGTGTCAGTGGTTCTTTCACTCGCAGACTAAGATGTGCATGTGTCAATAGTGTCCTGCCAGTTCTTAAATAGTTTTCAATGTCTATTACTATATGAATGTAGTGACTTACAGGGTAATACTTTTACTACTGCTGGTTTAACAGGGTACTTAATCCTAGTATAGAAATTTATTTCAAGATAACTATATCAGAAAAATAAAATTGTCTCAAAAAGTGGAAAACTTGATATGTGGCATTACCAGTTTTATATTGCTCAATTCGAAATCCTAAATACAAGAAATTGAAAATTCCGACACACTGAAGGATGCATGTGTTTTAGAGACATTTACTGTCTGGTATTCACAATGGAGATAAGGGAAATCCACTGAGATTCTTTATTCCTTGAAGATTTGCAGCTGTCACGTAAAGGTGGAATCATAATCATCTATGAGACTAGGTGCTCTTTCTTAAAAGACAGAAGCCATGGGGATGACTATTGATATGCACATGAGCAGGGGTACCTTCTCCTGTGGCTGTGATGGACAGTGCACCTTCATCACCTACTGAACACCAGAAGGTCATTTGCATTTCCACTGTGTAAGAAATGGGCATTTTAATGCTTCTAAACTGGATTTAACCTAAATTGTGATCATTCACCATTGTCACATATGGTTAAATTTGCTTTTATTCATGAATTGAAAATTGTATCAAACTAGCTTCAGCACAGACATATATGTTTTATTTTTATTTTTTGTAACATATGGTAATATAATTTTCTATTAAGCAGACTTAGAGTTGGGCTGGTAAATGCTACTGTCATGTTAATCATTGATGCCAAGGAACATGAATCTGTCTCCTCAGAGTATCCTTACTTTTTCTATTACCACAGTGACAGGTTGTTTAGTGGCTGCTCTGCCAGTCAAGATTCACGAGTGATAGCAACATTAGAAGGCCCCAGTCAAAGTTAATAAGAGAAAAAAAAACTGTTGAAATATTTATATGGTTGTCACATTATAATCTTGTTTGTCCTAACTGGTACAAATGTATTGCTTAAGGAGATATGTACATGTTTCAAAAAAAAAAAAAAATCCTTTACAATGAAAGTTTTCCCATTGTCTCCTACTGCTGCTAAATTCATTGTGTATTTTAATGTCTTTTTTTTCTTTTTATTGTTTATTTATTTATTAAAGATTTCTGCCTTCTCCCCGCCACCACCTCCCATTTCCCTCCCCCTCCCCCATCAAGTCTCCCTCCCTCATCATCCCTAAGAGTAATCCAGGTTCCCTGCCCTGTGGGAAGTCCGAGGACCACCCACCTCCATCCAGGTCTAGTAAGGTGAGCATCCAAACTTCCTAGGCTCCCACAAAGCCAGTATGTGCAGTAGGATCAAAAACCCATTGCCATTGTTCTTGAGTTCTCAGTAGTCCTCATTGTCCATTATGTTCAGCAAGTCCGGTTTTATCCCATGCTTTTTCAGACCCAGGCCAGCTGGCCTTGGTGATTTCCTGATAGAACATCCCCATTGTCTCAGTGTGTGGGTGCACCCCTCGCGGTCCTAAGTTCCTTGCTCGTGCTCTGTCTCCTGAAGATTCATGGTATATATTTTTGTAATATACAAACACATGTAGAATTTACTTGTAAATTATAATTCAAATAACTAATATAAATGTTAGGCATTGTTTTTTAATATGTAATACTTCCTAGTGTTAATCTCTATCATATTACATTAGATGCAACAATGATAGCATATTAATTTGCTGTATAAAACATGCTTTGGGGGCTTTATGTTGCTTTCTTCTCCTTGCTTTTTCTTCTTTCTCAGTGGTTTTTTTTTTTGTACTTCCATCTCAGCTGCCCTTCCTTCCTTTCTCTCCTTGCTCTCTACTTCCTTCCGTTTCTTCCTCCCTCTTTCCCTTCTTCCTCTCTCATCCCTTTATTGTTTACTTTCTCAAGTTAGATACAGCATTTTCTGTGCTGCTTAAGGAATGGAAGATGAAACTGATGTTTAAGCAGCATTATCATGTCTCTCCTGGAGCATACCTAAATGCTAACTGCTCCTATAATAATAGCGTTCCCCTGTTATTATGGGTGCCATTTTGTGTATAAAGCAAACTCAGTGAAGCCATTACCTCAGCAGGTAACTGTACATCAGTGGCAACCTTCAAAGTGGTCCAACCTGTCTACGCCCAAACAAGTATGAATACCAAGATGTGATTTTGCAAAAAGTGTGAGGTCATTCTTTGAGACATACAACAGCCATTGTGCTACCACAAATGCTTTTTTGTTCTCAGCAGAAAACTTGACTCTAAGTGGAAGCTCACTCAGGCAAACTCGAATGCACACATTCGAATACACCAAAGCAATTTCTATGTCACTAACTCTGAAAAATCACTCTATTGCTATTTTCTAGAAGTGCCTTTGATAGTATATGCATAATGTCACTGTCATAAAGTTATGCAATATGCAACGTTGTCCCATTCACAATAACACATTAAGACTTTTCATGCTGATCATTTGTCACATAAGGCATTCCATTGCCCAGTGCTCACTGTTTTAAAGCCTGTCATAGAAAACCATGTGGATGTTTTAAAATAAGAGCGAAAAGGAAATGGGGCTATAGCTCAGCATGATGGCTTTTATCTAGTCTCCTAATGTTTGTGTGTGAAGGATTACAAAAAGAATGAATGGGCATGTATTTATATGCAACCTCATATTTCTAGCATATTGTATTTCTAACCATGCTTGTAATTGACATTGTGATTGTGTCTAGGTTTAATAATTTCAGTGTCTGCAATGGCACCCAGTTCATTCTGACTTGAACACCAGGTCTGTGTGATTGCTGAGAGTCCTCTTTGTAAGAATACAAAATGGCATAAAAGACAAATCTAAAATGTCCATAGAAATACTTATTGATTATTAGACTACTTAAGGAGTTGCAGATGGTCTATGCAAATATCAAAAGAACACATTAAGAATGGCATGCTATGTGATGGCATTAATTATAGCCAAAGCTCTACTAGGTCCAGCTGAACTTGAGGATGAAAGTTAAAACTCCAAAGGAGAGAAGCAAGGAAGATTTGCAAGAGGGAAAATAAAATGGCTGAAATATATTATATGAACATTATAAACATGTTTTTAAATCCAAAATAATAATAAATATTAAAATTATACCCATTAGGCATTTTAGGAAGCTAGTTATTCCCTCTCATTTGTTTCCCATAGTATCCTTAACAAAAGAAAGCAAGTACAGATTAACATGAAAAAAGAAAATAATTTGTGGGTAAATTTTGTTAAATAACTTCCATTCTAATCTGAAGTTTAATGTTCAGGATAATAATCTCACATTTCCTCAATAACTTTATGCATGACTAAGAGTTTCTAATATTCAATATTATAATTCAATAAAGATCTTATCATCTGAATTTTTATGGAAAAGCCATCATTTCCTTAAAAGATAAGATGTTAGTTAATAACATTACCTAAAATTCTCTGGAAATTCATTTTCTGCTGTATTCAACAACTAGATTTCTTTATTAGTCTAACAATATTATTTTAGAATATTTTCATTCCAAATCAAGGAAAGCTTTAAAAAGTTTTAGAGAAAAAGGTTACAAAATTAACTATTTTAAAGTAGAAATATAATTTGTTATTCAATGATTTATATTCTAATGGATAGATACATTAAAACATGTATGAGTATATAGATGAAGGTTATGTACTTGACTATTTCTGTAACTTAGTGATTTCCCAATAATAAAGGAAAGAAAAATATTAGCAAGTAGTAATTATATTTCTGGAAGACTAAAATGAGCATCCTGTATTTATTAATTTTCTACCCTCCTGTTAAACTTTGCAATTAGATGTAGAAGGTCATAGGAAGATGCAAGGCACATCTGTAGGAGCAATCAAATCATGCTTAAATGCTTCCGTGGTGTTATCTTTCTTTATGGAGACCTCTGCTAACCCAGCTTCAGTCAGGAGACAAACTGGCTGCTCTTTCTCCTGTGATGCTTCCCCTCAGCCAGGCAGGCTGCAGTGTGATGCATCCAGGATGTGATTCAGCGAGAAGTCCTTTGCCTTTTAAGTCAAATATCTTGATTACACGGTGATGGCGAGGGACATTGTGAACCATATTATGCAATGAAGAACTAACTCAAATATCCCTAAATCATTAACATAAGAATAAGCTAGATCAATATTAAACAATATAACTCTCTATGCTTTTAGAAAGATTAGCATTATAATGGTTATGAGTCTATTTAAAAAGGGAGTTTATGAGCTTATGGGGTTTTATTTCTGTCACGTATTTTATGAGTGAAGAGAATAAAAATAGGGGAATAAGAAAATGTCTCAATGCTGGAGAGGTGTTTTCCAGGCAGGTATGAGTGTGAGGACCACAGTAAAAGATTGTTCACACACACACACACACACAAAGAATCAGAATAAAGAGGTATGTTTTATATAGTGTGAGTGTTCTCTTCAACAATTCATTAGTTAGAATTTAATCTTATTGTGAGGAATTGGCAGTGGAAAATTAACAAATATGGATTTAAGTAGAATGTTTAAGGTGGAGTTAGGATTAGGTAAAGCAATAAGTTGCAGTTCACTAAACTTAATTCAGAAGATTCTAGAGCAAGGACAGAGGACACATACACATTTGAACACACATGATTAATAAGGCAAAAGTATGTTCAGCTTCAGTCTCTAAAACACATTCACACATACACGATAGCAAATATATTCACATTCCTGCATGCATACACTTACTTGAACACAGAAATGCACACGTGTACACACATATAATGCAATACAACAAAAAGAGTGCACATGCATACATGTGCATATATGCACACAATGCTCATGTATGAACATTCACTGACACTTATCCCACCCAAATTGATTTATCTCTAGAAATGTCAACATAGGCACCCAAAACAGACTAAAGCACTGTACTGGTTGGAAACCAATGTTATCTGGAGACACTGAAAACAAAATGAATGCTAAGAATATTTTTCCATAATTATTAAAATACAGTTTAGACATTGGCCTTCCGTTTAATACTCTTAGATTAAATTTTGAAGAAGATTTTGCCCTAATTTCTTGTTGACAATTGTTAAATTGCAAGCATCCACTTAATGGTGTGGTAAGGCTAGTTGAGACACACAACACAGACTGCTCTAACTGGAATCTGATCTGTGCCCTTCAGGTGACAGCACGAGTATGATTTCTCTCACAAACTTTACTTTCGAGTCTTTCCTTTATCTGTCATTTAAATATAAGGCACGGGATAGATGAGCGCATTGTATTTCATATTTTATCACTTGTAAAAAAAACTATTGAAGAGATGAATTTTAAAACGCCTCAAAACTCAACTTCCCCCAAATCAGGTTTTCAAAAATATATTTCTTCCTTTTTAAATTGACAGCTCAAAACAGCCCTAGATGAAATAAATGAATAGTAGGCACCCCTGTGGGAAGACAAAAGATACATACCTGCAACAAACTGATGATTTGGCTTTAATATTCTTTTCCAGCAGCTAGCAAATTGATGTCAAACGCAATGACTTAAGACCATGTACTGGAAAGCTCAGATTCGGTTTTGACACCTATTTCTCAGTGTCTAATTGGCTTACATCCAACAACTTTATCCAGTAAGCAAGCATGTTTAGTTACCTCCAGATAGATTTTATAACTAATTTGCCTTTTAATGGTTCACTGGAAAGCTAAAGTGCTCAAAATGCAACACTTTACAGACTCTGGTGAATGATTAATAATATTTGCTATAAAAAATGTTTAGGCTAAAATTGCAGAGGCCACTCTCTATGGTATATAAGATTTTTATTTTTTATTTTTCTTGTTACAGAAACAATTATTTGAAGGTAATACCAGATCAAAATACTTCTATTACTCTCAGGGTAATGGATTACATTTCATCAAATTATTTTTAGGACTAAAATAAAATTTTAAAACAAGTAATTTAATTTCATGGACTTAAAACAGAGAAAAGTTGGAAGGAGAAAACGTTGATGGGGATATAGAAAGAGTTGGGAAGTATAGGGTGTACTTGACTAAAGCACATTATTTTCGTATAAATAACTTATGATTAGAGTTTTAAAATATCCTCACCTTAAAATAAACTGTAGGATGTGTCTAAATTTCTGGCAGATCATTTTACTTAACTCACATTTTATCCAATGTCTTTGGATCCCTCTCAGTTTCTTATTGCTTCTCACAATAATTACATTTGTCAGCCGGGCGGTGGTGGCGCACGCCTTTAATCCCAGCACTCGGGAGGCAGAGGCAGGCAGATCTCTGTGAGTTCGAGGCCAGCCTGGTCTACAAGAGCTAGTTCCAGGACAGACTCCAAAAGCTACAGAGAAACCCTGTCTCGAAAACAAAAACAAAAAAATAAAAAATAAAAAAAAAATTACATCTGTCATGTTTCATAAGAATGGCCAGGATATATGAAAGGATGTTTGCTCAGGACATTTGAAATTCAGTCTTCAAACTTTAGCACTAAGAGTCAAATCAATATCACTTCAGAAAAATAGCATTTATGGCATAAGTACAATTTGTTAGAAGACAGACAAAATTGACATCAGCAGATATTTATATAGCCTTTCTGTGGTTGTTTAGTATGCTAGATATAAACACGAGAATTATTCCTCAACCTAGGTGATGTATCTTTATAGCAATGCTTCTCAAAACTTCCTTCTGGAATCCATAACCCCAATTTATTTACACTCAGAAATTAGTTACATATACAAGCCGATAAGTTAGTATCTTTAAGCAGAATACAGCCCTGTAGATGATGACAACTTGAAATTACTATTTGATATAATACCTTTACAGATCATTGAATATATAGTTCACATTTGTATAAATTAAATTACAAAAGCATTTAAACACATGTGGAACCTTTGTTATTGCCCAGCACCTAGACATAAAGCTTCCTGGAAGCAAAGATTTGTACAGTTACACTTCAAATTTCCCAAAGACCTGCATAGTGAACATCTCCTGCTATTCCACATTTGTTCTACTGAATATTACTTTACTTTGTGACTTGATTTTTATAGATGAGAACATTAACAAATGCACAAATATTAAATACTAATATAAATACCAGAGTCCAAACGCTAAGCAGAAATAGTTTGTTTTCAAGTTTGGTTTTTTTAAGCATGTCTTGCCATTGCTTATTATTAATCTATTCAAATTTAATGTTACATTTGTAATGTTTATTAAAAGGCATTTTTAAATGCTTGTCATAGTTACGTCATTGTTCGTCACAGTTCTCATAAACTATATATGTGTAGTTTTTTTTTTTTTATATAGCAAACTGATAAGTCACAAAGTACACGAAGCTGTTGAAATGTTATCCAAGAAAGGGTCCAGTGTTGAATTAGGACATATTCACCAATACAATCTGTACTCAGAGGTGAGTTGTTGGGGATATGAGTGGATTATGAGGGCTCTCAATTCATAAATGAATTAATTCACATTTTTGTGAATAATTTTTTGTTTGTGTTTGTGTGTATTCTGCATGTGACTCTCTGAGTATATGTTCAGAAGTATGGGTGCTTGTGCATATGTACATTGAATAGGGCAGAAAGGTGTCAAGTCTTGACTTACTTCTATTCATCTCTGATTATTTAGCTGAGCCAGTCTTTTACTTGACTGTCCTGGAAGTCAGCAAGTTTCAGGGAACCTCCTGTTTGTCGTCCCCTGGGAGATGGAATTACTCACACTTATATGGATACCTGACTTGTTCCATGGGTGATGACATCTGAACTCTAATTCTTAAGGTTGCAATACAAGACCTCTGAACCATCAAGACATTTTATAGGCTTCACTTTACAGTTTGATCTATTAGAAGATCATGGCAATGTTAGGAAGTAGTTTGAAGTAATGAGGGTACATTACTTTAAAGGGTATTTCTTGTCCCATGCCTGCTTCTTGTTCTCTCTTATTTTTCTTACCAGCCTTCTTATTGAATCATACTGTTCCATAAAAGTCTTCCTGTATGATGTGCTGTCTTACCACAGGCTCAGAAAATATCATAAATGATTCTACTTGGAATCCAAGCCCTTGATTAGGAACTTAAATAAACATTTTCTCCTTTAAAATATTTCTGTCAACTGTCTCTTGCAGTGTTGCAGAATAAAGAGTTACCCAGAAATGGGGCCATTACTGTGGCCATTTGGCAATTCCATTTGTGAACATTAGAAACTGGTTGACAGGAAGAATTTAGAGAAGTTTAGAAAAGACTGGAAAGGTGATTGAGTGGTTAATGTGCACCCTGTTCTTTCAGAGTACTCGAGCTTACTGCCTAGTTCCCACAGGGGGAGGCTAACAACTGCCTGTCATTGTAGTTGTACAGGAATACAACACCTCTGGCTTCCATGGGCACCCGCATGCATGTGCACGTACGCACACATACACAGGCACAAACACACTTCCTTAAAAATAAGTCTTAAAAATATAAATGTGTGGAGGAGGTTAGAGAAATCTTGGAAGAGTATTAGTGAAACTCAGTGAGTGTGTGATTTCCCCAAGAGTACTGAATGCTGCCTGGAAGGGGGATCTAAACAATGCTTCAGAGGGTTCAGGGGGCTGGGGGTCTATTCTAACGGAGAGCTTTCGTGCTACCCTGTAACAGTAAATTTCTTTATACTTCCACCATTTCCTTGGACTCTGAGAAAAGCTACAGTTAAAGTTCTGGACTCATCTATTGGATGGTATTTTAAGGCAGCCCAGCATTCCAGTTAGTCTGGCTATTGCTGACACCCTTGGTCAAGCTTTTAGTGTGAGTTGAGAGCAAACTCAGGTAGAAAACTTACAGTTTTATCAGAATAATACATATAAAGAAAAGTATCACTGGTAAAGAGGCATAGGACATTTAAAATTCATTAAGCAGTTTTTATACAAACAGTAACAATAGGAAGTTTTCATTCATTTGAAAAATTGTACTTTTAGACAAAAGTTTCAGTCTTCCTTATTCTCACAGGTCCATCTAAGTAGGTTCTTTCTCCCTGTCTGAATGGATATTCAGGAACACAGAGGCGGCTGGACGTACTGGAACAATGGCACAAAGATCAGTTACAGTCTGAGCTAATGTCATGGCTCACAAGAATATATTTGACACTAATTTTTAAGTATCAGAATACAAAATTGATTGGTTATTCAAGGTTTTCATCTAGAATCCAGCCTGCTGTTGGATCAGAAGCCCAGTGTGAAGCCACTGATAGTGTGCTCGTGTGAAGCATTGAGATTGAGTGGCTCGTGTGAAGCATTGAAATTGAAGTCAAAGATGGGAGATGAGAGCATGGGGGAGCAGGATGGTCGAGGCAGAAAAGGGACATACTGGGAGAGCAATGAAAGAGAGATCTTGATTAAGAGAGCCACTATGGAGTTAGGAAGATATCTGGTGCTGGGGAAATTCCCAAGAATCTACAAGCGTGACCCAAGTGAAGGCTCTTAGCAATAGTGGAGAGGGAGCCCAGCTGTCTTCCCTTGTAATAAGATTGGTGAATAACCCAACTATAATTATAGAGCCCTCATCCAGGAACTGGCAGAACCAGATGCACAACCAAGCACCAGGCAGTCTCTGGGGATCCAATTGAAGAGAAAGAGAAGGGAGTATATGAGCAAGGGAGGTCAAGATCATGAGGGAGAAATCCACAGAGGCAGCTGAATCTAGCTTGTGGAAACTCAGGAACTCTAGACCAACAGCTTAGGAGGTTTGATGGGACCAAACTAGGCCTTCCATATGTAGGAGACAGTGATGAAGCTTGGATATCTGAGGGGCCCCAAGCAGTAGGACCAGAACCTATCCCTGGTGCATGAGCTAGTTGTTGGAGCCCATTCCCTATGGTGGGATGCCATGCTCAGCCTTACTGTAGTGGAGAGGTTGGTCCTGCCCCAACCTAATGTGCCAGACTTTGTTGACTTCCCTCTGGAGCCCTTACCCATTGGAAGGAGTGGATGGGAGGTGGGCTGGGGGGAAGGCGGGAGAGGAGGTGTGGCAGGGAGAGAACTGTGGATGGAGTGTAAAAGGAAAATTTAAAAAAAAATTATAAAAGATGTAATAAAGACCTCAGGAGGTTAAGTGGACCAAGTGTGTGTGTGTTTGTGTGTGTGTGTGTGTAAAATAAAGTTACAGGGAGCAAAAGGAAATAGCCTCTGAAGGTCCCACAGGTTGTAAACAACATGGCTATTTGAGCATGACATCCAGAGTAGTTGGAGATCATAACAAGACACCATTGTGCTCCCTTGCCTGATGCTCCACATGGATCTGTAGGATTTAAAATATGCCTTCTGGGCTTTGGTCTTACTTGAATCCAATCCTTCCTTACATTTCTCCTATATTTCCTTTCAGAGTGGGAGTATTTATTCTTTGGCATTATATCTTGGAATTATGTAACTTTTTTCTTTTACATACATTCATAATAAGAGTTTGCCTTGGGTTTTAGAAGGAACTGGGTTTGAATATTTGATTGTATTAGGACTGTTAAAACTGTGGAAACTTATACAAATAGATTTAAGTATAATTTGTGTTATTAAACAGACATGATGCTTTTGCATTCAGGAGAATCGTGTTTTGGCTTATGTGTGAAGTTTACCCCACCAAAGACTCATGTATCAGTTTTTCGGTAACAGTGATCAGAGGTAAAGGACTTTAGGCCAAGACTGGATCAAGAGAGCACAGTTTAATCTATCAGAGGATTCATCCATGTGGTTGCACCTTTACTTTCTCTGTGTCTACTCTCTGGACACAATGATAAACAGGGCTTTCCCACTACACCCTTTCACAGTGATGCACTGTCTTACAATAGGCCCACAAATGTGGAATCAGTTTAACATAGCCTGAAACCGTGGCCTCACTGAACCAAATCCATTTCTTAGCCCTTTAATTTGTATTGTTGGGAGTTCTGCCATAATAGTGAAAAGTCTGACTGAGATACCAAATAGACAACGTTTTTTTTTTTTTTTTTTTTTTTTTTTTTTTTTTTTGGTTTTTCTAGACAGGGTTTCTCTGTGGCTTTGGAGCCTGTCCTGGAACTAGCTCTTGTAGTCCAGGCTGGTCTCGAACTCACAGAGATCCGCCTGCCTCTGCCTCCCAAGTGCTGGGATTAAAGGCGTGCGCCACCACCGCCCGGCTAGACAACGTTTTTATGTACACATTTTTAAAGCATTTTTATGTCAATGATCTCATTTGATTAAATTACAGGTACAAAACATCTTAAATATTTTATTTGAGAACTTGTTTGGGAGAAAAAGGAAATTACCAAAACAGAAAGATTATTGTTTTAAACTCTGCTTCTTACACAATTACATGAATTTCATTCTCTAAGTTAATTAAAAACCATGTAAGAATAACTTTGAAATTCTTTTCTCAGGTTCCCTGTTCATTTTTGCCTCTTTGTTTTTCCTGCTTTTGATACTAGTGTTTATGGAAGGGTTTAGACAATTTTCTACATGCATAAAATTAAGGAGAATTATCTACTAAATTATTTCTACTAAAGATTTACCATGCTCTGATAAGCATGGGCTACTGTCTGCTGTTTCCTTTAAAAATTTTACAGGTTAAAAAATAGTCACTTCATAATTAAGTGAATTTATTTATAAGATGTGACAACTGTTTTGATCTTATGTGCAAGCTAAGGAATTGAGCTGACACAGAGGTTCACAACTCATATGAAGAATACTTAAATATTATATAATTTCTTTTTTTTTAAGTTCTAATTACTTAGAAAGTCTGACTTATTTGTGGTTGTATTCCTATTGTTTCATCCTTGGCTTAACCCATATGTGTACAACTAGACATAGACCTTCATATCAGTTCAGAGTTTACATAGCTTTTCCGTGGCCAACAGTGAGATCTTGAACCACACAAGTGATTCTTCTGAAAAGAAACATAAGGGTCCTAAAAACAGATTTAGAGTGAATGTAAATTGAAGGTACAAAGCTAAGTAGTGTGGTCTTTATGACAATGTGTAGCTTTCCAAAAATCTCAATGGGTCCTAGGTGCCTTACTCAAATGGAAAGGAAGGATACTAAAAACATTCTTCTTACATGCATGACAAGCTGGGCATGATTTTTATTTGTCTGACTTCAAATGAAAGAAGACTCAAAGGTGGTGCTTTCTATTTGTCCTTCCTTGATTCCTTGAACTTTCTCAATGAGATTTCACTTTTTTTTTTTTTCCAGGCAGAGGTTTTCAAATTCTTCCCCATAGCATTTCCCAAGGTGGACTGAGATCTGCCCTCTAATCACTGACACCATCTTTCCCTTCATTGTTTTTTATTTTATTTTAATTGTGTGATCCTAAGAAAGAAATCAGGTTGCCAGGGTAACAAGTACGGAGAATGGGCCCGTCTGTCATCACAACAAACTCCTCTTCAATGAACCTCAGGAAACTGGCGTATTAGAACCACTCATCAAGAATCCTTTACCCACTTCTGTCTTTGTTTAGCATCCTGCCCTGAAACCTAGAATAATTGTATTGCTGATTTTTCCTTGAACATAAGTTTGTTTCTGTTATTTAACATGGGCACTTCTCCTTGGTTCATTAGCCTTCCTCATCTGTTCTAGGCACATTCAACATTTTGCCAAATAGTGGTACTGGCAGCTTCTTGGATCTGAGACAGAAGACCTTGTTGTCTTGGTAACTTTACAAGTTGGCCTTGCATTACAATCACAGTGGCAGCTTGAGCTGGATTATTTCTTTGCCCAAGAGTATGAGTTAAGCTGCACAGAACGGGCAGTAGCAATAGAACAGAAAACCAATGTACAGATATGCTCAAAGCTAGATTCCATTTTCACACCCTTTTCTGTATTATTCTTTACCTATATCTCTATTGCAAAATAATTTTATTAAAATTAAAGAGCAATTTTAGTCCCTACAAACCATTCATCAAAGAAATAAACAATATTAAATAGTTCTTTTTTTATGGGAAAACAAAATAAGTAAAAATGATAATGGTTGGCATACGCTTAGTGTTTCCCTCATATTAAAGACTTGCAACTTTTCTTATTTGGTTTATTATTCTTTCCCTGATGCGTTGAATCATGTATGTTTACCATGCATACAAAAACACTGATATTCTTTCCTGTCTAACCTGGGGATTTACCCTTTACTCAGAGGTAAATCCTAATGGAGCTCTGTTCTCCAACTTCTCTTAGTAATACCACCTGAGAGAAATTCTCAGGTACCCGTGGTAGCTAAATTGCAAACAGGTGTTTTTTCAGGACCATCTTCTAACTTGGCACTTTCCAAGAAGTATCATGTTTATTTCCACCTCATTTCAGTGGAAGCAATTTCCAGCCTTCTAACCAGCAATTTTTTTCTGGTGCTAAATCTTCATACATTTTCTCTCTGAAAGAAAAAAGGGAGTGATACTGAGTTTAGAAACTGCCCTCTGGGCTAAGATGTTTACAAATTGGTGTTAGTGCAAAACAGAACACAGAAGAGTGGCAAAAAAAAAAAAAAATACCAGAATAGAAGGGAAACTAAGCCAGTGAACAGAGAAGAAAACAAATTCATATCAAGGAAGTAAGACTATAGAGCAATTAATGAAGAAATAAGCTCAGCTAGAGAAAAGTAGTCAGGATCTCACATCTGCATTACATTCCTGCTGGCTTCATCATTAAGCCTTCAGCATCTCCTAGATCTTCTGTTAACAACTAAGTAGTTCAAGATTCTGGTACTGATTCCTAAAAGTTGAAGTTGAATTATTTCAGTACAATGGATGCTCAGTCTTGTGTATTAAAAAATCCATAAATCCAAAATTCAGTCTACATGACAGTTACTCCTCTTTCTCAGGCAGGCTCTGATGCAGACAGACAATTGCCTAGTGCCATAAAGTTACACAGATAGTTCAAACAAAACTGGCTGCTTGAGGATTGGCTGAAATGCTGAACAAATCCTTCCTGTGGGTAAGACCTGGTCACAGTTGCTATATGAATTCTGGCTACCTCTCTTCATGTCACTGATTGGTTATGATTTTCCAGCGGTTTGCCCTCCTTTTCCTAACAGTTTCTATGGAGTGTGATGGGAGAAGTAAAAGTGCAATGGGAAAGAGAGAACAAATGATGTTTCGTGTGTACCTGACAATTGCAGGAGCTGTTAGTGCGGCTGCTGAATCTGAAGAGAATCCTGGAGCTGTTATGGGTCAGTCTAACACTTACAAAAGAAACACAATCAAGGACGAGAATAAAGACAAAGTGAACACCCCCAGGATAAACTGCAACCCACATAACAATCTTATTTTCTCCAAATTTTGTCATTAGTAACTTCCAGGAGGAAAAATGTGACAGTGTGCCCAGGAGCTGAACACATTCTTGGCCAGGGAATCAGAATATCTGGAAAAGATCTGGAGGGATGTAATGGAATTAGTGAGTGGCATTACGTGACAGCGATACGCTGATTACATGAGCCACTAACAGGCTAATATGCTATAAGTTGCCCGATATCTTTAATAACTTTCAGAGCTTAAAATTTAAACTTTAGGCATACCATATGCCTTGTAAATGTCTCCTGTGTCTAACAAACCCTGAAATAATACCATGGAAAGAATTCAAGGAAAGAAAGCCATAGTTTCACTAAGGGGAACATAGTACAGGTTTAATATTTCTCATCCTATCCCATCTTCTTTCAGATATAGATAAATATGTCAAAAAAGCCTCATCTTGTCTCTGAAGAGTTAATCAGACTATATATAATGTCTGATTATATGTATATGTATATATATATATATATACACACACACACACAACTTTCTACTTCTCTTTTCCTCTTTGACTCTTCTTTCTTCCCCTACTTCTTAATATAAATCACATCTATGTGAAACATGCATACATTGAATGAAAATGTGAAAACGGGTTCCATATTTACTTGTCTCTTCAGTCCTGGGTCATTGCACCCACCCACCTTCATGTAATAGATCTCACACTCTTTGAAAGATATTAGTAACATCTGTACTTTACACTTGAGAAAAAGTGCTTGCTTTTTCCCCTTCATCCCGAAGGTAGAAATGGGTATTTTGCATACTGCCTATCCTCGTCTAAAGAAATCTTTCTCCAGATCTTTATCTCTAAACAACCTTGAACTCAGACAGGTAAGTGAGAGATTTTTAAACTGAAACAGTGTTTGTCACTAGCTTTGAGGTTTCACTTAACTAGTATTGGATATGTAATGATGGCCTCCATTTTACTTTATTTTTCTGTTTTTTGTTTGTTTGTTTTTTGTTTTTTTCAGACAAGGTTTCTCTGTAGCTTTGGAACCTGGCCTTGAACTAGCTCTTGTAGACCATGCTGGACTCGAACTCACAGAGATTCATCTACCTCTGCCTCCCAAGTGCTGGGATTAAAGGCATATGCCACGTCTGCCTGCGAAGACCTGTATTTAAAATTCTTTAAGGAAGAACAAATTGTAATTCAATAGGTAATCTGTTTTATTTCACTGGGAATAAAATAAATACCTCTAAAAGTCCAGAGCCAATTGGTCTAAAAGGTTTGGGCTTAAAGAACTACTTTTACGCCGGGCGGTGGTGGCGCACGCCTTTAATCCCAGCACTCGGAAGGCAGAGGCAGGCGGATCTCTGTGAGTTCGAGACCAGCCTGGTCTACAAGAGCTAGTTCCAGGACAGGCTCCAAAACCACAGAGAAACCCTGTCTCGAAAAAAAAAAAAACCAAAAAAAAAAAAAAAAAAAAAGAACTACTTTTACTTAATATATGCATTACCCTCTTGAATGTAGAATACTCATATTTCTTGTAGTCACCCACTGTCTCTGGTTCTATAACTCTTTCTCTTCCTCTTCTGCAACTATAATTACTGAGCCAATGATGGATATATGCAGTCATATAATCAAAGTATTCTACCCTAGGACATATTTCCTACCTTGTCATACAGTCTTGTTCTAGTAATGGTGCTAGGAATGGGTTTTATATTGAAAGAGGACTTAAATCCAATTAGAAAGTGATTGGTTACTCCATGGTGTCCATGCCACTACTGTACCAGTGAACATTTCTTGACAGGTTGGTCATTACTGTAGCGCAGAGGGTTTACACCTGAGCATATTACTGGCGATTTATGAAATCATTACTTTTCCTCTTAGGCGGCATGCACAGCATCTCCTATTGCTATGAAAGACAGCAAGAAGGGCTGATGCTTTCAGTTCCCATCTCTTTTAACTGTTTACATTCTGTCTGCATATATTTTGAAACTTTAAACCAGTTTGAAAAGCTGATGCCAGAAGACATATCAAACTGATAGTACACTGCAATACAATATGATACAAGACAAAGTTGATAAGGAGCACCCACACCTGATAGTTAAAGGCAACAGATGTGAGTGGGTAAGTGCTGGACTATTGTGATGGCTAGTTTTAATTCAACCTGACAGAGCAAGAGTTATTTTAGAAGAGGAATTTCGATTTGAGAAAAATACACCAGAAAGAACTTTGGGGAAACCTATGTTGCGTTTTGTTGATTGATGATTGATTGATGTGTGTGTTGGGGAGCAATGTAGTTGATACCATATCTGGGTACAACATTCCCAGATCTAACTTTAACATTTTTAATGTCTTTGAGAAACTTTGAAATAATTCAGTTATTTTCCATGACAAATATTAATACAATACAATAATGGAATAACATAAATTTCTATATCTTCTTAAATTAAAAACAACTTGGCATGTGAAAAATCAATTTAATGCAATTAAAAACACTATGGTAAACTAGGAATCTGGCTATAAAATGGTGACATAAATAAAAATAACTGATGATTAGCAGTGAATTTTAAATTTACATTTCAGAGAGAGTTGGGGTTCAGATTTAATATTAAGGGTTGCATTTACACTGTGTTTGAATACTATTGGTCATGCGTCTGTACCTTAGATTCTTTAATGTTGGTATCTTCATTTACATACTGTCACATTCATATTTTAATGTTTGTACTAATAGGACCTGGGACATATAAAAACTCCTAAATATCAATTAATGGTGCATCGTGCACACTTATTAAACACACATAGTTAAAATCTAAATGTGGCCATAATGCTAAAACTTCTGAAAGAAAATGCAGAATATTTTTTATAATTTTTTATAATTTCAAAGAGGGAAAAGGTTTCCTAGTTAACACACAGAAAAAGAATACATATTGGAAAGCAAGCAGCATATATGTTTCATTCTATGGTAACTAAATGGTTTTATTACAGATAGTGACCAGGTAATTTTATAAAAGGAACAAAAATAAAAGGATGGTATTATAATATAAAGACTATGCTCAAGTCAATAGAGCTAATTCATAGCTCAGTAAAGGAAACTGTGGATTAAAAGAAAATATGAAAAGCTGATCCATTTTATTAGAGTAGCCTAGAATCAGAAAAGTGTGAATTAAAATGAAATAATACTTCATGCACATCAAATGGAAATAAATTAATAGGGAAGCAATACTCAGTGATGAAATGGAAATAAAAATGTTTCATATATTACTGGTAAAAATCCAAATTGACAAAACCATACAGCGTTCTGTGTTTTGCAGCAGTTCCCCTATCATGCTTATTCTAAAGAGCTTTCAGGCATGCTCTAGAGAGAAGAAATATGAGTATTGATTGTAGCACTGCTTGTAGTTAGGAATACTTTATATATCCATTAGGAAGACAAGAGATAAATAAACTGTATGATGTTATGTCAATATAGTTCACTAGAGTTAAAATTAAATCTTGTGTGTACAGATCAAAATGGGGCAAAATGAAACAACAACAAAATTTAGATATACTAATTATGAATGCATAAGCACATATGAAAATGGTGGTAGTAAGTGTACGAGAAGTGTAAGGAAAGAGATGAGCAGGGTATTCAAAGGGATTGCGTGGGCAGTCTTATATTGTTTATATTGTTAAACACATACATCAATACACCCATACATTTTGGCAACGGGAGTCATTCAAATTCAATACAGTTCTTTGTTTAAAGAATTTTATATAAGGCAATTAAAATTCAATAAATGATTGAAAAAAGAGAGAGGTGAATATCCCTCACAAAGCAGATAACTTGGATATGTACATTTTATGTAGCACATCAAATCACTCTGTGGTTGTGTGCTGCAAGCATGTGTGTGTTTCCCTTTCATATTTTTGGTTGTGAGCCTAGCCTTTAACAGCTGAGCAATCTCTCTAGTCTGTGTTTCATTTTTAAATGGCTTGCTTCAACATGTTCTTTATGAGTGTCTCCCTGGAGACAGTATATTGCTTCTTTGGATGGTTTTCAACTAAATAAACAAATTCCACATTCTGTTAAATATAATCTTCACTTTAATTTTTCTTTAAAGCTCTACTCTTGCTTGTAACATCCCCCCTGTATTAAACAAACATTGTGTTCAGATGACCAGACATACTATGTCCTTATTAACCTTCTTTATTTCCAATTCAATTCTTTTCAGATGATTGTCTTTATATTTTTGATCATTTGGTAAGTTATAGGCATAACTAAACAGTATCTAAGTGTCATGTTTCTATTATGTTTATATGATAAAAGAGTGTGACAAAAAACAACTGGAGAAGGAGGGTCTCCTGTAGGCTCAAAGTCGAGAGTGTGACAGTTCCCTGCTTCTCCTTTGATCGCAGTCTTTGGAGTCTAAAGGTTTCTACCTGCACCTCTACCACTCTTTAATGTGTACACTGGGATGCGTGACAAGTACAGTCTGTTGGGGCTGTTAAAGCCATGAGCTTGCTCTAAAGTGTCATCACTGAGTATGTATATGTCATATATTTTCAGCAGTGAAATATCATTTAGCGTAGAAATGAATAAACTTTGCACTGGCACAATACAGCTGAACCTCAAAGCTGTTATGCAACACAAAGTCTACCAACACAAGAAACTGTGTAATAGGTCATTCTATTCATTGGAAATGTAAAGCATATACATATCTATAGAAAGCTGAATAATGTTTTCAGTTACTATGAAAAGGAAGTGATGGGAAGTGATTCCTTATTGATGTTGGTTTTCTTTCAGGAAGATGATGTTTTCCAAAAAAACGCCACTGAAAATCCAATTATGTGAATGCTTATTTTTATCTTGGCTGTAGTGCCCACCCTTCAAGATTACCATCAATTATGCTCAGCAACATCAACGTGTAGCATTGTTCCCACTTAAGATGATACACGTAGCATAGATGAAGGAACAAAGTCTCTGATATATATATCTGATATATATATGCCAGTCTCCCTTGCATCAGTCTCCTCACCAAAACAGATAAATCGGCAATTCTATAATTGTCACAGGATATGGACATGGAGTCTCCTTGGGAGAGTCATATGAATGAGCTGAGATGCTGATCATGCAACCTGAATCAAAATATCAGATAATTGCAGCCTGGCCAATCAGTTCGACTGATTTTACAAGACACCATGAACTAGAAAGAACTTAAGCTACTAACACAGTGCTGATCCACACAATGTGAAGTATGTAATGCTTTTGTCCACCTGCTCAGGATGGGTTGTTATGGAGACATAGATAATTTGAGAACTGATAAGCAAATGACATGTGACAGGACTTTAAACTAGCTGAATTTTTTATCATCTTCTGTGTCATTAATTATGTCAATTCATAGACTTAAGTGTGTAATGTTGTCTATACTTCATACAATGCACTATACAGCATTCCATATATGCCTATCTACTTAGGAAAAGCATCTAAAAGAGATGGAAAAGTGAGGAAAATTCGTAACATATACAAATGGAGAAAGTAAAGGAATATTGTATGAGATTCACATGTTCTTTGAACCTAAAACAGAGAAAAATTTGATGACTACCATTCTTTTTTATTGAAGTGGTTTATTCTCTCATACAATACACCCCAACCTCAGTTTGGAGATCCCCTTCTTCTTCCCCAGAATGAATTCCCCTCCATTTCCCTTTAGAAAGAGGAGGCCTGCAAAACACAACAACCAAACAGGACAATAAAGATCCAGTAATATACTGCAAAGGCCCTCATATCAAGAATGTACAGCAATGCAATAGGGGGCAAAGAATGCCAAGAACAGACACAAGAGTCAGAGATTCACCCTCTTGCACTGTTAGATGTCCCACAAAACCACCAAGATGACAGCCATAACATATACACATAGGACCTGGTACAGTCCCATTCAGGCCTGGTGCTTGACACTTCGGTCTCTGTGATCTCATATACACCCTGAGTGGGTGATTCAGTGGACCATGTTCTCCTGGTGTCCTCCATCTCCTCTGATTCCTACAGTATTTCCTTCCCCTCTTCCAATGGGAGACACCTGATAGAGATATTTAGTTTAGACTCTCTTCCACAAAATGTCTGACTCTGGTTCTCTGCACCCATAACAATATGCTGCTGGAGGAAATCTCTCTGATGCTAACTGGACCAGACACAGAGCTACAAGTATAGCAGAATCTCATTAAGAATCATTTCTCCCTCTCTCCCCTCCCCTCTTCCTTTTTGTCAGTCATGTTTGGTTCTGCACTAGGTCTCTGCTCTGTCCAGTCTCTGGTTCCTGGCCATCGAGGCAGTGTCAGGCATGGACTTCCTCTTGAGGAGTTGATTGGCCACTCCCACAAATGCTGTGTCGCCATTAATCCAACACATTTTGTAGGCAGAACAGATTGTAGGTGGTTAGTTTTGTAACTGGGTTGGTGTCCAGGTTTCCCTTTCTGTAGCCTGCAGAGTACCTTTCTGTCATAAAGAGACTAGAATGTAGGAGTGAAAGCTCCATGCAGGCACCAACTAGACCTCCTTACTGTTCAATAAACTGTGTGGATGTTGTCCTTGCCAATGGGACCCTTTGTTAATTTTCAGTGAACAACCCTCAGGGATAACATTAGCTTGAGATGTTTGGAGATCCCATGGAACTCCCTCAGCCAAAAACCCAGTTCTACCACGGGAAGCCTTGCCTAACTATGAAAGATGGCTAGTTCGATACTATGAGTCCTCAGTAGCGTCACCTAATAGATTCCTGGAAACTTCCACTGTTCTAGGTTTCTACATTGTTTTCCAAATACACCCCCAAATTCCAGTCTTCTCTCCCAGTTTCCCCTCCATCCCTTTCACAAATGAAACCTCCTGTTCTTATACCCAATTGTTCTAGTTCATTCACAAAATCTGTTGTATTTCCACTTCCAAGGGAGATCCATGTGTTCCTGTTAAGTCCTCCTTTTTATCTAACCTCTCTGGGTCAGTGGATTATATTTTGGTTATTATTCATTTAACAACTAACATTCACTTATACATGAGTACTTAACGTGTTTATCTTTCTAGGTCTAGGTTATCTCCCTCAGAATGTTTTTTTTCTAGATGCTCACATTTGTCTGCAAATTTCATAATGTCATCTTTTCAAACAACTGAGTGTACTCCACTGTGTAAATGGATCATATTTGACTGTTTTGTTTTGTTATTTGTTTTTTGGTTGAGGAACATTTAAATTGTTTCCAGTAGAATAGTTTTTTAAAAGAATAAAAACGTGGAAGAGAACTAGGAAATGCTTTTGAAGAGAGTGATGTATTTCTTACCAACTGATTAATAGATTAAGAATCTAAACTTCTTGGGATATATTCCAAAGAAAAATAATTGGTATTAGATACAATTTAATGTGCATACTATAGATATCACTGTCAGGATTTCAGATAATACTGAATATAGGTTTGGGATACAGTAAAACTAAAAAATTAGATTTTAAACCTCACAAACTTTGGGAAGCATCAATATTCAGTAATAGACAAATATTAAGCAATTAACTTAAGAATATTAAAAAAAATGCCCTTGTATGGAGTACATTCATTTTGATACTGGTCCAGGGGTTTTAACAGTGGTGTTGTGACTCTAAATTGTTTTTTAACTTGTCAGGACTGGAAAGCCTGCCAGATCTAGCATGTCCTTCTGTCTGGATTTCTCTTTTATTTAGTACAAAAAATTATATAAAATCTAGTAATGGAAAATATGTAAAATGTTTTATCCCATGTATTTTTGTAGTTAAAAAAGAAGAAATAAATTCAAATATCAAAATAAATAGGGCAAAAAGGTATAATCTGGATCTTATTTATTCCATTCTCATTTATAATCAAAACAGTCCAAAAGTCACAAATGTTTCTGAAAAGCAAATTCAATTAAAAATCATCGTGTTTAAGAAATTATTTGGGCATTAAATATAGAAGAATATAAAAATAATATCAATTTTTTAAGAAATACAAAAAGTAACCATCATTTATTTGGACTAAAACATAAGTGTTTTCTATGATTTAATGTAAATTTGGTTTGTTTTTGAGTCCTCTTATAACTAAATCTTCTTACAACATTTTACTTTGTTCCACAAAAGATGATTATATGGCTATGATGCATGTTTGAAAAAATGTTTAGATTACATTATGTTTTCCTAGAAACTAAATTCATTTCAGAAGTGCCAGGTACCAAGAAATACTACCAAAGATCTGCTTAAACATAGTTTAAGAGATCTGCGCTAACATAGTTATACTACAGTTCTAAAGGTTGATAAGTGAAATTATTTAAGTTGACACATACTTGACACTTAACATGTACCTATGTCATTCTTACAAACGTAGACATACTCTCAAATGTTGAACTTATTAGATTAGTGTATAGACTTCATGGATTTCTTCAGTCTCTCCAGGACTCATGGAGAGTGAGATCTCCAAAAGCAAACTGAGCTTTTAGAAATCACTCTTTCTCAGAATAACAGTAAAAATCACTGGGCTTTTGTTCCTTTGTTTATTTTTAACAGTGTTTTAATTGACTGAGAACGTCAAACGTGCATATATGTTTATATCAAGTCCAACCCCATCATTCTTTCCCTTCCAATCTCTTCCCATTTCCCCCAATCACTTTTTAATTGCATCCATTTTGTTCTCTCTCTCTCTCTCTCTCTCTCTCTCTCTCTCTCTCTCTTTCTCTCAACAAACAAACGAAGTCTGCTTAGTGGTGCCTATATGTGCATTTATGAAAGTTCATAAACTGGCTGTTCTTATTTTATATGCAATTGATATTTGTTGGTCTTGATGACTGCACTACTGGTGGCCCATTCAGAAAGTCCCTTATTGTGCCTGTAGGTTGATATGTATTACCTAATTTTTCCTCCAACAGATTCAAGGTATTAGGACTTTTACTGATGTTTTTGATATATCTGGATTTGAGTTTTCTGTAAAGGAGGAGAAGTGTACCTGGTTCATTTTCATACATGGTATTGTCCAGTTTGATTGGCAAGGTTTCATGAAGTTGCTGCCTTTCTCTGATATGTAGTTTCGGCTTGTTATTAAGAACAAAGTGTCTATATGTGTGTGAGTTTGTCCTCAGTTCTATTTCATCAATCAATATTTCTGTTTTCATACCAATAACATGCTGTATGTGTGTGTATATATATATACATATATATATGTAAATATTAATTTCAGTTTTACTACTGATGAATTTATTACTGATGAATCTTTTCTGTTTCCATATTAATCACATTTTTCAACTTCTGTAAAGAGTTTTGTTGTAACTTTTATTACATTAACTCTGTAGATTTCTTTAGTAGAATAACCATTTTACCAATATTAATCCTACTGATCCATGAGGTAAGAGATGTTCCAATTTCCTGATAGCTTCAATTTCTTTCTTCAGTACTTTTACTTCTATAGTTAGATTTATATCAAGATATTTGAGTCTGTTGTGAATGTAATTTAATGAATGTTATTTACAACAAAAATAGACTCAAGGGTTAAAATTACATGAGCATCTTATTAGATATAGAAAATATCTCTTACAAAATCCATCATCCCTTTATAATTAATATCTTAAATAATTTAGGGGTACAGGGAATACGTCTGACCATAAGAAGCAATATGTAACAAGTCCACAGCTTGCTAAAAGAAAAAAACATCCTCAAAGTATTTCCGATAAAACTAAGACTAAGACAAGAATGTCTACTATCTTTCTTGCTGTCCTTCATAGTGCTTGAAGACTTAGCTTAGCTCAAATAACAAGATAAGAAACAAGCTTAGGAATTTCAACAAGAAAAAAATTAAAATATACTTTTTTTGAAGATTATGTGATTGTATACATATAAAACCTGAAAGACTCTTCCAAAAGTCCTGCCGCTGTCAACATGAATACTGAATTAGAAAGACACAAAACTAATAATCTCATTACTATCATTAGTAGTAGTAGTATTTCAAGATCTTTCTGAGTTGAACTTTGAACTTGTGACGTTGTCCCTGCCCCTCAAATGCTGAGATTATAGATGAATCCAGTTAGTCCCAAATTAAAATTTTTAAAAATTAAGAAATTTAATCTTAATTTTGAATAATTATCCCGTTTACATTCAGATGAGATATTAATATAATAATATAGAAAAATACCTAGCATCACTTCTTTGAAGATCATAGGAATCATATATGCTTTACGTGAGAAAAAAGAACACGCTCCAGCTTCAAGAATATTTTGGGCAATTATTCCCTAAAGCCAACATTTCACTTTTGAAATATAAACCTCTTATATAAGCAGCCATATAGCAACTGCCAGCAAATGCTAAACTATCAAGTTGTTGTTCCTCGCTTTCATGATGCCATGGGTATTACCTTGGAAAGAAATAAAGGCAGCAATGATAAAGCTTAGCTTTACAATATTGAAATTCTCCCCTCCCATCCTGCAGGGAGAAAAATAATTAGAGAAAGACAATCTAGCTAAATCGACTGGGAAAGAGCTGCTCTGCACCCACACTTCATTACCCATCCTCTTTCTTCTATTTCGTCGCTGCAAATGGCTTGATTGTGTTTACCTGACATCCTCATTCCTCCCCACTGACTGAGTTTGAAGTCAAATAGACATGTTTTCTCCAAACAGCTACACCTAGCTCTTTACAAAGAAGCCAGTCTTGAGTGTGTCTAACTGAAACTTTAACATGTCTTGGGCTGTAATTTCCCAGAATATAAAAGCAATTTTGAAAACCAGTCTTGTACAATAGATGTGAATGGAACTGAGATTGCTCTGGGCGCAGACACTCGGACATTAGCTAAAGCAAGCCCAGGGTCAGGGGTTAGGAGTCTGGGCCATGAATGAGCACCATGCTCCCTCAGAAACTGATCAAGGGGTGACCTCCTTTAAACTTTCAGGAGCCATGGCTCTAGAAATATGTCTTCCCTGTTTTGAAGCCCTTTAACCCCTAATCCAGCAGAATAATGTCTCTAACTGCTGGTGTGAAATAAAGAGCAATTTCGAAGATATAGTTCTTTGCAAGCACAGTCTAGGACAAGAACTGCAGAGAAATAAGCAGCCAAGATGATTTTCTGAAACTTCTTTTATGGATTGAATCATCAATCCATAATGATGTGATGGCTTCAGAGATTTCTTAGTTGCCCTCATAAGAAATAGATATATTTCTATTTTCTGACAGTTCTGGTAGTAGAAGAAGCCACATTTTCCCCATAGTGACCAGGCTATGAATCTGAGTAACTAATATACTAATATCCAAGATGTGATGTCTCAAATTAGAAACCAATATCCCACAAGTGAATTAATGGCATTTCATTATGTATTACTGTCTCCATTAATAAACTGTGAGTGCACTAAGAATTGCACGTCTGAGTTGCTCCAGAGATTTCTGTGCTAGTCCAGTTTCAATTAAGGGCAGACTAAAACGATATATACAGAAACCAAAATATACTGAGTGACTGTATCTTATAGGGAGAACCATCTCAAGGTGCTCATTTGGTATAAAATATTCCTCACACAGGATGCCCACTGCAGAGGAAAGAAGGGAGGCTGCCTAAAATCCATAGAGACTATGAATCTACACATTGACTACTAATACTGCAGAATGTTCTTAGCATATCCACAGCCTAAAACAGTTTACTGAGTAAAGGAAACTTGGTCTGGATTGACAAAGCCCAAATCTTTAGCCTCAAACTTTGTGTAGCAAGTGGTTCTCCACTCACTGTGCATACTCCAGCCTCCCTGGCTTCTTCCAGAGATATGCAGCATCTGTATTTTGATTAAGAGTCTGTCTTTTCTTCCTCTTTACCTCATCTCAACTCTGGCTTCCACACCTTATCTGTGCTTGTGGGTAAGCAGAAATGCTAGCATTTCAACTGTATCAGTGTGATAGGCAAGACGATGTTGATCACTTCAGGGAGATTAACCAGCAGAGAGTCCCTTATTCGTTTTTGCCAGCAAGTACAGCATGTTGGAATTTTTCTCTCTTAAGTTATGGTTTGCTTTAGAAGAATTGAAGGTAGAGTGCATTAGAAAGAAAGGACAAGTCAGTTTATTTTCTATACTGTGTTGAACTATAATATGTTAAAAGCAATTGCTACATTTTATTTGGAAGAACTTTTCTTTCGGATTTTATTGCTTGCATTTTAAACATTCATACACCTAATAAGTCCCTGAAAATCCATATTATGTATTTCTGTGCCTGTCTGTCATTAATTATTTATCTTTCTTTCTATCATCTATCTGTCAATCAATCTATCTATCTATCTATCTATCTATCTATCTATCTATCTATCATTTGTCTATTAATCTATTATATGTTTATCTATAAATGTATCCAAATCCTGGATTAATTTTTCAAAGTCATCCCTCATTTACCTTAACTTATCTTTATCTTGTAATTAATACATGTAACAATAGTTCAAATATAGCATTTCTGTGGTCGCATGCTCCATTATTCCCTATACTCTTTCTCTAACTGCTTAACAAAGCTTTGTAATGGACCATAACGGAGAGCGGTCATTGTTTACTCTTTTGTCTGCACAGAGTAAACATCCATGTGACTGACTTACAGGAATCCACAGCCTTGCCTTCTAAAACATCTGAGAAAGACATATCTTAATTTTAACTTTGCCAGTGCTGCAGGAAGGTCTGCTCTTTCGGTTATTCAAATTTACAAGCAGAAACCAGTCTTCAATTTTCTTCTCTGTCATTTAAAAGCTATAATTAGTTTTACTTCAAAGCACGTCTAAAATCTTTTGTTAATCTATGACATTGTTTTCCTGACAATCCCTCCTTGCAGTGCAGTTTGCCTTGGCGAGAACCTATATGCTGACCTTACACTAGCAGCTTTGAAGTCTCTAACCTTCCATTTGTTTCTATTCACTACAGCAAGAATCGCCTTCATCAAGCACCCATTTCCCTTCCAGAAAGCCAGAACATCCTTGTAATTGCATCTCAAATTAAATTTATAGTTAAGAGACCCACTTGTGACTGATAATTACCAGGTTCAAGACAAAAGAAAACTAGGATAGAAAATAAACGTGTCGTGCATCTATTCTTTGACACACAGTTGATATGCATCATTTTCTTTTCAGCTCTGAGAAACCCTAAGGAGAAGAAAATATTAATCATTTACTCACATGAAAAAAGTCAGATACTTACATGAAGAAAAATTTTTAAGTAAATAATATGAAGGCTTAGGGCAATATGAGAGTCATTTGCATCTGGTGAAGGGACCAGGATACAATAAGGAACAATCATCTGGCCCCCCTTTTCACCTGTATAGATATAATCTCTAACTATTTGTTTTTATTGAATAGTTAGTATTCTGCAACTTCAGATATGAAAAACCATAAAAAATAGAAGGAAGTGCCACTGTAACTTGTTTCCTTGGAATAGCTTACCTGTCCATTTGGTTGAAAAATGTGCAAAATAATATATAGCACCACCAGAGTGAGTCTCAAATCAAGTAACACGATGCAAAGTCATAGAGTTACAAAATGTGATGCCATAGTCAGGCTCAAGCTGCTAAAAAAATCTTCACCTATGAGCAACCATTGCCAAAATGGATTAAAACATGCAAACAAGGAAGATGGCTTGTTTCCTCTACTTAGTGTGATACTTAAAATCCAAGGGATGCAACAAGCAGTTTATAAAACCAGCAGGAAGGGTCTATGGTGAGACATAAAGATACAGACAAAATAAATGTGTATTGATTTCATAAGAATTGTATTCTTTTTCGCTCTTCTCCTCTCTGCAAAGCTTAAGGCCCATAGTAACAGGTGTACCCAGCAGTTTTGACTATGGTGGAGGGAGCTATAAGAACTCCATTAAGATGACTAACTTAGACCATGTGTGATGGTGGTTAGTTTCCATTGCCAGCTTGATGGGATTCAGAATCACTATGGAAACACATATCAGTATATGTCTGTGAGGGCATTGCTAGATAACATCTGTTGAGGTACATCAATCACCTTCAACATGGGCAGAATCATTTAATAGGCTTGGATCCTGGCAGACTCACTAAAAAGATACACTATTCAATTCCTGCTATTTCTTGATTAAGCCTGCAAGGTAACCAGGTTCTGATGTCATAAATTTCAAGCTATAGTAAACAGGACTCAAATTATAAGGCAAAATAAACCCTTTATTACTTAATCTGTTCATGCCAAGTGTTTGGTTTCAACAACTAGATGAGTAACTTATTATGTGTTCTTAGTTATGAAGGATTATTGTGTAGCAAAATCCATAAAGCACACAAAACAATAAAAAGCTAACAAGTAGATAAAACAATACCTACTACTAAGCTTCAGTTCAAACACCTGTGGAGATCCTTTCGTATATAACGAGAGATTGGTGTATATATGTAGGTGTGTCTTGCATGTATGTGTCATGCATGTAGCACAACCTGTGTGCCTGTAGTGCTGCCTCCTTTTGGTGTTAGAGGTCCTTCTGTCTGTGTGCTGCTTTTATTGGTTAATGAATAAAGAACTGGCTTGGCCTATAGCATGGGAGGAGAAGGGTGGAGTTGGAGAGACACCATGGAGCTCCTGCCAGAGACAGACATGCTGAAACTTTGCTGGTAAACCATGACCTCATGGTGGTGCACATATTAATTGGAGATGTGTTAAATTAAGATGCAGGAGTTAGCCAGTAAGAAGCTAGAGCTAATGGGCCAAGCAGTGATTTAAATAATATGGTTTCTGTGTGATTTTTATGTGTTTAAGCTAGCAGGGAGGCTAGGAACCAACAAGCAGCTTCCTCCTTTAACATCCTTTCTTCACCCCATGTCCCAGATTGTCTTCAGAGTGTTGGGTGTGCGATTGGTGCTCTGAAGTGAGTCTGTGAATGAGCAATGTTGTTGCTTTCAGCAGGCTGATAGTACAATCAGGTCAGGTAATTGATGGGTTTCACATGCTGACCTTTCCTCGGAATCACAGCACTCAAGCCAGAGCCTGTTTGCCTTGAAAGTGTAATGCTGATCAAATGGTCTGTTTTGTGATCTACATTTTATCAGCCATTCTTGTGGTTTAATGTGATGTTTTTGGTTATATGTTTCTTCTATAGACATTATCTCTGGGTAGGTATACCAGGGAAGAAAAAATAACTGGCAGCCTTTGTCAGGTAACATGAAAAGTGATCTTTCTTGTCTTGAAGTAGAATATTGAGATGTATTGTAATTTGTAGCTTTTGGCCTCCAAATATATCTTCTTTCTGGATTTGTTTGTACACATAAATATACACATATATGTTTATATAGATAATATATGTAATGTATGCATATATATTTTGTATAGATGATATTTATATTATATTATTAGGAAATTTACTTTTATAAAAATCATTTACTTTAAAAGTAGAAAAACACATAATACACAGAATGAGAGAAACTTAGTAAATTTTCAGTCTTGAAACAATAAATGAATATATAATTTCCTATTACTAGAAAAGCAAACAAAATGTTAAAAAAATATTTGGATATTTTTATAACATCTAGTTCTTCAAACAGGATACATTTCATTTCACCTCAAGACTCTAAAACAAGGTAGACAATATCATTACAACTATTTTACAAATGAGTAAATGAGGTCCTGAGAGGTCAATCAAATTGGCTGAGATAGGAGTAAATTTCATATCTAAGAGCTGATATGACAGTTTGACTAAACAGCTTAATAAAGCTAATCACTATACTTAAATTCTTGCCAAATATGTATATCTAACCTGAGGTTTTGCAAGTAGCTACTACATAGTATTTCAATGGATCATATAGTTTAATTGGCGGACAAACCCTGTGAAATAAATAAATAGATTTATCCTTGATGGGGAGCTAAATAGCATCTTCAGAGTTGCTTAGGCAGTAATTATAAAGATTCACACCACCTACTATCTTTGCATCTTTATTTCTCTTAATCACTATTATAGCTCATTTTACAATCCCTGATATTAAATGTGTTAAATCAAACCCAAAGAAAAGACACACATACGCATGTGCACACACCATCAATTATAAATGTGGTTACAGGTTTCAATAATAATATGTATAGGAAATAGTACCAGAGGCATCATAACATAAAGAAAATCCTTTGCATATGTGGTACTAGGTTGTTTGCCTCCTACTACTTCTGAGAAAGAGTCCAAATTTTATGTTGCAATAAAAGGGACCAGCACAAGTTTCAGGCCATTGACCCATGCTGCTTCAAGATGTTTAGTCTGAAAAAATTAGAAAATCAAAAATAGACTTCCACGAGAAATACATTGTTCTGCAATCTGCCTCTGGATAAACACACAATGGTTTCTATAGAATATAAATATATATCATTTAAATAATTCAGAAAAGCTAAGGGGATTGAAATAAATAAAAAAAGTGAAGCTTCTAGCCTTTGAAATAGTTGCAAGAGCCTGACTTTTCTTTTAAAGCCAATATTGCCCGTATTTATATCCTTTTTCTTCTGGTATAGTGTTCAAGTACTTATAAAAGTGCATAATTTTTGCCTCTTGTTTATTTATACGAGGTAATTCTGGCATATATGCCACTGCTGGCTCTAACAAATGTGACAAGGCTGCAAATAAAAGCACGCCTCGTTTCTTAAGTCGCAGAGCAGTGCAGCTCACTATGTGATCAGGTTCTACAAATAAACTTTTATGATCGGTCACAAATTTCTTCACAACTTAGTAAAAAGGAAATGTAGCTGTGTTAGGAAATAATGGCACTGTGGAGTTCATGCTGGCCTTAACCTCTCTGTAGGACTTGGACTTTGAAATCACATTGGAAATATTACAATCCACCAGAAAGATCCGCTGCTTCTCAAATGGTAACCTTTTCCTTAAGAAGTTACAGATAGGAACCCTGTCTCGAAAAATCCAAAAAAAAAAAAAAAAAAAAAAAAAGAAGTTACAGATAAAGATTCTTCCCTAGGGGGATTTAATACTATTGAGCAGTAGTTTATTTATTAAAAAGAAGCTATGGTCATGTCACAAAGAAGGATAAAAGTCGCCAAATTATTCTATAAACATAGAAAATGCATAAGAAAAATTTCACATATACAAAAAGCAGTAGGCAAACTCATTTGTACCATTGAAAGTTCATTGTATTCCGTTACTGTATCATGGAGGAAGGGTTTATAACTCAGAAGGCATAGCTGAGGGAGTATGAGGTAGGGAAACTCATTTCGTCACTGGCCATAACCCCAAAGAGACTCCTTGAATTCTTCCCAAGCAAGTGAGCTCAGCACAGTATTGTGTAGGTGTCCACGTTCATGTTGTTATTACAGCTAAGTGTTGGCTTTGTAACACTCGTCTTCTCAAATTAGGGCATGAGCTCATGGGAAAATTTTTCAAAGAGGTTTTATGTGTTTTGAGATTATAAATTCACTTGCCTTAAGTTTGAGTGGCAATTTAAATAACTATTTTTCAACAACAAACTGAGATCCCCTCAAGCCTAGGGATTGGGCATGAATTACAGAAGTATTGTGTTTATATTTTGTGCATATGTATGGTATATGTTTGTGTTTGTATATATAAATATGGATGCCAATGTGTTACAGGTTGTGTTTGGAGGTCAGAGAACAGCCTCCCTTCATATTAGAAATAAGGACTCCCTGTTTTTTTTCTGCTTCATGTCCCAGGCTCACTAACTGGTGTGCATCCAGATTCTGCCTCCAATATTGATGTAAAAGCTCTGTCTTTACAGCTGCATGCTTCCTGTGTCTGAACTGATGTAAGTCTTGGAGATCCGAACTCAGATCTTTGTGCTTATGCAGCAAACACAGCCCCCAGCCCCAATGTGCTTTATTTTTTGCATTTACTTTTTCACAGAAAACGTAAAACTGCTGTATAGGAATTTCTGAAATCCTGAAGATATTGAATATCACAGACATTCCAAGATATGAATTACTCTATCTAAATGGTGAATGACACTTCACAGAGATCATTGTTCTGTTTTGCCCCACCACCTTCACTCCCTATTGTTTATTGCTTTCATTCAGTCTCCTTCATCTATTTCACCTCTTCACATTTGAGTTTCAAGACAAAACATGCACATGCTAATTAACCTTTTTAACTACTCAAACATCCATCAAGCAAGGCTTTGTGAAGATGAAAACAACCCAGGATGTGTGATAATACATAACACATATTCATTTCTTAATAAATAATATTTGTGCATTCATTTTAATTAATGGTTAGTTTGAGACAAGGTCAAAAAATAAAAGATAATGGGAGACAGAGAAATTAAAATTATGTATTTACTTTCTTTACTAGGGGAGCTTTAATGCATTTGTTGGAAAAAGTAATTTTAAACAACTTAATAATCCTGTTGTGAATGTGTGATTAATGGTCTCTGCTTATTTAAAGTTCTGACAATTAGGATTAGGAATTACCTCTAAATTCAACAGGCTTGGCTTATTTTTAAAATGGCTAACATCCATGATAGTGTTTATCTGTTCAAATTTTGTTTATAGTTATTTTACTGTATACCACCTATAGCCAAATTGCAACTCATTTCAGTGGGTTTCCTGAATCCTTTTTCCAATAGTGTGGAGGTGAAAGAAAAGTGTGAGGGAAAATACAATACCACAGTTAACATAACCTCTACCTTTTAGATGTAGAGAAATACAGCTGAAAACCATTTGCTTTGGACTCAAAGAAAACCATCAACAAGGGAAAGCTTCTCTGAATGCAAGTCAAGAATGGGCCCAGATTTCAGGTCCAGCAAGCAGGAGAACTAAGCAGCTTAATCCATATCCTTGAATTTAGAGTCAAAAGGATATAGGAACATTTATGAAATCTTCCTCTGTGGTTAAAAAAAATTGCTGAGGTCAGGCATTTGGCAGGGCATCTGTATTAGGCTCCAAAGGCCACCGTGTGACATTATGAATGTGAAGAACTTGGAGATTTGAAGAGTACGCTGACATATGTCATGGAGATACAGAATTTGGAGCCTGTCTTGCTAGGTTTTGGTCTTCGTGTGATACAGTATTTTCTCACTATGATCCAGTTCTCCCTTTCAGAATAGTAGTATATATCCTGTGCTATATTACGTTAGAAATACATGATCTGTTTTTTTATTTTGATTTTACAGAGGTTACAGATAAGGGATTACCTTGAGTCTCAGAAGATACTTTGGAATTCAAAAATAGTTTTAGGAATGAAAGACTACGGGGACTTTAAATTTGGACCGGCAAAGTTTTACATTATGACATGGCTATGAGCCATTGGAGAACATAGAGTCGAAAGTGGTGGTTTAAATGATAATTCTCCCATAAGCTCATGGATTAGGATGTTAGGCTCCAACTGGTAGACTGATTATGGAAGGATTAAGAAGCATGGCCTTAAAGGAGGAAGTATATCACTGGGAGGGGATTTTGATGGTTCAGTGTCTCTTTCTCTACCTGATGCCTAAGGATCATTATGTACAGATCTCAGCTACCACTGCAGTGCCATGTCTGCTTTCCACCACGATAATTATGGACTAACATTCTGAAACTGTAAACAAGCCTCCAATTAAATAATTTTTTAAAAATAAGAATTGCCTTTTTCATTGTGTTATTTCACATTAAAACGATAATAATTAAGTCATGGGGTGAATATTACAATTATCTGTGGGTACAAGGACAAAGGTGCATAATGCAATTTTAGATTAGGTTGTTTTAAGTAATGTGATGCTGCGGGTTCTCCTCCAATATCTCTGACTTCAATAAAAATAGGCAGCTGGCTAGGTTTCTAGAACCAGGTATAATTGTCCCTGGTTGAATGGGTCTTAAGTTCAATTAGAAAGATGTTGATTCTCAGCAAGATATGTGAGCCACTACTGCACGCATTGGGTTATTGTGCTGTGCTAATCATTGTTGTTGCTCATAGACGTCTTAGCTGGGTAGAAATGTTGCTTGCTTCCCTCTTTGGAAGATTGCATAGTGCCACCTGATGAAAGCCAATACTCAGTGGGGAGACTTTCAGTTATCTTTGAGCTCAGAGGCCTGTTGACCTGATTTTGAGATGTATGGTGTCTGCAAAAAATTTTCATTAGAAATTTAAAGAAAATAAAATTTTCATATGTCAAAGATTCCTTTTGTTTTTAGTTATCTATTTTAATTTATTAGGTACTTATATAAGATTTATTTTTCATTAAAAACCTTATCCAAAATTTTTAGCAATAAAAATCACTTTTAATATATTTGAAACAACATATCTTGCATTTTTAGAGTCTATCAACACTGTCATCATTTCTCTTTTTAAAATACACCTCAATTTTATCTCCCTTTCCCAGAAAGGTCCATGTGTCCTCCTAGAGGCCCCCTATTTACCCAGCCTTTCTATTGTATGGATTGAAGCTTGATTCTCAGTTATTTTAAAGTTATATCCACTTGTAAGTGAACACATACCATACTTGTCTTTCTGAGTCTGTGTTACCTCATTCAGGATGATTTTTTTTCTAGCTGAATCCATTTAGTTGCAAATTTCATATGTCATTTCTTTTAAACAGAGGAAGCAGAGGAGATGAAGGACACCAGAAGAACATGACCTACGAAATCACCTAAGCAGGACTCACATGTGCTCCTAATATGTTAGTAATTAACATTTCTAATTTGTATTTGAAATAAATGCTCTGTTTTTTTGTTTTTGTTTTTTTTTTAAAAAAAAAAAAAAGACTGAAACAGTAAGCATGGGTCCTGCAGGGGTCAGCACCAGTTCCTCTCTCTGTGTTATTGATGTTGTCTTGGTGTTTATGTGTAGCTCCTAACAGTGGTCTTGGGTGTCTTGACTCTTTTGATTGCTCTTGAGACTCTTTTCCTCCTATTTAGTTACATTGCCCAGCCTGGACAGATGACTTTTGCTTTGCCTTATTGTGCCTTGTTTTCTCCTGTTTGGTTATGGTCTCTAGGAGACCTGTTCTTTTCTGAAGAGGAAGCTGGGTGGGAGTGGATGTGGGGAAAAGGAGATGTGAGGGAAAGCTGGGAAGATGGGAGGGAGGAGAATTTGTGATCAGGGTGGATTGTATGAGAGAAGAATCTGTTTTCAAGAAAAATTTTAAAAAATTGAACTATAGGAAGAAAACAAGGCATAAGATAAAATAAAATACACACTAATTATTTAATATCTTCAAATAGTTTCCTTCATGGTATTTTTGGGAGAGTTCTTTGTATGAGTTTTTTTTTTATATTTACACATTTATTTATCTGTCTATTTATTTTTGTGAATGTTAGTCCTGTATGTTTGTGTTTGTGTGTGTATGCCTGCTTGTGGGGTTCCTGCACAGGTTAGAAAAAGAACGTAAACCCCTGGGCCTGGTTGTGAGCAGCCACGTGGGTGCTAGAAATTAAATGTGGGTTTTCTGAAAGACAAACAAATGTGTGGGTGTGTGAGCCTATGTGATTATATGTAAAACATATCCATGAGGGAGTCTGTAAGGCCTAGAAGAGAGAGTCCTTGCAACTAAAATTACAGGAAGTTGTGCGTAGTGGCATTTCATTTGCATTTTAATAAACTTGCTGGAGGATCAGAAAAGTAAAACTGTCACACTGGCCAGCCTTAAATACCAGGCAACAAATGAAAATATCTTTAATCCCAGTAGTCACACTAGTTTGTCATAGAAACCAGACAATAGTGGTGAACGCCTTTAATCCCAGAACTAGAGAGGAATATAAAATGGGAGGAGACAGCTCTCAGGCTCAGTCTCATTTTGAGATTCTTGGAGAATCTCCATTTCAGACTGAGGTAGAGATAAGAGCCAGTGGCTAGCTGCTTTGTTTTTCTGACCTTCATATTGAACCCCAATTTCTGTATCATTGTTTTTATTAATAGTGGTTCAGTTGTGAGTAGCTCTAGGGTTGGTGATAATCAAAGCTGAGTCTTCTGCAAAGGCAGTAATCCTCCCAACCAGTAAGCCATCTTTCCAGACCCAAAAGTCTCTAAATTTTTTATCAGAGATATCAGCATTATCTTCAGAGAAAATTTGTTAACTAGCATCTGTGTCTACTTGCTATATTTCTCTTTGCCTTTTAAGTCATAATTGTCCTACCATTTGATTGTTACAGTCTCAGTAATTACATCCTTTCTGGATTTCTATGGTGATGTCTAGTCATTGGTGTGATGGTCTGGGAGAACGGATCTTTTGGGAAATGACTAAGTCTTGAGAATGAATACTTCAATAGAGTGATGTCCTGCCTTACCCGTAATATGTTATGACACAGTCAGAAGGTATTGTTCACAAAGAATGATATCTTACTAGATAATGAATCCCCAATCTCCAATCTCTCTTCTAGTCTCTTGAATACTGGGAGGTAGGATTCTTTATTCACACACTGTCCAGCTTCCATCACTTTTCTATAGTTGCTCAAATGGGCCAGGTATTGATAGAACAGACCATTAATAGAACTCCGGCTCTTTTTATTAGCAGCGGCTTTGAGTGAAATTTCATGAAGAAATTTACTTCTGCCAAATAGTTATTGCAAACTTTTTTATTTAGAATTCAAAAGAGATTTTCTGAATTTTTCTTCACCTTCAAAGTATAAACATTTAAATATTTCCTTTCTAATATGACATTTTCAAATGCTCTATTTGCTTTTAAGTATAAGATACTTGAAACTCCAAGGACTGGCAGAGAGTTGTTTAATTAATTTAAAATAGCACTGGCTAATTAGGGAGTTTAGGAGCTCATTGATTATCTTCAAAATATTAAATAAAATTTGGAATAATAAGTGTTAAGTAAACAAAGAAAATTTACTTTTTAGCTGAATATATTTTTGCAAAGATCTCTCCATATACCATTCACTCTGAATGCTTTATATTCTCAGGCTAGCTTTTCATATTTTTTTAAAAATTATTCTCAACAGAACTGATTGTTCTTTAATTAGGTCAATCATATCGCAGCATTATCCAGAGAGCTTGGGTTCTATTTCAAGTATTTTGACAGGAACAAACTGTGAATAAAACAGCATAATATTACAATGTCAAGGTTTTCCTTTATAACAATAGGCAAAGCCTCTGACAGAGCTAACCACTCAGATGACAGCATTAACAAAGAAGTCAATACTGCTCATCCTGAAAAAAATTCTTTCTCTAGATAAATGACAAAATATTAAAAATATTGTAATATTTTCTTATTTTAGGCAATATGTTGTACCTAAAATATTATACATGTATTTCATCAACATTTATTTTTTTTATAAATTCACAAGCCTAACATCTTTGTGTATTCTTCTTTTTTTTTTTTTTTTTTTTTTTTTTTTTTTTTTTTTTGGTTTTTCGAGACAGGGTTTCTCTGTGGTTTTGGAGCCTGTCCTGGAACTAGCTCTTGTAGACCAGGCTGGTCTCGAACTCCCAGAGATCCGCCTGCCTCTGCCTCCCGAGTGCTGGGATTAAAGGCGTGCGCCACCATCGCCCGGCCTTGTGTATTCTTCTTATGATAAAAACTAAAGAAGAAAGGTTAGTGTTGTCCAATTCTTGCCCCCTGGAATTCTGTACTTTTAGGTTACCCTGTCACGATTTTTCAAGGCTTCTCAAATTCAAGCTGATGTCCGTCAAATGAGCTTTTGTCTTACTGCTCACTGCTCTGAGGGCTGAGAGACGCTAATAATGAAATTGCTGAAGATGTTGTCCATCACCCCCTAGCTCGATGTGTCTCAAATGAAGTTCAAAGTTCTTTTCATTGTTCATCTACCTCAGAGCCCCTACTTATATCACATGAAACCTAAGGCTTTGTGAATGACTCGTTCAAAACTCTTGAATGAGTTTGGACATGGAGTCTGAAGTGATGTGGTCACATGTCTCTGCATGGAACCCAGGCAGGATAAACAGAAAATGAATTCCCTGCCCCGTAGCTTCAAAGTGAGTTTAATAATGAACACATTTTAATTTCAAGTATTTAATATCTGTAACTACACTAGAAGGTATTTAAGTTGTTTTATAAAATCCCATTTGTGATCATTTGTTTAGAAATTATCACAATCTCAACCATGACTACTTAAACTGCTGAAAACAGTGGTGTCATGGTCTAAGTGTGACAGAAGCAATATCTAGCATGCAGAGAAATTGCTCGGGGCGGGGCATCTGTAGTTATTTGAGTACTATCATTACATATCTGATAGAGATAAATATTATAGTGTGTTTTTTTGTGTTTTGAAAAGGCCTTGATATTTGAAATAGCACTATAACTCATTATTTCACTCTATCCTTCTCTACCTTAAAGCTAGTTGAGAACTAAAGTCTTCGCATTAAAAATCCATCTCTTATCATGCTCTATTTCGACATCAAGCAGTGCTGTATGTGCTGTGTCATCTCAGTATCAGTTAATAGAGCCATTGAGAACCTGTTAGTAAGTGATTATACTAATAATATTAATGTTGGCTTGATATTTCTGCTATAATATCTGATACAGAAATTGTAATTGTAACTCAAATAGGAAAGATTATTCTTGGCATTTTCAAGATCATTACCTTTGCTAGTCTGATGCTTTAATTTTAGAGAGTTATTATGAAAACATTGGTTCAAATCCAAGTACAAAGTCAGTATTCCTATTATTGCTCTCAAATTAGAAAGGAACATATACAATATGCAAAAAATCCTCTAAGCTTTCACATCAACATTCACTATAAATTGGCACCTAATAAACTACAATTTCAATACAGTAATAAAGACAGTAAAAGGGCTTTGTTTGAATTTTCCATTTCTTTTCCTGCATTGATAAATGCCAGCTTTCTCTAGAGATAAATTAGATTTAATTAATGCATTAGTTTTTGTGGTCACTGAAACAGATGATCACAAATAGGATTTCATAAAGCAGCATAAATACTTTCTAGCATAGTTACAGAGACAAAAAGTTTGAGATTAAAATGCGGCCACTATTAAAGTCATTTTGAAGCTGCTGGGCATGGAATCCATTTGTTCTTTTTCCGAGCTGGGTTCTATGCATCACCATGTGACCACATCACTCTAGTCTCCACGTTGGTAGTTATTAGTTGTGCTTTTCTCTGTGACTTTTGCTCTATAATTCTCAATTGCCCAACTTTTATAATGATCCCTGAAATTTCATTTAGGGTACAGCTATATAATCCAGGGTAGTCTATTTTAAAAGCCCAATATTTAATCACATAAAATTTAATTTACCAGTAAAAATGTTAACAATAGGGGAGATATCAGAACATAGTCAGATGGACTGGGGAGACAGCTCAGCTATTAAAGGCTAAGCTTACAACCAAAAAGATAAGCATAAGGTCAGTCTGGTTTAGAACCGTATACATCTACAAAATTTGAAAAAAAAAATAAAAATTGAAAAATGAAACAACAATGTGGATCAAGATAAAAATTCTAAAGGAAGGCCCAAATAAGCCATTCAGTTCAAATGCTGAAGGAAGAGGTTCAAATGGTTTACCCAGACAGGTTTTATACATATTAAGAAAATCTCCAATAAGTTTCTGGACTCAAACATACCCTTTACGTCTTTCCATTGTTCGTCTGTGTGTTGGGCTCACTCATGTTGTACTGGGTAGTTTTATGTCAACTTGACACAGGTTATAGTCTTTAGAGCAAAGGGATCCTCAATTGTAAAAGTGACTACATAAGATTGGGCTGAAGGCAAATTTTAGGGAATTTTCTTAATTAGTAATTGATGTGACCCATAATGGATGGTGCCATTCCTGGGCTGGTGGTCCTGGCTTCTTTAAGAAACCAGGTTGAGCAAGTCATGAGGAGGAAAAGAGTAACCAACACTTCTGTATAGCGTTGGCATCAGGTCCTGCCTCCAGGCCTGGCCCTGTTGGAGTTCCTGTTCTGACTTCTCGTGATATTGATCTGTAATTTGGAATTACAAGTGGAATAAATTCTTTCCTCCCCAAGCTTCTTTGGACATGGTGATTCATGATAGCAATATTAATCCCAAATAAGACAGGTCCTACCCTTGTTTCTGTACCTACACATACATGTTTTGGACAAGGACTCTGTTCTTGGAGTAATTCCTTCTCTCTTAGAGTTTGTCATGTGTTTGTAGGTGAGTGATTCCATCAGCCTTTCTCCTATCCCTGTGGTTTAGAAACACTAATTGTCTGGCTTCATTTTTGCTTGCTTTTCACTTAATCGTCTTTTGGTTCTCATATACTTCTACAATGGTGTCATGTAATTCATTTCACTTTTGACACTAATCGTGCAGAGTTTTCATAAGACTCCACACATTTAAGTATTCAGAACTATAAGACTTTCCTCAGTTCAGACAGCACTCACAGTGCTATCCTAGATATAAGATTAATGATTACCACAGATGACTGGAAGTTCTGCATTCGTTAGAATGAGTCACAGAACTGAGGATTATTTGGGGTTTACTGCTAGAGTGTGCTACAAAATACACAAATAAAAGCTAGATAAATGTACAGATGCATAAGGCAAATTAGGCTTCTATGTCTTGTGAAATGGGGATGTCCTGTTCTTCCAGGGCATGGTGGTTGTCTTTCTTCAATTTACTACTTCTATAATGAAATACCGTGATTAAAAGAAAGTTGGGCAGGAAAGGTTTGCTTGGTTTATGCTTCCAGATCCTAGTCTGTCTCCAAAGGAAATCAGAACAAAAACAAGACAGATGAGAACCTGGTGAGAGGAGATCCTGAGGCCATGGAATGGTGCAGCTTACTACTGTTTTGTTTTCCATGACTTGCTCAGGACCACCAGACCAGTGATGACTCCACTCCCCATTGGCCGGGTCCTCCCCCATCAAACATTAATTAAGAAAATGATCTACAGGATTTCCTAGTACCCAATTTAATAGAGTCTTTTCTCATCTGGGATTTTCTCCTTTCAGATGATGCTAGCCTGTGTCAATTTGGTATCAAACCAGCCAACGCATCTGTGCTGACCACTTCAGTACCTCTAAAAATTTTGTGGATTGGAGGTTTGTAGTGTGTGTTGATGTTTTTATGTTTAGTACATTGTGTGACACAGCTCTCTGAGGTGAGGCTCTGAGAAGCGAGTGTGTCTTTTTCTTGTATTACATAGGCTGTATAACACATTCAATTTTTGATTTTATGAAATTATTTGGAAGTGGTTAAAAATTGTCAGAGATAGGAGCTTAGTAGAAACAGTCACTGTTGGTGTTTTTTGGAAGGGTATCACTTATCTCTGGCCCACTCCTGCCTGCTTGTCTCCTAGGCTGCCATAGTATCATTATTGCTTTCTCTTCTCCTTTACTCTCTCGTAATATTGAGTTACTGCTCTCTGATAGCAATGGAGCAAAGTGACCATGGATGTGAACTAATAAAACCATGATCCAAATAAATCTTTCCTCCTTCAATTTGTTTGCTGAGGGAAGGTGCTGTGTCAAAGGTACAAAACAAACAAACAAAACACAGTGATTAACTTCCTTTGTCCCTCTCTATCCTAACCAGAGTTGAAGGAAGTGGAAGTACCCAGAACATAATTTTGACTCAGTTGCTGAAGCAATGGGCTGCTACATACCCCCATTCTTAAGCTATCTATGAAACGATAGTAATCACTTTATTAAAAAAATAAAACAAACTATTCTCTCTTTCATCACTCAAGAAATGCCAGGACTTAGGGAATTGTGTGGAGTAATGAATTCATGTATGTTCCTTCCTATACCATAACTTCTTTCTTTAGCAGTTTGCTGACTTAAGTTATTTGGTTGGAAGCATCAAGGGGAAACATAAACACGTGTAAAATTCTTTGTTTAGAAATCTTCTCAGCTAAATATCCAGGTTAATCAATTTTAAATCCTGTCCCCATAGTACTCCATCTGCCATCATTCAACATTGTTCACCTTCCTCCAGTTTCGAATATAACGTTACTCAAATCCACTGAGCATGTATTAAAATTATGTATCATGCTAATGTTTCTATCAACATTTTGTGTACAATAACCTATTTATTTTCTCAGATAATAGAAAACATTTTCTACTTCATTGTGAAGTCACTTTGAAAGGTCACATGAAGTTATTTTAATGTTCATATTTCTGAGAACATCAACCTAAGATAATAAAAGCCTTTTCTGACATTGTGTGAAAAATTCTCTCTGTTCTCTGTCATCATCCATTTCTGCAGCCGCTTCCTGAAGTTTGGACGGAAGAAGCTGCTCCCTTTGAAGCAGCTGGTACCACAATCAGTGGATAATGGTGGGACATTAGTTCACTGGAACATGCGACTCTGGGAGGCCTTGCCTTTTCTAAAACTAGCCTGCAAGATCGAGCCCCTTATTGGTCACTTCCTCCTACTAAGGCTGACTACCAATGTCCAGCAACCAAAAGCCCCCTTGTTTCACCTAATTAGCATACTCAATTAAAATTAAATAGCTCATTCTCACAGGGAGCTTCTCCCTTATCTTTATAAGCTTTACCATTTGCCAATATGTCACTCTTTGTCCCTTCTATCCACAGGCAGCCCATTGTTCTTCTGGGACAACTATCCCTTTCACCTTTCCCTTGTTCCCTTCCCCTCATCTCTCATCTCCTATGTCCTTTACCACTGCTGCCTAGCCCACTCTAACAGAGACTTCTCCTTACCATTTTTTGAAAAATTACAACTTCGAGGTCATTTGCTGCTGTTTATTCTGCTTGAGTCAGAAAGCAGCCACTTTAACTTCTCTTTGCTGCTTTATAAAGAATCTCTCTGTGATAAAAGGGTGTTTGGGTATGGTTTGTGCCTAATGTGAGATTCAGGAGGAAGTCCCTGCTGTACAGGTGGTCTCCTTCAGGTAGAATTTGTTTTTCACAAGTAGTCTTTACATAGACGTAGCAGTTGATATTAATCACATGTTTAAAATATCTCTATATCACAATATCCTAGCCAAGTTGACACATCAAAATTATTATCACAGTTCATTTAAAATGTATCAAAATTAATTTCACTAATATATCATGTTATTAATTCCAGCTGAAGTACAGACATATAAAATGTCAAACAAGAAGCTTGGGAAATAGATAATTTTATCTGTGTGCTTGCTTATTCTTTTGTTGAAGAAATCTGTGTGCTCATGATTAGCAAACTATGTATTTCTTTTCTTTTTTTATTAAAAATTTCCACCTCCTCCCATTCCCTCTCCCTCCCCCATCCCTCTCCCCCTCCCTCTCCAGTCCAAAGAGCAGTCAGCATTCCCTGACCTGTGGGAAGTCTAAGGTCCTCCCCTGTCCATCCAGGTCTAGGAAGGTGAGGATCCAAACACACTAGGCTCCCACAAAGCCAGTACGTGCAGTAGGATCAAAACCCAGTGCCATTGTCCTTGGCTATTCAGTCAGCCCTCATTGTCAGACATGTTCAGAGAGTCTGGGTGATCACAAGCTCCATCAGTCCCAGTCCAGCTGGCCTTGGTGAGCTCCCATTATATCAGCCCCACCGTCTCAGTGGGTGGGCTCACCCCTCGAGATCCTGACTTCCTTGCTCATGTTCTCCCTCCTTCTGTAGAACCTGGAAACAACCAAGATGCCCCTCAATGGAAGAATGGATAAAGAAAGTGTGGAATATATACGCATTAGAGTACTACTCAGCAGAAAAAAAATGACATCTTGAATTTTGCATGCAAATGGATGGAAATAGAAAACACTATCCTGAGTGAGGTAAACCATACCCAAAAAGAAGAATATGGTATGTAATCACTCACAAGTGGATTTTAGCCATAAATAAAGGATATTGAGCCTACTATTTGTGATCCTAGAGAAGCTAAATAAGAAGGTGAACCCAAAGAAAAACATAGTTATCCTCCTGGATATTGGAAGTAGACAAGACTGTCAGGCAAAAATTGGGAGCTTAGGGGTGGGGGTAAAGGGAGATGGGGAGAGAGAAGTGAGAAGGCGAGGATGGGGAGAGCTTGGGGAAATCGGACAGGTGGGATGGAGGAAGGGTGGATATGTGAGCAGGGAAGTATATATCTTGTTTAAGGGAGCCATTTTAGGGTTGGCAAGAGACTTGAATCTAGAGGAGTTCCCAGGTGTCCAAGAGGATGTTCCCAGCTTTTTCCTTGGGCAGCTGAGGAGAGGGCACCTGAACTGGCCCTATCCTATAGCCACACTGATGAATATCTTGCATATCACCATAGAACCTTCATCTGGCGATGGATGGAGATAGAGATAGAGACCCACATTGGAGCACTGGACTGAGCTCCCAAAGCCCAAATGAGGTTTTTGCTTTTAAAGTATACAAACTCTTCTGTTTTGGTAACTATGTGATTTTTTAAAATAATTTTCCATGGAAAATATTCCACATAGAACATCCCCATTGCCTCAGTGTGTGGGTGCACCCCTCGCAGTCCTGAGTTCCTTGCTTGTGCTTTCTCTCCTTCTGCTCCTCCTTTGGATCGTGAGACTTCAGTCCAGGGCTCCAATGTTGGTCTCTGTCTCTGTCTTCTTTCATCGCCTGATGAAGGTTAATATTCAGGAGGATGCTTATATGTTTTTCTTTGGGTTCACCTTCTTATTTAGCTTCTCTAGAGTCACGAATTATAGTCTCAATGTCCTTTATTTATGGCTAGAAACCAAATATGAGTGACTACATCCCATGTTCCTCTTTTTGGGTCTGGCTTAACTCACTCAGGATAGTGTTTTCAATTTCCATCCATTTTATGCAAAATTCAAGAAGGCCAGCTGGCCGGGGTCTGAAAAAGCATGGGACAAAACCGGACTCACTGAACATAACGGACAATGAGGACTACTGAGAACTGAAGAACAATGGCAATGGGTTCTTGATCCTATTGCACATAATGGCTTTGTGGGAGCCCAGGTAGTTTGGATGCTCACCTTAATAGACCTGGATGGAGGTGGGTGGTCCTTGGACCTCCCACAGGGCAGGGAAACCTGCTTGCTCTTTGGGCTGAGGAGGGAGGAAGACTTGATTGGGGGAGGGGGGAATGGGAGGTGGTGGCAGGGAAGAGGCAGAAATCTTTAATAATTAAATAAATTAATTAATAAAAAATAAATAAAAAATATTCCACATATTTCTAATAAATAATATATATGTATATTTACATAGTATTCTAGTATATACATTACAAGGATATTTTCTTTTAGAACACTCAAAATACATATTGTACATTAATAGACATATGCTGAAATTTTATGAAAGTATGGTTTGCAATTATCTACTGTTTCACCAAAGACCTAGGGCCTCAGAGAGATAATTTCAAGCTAAGTTCTAATTCCTGATTTTTATATATATCCCATCTTACTCTCAGTAGTGTTGAAATCAATAGAAAAATGTCGCACTTCCTTGAACTTTCAAGGCTTCTTTTCACTCTTTACTGTAATAATGAGCTTTGATTTTCTGTGTTAGAATCACTAGAGATGCAGGGGCAACTCAAATGTTTCTGGTATTAAAAATAAATTTTTATTTTAATGGAAAGCAAGCAGAATCCTGTGAGTATGCTGAGCACACAGGTAACGTGTGTAAATACAACTAAAGATCGAACTCTAAGCAGTGTTCAGACTCCCCTGCTGCCAAACACCGTGGCGATGTGCAAGCTACTTTTACAGAGAAGTTTGTAAAACAAAACAAACGACATTGGTAAGATACTGGAAACTTTACTTGGTGGAGAAATTCAATTGCACTAATGTGGGGATTCATTGTTTTATTCTTTATTTAACCCAGACAGACTCCAATGCAGGAAGAATGCTGAGTGTTGAGATTTGATTGTGGGAGATGTTGCTGATGCCCTCAGTCAGAATTTTTCTGTGTGAAATCTTTTTCTCTAATGCTGCATGTTTTCTTTGTTTCAAATGATATGTAATTGTTAGAAGTCAAAAAGTGAATTGAATACTATTGAAAACTTTTCAAAATATGCTTGAAGCAATAAAATCTAGAAAAAGCATATTTTTTTAGGAGATGATAGAGGTAGAGTTTATGTTATTGACTATAATAAACTTTCAAAAGACAAGAGTAAGCACTCAATTAGCAATCTTTAGTCCAGAAAATCGGTAAGCTCTCATCATGCCATGACTTAATATATGATTTTAATTACCTGTTACCTTCTGTTTAATGAAATGTAAAATCCACATTTGACCAACTTTGATCAATGTTTTTCTTAATTTTCAAGAGATAGTAACTAGTACACCTTATAGCATAATACAATACATGATAGTACAGTTCATATTTTCAAGAAAGGACAAAAAGAAGAAACAATACTTTTAAAATGATGACCCAATCAGGTAGAGAGATGATTGTTTAACAACTCTTGTGGAAGAACTTTGGTTTGCTATCCAGTACCTGCATGGCAGCACAAAACTGTAAATTCAGCTACAGATGGTGCCAGGTTCTTTTCTCTATGGGTATTTTCTCAAACTATGCACAAATACTGATGTGTGAAAATACTCATACACATAAAAAAAATTAAAAAATGATTGATGACACATTCTTTATATAATCCAAGATGGTGATGTCTTCGGCTCTTTCCTATATTGTATGCTACTATCTTAAATGTAAAATTTAAATTTACTAATAGCAGGGGCTTCTACAGTTACACAGAGTTTAGACGAACATACTGATAAAAGGTAGAGTTTCACAACTATAAAAGGTAATAAGGACACATCTTACAGCAAGAGTGCCATTTCATACAGCAGAGGTCATTCTTTCAAGTTACTTGTCTTGGAATAAAAGACATGGTTATAGTGAGGTGAGAACTACTATTGATTGCCCCCACTGGAATGATAAAAATATCTAAGCTATACACAAAAAATTAAATCATTTATTGAAAATAAGTAATAAGATTTTTTTATTGACTGATATACAATTTTATGGATACCACATTAAATTATATACATTTATATATCAAATACTATTTATTTTATTCCCATTCAAATGTAAGGTCAGCAATGGAATGGAAATTTGTTTCTTCTGAGCAAAATAAAAGATATTTACTAAAATAGGATGCAGAAAAATACCACAAGGACATTTGTTCAGCTATGTTCATAGCAGCATTATTCATAATAGCCAGAACCTGGATACAACCTAGGAATAATGTGGACACGACTCAGTTGAAGAACAGATAAAGAAAATGTGTTATACTTACACAATGGAGTATTACTCAGTGGTAAAATACAATACAATGACATCTTGAAATGTTCAGAAAAATGGATGGAACTAGAAAACAATCATCCTGAGTGAGGTAACCCAGACCCAGAAAGACAAACGCATATGTACTTATTCATAAGTGGATATTAGATGTAAAGCAAAGGATAACCAGCCTCCAAGTAAAATCCCCAGAGAAGCTAGGTAACAAGGAGAACTCTAAGAGAGACACACGTGGAAGGACTCAGGAAGGGGAAATAATTAAGGACTCCTGGGTAAATTGGGGAAGGTGATAGGAGGGAGGGTTTGGGGGATGGGAACATTAAGAATCCATATAGCTTAGCTGGGGGAGAGATGTCAAGGAAGAACAATGAAAAAGATAGCTTAGTAGAGAGAGCTGTTGTTGGCTTAGGGGGAAATCATGTTAGGGAAATTCCCATGGATGACCCAGGCAAAACTTCTAGCAATAGTGGAGAAGATGTCTAAACTGGCCTTTCCCTATAATCAGATTGACCATTACCCTAATTGTCATCATAGAACTTATATCCAGTAACTGATGGAAGCAGATACAATGATCCACAGCCAACCTCTGGGCTGAGCTTCTAGAGTTCAGTTGAGGAGAGGGAGGAACTGTGGGACAATTTTCTTGTATCTTGTAAAGATTTGTCACTTGTATTGATTTAATAAAACACTGATTGGCCAGTAACCAATCAGGAAGTACAGACAGGGCGACCAGAGTAGGAGAATTCTGGGACAAGGAAAGGCTCAGTCTGCAGTTGTCACCTAGATACAGAGGAAACAAGATGAGAATGCCTCACTGATTAAAAGGTACCAAGCCATGTGGCTAACTCAAACAAGAATTATGAGTTAATTTTAGAAGTAAGAGCTAAAAAAAATATGCCTAAGTTACTGGCCAAACAGTGTTCTAGTTAATATAGTTTCTTTGTTATTATTTGGGTCAGGGCAGCCTGGAAATGAAGGAGCCGTTTCTGCTTGCAGGGAGGAAGGATAACATAAGCAATGGAGGTCAAGATCATGATCAGGAAATCACAGAGACAGTTGACTAGAGCTAGTGGGTGCTCCCAGACTCTAGACTGACAGCTGTGAAATCTGAATGGAACTAAACTAGGTCTTCTGAATGTGTGTGACATTTATGTGACTTGATCCGTTGGGGAGACCCTGGCCGTGGGACCAGTACTTATATTCCATGTTCATGAACTGGGTTTTTTGAGCCAATTTTATATGGTGGGATACCTTAGTCATCCTTGATGTAGGGGTTAGGGGCTTAATCCTGCCTCAACTTGATATGCCAGACTTAGTTGACTCCCCATGGGAGGCTTTAATCCCTCTGAAGGGTAAATGGGAGGTGGGAAGGTGGGAAGTGTGGTGAGTGTTTGAAGAAGGGGAGAGAGGAGGAACTTGGGTTGGCATTTAAAATGAAAAAAAAAAAAAGAAATAAAATAAGGAAAGAAAAGCAAAAAAGATTTTTAAAAAGGACATTCAGAAAGAAAAGTAAAAAAACCCAGAGCACAATGTATACAAAAAGAAGCTGGCTAATTTAAGTTAAAAGAGCTAGCCAGAAAGGAGCCTAAGCTTGACCGAGCATTTAAAACTAGTATTAAGTCTCTGTGTCATAATTATGAAGCTTGTTGGTAGCCTAAAAGAAAAAAAGTCTGGTACATGCTATTCATTGCTCAAAATATTTTAGAGTTTCTTTCATTTTAAAATTGAGATTAAAGAAACTCATTATGTATGTCTTTTATAAACCGAAAAACTCCCTATGAGATACTAAAAGCATGCATTGAAGCAATTTAATTTAATTTTCTCCCATGTGTGTTCTCAAAATCAGTTTGGAGGATAAAATGTTTCTTTCACTATAAGTCACAGGCCTAGAGAGATATGGCTCAGAGTTTAGGAGGGCGGAGTGATGATGTAGAGGATGGCACTTGGTCTCAGTACCTGTGTCAAAGAGCTCACCACCTCTCATACTTCATCTGTGGGAAATCCTGTGCCCTCTTCTGACCTCCGTAAGAACTTGTGTTACGTGCACACACCCCTCCGCCACCCAGACACAAACACAGTCACATAAAAAAAAATAAATCTCTAAAAAGCAATTCACAGGTGTTCTAAAAATTATTTTAGAAATTTGTAGTAAAAGTCTCGATAATTTTCGATGAACCAAATAATGAGGAAGAGTAGTCCAAACTTGTATTTGCAAATTAAATTAAAAGTAAAGGATTCTCTGAGTTTTAGCTGCTCCCATTTCGTCGATATTTGATTTATTCCGACGCTACATGAGTAACTTAAAAAGAATGCTTTTGCCCTCACATTTCAGGGGTACTTGTAGTCAAATGTATTTCAAAATTATACTGATGAATTGAGGTCTCAAATACATTTTTAAAACACAAATTTATGACAGAGTTCTTGTGTCATATTTAGTTTGCCACTATTATTGTAGTTTCCGTTTTCATTTCTTTTACTGAATAAAATTATGAAAACTTAATTTTTATTCCGATAAATAAATTACATGGAAAAGCATATAAATTCTCTCCATGGCCTCCATAGTTGTGAAGTACTTTTTCTTGAGAGTGCAAAGTTGGAGTTCAAAGGCAAAATCATGACTAAGAATTATAAATTTTTACATGAAATGACTCTCCATGTATCAACTTTAAATACCAGTAAACATAAGATTTAACTTATTCAATCTTTCTGAGTCAGAATGTTGGAAACTTCATTGTTTTTCCTATTTAATTTAATCAAGTTGTTGCAGTTGATCAAATAACTACATAATCAAAATGCTGTCTTCAGATTCATTGCTAATTTCAAGTTGAAAATAAGTAATTATTTACAGTGATTTGATCAATTTAGTATGAGTACTATAACTCATTACTTGATCACATGCACCTCTAATTAACATCTCCTAACTCCAAGTCTAGTGTTCCTATTTTAAAATCTGCCTCCAAAACTGTTCTGTAGAGCCTCATTCTAAAGTTTACTGAGTTTGCACATATTTTAAATGGATGCTCATGTAAGATTTTTTAAATGTTTCAACAGAATGAGAGCTCAGTTTACAAGATTTGCTCATTTTACCAACTAAATAGATTTGCACATAATATTTGACATTTTCTTAATTTCAATTTACTCTGTAATATTTTAAACTAGTCACTAGTCTGTAAACTTTAATGGTATTATTTATAAATATAGTATTAAACATAATAATAAACCAACTGGATTTATAACAGCTTCCTGAGTGCAGGCATTACAGCTGTGAGCCACCACATTTACACATTCAGAAATGTGTTATTTATCATATTCTCCCTGCATATGGCTAAGGGATTACTTCCAGATGCCCTGCAGATACTAAAATATACATATTTTACTTTGCTTATTAAAAGTAATATAATGCCCACATATATAGCTGAGTCTCACTCAACTGTATATTACACACTGTCTCTAGTTTACTCATAATATATTTTACAGCGTAAGCAAAGAGCCAAGATGCATTACTGTGTAGTGCTTAGGGAAAAATGACACTTAAAAGTCTGTACATGTTCAGCACAGATAGAGTCACTCTAAGCTCAATTTATCCTTCATACGCAGTTGGTTAGGTCATTAGAAGGGGCATAACCCAAAGATACTGAAGGCCAAATGTACGTTCCTCAATTCAACATTGTTTAACACAAGCAACGAAAGATAAAATCCTTTACCCAAACCTTCAAATAGAGGTACAGCTCAATATTCATTTCTAATTGTCCCACTAAGTGGTGACATCCATGAATTACCTTTTTTTCCAGCACTACGATTTCATAAGGAGTTACTGTAGAAGTTTTTATTTTGATTTGTTGTTTTTAATGGTTTCACCGTTTCTCTCACTGTCCTGAAATTCTTTGCAGATGAGAGTGACTTCAATTTCCATCTGGTCTTCGGCCTCTACCTCTGAGTTCTAGGATACTCCAGGTATGTTCCATTATGCTTGTTTCTTTAAAAAATTAATAGCATCTCTGTTTAGATTGTTCAGTAGGAGCCACTGGATTTCAAATGCTCTAGGGTGACAAGAAATCAGAGGTTTTCAGAAATCTTATCCCATATGTGCTATATAAGGGGTAAAGTAATAAACTTAGGGTTAGGTAGTTATTTGTGTTAAACTACTAAACAGTTCACTTCCTTGGCCGTTAATTCAGGAAAATGATTTAATTTTAAGTTGTTCCTAAATCCTGGTATCATTTCTGCACACCCTGATTGGATCCCAATAAGTCCCCAGAGGACGGAGATTTTTTTTTTTAGTCCAAATTTGCTTCCTTATCAGTATAGTACTTAATACACAATGATTTGAATATAACACACACAAACACATACACAATCACTATATAATTAAAACCCAATCCAATAGATTTATGAAGTATATTCCATCAGTGTTCCAACTTGTAGCATGTGGTTGGTTATGTCTAGCATATTCCTTTTTTTATTCCATTCTGTTTAGAGCTCTCTGTTGCCTGCATTGATAAAGGTCTAGTTTATTTCTGAATTTAATGAAAATTTAGTATATGCTTCCTATTTAATCCCCAAGTGATTATTGTTTCTAACATTTTCTAAAGGAGATGGTTAAAATAAAATGAATAAATAAAATAAGAACAAACCACAATAGAACAAAACAAACAAGCAGAGAATAAAGTCATATAAAAAAACAACAGAAACACACAGAAGAGCAGACATATGCCCAACAATAGATGGCCAATAGAAAAATAACTAAATAATACTTTTAGAGTCTTGTTATTGTTGTTAGTTTTGATTTATTATTTTTTGCTTGAGGATCATCGTTGTTGTTGTTGTCTGTTTGTTTGCTTATTTGCTGTGTCATAATGCTTTGTCTTTGTCTGGGCATGCTTGCTTGTTTATTTGTTAGTTTGTTGTTTTCTATCCTTACATTTCCTTTGCCATTGTATTATACTTTCCTGTTTGTCTTTTTATGGGATTTCTGTGTGGGAATGTTGTTTCTATAGAGAGAAAGAAAGGTGCTGGGAGGTGAGGAGGATCTGTGAAGAGCTGTGTGGTGAGAAACAAAACCATGATCAGAATATATTGCATGAATAAATGATTTCAATAAAAATTTTCAGTTTTCATATTTCATCTAAAATTAAATACCTTAAAATGTTACCCCTAAAAGCAACTTAATTATTTATGGAGCAGAAAAAGGTATATAAACAGAGAAAAAGAAGAAGATTAAAGGTTGTTAAAGTTGGGGAGTTACATACTTGTAGTTTTAAAGTTGACATTATCTTTGCTTTCAGAATTTTGCACTTGAAATTTTCTCTCATTTGTTCATACATGTTATAATTCAAGTTGGAAACATACATTAAAGTAAAAGTCAGATCGCTTCCATTTCCTGTAATTTAAGCTTTTTTTGACAAAGGAAAAATAAATTATGCTGAAATGGGTTTTATTTTTAGAACAAAACTTTCCTCAAACTTAGTTCTTCCTGGATGTTTGTAAATCAGCTAATCTCTCTGCATATGACCCTTTCAACAGTCTTTCAGGTAGATTCTTCTTGCTATGTGCTTATTCCCTCTGAACTGCATTTCTCGTGCTACAGTAAACAGCGCTGTGATCAGACAAAGGTACCACAAGTAATAATTCCATGAAATAAGTGCCAGATCATGTTGTGCACAAACCAATAGTTCATGTGTCACATAATAATTAATGTCTTTTTTGTTAGTATTTCAAGACATATTTTGAGTCTTAGGTGTCAACCCAAAACCCTTCAGTCATGAACTCTGCCAGATTTTAACCAGTTCCACACTTGCATAAATCATTTTATTGCTATGCCTGAGACTCCATTGCCATATAGAGATAGTACCTCTAAAAACGGGCCTGCCAAAAAGGAGTTCTAACTTTCCACAAAAATCTAATAACTCTTTATTCAATAAGATTCTCTAAGATTTTTGAAGGGCCAGAATTTGACATTTACTGGTGCTGTTATTTATATGTGTTCCAATAATAACAGGACTTACTTATTAATAATTAACTGAAATTGTAAGCAACTTACACTAAAACTTGTGTGTGTGTGTGTGTGTGTGTACATGCATGTAGAATGGGTGTTTTCTCTACATTATCTTTTGATTATTTCTATTATTTTTGGATATTATAAATATATGATTTCCACTTTCCCATTCCTCCTTCCTAAATTTCCTTATAATTCTCCTAACTGAACAACTCAGTCATTCTCTCTAATGTCACTTATACATACATTCTCAGGATAAACATTTGGTATTGCATATGAACATGGGAGAGCGTATCATATTTTTGGATACAGGGCTTGTCACTGGTCCTAGTGGGCTATGCTGTCACGTCAGAAAACCACAGGAATTCTATTGCTTCCCAACAATATTCAGCACTGCTAATCTGGCTGTGTGTCTCTATTCTTGACCTTTGAAGGTGGTGAACGATCCAAGCTCAGACCTCCATGCTTGTGTAGCAGACACGCACTGACTAAGTCATCTCCCCAGTCTCAATTACACTACATCTCTAAGCCTACATTCTTGGAAAGATGGACATAACACCAAAATCTTTAGATGATAATTTTGATAATTAAAAAAGGACCAATTTGTTCTCAAAAATAATATCCCAAATTCTTAAATAATTCCTTTAAATATTTACAAGGAAATTTAGGCACACGGAGATAAAATATTTTGCTTATGGTCACAGAAGCAGTAACTACAAAAATCAGCAGTCAAATATTGTAAGAAGGTTGGGCATCCCTGTCAGAAGGGATGGGCAACCAAGTCACACTGTTATGTCTTACCAATATAATTCAAGTTCCCTTGTTGAGAACATAGGGACTCTCATTTACTTTTACTACTGTTCAGGTAACCCTAAACATTGCCTCATTTTTTTTTAATTTCTGTTTTTAAACATATACTTTTTGTAAATAATTATTAACTTCACATTACTCAAGTCAAGTTTGACTTATGATATAACTCCCTCTTCAATGTTCAATATTTGTTTAGCTTCTTAAAATAGGGTAAATATTCCACACGTCTTGTCTGAAGAATGATTTTATATTGCTCAGTTTTCTCTGAAAACAGACTTTTTCAAACAATTATAGTCTCAGGGAAGAATAATAGCTCTGCATCTATACTTGAAAATAAAGCTAAAAGAAAAAATCATAGGGGAAGCTAAATTATTCTATTTTAAAAGCTAATTAAACACAACAGTAGTAATATATAGTAGCAGAAAGTTTGGCCAGAGCAATAATTGCAAGCCCAATAATACTAGCAATAATGTCATTAATAGTACCTCTCACTCTTTCATTTACCAAATTCATATTGACCAGGTGCAAGAATATTGGGAATGATGCTTTGTTATGGATCTATAGGCTAAGAATCCAGCATTTTATCATTTGTTTTATTCAATGCTTTACACATGTCCTAGCTTTCGATGGTGTAACTATCACCTTTGTGATATAAACATTATATCAGACCTTCCTCCATATGTGTGCAGCAAAGGTAAATGGCTGTTGGCTGAAGAATGTTATTCCATAAATAAACTAGTCCCATAATGTACAGAATGATGAAAGATCTGAGGTCGTCTCTTTAATACAGCCCCGCTTTGTGTAGATCTTTATGTAACATCCCTCCTATACCAGTTCATTTTAAGTATTTGTGAGTTCCTGACTTCTGTGCCTTCATGCTATCCTGCTTTTCTTATTATACATCATCAGTTAAAGTACATGTTTTCCATGGGACTGTTCCCTGAAGTCCCCTGAAGACAGAGACCTACTGTTACCCTTTCAAAATTAGGTAGCAAAGGTGGATACTCACATTCAAGAAATATGTGTTCAACAGAGAATACTGTTACAGACTTTGTTAATTGTAGATCGTACAAACCAAATAATAATTGAAAGAACTATATAAACAGGGACTAAATTCATAATTTCTAAACAAGTCAACTCACTTAGTTTTTCACTAGTTTTCTCTTCAATACTAATTATATCTTTCAGTATTTAATAATCAAGTAGCTGACCACAACAAAGTACATTTTATTTTAATAAAATCAGAGTATTAGATGGATACTGTGTTCTAAGTGTTTTTATATGGATTTGCTCCCTTCCTGTTCGTAAGTATATCATGGTGTAAGTGTTATTACTAATATTCATAATAGTTCATTACATAATGTTGTTTTATGGCTAATTTTGTTATTCTACTCTTCCCTCACCCTGTAAGTATTCTCATGTCTCATTACTCTCAAAACCCATAACAACATCTTTAATTATTCTTGAATTCATTTAGCAGTGTTTCCATGTAAATGTGTTCACAGCTCACTGCTTGGTACTGGGTAACCTATCAGAGAGCAGGTTCTTGCCACAGCCCCTGATTGCTTGTTGTTTTCCATCTGTGGGTGGGGTCTTGTTAATTTTCTCCCACACTTGCCTATCAATTGACGATGTTATTCTACAGCTATTGCTGATACATTTTTTGGGGGGGGAGGGGGTTAAAGTATCTTTTTGAATGTATTTTCCTCCTTATAACTGGAAGCTGTTATCTAGAACAGACATTCTGAACTCTGGTTCTCTCACTTTGCCTCTCATTTCTTTTCAATGAGTCTTAGATGGAAGAAAGAATTGGAGATATAGCAGTTGGGAATGTGTTTCCTATAGTCACTATATTTTCTTTTGTGTGTGTGTGTGTTTGCCCATTGTGGATTTCTGTAGTGGTTTTCATTTTTTTGCAGGAAAAAGCTTTTTTGATGATAATGAGCACTATACTCATTTGTCATTGTTAGTATTTAAAATTCAGTAAAAAGTTATGACAATTTAGGAAAATGGTAGCAGTAAGTGATCCTCTATAGTCTATGGCATTTCCAACCTTGGTAAGTTGGCTAGGTTGGCCAGGCACAAATTCCTTCCTATTGAAAAATTAAATTAGACAATTATTTGTTATTCTCAAGCTAAAAGTGCCACTATTCACCATGGGAGATGTCTCACAAGGCAGTTTAGTATTGTGGATTTTAGGGTTTATGGTTATATAGAACATTGCTTTTTCTCCTTTGGAAGTCTCCATAGCAGGTTCAGATACTATGAGATACTTGCAGATACTTCCTGCCAGAGGAAGATTTTAAGACAGCATCACCTTAATTCTTCCAAGTCCCATGTCAGAAGTGTGTGCTGTTTTCAGAAATATAACTTTCAAGTTCTATGGGGTAATCACGGGCAATAGCAATAGGCTATATCATTTTGGGGGATCTCCTGAGCTTCTCTTATCAACAAGTCAAAGGTAAGTACCCTTGCTTTGTGTTCTTCTGTTAGACATAACCAATAAAAAGTTAGTCATCATTATTTATCACAATCATAGTAACTAGTTATACTATTACTATATCTGTAGATAATACCTCTTTCCACTTAAAGATCCAAGGGCAATGATTGAATTTTGGGTACTACTGTGACCTTAACAAAATATGTGGAAGGAGCTAGAATGTGACTGACTATATTAGGAAGATTGTCACTCCTGGTGGATTAGTTTTCATGCTGTTCTAATTACTTACTGTTATGGTGAGAAAACGCCAACACCAGAGGCAATTCATGGAAGGAAGAGTTCATTTCATCTTACAGTTCCCAAGGAGGAGCTCATTGTGGTAGGAAACACCAGGTAGCAGGTATTGGAACAGGAAGCTTAAAGAGCACATCTTTAGCTGAAAATATGAATCAAAATTTGCACTGGAAGTTAGTCAAGAGTATATGCTCTTGAAACCAACTCCCAGTCATATTCTTCCTTCAGTAAGACTACACGTCAAAAATTTTTTATAATATACCCTAAAATACCTTATACTAAGCAGAAAATTTCTCATCCAAATGGCCACATAAGCAATTTTCAAATTGCAGAAGATTAAAAATATGCATGGTAAATTTAAAGAAAAGAAAGTGCCAGAGGATATTGATAGTAATATGTAGTGATTTAAAAAATAAATTATACAGTAGAAGCTGTCTGTATTAATACATGTGTATTACTGATATTTTCCATTGTCAAAACCAGGGCTGGTATAGCATAGTAAATACAAGAATTGAACAGAAGATCATCAATTTAGCTGTCTCTGCCCCCTACCCTGGATGAAATCTCTTGAATGAATCTTTTCTTGTCCCCTGGCCAGTCTGCTAAATGAGGCATGCAGGGTAATTACTAAGTTTTTCTTTCTGTGTGCAGAGAAAAACACTAGCTCTGAGCTTTTGTTATTTTATAATCATCCCCATGAGCCTTGCTAGCTACAGCTAATAGGCTGATGAATGAGGAACCTGCCTCTCTGAGTGACTAACTACCAGTTAATGGTCTGCTTAAACTCTAAGAGCAGGAAAACGCAGAGTGGTATTTGATGTGCACATGTTTTAGAGCACAAGGCAGCAACAGGGGGAGAGCTGATGAAGGCCAGCTTGTTTCTGAGAGTGGTTTTAACAATATTTGCCTGTGTAGGCTACAGTGTGAGAACACCAGTTGCACACTTCTGCACAGAAAGTGGTGTGCTGCTTCACGATTCCAGAATGAAAAAGGCTACACAACTCTATAAAAACCACTTAGGCTGTTTCAGAGCCCCACAAGCCAAAGACACTTCAGGATTTTTCAACAGAAAAAAATCTGGAATTTAGGATTCAAACTCCTTAGCCTCACATCCTACTTCTTCATGGGACATTGAGAAATTTAGCAACTTATCCTGAACTTTAAAATTGTGTGCTTCATCAACACTGTCTTGTGTGGGTAATTCAATCCTCCCTGATTTAATTAATTATGTTTTCTGACTGAGAGTAGTGCAAGAATTCACCGAAACTGGGCCTGTGGATGCACAGTGCTCTACTTCGTAACATTGTTGCCAGATTTGAAGACTTAATATGTAACCAGAGGTGTTGAGCCTTCCTCAATAGCAACAGATGTGCTCTGCACATGTGTTCGGCTGCATCCCTAGCTATTTCAGCACACATGCCACCGATCAACTGCGTGTTGGATAGACCCAAACTTACATATGAAACTGATTATAGTGAGTTAAAAAAAAAAATCTACCTAGTGACAACTCATAACTTCTGTAATGCCACAGCACGAACATTAAGTGACTTTCTTGGGTCAGCTGAAATGCACGGAATCACATTGGATGATATTCCCACTGGATGAAATAAACAAATTGTGAATTACTCAGAACATTTTGTGTTATAACACAATACATGACTATATTATATTGGGCGGAAATGGTATCTACAGGAAAAAGTTTGGAATATTGTAGATTCTGGAACCTGACACCTTCAAAACAAACTGTCCCTTTGCCACCATAAACTTAAGGTCACTGTTAACCACATTGTATATCAGCACAAAAATACATGTTTGTTTGTTTGGTTGGGTTGGTTGGTATTTTGTTTGTTGTTTTGGAGTATTTTTTTTCAAGACAGGATTTCTCTGTGTACCTTGGTTGTACTGGTACTCACTCTGTTGACCAGGCTGGCCTCAGGCTTACAGAGATCACCGGTCTCTGCCTCCCACATGCTAATATTAAAGGCATGTACTACCACTGCCCCACGCTCAGGATATGTTTTGAAAATGGGAATGATTAACAATACTGTGCATATCACAATAAGGCACATACACATCAGCGTGTGCTTTATAACACATCCTAAGAATGTTCTTACTAACCCATTCAAATAGCTAGTTAGAGACACTACCATCGAACAGCTAATTACAGACACTACATATTGCCAATGCTTGTTCCACCAAATATCACTGAAAGACAAACTGACTTCACTACTCTAGGCAGAAGAACTCACCATTGAATTGGCCCTTGGAGGTATTTCAGATACTGGACACCGACGTAACTTCATGACAAAACATCTGGTGAAAGAACTGGTAAAACTCTAAAAATCCTGATGTGATCATTGAAGGATCAATGGGCACAGTAAGAAAGGATTTCATAAAGATTGTTTCAATATGTTGATCTATTAATTGGCACCTGACATGATACTTTCTGTTGAAGACATCATAAACATTTTAAGAAAATTCCTAAAAATTACAGTTATGTGTACTCCTATTTTCACTGGATAAGAGTAAAGTGGTGTTGATAAATTTAGCTCAATGTAAGGCCTCCATCCTACAAAACAAGCTCTAGGCAATTGGTTGAAGATGGGACAGTTAGTCCCCTCCAGGGAGGAGCACAACAGTTGGTTTTCCAGCACCAAAGGTCAGACGTAAAACCATAAATAAAATAACTTCACATAGACAGAATAGGTTTACCACTTTGGAAAGCAGTGTGGCGGTTTCTCAGAAAAGTCGGGTTCAACCTACCTCTCTACCCAGCAATACCACTATTGGGAATATACCCAAGAGATGCCCTAACATACAACAAAAGTATATGCTCAACTATGTTCATAGCAGCATTGTTTGTAATAGCCAGAACCTGGAAACAACCTAGATGCCCTTCAATGGAAGAATGGAGGGAGAAAGTATGGAATATATACATATTAGAGTACTACTCAGCAGTAAAAAACAATGACTTCTTGTATTTTGCATACAAATGGACGGAAATTGAAAACACTATCCTGAGTGAGTTAAGCCAGACCCAAAAAGAGGAACATGGGATGTACTCACTCATATTTGGTTTCTAGCCATAAATAAAGGACATTGAGACTATAATTCGTGATTCTAGAGAAGCTAAATAAGAAGGTGAACCCAAAGAAAAACATATAAGCATCCTCCTGAATATTAACCTTCATCAGGCGATGAAAGAAGACAGAGACAGAGACCAACATTGGAGCACCGGACTGAAGTCTCACGATCCAAAGGAGGAGCAGAAGGAGAGAGAGCACGAGCAAGGAACTCAGGACCGCGAGGGGTGCACCCACACAATGAGGCAATGGGGATGTTCTATCGGGAACTCACCAAGGCCAGCTGGCCGGGGTCTGAAAAAGCATGGGACAAAACCGGTCTCGGTGAACATAACGGACAATGAGGACTACTGAGAACTGAACAACAATGGCAATGGGTTCTTGATCCTATTGCATGTAATGGCTTTGTGGGAGCCCAGGTAGTTTGGATGCTCACCTTAATAGACCTGGATGAAGGTGGGTGGTCCTTGGACCTCCCACAGGGCAGGGAAACCTGCTTGCTCTTTGGGCTGAGGAGGGAGGAAGACTTGATTGGGGGATGGGGGGGAATGGGAGGTGGTGGCGGGGAAGAGGCAGAAATCTTTAATAATTAAATTAATTAATTAATAAAAAATCAATTATTAAAAAAAAGAATATATATGTAAGTGCATATATGTATGCAATAACAGCTAGTGAAACCAAAGGCCATGGAGCTAAGGCAGAGAAAGGAGGTGCATATGGGAGAGTTTAAGAGAAAGAAAAAGGAAGGATGCAATGTTTTAATTATATTATGACCTGAAAATAAAATCATATAAAAAACTGTTCCTTATTTCTTTAATTTTTACACATATCATTAACGGTTATTTTGAATGCCTTATATATCCTGAATTAGGCATATAATCACAGTACATATAGTTATAAATAATTTAATTTTCATCTTTTAATGTACCATTTTATTAGTTTTGGAGAATTTAATGCACGTATATAATGTTTATTTTTATTATATTCATTCTCCACTCATCTTCTTTGTTGCCTCTTAATTCTTCCCAAATCCCAACTTTGTGTCTGGTTTTCTAATAACCTTCTTGGTCATACTTGCACCTCAAATAAACTCACTGGTGGGAGGGCATCCACTGGAGCGTGTTGGAGAGACCACAGAACCGTTACCTGACTTCAGCTGGGAATCTGCCTTATCGCTCCCTCTATGCTCAAATGCTGCCAGCTGTGATGTCCAGGACAAGCAGCCACAGCTGTGAGCTCAGGACCATAGAGATCCTTTCAGGTTCAAAAGACATTAATTTCTTCCAGTCCTCCATGGTCTCTCATTCTTAAAACCTTTCCATCCCCAAGTGGTTCCCAAACATGATTGCAAGGATGTTATATAAATGTCATATTTGTGGCTGAATCTTCAACAGATACTTCTTCACCAAATTTTAACTAGTTGTGACTTTCTGCATGAATCATCAGTCACTTCACAAAAAAATTTCCCTGATAAGGTCTCTAAAAACCAGCAATCTAATGGTAAAGAGCTAGGAATTTCAGAGAGCAGCTAACATTATGTCTATTCGAAAATAATATAGCATGTTCATCCTGGACAGATTTCTACTACCATAGACGCATTTCTTCCAGTGGAGTGAGGCTTAGATCCAATTAGAAAGAGCTGGTGTAGTTGGAGATTTCTCTCTTATCCACTCTTAGTATCAATTACAACTCTTAATATTCACTCTTAATATTAATTATTTAATATTAATTAGAAACTATTTGGCTGATGGATCAGGATTATTTCTAACTAGTTCTTACAACTTGAATGAAGCAATTTCTATTAACCTTTGTATGGTTATTGGCTGAGCCCTTGCCTCATATCTTACTTCTCCTGCTGTTGCTCCTATCTCCATGGCTGTGTCTTCTTTCCCTGTTTCTCTGCTTAGACTTCTTGCCTAGCTATATTCTGGCTGGCTATTGACAAAATCAGCTTTTTTATTATCCAGTGCTAAAAAGACATATTCACAGCATACAGAAGGGCATCCCACATTAAGGTGGCTTACACTCATACCCATTGTGGTACTATTTACATATGGGTTTATCTTGCTTTATCAACCATTGCTGTAGCTCACAGCATTCGTAGCTGGATAAACCTGCTTATGATTCTCACTATAATAATCTTATTGAGTTGTAGAGAACCTTCAAAGATAACCACTAGCATGGTGCAATTCCTATTCAGTACCCACTTGAATTCTTATGTCCTATGACCAACATGTGTCATTCATTCTTTGTCAATAGGGTATTGTAATCAAGTTCTGGTGAGCAGCCAAGAGCAAAAACAAGTGTCTTACTACTTGGGTGGTTTCAATATTCTGTCCTTTTGCTGGGTAGGGGGTGTCTCAGGGACACTCCTGACCAAGAACTAATGGGAAGGTATTGTACAACTGACATTCCTATTTTTAATCATACTTTTTATTTAGTATCCTATGGCTTATTTAAGGAGAAATATCCCTTGTGTACAGTAATTCCAACTAAACTCTTTCTTATGAATGACACACACACTCACATGCAAATATATGAAATATATATTTATATGTGTTCATGTGTGCACACACGTGTGTATGTGTGTGTATACATACACTTGTAGCATAGTAAATTTCCATGCTGTGTGTTTTAAATATCTCTCCTTCAATCTCCTACTCCCCTCTAACCTCCCATCCCTTCCTCTACATATCCCTCCTCTCCCCATCACATCATCTGCCTTCTACTTCCTTAACATCCTTCTCCTGTTTCCCCACCAATGGTTCCTTTCTAGTTCCCTCACCCTACAGATGCTCCAAGTTAAATACACAAATCTGAATATGTCAAAGCTAAGGTTCCAGAAATGACTGCAAAACCGTGGCTTTTGACCTCCTGGTTCAGAGTTATGTGCCTCAGTATGCCATTTTCAAGTTCTGCTGCAATTTTCATAGTTTTGATTTTTTTCTTGACGGAATAAATTTTATTTTGTATACATACCACTCTTTTATTACCTGTTTATTTCTTTCCCTGGCTGTTGTGAATAACTTTCTCCCCAACTTTAAGTAAACAATCAATGCAGCGCAATGCCCTTAAACTAACTACCCTTATTCTGCATATCAATTATTTCAAAGTTCTTCCAAATGTTTCTTCCATTTCAAACAAAACCTAAAAAAAAATGGTTTCCTAACATCACTTATAAATACAACCTTCTGTTTCCTTCCCTTTTCATATTTCTTTCACAAAAGGAATGACCTTTCTTTCGACCAGGGTTAATCCCTGCAAGCTATTCCAGGACTTTTAACTTCTCAGATAGTTTCTGCTGCATTTTTTAACTTTGATTTTTGATTTCCTATTTCCACATTTTAGGCCACATTCAAATGTCTTCAATAATCACATTTAAATGAGCAAAATATGCTAATGATAGGAAACAAAAATAAAATAAAAATCACTTTGCATCATTACTTTAGTTTGGCAGAATGTTAGGAAATTCTTAAAGACTCAAAGCAAGTTCAAAATGGAAATGCTAAAAGTCATGCCAGTCACACAACTGCAATTATGTCATGGAATTATTTCAATATCCTTGTGTTTCTAGCACTTTTTCATTACATTTTTGATATTTTATTTATGCTTTTAGAGCATAAAATTTTATGGCTCAGAATCACTATGGTTTTGTTTTGATAACCCGTCATTTCTGTGAATGATAACATATAGTCTTAAGAACAAAACTTGCTTATTAGTATTGACAATTAAGTGGCAGTTACCCAATTTGCTCTTTTTGACTTTAAGGCTTGTTAATGTCCGTAGTTTTATGTTTAGGCCATGATAAAACTTGTAAAGCCATCCTAGAAAGTTACTGCAGTACCTGAGCACAATGCACCATTCCTGTGATGGCGAGAGAGTCTGGAGTTCAAGATCACCCTCATTTACATAAGTGTGTGAAACGGTTCTGGCTACATTACAATCTCTCTTGCAATAGCATAAAGAGAAAAAAAAATCCCCAAAATGTACTATAATGATAGATTCCCTCACACTTAAAAAAAGAAAAGATGCTTTTAGTTGCACTGATTTCTGCTTATATCATACAATGTATATTTTATGTTTATGACATTTAAAATATTTTTCCATGACAAGATATTGATATTTAGATACTTTTTCCTTCAGTGTTAATGTTAATTTAGCTATACTTTTATATTTAAAAGGTTTTAATTAATAGGCCAACTTCATTTATAGCTGCACCTCGGGAGGGTGCTGAAGAGAAGAACAAGAAGGCTCCTCTTTACAGCATAACCTCTTCTCTAAAGTGAAGAAATTTAGCAGAGGAGAAGACAAAGTGACTAAGAAAGATTTGCTCAAATGATGCTTCACGCGGCAAGGAGAGACTTTCCTATAAAATCCAAGGAAACATAACACGCAAAATACAAGAAGGCTCAGCTAATAATTCTAAGGTTCATGTTTATTATAATAATATGAAGAATTACAATCCTATTTAAATAGAATGTTTTAAGTCAGTGTATTGTACAGTATGAACTTACAGTAATATAATACTAAATTATGAACAAAATCATACTGAAGTGAGGTTCAAATTGGCAAAGATGGCAAGAAAAGCTGTATATTCCCATAATCCAAACTGTCACTTAATAAGATCAGCATCAGAAAGATTTCCTGTGTGAATGACAGGGTTCAAATATTGTTGGAGTTTGTGTTCCTTTGACACATCTTGGTGACAGCTTTGCTAAACTCAACAAGTTTTCAGTTCACAAACTGGGTGGAGTAAAAACTATGAATTCAGTTATCATTTGGATGGAGTATGTTTTCAAGGCTTGTGTTTGGATGGCTTGGGACCAAAGTTTTAGTAAGGGAAGGTGATAAAAGCCTCAGAAAGTATAATTTATATGAAGAAAGTAGGTCAATAGAACCTTAGACCTGAAGGGAATATTTTGTCCTGTCTCCTTTCCCTCTTTAATATCATAGGATAGGAGGTCTTACTCCACCATGCCCTTCCATGTGAAGGTCCAGAGACCCAGGAACAGTAAAACCAATGACCATGGCCTATAACCTCAGAAATAGTGAGCAAAATAAAACTTTCTTCCCTTTAAGGTATTTGGCACAGGTTATTGTTATTTTGTTACTATGAAAGAAAAATAACTAATTAGCCGGGAGGTGGTGGCAAACGTCGTTAATCCCAGCACTCAGGAGGCAGAGGCAGGTGGATCTCTGGGAGTTCGAGGCCAGCCTGGTCTACAAGAGCTAGTTCCAGGACAGGCTCCAAAGCTACAGAGAAAACCTGTCTCGAAAAACCAAAAAAAAAAAAAAAAGAAAAATAACTAACACAATAACAAATCAAGAAGTGAGCATATGAACTAATCTATAGTTATGTCAGAATCAATAAGCAGCTCATTACCTTGACCTGCAATACTCATCAGATATAATATCATACTAAATATGACATCATCTGCAAGGAGGAACTAATTAACAAGATCTATACTATTGGAAAAGTTGGGAAAGTTTCAAATAACAAATAACCTCATGACCCTTCATACTGTCTTCTCCAAGTTCTGGAATGAATAAAACATAGTCCCTTTGAGGAATGTTGAATATTCTGGAACAGAAAAGCCAGATGGACAGGTTTATTAGAATATGAGACAAGGCTGTCTATAGAAGCATATGCAATATTCACTTTAAAAAACAATTAGTGCTAGAAAAATTATGGTCTCTCATGGATATCTGAAAATTTTGGTATCACTTATACCGTGCCACTTTGTGAGTTTGGAGTTTTGGAAAAGTAACTTAAAACATTTCAAATTGTGGGTGATTGTTAAGACTAAATTGAGCAATGTGTGAGAAGAATGTAACCCATAGCAAGAATTACACCGACATAATGTCTCTCTTGTTAGTGGTTAATGAATTTTGATGAGGGAAACAAAATCAATTACCAGAGACTAATGGGAAACACAACAGATCTTAGTATATTTGTTTTTCTTTTTTGTGGGGAGGGCAAAAGGGAAGGAGGATGATCTTGGAGGAATGGGAATTAAATCTGATTGGGGTGTATTTATGAAGTTTCCAAATAATCAATAAAAATACCGAGAAAAGAATATGAGACAAGGTACCCAACCTAGTTACCAATCTGCTCAGTTAACAAGTATTATCTACTATCAAAGAAATCAAGCAAAGTTTGTAAATAGCACAATAAGCTTATTTTCTAAATCTGTAGTGAAATTTATGAATATTAGAGTTTAGAATGCTTATCAAGTTTAAGTTTAGCTGGATTATTTGGTATGACCCTAAAGGTATCTATTCATCCTGGTTGTTACAAGTGAGAGATAAACCATCTGATAATCATGTATGACTAGATCCTGAGTAGTCATGCATGTCTCATGCCTCAATAGAGGCAAAGGTGCTGACTAGACAGGCATCAACCTAGAACCAGCTAGGATCATTTACAGCAAATATAAGGATATGTTTTTGGTCTTTTCTATAAGCACAGGCACTTAGAATTGAGTAAGGTAAAAACTCCTGGTTTTGCCAGGAACTCCGTTACATTTAGTTTATCACCACCCTTTCCTGTGTTAGTCCCCTATGTTCTTAAGACTCTAATCATTTACAATATTGTGGTTGTTTCAATGGCTTTTGTGTTCTCCTTTCATTCTTCTTCACCATAGAGAGGCTTTGCCAATCTTCCTCATCAGATATACTTAGTTTTTGACTGAGATCTTGCTCTTATGTCCACATGTTTATTATATAGATATGAAAATTACAAATATTATGAATTGACTGATTTAATTATTTTAGAGCAACAAATTGTGGAAATATAATACTTAATTATAAACAAACCATTTAGCTTGAATAAGAAGTTATATTTCAAAATAATTCATCAGATAAATGAAAAAAATGAGGATCAGTTTTCCTGTCATAAACTACTACTACATATGAAAGAGTAACACATATAATGATCAGCAAAGTGACTCAACAGACAGAGGCACTTGCTGCCAAGCTGGATGATTGAGGATCTGATTTTTATCCCTATAACCCACAGAACTGACTCTTTCAACAACCAAATACACATTACACACACACACACACACACACACATTGTGGCATGTGTTCATGCATATGCACAGTCACACTACGAAATAAAATAAAATTTTTAAAAATGGAAAATAACTGTAAAAAATCACTTACGACATAGGTTGGTTTAAATGTAATAAAATCATTAAATTGATCATGTTATGACAAAACAAGTAATGTTTCAACAATAGCCAGGTTTTCAAAGGGCCTTTTTGTCATATTTTAAGAATTTTTTTAAGTGCATGAGTGTTTTGCCCTCATGATGCATATGTACCATGTGTATGCCTTGTGCCCAGAAAGGCCACAAGAGGGCACTGAGCCATACCGAACTGGAATAGTGAAATAAAAAGATAAGTTACCTGTAGATGTAAGACCTGCCCCAGCATGGCGACAGTTCACAAAGCTGGGAACCTGAAACGTACAGCGAAACTTGGAGTCGGCGCAAAAGGACAGCTTGTCATTTCCAGACAGTTCAGCTCCTCTTCGCTTGTTCCAGACAGCTCTGCTAGTCTCTGCCTCTTCCAGCTTGCTCATCTTCTATGACCCTCTTCTAAGCAGCTCAGTTTGTCTGAGAGTGTTTTTCATCAGTCCTTAGTGCTTATATATTAAAGAAGAGAAAAGAGACTAATGAATCAAGTCAGTTCCTATGACCTTTTGAAGCTACTAACTTATTTCCAGAGCTCCAAGAATTTCCCTGCAGGATGGAATACTTTGCCTCCACTTAGAACAAGCTGATGGTTTACCTCCTATGTAGCTTTCTGAATCTTAATCAGCTATGTCCTTAGGACAACCTGCTTGTATTCCATTTTATTACCATTAGTTAATTGAACAAAATAATGTATTTCATTACAGCATTTCATAATACAGATAATATGTTTTGATATTTGATCTCTTAATAACCTATTCTGTTCTCCCACCTACTGTCCCCCTTCCTCAGTCTTCAAATCCTCCTTCACTTTCAAATGTTATCAAATTTTCACCTTTGATTGTTATTGTTACATGTATGCATACTTATAAATATGTAAATACGATTATATGAATCCAATCTCTGTGCTCATAGGTATATGATTTTAGGTTAGACAACTCTGGATCAGATAACCTATCAGAGGGCTCATCCCTAGAGAAGGCTGATTCTTCTTCTCTCAGATGTCATTATAAACACATATAGTTCTTCATCAAGGTTGGGTCTTGGGACCTTCTAGCCGCATTAGCATGCTCGCTGGTGCTGTCATTGCTCAGGTTTTGTTTAGGCAACCAAACCATTGGGATTGTATACTGGATGTGTTTTATGTTAAAGGATATGCTCCTAGATATGTGTCCCCTGGCCCTGCAGGTAAAGACACTTGTACAGCAATAAATCCTACTGAACTTAGTTTAATCTTTAGCACTCATATAAGAATGAAAGATGATGCCAAACTCTCAAAGGTGTTCTATGATCTCCACATGTGCACACTGATAAGTGAACCAACACACATCATAAGCACACACACACACACACACCTATAATACAAAATAAGTCTAACCCAGATTGTAGAGGACAAAATAAGGCATTGGAAATGTCATATTAAACATAGCCATTCCAGATATGTGCAATTCTAAATTTCAACTGTAAAACAGAAAATAGATATTGAAATGCATGCTCTTTTCTCAGCCTACAACTTCAAAAAGTCAGATCGTGAAATGTGTAAAAATTTTAATGGCAAATGAAGATTTTAACATGTAGCATATAATATACAGGAAAAGTGCTGGTATAATTAAAAAAAATCCTTTTTTCCTTAGAAGTAGAATGTTTCTGGGCCATTACCTAAATTTCCACATTAAGGATGTCTCATAATAGTCTATAATCTGAGAAAGATTGTTGTAATACAGGCAGATACTTGATTTAAAAATCATATATTTTCTCAATAGAAATGCATATTAATACAAATGATAAATATCAGGCAATTTTATTTCATTCTGGGAAACTGAAATTGCCACTGCCTTGCAGATTTCAAGAGTTTAGTCCCAGATTCAAATATTATGTCATCATCATATGTATTATTTTAAGTAAAGGAATATCACAAAAATATTTATATGATAAACCTACAGGATTATGCAAACCAACTCTCAAGACAAAATACAGTTGAAAAGGTAGTTTGGAAACTAGAACCTGATTGTTAATAAATTACATCCTTAGGTACCCCATGGGAAAGGACAATTGCCCAGGAGGGTAAATTTGCCTGTGTAACATCTTAATGCTCCTTTGTTTCAAGACTGGAGGCAGCAACTAATTGAGTAGTCTTAAACTACAACTTTTCTATTTTCTTTTTCATAAGATAGAGTTTACATTTCCATGATGTCCCTCTGGCTTCCTCTTGGCTGATAGACCTGGTGATCTCTGTCACTAGAATTCAGGTGAAACAGAATAGCACAGTGGCGACAAAAGGCAATGATTGCCAAGAAGTCGGGCGCCCTCAAAGGATGAGAGCAGGCAATGCCCAGAGAGAGCAAAGGCAGGTTGTTTCTTTGTTTCACTCTTTGTTGTTTGTTTTATACTCTTGTAAAGACTCTGGGACAGACCACATTCTTACAAGGCGTCTTCTTCTCCAGGTCTATTTGGACAGGTGGTGGCATTCATGTGTAACCTTTTTGGATTGATACTAATATTTTATGTGTTGGGACTCTTTAAACATTCTGAGAAGCTCAAAATGTTGTCTATCAAAGTCAGAGCTATAACTCACATCCAGTAAATAGAGTCCGGCTGATCCAGTTCTTAGTTTCTCAGTCTGTTGTGAAAGAGTAATTCAGCTTTAAAAATTCCTCGGAGGTAGAGGAGGTAGACACAGGGTAAGAACCGGAAGGCCTGCAAAGTTGACATATGCGAAAATTCTTGCACCATTTAAAGTAAATTTACTATATCCTACCTTAAATAGATTTAAGAACTATTCTCAAACTGAGAATTAAAATTCCACTAAAGCATTTCCAAGTGAATAATGCTGGAACTGATGAAAAATTGGCCAAAAATTATTTTTTGGACATTGCTGTAGTTTGAATGGGTGCTTGTAAAACTGCTGCATTGGAATACTAATCTCCAAATTCATGCTCATTCAGTTTGGAGTATGGACACTGTAAGTAGCTCAGGTTACATGATGGATGGGCTTCTTTATAGGAACATAAGAGAGACCTGAGCACATATATACTCCACTTTTCCTCCTGTGATTCTTTCTACCTTGTTATAGTAAAAATCAAAGCTCATTACTACATTTTGAAAGCTTAATTTTCCTCTTCCCAGATCCTGCACTATAAAAGATATTTCTTTACTTTTGAAATTACCCAATTTTTGGTACCTTGCATAGCATAAGAAAAATTCAAATAATAAACATGCTTTGTCATTTAAGATTAGGCAACCTCATTTAAATACCTAGGCAGACATTGTCAAATGGATGCATGCTTCAGGAACATTTATATACTATTTTAAACAGATATTCTCTGACCTAGTAATTATGTTGGCACAGGATGTGTGGTCTTTGAAATAGGAAAAGCCATCAGTCTGGAATGTTTCATATTTGGGATGTTACTTTTAAAGTGCTTTTCTCATGTGTGTTAAAATACTTATTTCTTAATCCAGGCCTAGACTCACGTGTTTTCCTCATATTGTTACAAAAATGCTTTAATTTTGCTGTCATATAAAATAAAACAAATGACTTAAAACATATGTCAGATCTCATTTGAAGGAACTAAGAAAAGACTTGCAGGGCAGATTTAGTAAGATTTGGAAACTATTTCTCATCAGTTAATCTATATTGCTGTAAGGTCAGGTCTTCATTCTACCCCTGATTAAGTTATCGTGGGTAAAGTTTCAAAGTGCTCATTCAATTTACTTGAAAAAAATATCATTTTCTTTTCTTTTCGTCTAACATCCATTGTTTCACATAAGATTTTCTTTCAGTCCAGCAGGATGACTGGAGACAGTGAGCTCTGAACCACTGAATTTTCTGAATACATTCTGCATCCTCAATTGAGTTGTAAGTGACTTGCACTGGTAGGGATAGGGAGAAAAATAGTCATTAAAATGAAGTCTGTACGTTTCCTGAATGATGGTATAGGGAGGAAACATGCATTGTTCCACCTCCCAAGGAAGGGTCACAGTCAACACTACTACAAATACAGGGATAACCAGAAAAAAATGTAACAGATTTATTTAATCCACATTACACCAGAGGCTTCCAAAATTGAGATCCTAAAGGTCTGTTTTGTCCTCTAGTTCACCGTACAATGCACACTCAGGTGGCAGCCTGTCTGAAAGCAGACAACTGTAATAGTATACTGGGTGGGGGAGAACAATTCTTCCAGATTCTACATAGACTGTAGGCTTCTCACTCCTTTCACTCAATTATCAGGCAGAATCCTTTAGACTAGGTAGCTTATAGGATGAAAGTAGAGACCAATTTTTCTAGTGTCTTGCTTTGAGGAGGCAGGCTTTGAAGAACCAGGGTCCACCTAACAGAAGAAGGATTTTGTTTTCTGTCATCTCTTTAGGAGAAGAAGAAAGTAGGTGGAAAGTTGGCAAAACTATTTGAGATCGAACATGAATAGTGAACCCTGAAAGCAGTGACCAGAAGCCATTTCACTGAATATCCAACGACATGATTCTTGACATAAAGACGTAAGTGATTCTTCACTCCTTGGGAAATTAAAGAAGTTTTCCACTGCCAGCATAGGCATGGGACCGAATGCACAATTGGTCATCTGAGTACTTGAAAAGGTAAACACCTATGGAGAATGGACTAGCCACAGCAGGATTTACAACTTGGTAGTTCAACTGAAAAAAGTTCCTTTGAAGCAAGAAAGCGTTGATGGTGGGGCGATTAGTAATAACAACCAAAACAAAACAAACAACCCTGAATGAAAGCACAGTGATTTTCACCACAGGGCTCACTAAACTGCATCATTTTGAATTCCCCAATTATGCCTGCTCACTGCACTTAGGTGAAGAAAAGCACAAAAGCAATTCTGTGTTCTTTATTGCTTCCAATGACCCAGCTCAAAGCGAGGTGGCCGACCGCGGTGTTCTATGTCATCGCACACTGACCCTTTAGAGCCCATTGTGACTAATTTCTAACCCCGGACTTTCAACACACGTGCTCACTTGTCCAAATCATTTGTTCAGGTCAAATAAAAATACTGCATTTATAGAAGTGGTAAAGAGGTTGAGTGAAATTGGCACAAGTATACACATACATTTTTTTTAAAAGTTTCCCAATTAAAATATTATTTACTAGAAAATATTGAAGTAACATCATATAGCTAATATTTTATTTACCAATTTTATTGGTAAATATTGAAGAATTAGCATTTAAATTTTAGTGGTGTTTGTTTAACAGTTAGAAACAAATTAAATTAGGAGAAGATCATATTTAAATATTAAACAGAGATACCAGAATGTCTATAGTAAATGAACAACTTCCATACAGTCATAGGATTCCTGAACAGTCTTGTAATTGCTTTCCAGTGAAGGAAGTGATGGTGGCAATAAGTATTCAGGCTTTAATATGAAAATGTTTGAATTATTGGATATTTTTTTCTTTTTAGGTGTTTTGAGACCTAAAAAGGGTTTCTTTGTTTAGCCCTGACTGTCATGGAACTAGCTCTGCATATTGTTGGAATTTTTAAAGACAAAATTTGTCTGAATATTACAAATATTTAAATTATATAAACCAATACATAGAATAACCCTTGACATTTCATAATCTCATATGAATCATCATGGGAACCATTTAGACATCTATCATGGAAAAATTTCACAATTTTCCATGGGCTTCTGAAGCAGTATTCCATGGATTAAATAGCTGGGGAAGACTATGTACTGCAGAATGCAGAATCTGTGTCAGTAACACAAATGAGAACTTAGTATGTGAGTTATGTTTTTTAATTGTTATAAATGTAAGATTTTATAAATCATTTAGTGAATAATAATCATGTTATAAGACCTTATTATTCACAAGCAAATTTGTTTCAACTTGCTAAATACTTAGAGAAATAATCACTGATAACAGGTGATTTGTTTAAATTATGTAAGTATGTATAAAATTATTTATATTTTAACTTGGCATTATCCAAGTTTTTTATAACTTTATATAATTATGCTTTTATTACATTTTCTCTCTCGTGTGTGTGTGCATGCATGTATGTGTGTGAATGTGTTTGTGTGCATGCCTTGACTTTCCACTTTTTATGAATAACAGCATGCACTGCATTTTGGCTGAGCCATTACTTTATAGCCCAGAAATCAATTTTCAAACATGATCAAAATGATCAAATGAAGAAGTTAATGTACATCTAGAGAGACTAGTAATATGACTCTTTTTATCTGTTTTTATTATTTTTTGTGTTATTCTGTAAGTAGTCATAAACTAAATTATCTCTTTTATCCAGCTAGTCTTACATTATACTTACTAAGCTACCAAGTTTACCAGGTGAGTAAAACTGTAAGTCACCAGAAATTCTATTTCACTTTTGTTGTCTTTGCCTCCACATGTGAATCAGGAATAAGACAAGGATATAAGTAAGGTGCACATGCACTGTGAGAGGCCTCCATCAGTTTTTCAGTGATTATGGATCCTTCAGTTTTCTGACTCTTTAGAAGAAAAGAGTATAAGATTAGCTCTCTTTTAGTGATTGTAGCCGATAGTGTTTAATGTCTGAAAGTTCCTCATGAGGGACAACACTATAATGTGGACAATTCTGTTACGTGTTCCAGCAAAAATTCGGCATCAAGGAGCTATGAAATAGATCAGATGTACTAATGTGATATCTGTCGTAACAGCAAGGCTGTAAACTCTGAAGAGGCCAGGGATGAGTACCAACCATCCTTCCTCTATAAGAATATAGCTGCTGTTGAGACCTAAGACTGTCCAGTACTCCTTTTCACGTGATATAATAAATTATCTTTGTGAGAGTTTTAAAATTATTCTATAAATATTATTGTTTTGCCTATATATATATATATATAGGCAAAACAATAATATTTTATATATATATCTATATACCATATGCTTTTAAGGTTCCCATGGAGGCCAGAAGAAGGCATGGGAACTCTGAGACTGGAGTTATTAGAGGGTTATGAACCACTATGTAGGTGGAGAGAATCAAATTTGGATCCTTTGAAATACTTCTGTATCTTCCATCCCATCAACTTCATACCCTACATCTTGATGTGGAATCTTCGTTAAGGTCTAAAATTCATCCTCATTAAACTTGACTGTGTTTAGACTCACCTAGGAGACATACTTTGTACATATTTGTTAGTGAACTTTCAGAGGTTTTAACTGAAATGAGAAGATCCATTTTGAATGTGGTGAGCACCACCTCATGGCCTGGGCCCCTGAACTTAACAAAAAAGAAATGTAGAAAACCAACCAAAACTGGCCAGTCTTCCCTGTCTGGTACCTGTTACATCTGCTTGTGAGCCAACAACCTTACTTTATTGCCATCATTCTTTGCCCACTAGGATAGACTATACCCTTTAAAACCAAAATAAATAATTCTTTTCGTAAGCTGTACTCTTGCAGGAATCCCACTGAGAAAAGGAACTAACACACACTTCCAGACAGTAGTAGGACATTCTTTAGAAAGCACGATTCTGTGGTATGTAAACCTTAGAAACGTTAGGGAAATTCACAAAGAACTTGGAAATATAAGCATGGGAAACCCCAGTTCACTGCTGCATACATAACTTAACAAACAGTTGTTATGGGAGTGTGGAAGATTAGAATATTAATAGAAATGCAGACAACGAATATTGTACATGAGATTTCAGGGAGAAATTAGTCTATAGCCACTCATGGTATATAGTGGAAAAATCTGGCTGCACTTTTGCCCACGGATTGCAAATAAAAGTGGTGCTAATTTTTTAAAAGTGGTGAGCTAAATTATTTAAAGACAGAATTTTAATATATAACATGTGGGCTGTCTTTTTTTTTTTTTTTTTTTTTTTTTTTTGGCTACGGCTTACTTTCTCAGAGTGACAGTGAAAAATAACAAGAGATTTTTTAAAAAAATGTTCGGTTTGGTCAGAAAAACAGCCTGTACAAAAGGCTGCAGACAAATTGGGAGGAGATGAAGGACCTGCAATTGCTAAAGAAGGGAGTGTTGTTAAAGAGAACTCAATAGGAAGATATGAATTGTGACTTCCCGCCAACACCTTTTCTCTCAAGCCCTTAAATTCACATGAAAAGATTTCCTGAGCAAAGAAAGCCTCCAGGGCACACTGCAAAAGCAGGGACAACTAGGGAAATGTTTTCCGGGTTTAGCTGCAAAGCACACAGATGCTGCTATGGCTACTGCCTAAGGGGCAGGCTACATTTCAGCATAGCAGCAGACTTGTCATCATTCACAAAGTGCTGGTATTTGTGAATGTGCAGATACAGGACATGTAATATACTGTTTATAATACAGAACCCTGCACCAATATTCCAGAAAGACACTGAGGCCAGATAATTTTTAACATAATCGGAACCCTTGAGCAGAGTACCTAAGGATGCACATGAAGATATAGAAGCATTTATTCAAGTTCTGATGCAGACCCTGTGATAGTCGAAGTTGAAGTCACACGGGAAATCCACAAAGGAAAATTGCTGCAGGCAGCCTCTCTGGAAAATCAGTTTGAACATTTTGAACATAGAGCTGCTGTATGACCCAGGCATACCAATCTTGGGTATATAACCAAAGGATTCTATGTCCCAATACAAAGTTCTTTACATAGCCCTGTTTATTGTTTAACTATTCGTAGCATCCAGGAAACGGAACAAGTTAGTTCCTTCAACAAATGAATGGATAAAGACAAAGTGCTACATATACGCAATTTGTATATATGTAGAAAAATCAGTAATATTTGCGGATAAATGAATGTGACTTCAAATCATTGATAAGCATATTTAGTTTCAGAAAGACAAATTCTAAGTATTTTTTCACATAAAGAAACATTATTTAAAATTGAATACATGTGTATGTTCATCTGTGTCTCTGTCTGTCTGTCTCTCTTCTCACATGTGTGTGTGTGTGACAAAACTATAAAAGAAATTATATGTGAAGAATGTATAATACATATTACAAAAATATTGGTGACCATAAATTTTGAAAGCTCATATATATGAGGATTCCTTGATGGAATTCATTACTTTATATGTTAACCTAAAATGTAATATAAATAAATTTTATAATATACATTGTAAATCTTCAGAAACCGAGCATTGATTTGATTCCCACACAACCTGAATCCATCGTCTGATACTAATTTTATCTTGTTTTAACTTTTTAAGCTATTTAAAAGTAGATAAAAATGATTCTCACTTAAAGATCATAATGACAGTATTGCATACGTTTATAGAACATAATTACTTCTCCTACTTATAGGTTTGTTTACAAATCCATCATTTATTTTAAAATTCTGGCCACTTTACATTTCACATCCTCAAAATCTGACATAGTTTGGCAATGAATTGGACCCTCAAGAGGTGTGTTGCTTCAATATATTAGGTGCATGCTTGGAAAGGACTCAAAATAAGCAAGTGATATGGCTAATGTTTTAGAGTTTGGAAAATAAGGCACCATTGGTGCTCCATTTTCCTTTAAAGTAAATGCCGTGTGTTGCCAAAACTAGACCTCTATAATTCACAGTAAGACAAGTGGATGAAAGGTTGAGCAACGAAGAAAGGTGAAGGCTAGTGAGCTACTAAAAGCGATGCAGAACAATCAGGGGGTTATGTGATGAATTTTAGTCTAGTGTAGCAAATTTTATGTCCTTACAAGAATGCAAATGTGTTCAGATAATGTGTTTACCTTTAATCTCAAAACACAGCTTGTTGAGAAAGCTCAGAGTGGTTTATTTTTAATATATTCTACTGCTTTGTCTGAACAGAGTATTTAATTTTTTTTCAGTTCATCAGATTCACCATTGCAAACATTAGTTTATTTGTCTTGAGTTATGATTAAAAAGTGATCTCTAAAGATTTCAAGTGGAGTTAAAGCCACTTAATGGCCCACATTGGAGCTTTTAAAAATTCCTGTATGCATTAGCAAAAATAAATATGTTTAGTGATCATTTATATCCAAGACAATACTATAGGTTCAGAAGGGATTTGAAAATAAATAAGACATACTTAAAATCAGTAAACTTATGTAGTGTTTTGAAGGATAAAAATTTCAACACAGGCAAAAGCAATTCACAAACCAGTATTTCTTGATCATAATGCACAATAACCATAATATAAAATGTGATGAGAATTAAGACACAATGTAGACTAGAAAAAAACTGTACAAATGTGCAAAATTAACTACAAATGATTTAAACTTTTAAAGGAATAAAAAGAAGGGCAGAAAAGAAGAAAAACTTATTGTGTGATTAAAATCTGGCATCGTGTAAAACATAAGTTTTAAAAATCGATAAATAGAAAAATCATGCAAAATAAGGTCATGATAAGTCAAAAGCTATTTGCAAAAAAGTGAATATTATTTCTGGGTTGTAAGGCTCTTCAATACTAGTGAAATCTAGAAACTGACACGTATTAGTTACCTTTCTTGCCACTGTGCACAAATAACCGATGAAAAGAACAATGTAAGGCAGGATGATTCATAGTGGGCCATGGTTTAGGAAGGCTTTCTGTGTTCTATGATGTGAAAGCGTGGTGAGTGAGCCCCTTGGTCCAAAGTGCGTAGATCCCTTGTGGTGGCGTGCTCGCATTCTGAGAAAACAGAGCTGAACTATGGGCAGAACTTTCAGGGCCTGGTTATCATTACCAACTTCAGTTAAATGGTAGCCACATTCCAAATATTCTTTAACCTCCCAATGTAGCACCATACAAAGAAATACATCTATTGAAGATGTTTTGCATTCAACCCATAATATGCCACTTTAGTGAGAAGAAGAACTTTAGAAAACTTCAACTTTTAAGAAGATAATTAGAATGTCAGGGAGAACATCATGTATTAAAGATGAAGCATCAGGAATGAGAGAGACATTAATGGAGTTTACTGCTGTGTTTAATATTGTCAATCATCTTCAGGGGTTGCAATAAAAGAAATTCTCATTAATACAAATGTGCTAATAAGTTTATTATGAGAGTTGAAATAAGAAAATCTGGGGACAAAAATAGATTTTTTCCTAAAAACACTTGCAATTAATAAACCACAACGAATCATTTTGTTATTAAATTACATTTGCTCTATTGCAATAGTGGCATTTTCAAAATTCAAGTCCTATAGTACTTCTGTGTTATGTGAACACATTATGTAGAAACGTAAAAGAGAAAAGATTTATTTTGCCTTATAGTTTTTGGTTTATCACAGAAAGGAATTAGAGTAACTCATCATGGTGGTAGGAAGGGATTGTGAAGGCTGTACGTACTTTGAGAAACCAGAAATCGGAGAGGAAAATGGGAAGTATGGTATAGATATAATCATAAAATATCTGGTTATATTGACTACTTTCTAAAACAGGGCCCAACTTTCTAAGGGTTATACAACTTTCCCAAAATAGGACCCCTAGATGAGGAAAAAGTATTCAAAACTTTGGAATTTCCAAATAATATGTGTTATTGCCATCATCCTTGGTTGCCTCTGAGAATTTGAAACTAAGACATTATTAGTGGAGATACCTCACATTTCAGACATAGAAATTGGAGAAGTGAAATTACAACTAATCTGGAAGACTTTACCATGAACGCTAGCTCTTGTAGTATCCAAAATTGCTTTCTAAACTGTAGGGAAAAAAAGGAAAATAACAATACTCCTACTTAGCTGTGACACCTAGGAAACACAATTACCACCACTTCAAGATAGTCCCAAATTTATAATAGTGGTCATGGTGTCTTCAGATGATTTAATTAGACTTATTTCTAATCAGTTTCTATATTCAATCAATAGGATGCAATTCATGCATCATACTGTGAACATAAACAACAACCCAGAGCTAGTGAGTTCACAGACCCTAGAGGAATGCCCACTACCGTCAGTTTACTGAGCCCATATAATGTCTAAATACATCCATTCTAAATAATTTCCTTTTCCCCAGAGAGCGGTGAAACTCTCACCTGTCATCCAATAAGTTGATTTGTCAGCAGGAGATCATAACAGAAATCTTCAACTGGTCCAAATATATAGAATAATTGATTATTTAGTGCCTACCCCCAACGGAATCATCTGTAACATAACACTTACACCCAAGGTTCAGAGAACATACCAGAAGAAAGCTAGAAGTATTTAAGATTTAGTGGACTCAGCTGGCTGCATTAACATAGTATATTATGTAAAGACAGGAAACCTGCTCTTAGGAAATTTAAACAATATGGGTGCCCCTACAAGACCAGTGCAGTGACAACACCTGTCAACATAGTCACGTGGATGAAGGAAACTTCATAAGACTCCTGTCCTAGGTTAAGAACTACAGGCAATCTATGACTGCTTAAAGAGGGAGAACTGGTCATCTCCATGGATGAGCACACTGACAGGTTGTCCAATACCAGGTGGTCAGTCCTAAACAATAATGCAATAATCATTGAATGGACTCAGAAGAATGTATGTGTCTGTGCGCATGTGTGTGTCTCTGTGTGTGATAATATGTAAAGACACAGTCATAAAATTGAGAGTGAGTAGAAGGAGCTTAAGGGACAGAGGAAGGGGTAGAAATGATACAAACTATACTATTTGTATAAAAAATAAAAAATCAAGTTAACTTAAAACCATTTCAAATTCAAAAAATAATCTTCCATTCTTCATTCACAAGATTTTAGGTTTACTGCATGAAGCAAAACACATTAAGCCCAATCTAAATGTCTCCAATGTTTAACAGATTCAATACTTCTCACAAGTCTGAATCCCATGCCTCTAATGAGACTTAGAATAATGTCTTAGCCGGGTGGTGGTGGCGCACGCCTTTAATCCCAGCACTCGGGAGGCAGAGGCAGGCAGATCTCTGTGAGTTAGAGACCAGCCTGGTCTACAAGAGCTAGTTCCAGGACAGGAACCAAAAGCTACGGAGAAACCCTGTCTCGAAAAATCAAAATAAATAAATAAATAAATAAATAAATAATAAATAACGTCTTATCTGTGTGATGGCTATTGGAAAGAAAGAGAAGAAAGAGTGAGGGTGAGGGAAAGAGTGAGAGAGAGACAGAGAGAGACAGCAGACAGAGAGAGAGAGAGAGGAGAGAGAGAGAGAGAGAGAGAGAGAGAGAGAAATTTTCGTGTATATATATGTATCCAACTGTCGGTGTTCAGAGTAAAACTTACCATTCCTAAAAGGAGGAAAAAAATAACATGAAGGAAAATTTGGAATGAAGCAAAACAAAAACAAAAACAAAAACAACAGGGCAAATATCAAATTTGATATCTAAATGACCAGTATCATAATAACTTGGTGTAAACTCCAATGGATGCTGGTAGCCTTACTCTTACAGCTTTGCCTTTTGCAGAACATAAAGCTCCTCTTGAACTGTCTGTCCAAATTTAGTACGTGCAACTGTCCTTGTTGGACAGCTTCTCTTCCAGACGTCTCTAACATTCTGTGTCTCCTTTGCAGGCTTCCAACTCACAGCATCACATATCACTCTTTTAATTACTCCCTTCCGGGAATCATGAATGTCCTGAAAGTGTCCCTGTTACAAATTGCGTTCTAACGAGAGCTTTTTGTGGGGGCAGCGCCAATGCTCTATCAGGCTTCAGGGGGGAGGCTACAGCCAGTGCAAGGATTGGGAATATCTTATATGGAATACTTCTCATGGATTTAAGCCCATGCAGATGTTAGTTGATTGCTTCCACCAAGCTTTGCATCGCTGTTGCACTTGCACGTCAGGCAGGCAGGTCATCACCATAGATCAGAGAGTTTGTAGCTGTCTTGGTGTTTACTTTTCTTGAGTAATAGGAAAAGTATCATTCAGTACAAGAACACGAGTCTGTAGGGGTGAATGCTCTGGTAGGCACCTACTTGGCTTCTCCAAGTTTAAGTCCTCCATCCTTCCATTCCAGCCATACACCCTGTCTATCCATAACTTTCTATTCTATTTCCTCTTTCTAGTGAAACCCATCCCTCACCCCAGTACCTCACTCTATACCTCACCTTCCCGGATATAGGCACTGTAGCCTGCTTATCGAACACTTAACAGCTATCATCCTCATATAAGAGAATACACACCATTATTGCCTTTCGGAGTCTGGAAAATTTCACGCAAGATGATTTTATCTAATTCCATCCATTTACCAGAGAATATCATAATTTCCTTTTTATAACATCTGAGTAGTGTTCCATAGTGTTAATGTTCCACATTGATAGTCATGCAGTCATCCATTGACAAACATCTAAGTCTGTTCCCAGTTTCTGATTATTATGAATAGAGCAGCAATGTGTATAGTTGTGCAAGTGTAACGAAAAGGATGAAGCATTTGGGGACACATGGCTAAGAGTGGAATAGATGGATTTTGTGATAGATCATTTCCCATCTTCCTAAAGATTGCAAACTGATTTTAGTAGTGTCTGTAGAGGATTGCACTCCCACCAGGAAGGAGTGAATGTTCTTCCCCTTACTACTCATCCTCATTCATCAAAAAAATATCATTTGTTTTATTGATACTGGAAATTCTGACTAGTGTGACATTAAATATTAAAGTAGTTTTCTTTCGCATTTTCCTGAGAAGTAAGGATTTTGAGCCTTTCTTTAAGTGCTTCTCAGACATTTGAGTTTACTCCTTTGAGCATTCTCTGTTTATATCTATATACCATGTTAATTTGATTATTTGTTTTCCTAATGTCTTGCTTTTAAGCTATTTATGTATTTTAGATATTACTCTTCTATCCGATGTGTAGTTGGTAAAAACAAACAAACAAACAAAAAAACAACAAAAAAACCTATTCTATAGTCTGTATCCATAGGTGTACAGACTTACCTCTGCATCTTCAATTTGATTTCATTGATCAGTGTGTCTGTTTTGGTGCAAATACCACACTATTTTTTATCACTATAGCTCTGCAGTACAATTTGACGTCTGTCAAAGCAATACCTCTGGCAGTTATTGAATTACTCTAGAATCTTTTAGGTATCTCAATCATTTATTTGTTTATTGTCATATGAAGCTGAAGGTTGCCCATTTTAGTTCTGAGAAGAATTGTATTGGAAATTATAATTACTCTATTAATTCTAATTATCCATGAGCATTGATAATCTCTCTATCTTTTGATTTACTTGATTTTTTTCTTAAATGTCATAATGTTTTATTTTGTTTTGGGTTTTTTTTTTTTAACAGTCTTTCACTTGTTTGGGTAGTTAACCAAAGGCTAATCTGTTTCTTGCCCATAGAGGTCATGGCTGTGAACTTTTCTTACATTTAAGTATGTTGTTTAGTTTTCAACTCAGTGATTTTTCTGATAGAGCTTCTATCAAAATACTATATTTCCTCTGTATTTGATCCTAGTGATCTTTTTGTTTATAGTTTTTGGCTGGTATTGTTCCTTTTTATTTCTAAGTTGTATGTACTTTTAGTCATAACTCTTTTTCTATAAATAGGTGTCACTGTGATTTCACACATGAAATTTAAAAAGCCTTTGATTTCAGTTTTATGACAGTCCTTTGCTGCAGCTCAAACAATTCATTAGAGGATATTTTATTATATTTGAAATCAAAATAAAGGGCTATGATTATCATAATTTTCCAGAGTTATTCCTTTTTTATAGCTGTGTGTTAACTGTTTAGAGTTATGTTTTTGATCCTCTCTTCTTTTTGTTAGAGTAATAACCAAGCCTAAGTTTCCTTGCATGCTATCCCTATGTAAGTTCCTGTATGTTACTTAGCTGTATTTGGAGACTGTTGACCTTGATTTTCACAGCATAATTGCTGACATCTATATTTCTTCATTTTTAAGCTTCGGATTATCTTTTACTTACTATTTATGTGTATGCATGTGTGTGCTTTTGCATAAAACATGTATGTGGGAGCCAGAAGAGTATTACAAATTCTGTAGAGCTGTAGTTATAAGCATTTTGTGAGATGTTGCATATGAATTCTGGGAAATGACTTCATTACTCATAACTGCTTTACTTTCTCCACAACACCTCATCTTATTTTTTATTTCAAATTGAGATCTTTCTGGAATCATATCATCTCCTATAGCTAATTACTCAATACACCTAATAGCATTCACCTCACGCTTTAAAACCACTGTTCAATGTTTCCTTGCCCAATACTACAGGCTCATTATATATTCATTATATATCTTTCAAATTATCACTGGCAAATGTTTTATTAAGTGTCTTTATTTTGTATCTTTTTTGAATTTGCTAAATTTAGTTACACCATTTTCCTCTTTTTCTTTTCTATACTTCCTTTGCCTATCACACCTAATAATTCCTCTGAAATCCATGGTTTTCTTTACTTTTCTTTGGCTATTATTGTTGTTTAGATCCATGGATGTCTCTCTTAGGGTCCTCTTTGCTGCCTAGGTCCTCTGGGATTGTGAATTGTAACATTTTTTTTCTTTTTTTTATGTCTAATAGCAAATTATGAGTGAATGCATGTGATATTTGTCTTTCTGAGTCTGGATTACCTCACTCAATATGATGTTTACTAGATTCATCCATTTGCCCACAAATTTCTAGATCTCATTTGTTCCCACTGTGTAATACTCCATTGTATAAATATACCACAATTTCCTTATCCATTCTTTGGTTGTGGGGCATTTAGGTTGTTTTCAGTTTCTGGCTATGACAAACAATGCTGCTATGAACATAGTTGAGCACATGTCATTGTGGTATGATTGCAGCTTACAGAATTCTTAACAAATATTAATTTTGTTATATATTCAGAATGGGAGGGGCATACTATTCCTGTAGTTTGTGGGGTTTTTTGGGCAATGGAAGTTCAACTAGGGAGACAGAGCTTTTGCTTCATAATAAGAAGTAAAATATTCCTGAGATTAGAGGATAAATAATTTAATCCTACTAAGGTCTACACTGGGGAATTTCCTTCTGAGTCTACTGGCCAAAGGATCCCATAAGGCAAAAATCAGGACTCACTGAGGTACTAAAATGCATTCCAGAAGAAGTGAAGAAAATATATTGGCTACTGAATGGTGAGGGGCAACCCACATTGTTTTATTTTTGTCTTCTCAAACACTTGCTGGCTGCTTTCTTTCATCCAGGCAGGGACAAACGTGTTTTTAATGCTTATTCTATTTCTGAACTTATTGTGTATCTCAACAATATCCTTTTATGCTCCTTCTGGTATAGACATGTGTCAATAATTTCTTTGTCAGAAATTTCATGCTTATTCTACATTATACAGTAACCTTTGTCTTAACTTAGTTTAATATTGAGAATATACATCTCCTAATTGACACTGGTTCTCAAATTCTAAACATAACATCCCCCTTATCTATATATACAATCTATACTGTTATCCTTGAACCAAATATAAACGTACAAACATGGGTATGCCTATATATGTAAAAAGATGTGAATTTCTTTGCATTATGCCAATATTTGGCTTAAACTGTTTTATGCCAGAACTATACATACATAACACAATAGACAATAACTGTTAAACATATGAATGAGTGTTGAAAGGACAATGTGAGATTTTGAGTGAGATTTTAAATGGAACTTAAAGTGGAATAAATTCAGAAGATATTAGGTCAAAATGTACTTTGGAACTTCCTAGCTGTTTATACAGATTTCCTACCAATTCCAGTAGTCAAATTCTTCTCACTTCTTGTGAAGGCCTTTGCTCAGTGTTTTAAACTTCTTCATTTTAATCAGTTAATGGCAGAATTTTTGATTGCTAAGAATATTTGCTTATGTGGGGGTTGTGCTTCAGAGATAGGAAGCTCATAAAATGACATTTTCATATGTGGCAAAGACAGATGTGCTTGTATTCTGTCTTCATTTCCTATAAGACATCAGGCAGATTCTGCACTTTTCATTCTATCAATCAAATAGCAAAAGCTAACATTAAAATTAGTACATGAATCTTCCTGACGGAAGTCTTACTCACAGAAACTGTAGGAAGTGTAGGCTATCAACTCAGGACCTTCTGGATATATGAAAATATTATGTCTTCTTTTTATTCAGTCAAGTACCACAGCACAGATAGAAAACAATAAGATTCTCTTTCAAATAATACTCGTTGTTAAATTGTAAAATACTAAGTAATTTATGACATTTACAATGACCAGGTTAAACAAAAACCATCACATCGAAATCAGACAAAGGAAATCAAAAGAAGGAAAAGAGCCCCAAGAAAAGGCAAAAGAATGGGGGACCCACTTGTCCATTCACTCAGAAGTCCCATTAAAGAAACTAAACATAAAGACAAAGAAAACGATTCAGATCCAGGTCAGTCCTGTGCTTTCTGTTTCAGTCTCTATGAGTTCATATAAGATTTTCTCAGTTAATTTAGAGAGCTTTGTTCTCCTGGTGTCCTCCATCCCCTCTGACTCTTATGGTCTTTCTGCCTCCACCTCTGTTTTGTGGGATACCCCAAGGTCTGAGGGGAGAAATAGATTTGTATTCTCTCTTTTATCTCTCTCCCCTCTGTTTTCCTCCCTCCTCCACCCTTCTCTATCCATAATGTCTGGCTCTGTGTCTCTGTATTTCTGTATTTGTTCTCATTTGCTGCAGGAGGAAGCTTCTCTTATAATGTCAGAAGAAAGCACTGATCTGTGAGCATAGCAGTACATCACTAGAATTCATTGGTTTTTCTCTAGGTCTCTGAGGTATCTGGTCTCTGGTTCTTGGTCACCCAAGCAGTATCAGGTAATAGAAGTAATGGTTCTATCTCATGCAGTGGGCCCTATGTCAAATCAGATATTGAATAGATATCCCAATAAGTTTTGTGCCACTATTGTGCTAGCATATTTTGTAGATTGTATTATTATAGATTATATTATAATATAGTACAATAGATCAAATATTATAGATCAAAGGTTTTGTGACTGTGTTGGTATACATTTTTTTTTTTTGGTTGCCAGCAGAATACTTACCTGTAACCATGATACTAGAAGATGTTTTGGTGAATGATCTGTGTAGGAACCAGCTCGAACTCCCTATGTTCAGTGAATTGTATGGCTGTCGATGTGCAGAGAGCAACCTGTTATCTTTGCAGTCACTTGCAAAGTTTTTAGGAATTTCTATGACACCCCCGTAGCCAGTCATGTTGTTGAATGTAACCTAGATCAGGTACTGGAAGCTTCATTTGGTGACAACATAAGCTGTCACTTGTATTATTGATCTTAATCATTCTGATTGGTTTAAGATGAAATATCACTGTAGTTCTGGTTTACATTTCCCTGATGGTTGAGGATCCTGAACATTTAGTTAAGTTTACTGCAATTGAGAATTATTTGTTTAGACCTGTACATAATCTTTAACTGGCTTATATAGAGTCTTTTTGCCACCATGTTTCTTGAGTTCTTCATATATTTTGAGTATTAGTCTTCTCCAGTATGTGGACCTGGCAAAAGTATTTTCCCATTTTATAGGCTGCCACTTAACTTGAATGGTGAATTGTAGAAGATTTCAATTTCACTTTTATTTTCAGGTCCCATTTATTAATTGTTGATATTTGTGCCTATGCTTATGGTGTTCTACTCAGAAAGCCCTCTCTGTGCCAATAAGTCAATACTTTTCCCTACTTTCTGTTCCGTGTATCCAATTTTTTTTTTCAGGTTTTAAAACTTTTTATTTGCATATTAAAAAAATTGTGCATTCCAATAATTAAAATCATTTGAACAAAAAAAATGGCACTCTGATTAAACTGCAGTTTACATCCTGTAGGACACCTTGGACCATCTTGAATTTTACTCTATATTTCACCGCCTCCCACCCAACTTTTTCCTTCGTCAACATGCAAGTTCTTTTCCCTCCCTGCCAGCCAGCCAGCCAGATGGGTGGGAGAGGCAGGGGAGGCCTTCCTGGTCAGTAGTTCTGAATCTGATGTGAAAGGGGCAGCACAGTCATTTAAACTTGATCCAACCTCTTTGCATCTTACAAAGTTAAACAGCTAAAAGAAGTAAAATAAGAAGGCAATGCTTGTGGAATGTACAGTGCAGATTGGCAGCGCTCGTCTCATCACGATTCGCCAGCTTGCTTCTCCTGTTCAATCGTTTCTTTTGAAGGCAGAGGATTTTTCTCTTGCGTTTCTGTCTTCTTCAATTTCGACTTATCGAATTTCTCGATCTCAGCCATATCGGGTTTGTCAGACATGGTTGCCGGAAGGAGCCGAGCGAGGAGCACGAACAAAGGGAGTCCGATCTGCTCAGAGGCTGCTGCCGATTCCCGTGTATCCAATTTTATGTTGTTTTTTTTTTTATCATTTTGAGTTGAGTTTTGTGCATGGTGATAAGTATGTAGCTATTTTTTTCTTCTCAATGTGAATATCCAGTTGGAACAGCTCCTTTTGTTGTAAAAAATAAGGTATCTAAATGTGTGAGCAATTATATGTGGGTCTTTAATTTGATCCCATTGATCAGTGTGCTTGTTTTTTGTCATTGCTATGCTGCTCTTACTACTTTAAGGTGTTAGTACAACTTGAACTAGGAAATAGTGAGGCCTGCAGAAGCTCTTCTAGTGTTCAGGATTGTTTTAGATAACTTGGGCTTTTTCATGTGTTTGTTTGTTTGTTTTCTCATACGAAGCTGAAAAGCGACCTTTCAAGTTCTGTGAGGAATTATGTTGTAATTTTTATGGAGATTTCATTGAATCTATGGACTATTTTGGTATGATGGGCATTTTATTACGTTAATCCTACTCATCCATGAGCATTGGAGATAGATCTTTGTATCTTCTGATCTCTTCAATTTCTTTTGTCAATGACTTGAAGTCTTTATCATATAAGACTTTCATTTGCTTGGTTTGCGTTGCTTTCAAGATATCAGATATCAAGTGTAGCAATTATGAAAGGTGTTGCTTCCCTGAACTTTTCCTCAGTCTATTTGCCGTTTGTATACAAGAAGGCTACGGATTTATATTCTTTTAAATTTTGTATCCAGTTACTTTGCTGAAAGTGTTTACAGTTCTAGGACTGTAGGAAGCTCCAGCGGAACTTTTGAAGGCACTCATGCATACTGCCACATCATCTACCCTTCAATCCTATGTGTCTATTTCCCCTTTCTTCTTTGTAAAACAAGAAACTTGTATCTAATTTCCTTTGTTTAGCTTTTTCCCTGACCACCACCAATAACAACATTTAACGAATTCCCCTAAACAATGACAAATATCCATAACTCAATGGCTAGAGTAGTCTGTAAGGCTGGATTGTATCAGCTAACCACCTTGAAACTGGTCTGAGCAATTTGTAGTCCAAAGATGATCTATAGGAATTATTTTTCAGCTTAATGGTCTTGGAGGAATTGTGATTGTGGAGCCCCATCATCCTTATGGAGACTTCAAATGTCACTGTTAGTCATGCTCAAGCTTCACTGAAGAAAACTGATACAGACTAAACCAGAAATCATGTACAGGTATGTAGATAAAATCTTTTTCCAGAATTAGTGGCCTATGATCCCAGCACTTGGAATCTTTTAGACAAATTCAATCTTGTATAGCCCAGGGTGACCTTGACCTCACAGAGATTCATCTGCTTCTTTCTCAGTCCTAAGATTAAAGGTGTGTGCGACTACTCCCTGGTCTGTATGGATGACTAATATGGTGACTTTACTCTCTGTTCTTTAGGCAAATTTTATTTATTAAAATGTAAATAATATACAACTATAAAAGGCTGGCAACAAGTTATGTTCATTTATTTTACTTATTTGCTATGAAATTTAAAAAATAATTTGAAACTGTGTTCCTAAAAGTTTTCTGGATATACCTTTGAAAATTTCTACACATACACAAACACACACACACACACACACACACACACATATATACACAATAGGAACTCACAAAAACTGCCTATAAAATTCAGATTATCATAGAATTTAAACACAGTTTAAAGCATAGTAGTTGGCATTTAGGTAGTAGCTTCTTGAACTCTATTAAGTTCATGGATAAATTATGCTGCTTATATTATGTATATTTTAATTTGCATATGTGTCTTGGTATGTGCATTGTGTGCATGTGTGTGTGTGCATGTGTGAGCACATACATTTGTATCCATACGAGTGACAGCTGACTGAGGAGATCAGTAGAGATCTTGGATCTTCTGGAGTTGGGCATTCAGCTCTCTGTGAACCTCTTATTTTGGTTAAAGGAAACCAAACTTGTTCCTCTCTATGAGCATAAACACTCTAAACTCCTGAGTCATCTCACCAGAACCCATTTATAAATTTGTATCAAACTATTTTCTAAAAACTAAAAGAAGTTACAGAATTGCAAAAGCAGATGACAGACTGAAACAACAATAAGACACTTAAGGAAGTAGAAACCCTGTGGCTGTACATAAGGCGTCTGAATTCTACACTATGGCAATAAACAGTTAAAACGCAATACTTCCTGACCAAAAAAAAAAAAAAAAACAACCTTGAAGCAAAAGGTCTTTCACTAAGTTTTCTCAATATGAAGGGACCTAAGATAATATGTCTCTGAAAATTTAAATATGTAAATCATACCTATAGTGTTTTATATAATTCAATTGAACTTGTTTTAAATGTAAATTTCTGGTAACTTTCTGAAACAGTTTTTGTCCTTCCAATCCGTGAAAATGTACTAGAAAGAAAAATCAAAGATTTTTGCTCTTTCCTGTCAGTCATTGGTGAGTTTTCAGGTTTTACAGCTAGGTAAGATTGATGGTTACTTCTTCTACTCTAAAAGTCCACATAACACCTAAAGCAACGAAATCTACTCCTGCTGATCCAAAGGTATAGGAATGTCATGGGAGTAATCAAGCACTTTCTGATTAAATCTAGGGCCAGATTTGGGAGATGGAACCCACACTTGGAACTGTTGTTAAAGGGACTAAGAGTTTGTGTCTTGATAGTTAGCTCATAGACTCCAGGGGACAACACAATATTATCATTCTACTAAATAGACATCACATGACAATAACTCTTAATGTTAGTCCCATGGATTAGAAAATAGCCCATCCACTGTCAGAGAAGTTTCTCCTTCCAGTAGATAGTAATTAACAAAGATACCATCAACTCGCCATCAGGCACAGAGAAATAGACGATGTGGGTGATCAGGCCCATAGAAGGGGCTTTCGTATTGCAGCCCCCTCCTACTTCCTAGGACTGTTCATTGAAAGGGTGTGGAAAGTCTATGAGTCAGAGGTAATGGAAAAGGAGTTTTCTGATCACAGAAGGTCAGTTGCATACCTGTACTCAAGAGAATTGTGACAGTGAAGGGAGTTAGGGTACAGAGTGAATATGCTCAAAATCCATTGTATAAAATTCATTAAGAATGAGATATTATTGAAATAACTTTGTTTTTCAATATATAAATTTTTATTTATTTTTTTGTTTTGCAAGTAAATTTTAAATTGGAGAAAAATATTTAAGAATTGGATGCCAGATTAGTTTTATTCTTTCATGATTTATACTCTATAATTTTAAATGATTGCATGTATGGATTGGAAAAAGAATACCATGGACTTAAAAGTTAAATAGACCTTTGGTCTAATATATCTAACTTTCCTGTTTTATGGCTTTTGCACATAATTTAAGCTCTTTGGCCTTCAAATGTCTTATCTATATAACAAAGATAATTATTTCTATCTCATACTACTGATGTGTCTGGTTTCCTGCTTGGCACAGATGCAGCATTCAAAAATTACTCACTCTTATCCCATGAATGTCATTACTTTATTCATGGTAGGTTTTTTGTTAGTCGCAGAAAAGAAAACGTCAGCGATTTTTAAAGTTCAATATAAGGTTATAGTACAGCATTTAAAAATTATTGTAATTAAAAACATCATCAATTCTATGCTCTTTTATTCTGTGTTGAGATTATTGCAATTAGTATTAAGCACTCAGTTAATATATGACTCAGAGTTCAGTTACAGAGAATAGAATTCATTTACTTTTTGTTAGCAGATGAACTTACTGGAGATCATTAAACACTTGCAGAAATTCAAGAAGAGCTGAAGAAACAGCTGTCGCTGGCCTGATATTTCAGGAACTATTACCAACATACCCTCCAGAACTGAGCTGCCAAAAATGCTGCTGTTTCATTTTTGATTGGCAAGAAAGCTATATTGAGCATTAGGAAGCTACTGACTCATATACTGACTCCTGTAGTAGTCATATGCTAAAAAGATGCTTGAGATCTGCCCCTTCCCCACAAAATTCAGCTGCAAAAGCAGTTTTTCTGAAGGGCATTGTATTTGCAGTAGATTATATTCACATTCTGTGTTCAAAAAAGGGAAAAGCAAATTTATAGCTATTGTGTCAGAGAAAGAAGCTAGAATGGGTGCTGTGTACCCAAATTTTTGTATCTATTATATTGCAACAATTTTTCTACTTAACAAGCTATTTTCAATCTTAGAACATTGAACAATAGTTAATAGCACTGTTTCTTTCCAAAAATAAGAAGATCCTTTATACAAATGAGATGATACACAGATTTTAATGGCATAGTACATGACAAATAGTTTATTTCCTTTCTGGTTTAATTTAACTCCAACTGTCAATTTAGCTAAGAATAAGTATTAGAAAATTAATGTATCCTGTCTAAAATAGCTTAACAAAGAGAGAAAGAACATAACATAACATAAATTTAGTCAGTATAGAAAACAGAAGATAAATATATGAATAGCTTTTCCCCTGTCAAATCTGTATTTTTAGCTGAACCAACTAAGTAAATTTAAAACTGGTTTCTTCTACCATTAATTTTTCCTAATCTATTGCTAATGACTACCTGCAGAGTATTTGCCTATGTGAATTGTTCAAAACCTTATTATCAAAGAACCTAATGCTTAATTTTTCTCAGATACAATTGTTAGTTCAGTGGCATACTGGCTAATGTCATTTCATGTGGTTAATATTCCTCCATAGTCTTACCATGTTACAACAACCAACTGGTCTATGGTGAGGAGCATTCCTTTAAGATAACACAACCTAAACTATTTTTTACTACCCATTTATCCACCATTATGGGAAGCCCAGATAAACAAGAATTAGTCTCAAATGCAAGTAAAATTGCATCAGTATTCTGTCATCATGAGGAAACAAATAAATCCAATAAACCTCTTCATTACAGGGGTAATAAGAAAATATATTGCTGATTCTTATGTCCAATGTGAGGAATACTATTTTTAGTTTAATTTATTATTCTAGCTTCATAACCCTTAAGAAAGGCTTGCACTTTGCATATTTAGCAAAAGCATATAGAATATTTCCCTAATGACACAATATCATTCAATTTTGCATTTCTCCAACATAATTCCTACTACTAAGATAAAACAAATCATTGAAAATAAATTCATGAAGAGAAAACAGTTACTTTTTATGCAGTTATAAATATCAAAGGCCACTCTGAAGGTTTAAAGGTGAGATCAGGTTGCTCCACTGGTTTCCTTGGAATAAAGAGGGCACCCAATAACAGGAGTGAACGCAAATACACAAGAGGCACATCCAAATTCAGGGTCCAAGAAAAAAAGAGAATCAGTTGGCACAAGTCACTTCCAGGGTATACCAAATTAAATTGAGAGGTTCTTACTAGACCCCAATTCCTAAATGTCCTTGTAACTTTCAAAAGCAGAAGTTGCCATAACAACAACAATAACAACTTTTTATAACTGTTGTGCCTCAAGGCAAGTGATTACCTATTTGTCTAGGATGGGACACTATTTGTAATGTTCGGTGTTGCTTCTTTATTGGCATTCTAAATGAGAAGAGCCAGAGAAACCATGGAAAAAGAAAAACAACTGACATGCATTCATTCACGATATCTTTCTTATCAGCATGATCTCTTTTTTCTATGAATCCTTTATACAGGTACTACATTCCTAGGACAAGAGGACAATTACTATCCAAAAAGTAATATTTTATACAATTGGCTGAGGGCGTCACAAAGGACATTAACATTTGAATTTCTCCTTATCATGTATCCTTTAGAAAAATGATAACCACAACTGCCTCTCAAAACCATTTTGTAACCTCCCTCTCTTTTAAGTATTTTCTAACTCCACTGACTGCGTTTGCTTACACACTTGTTACTACTGTCCCTTCACTGTCCATCTGAACTTACACCTAGCCCTCCTATTGTAACATGCAGCAAACATATTGATTTCTCAAGTTTTGTGGAGTATCAGAAACCTCCTCATTTTTTTCTGATAAGTTTGTCATAACAGAGTTTATCATTTGTACATCAACTCTTATTTTTTGTCTTTTTTCATCAACTGGACACAGACAAACTTACCATGAAGGGATGAGGAGGAATATCAGTTGAATAAACGTTAGAGAATAATCTTACTTTTCAATCAAATAAATAAATCTATAAACTTATTTACAATAAATTTTTAAATTAAATGAGGCAAGAGGCATAGGGAATGATTTATTACATAAACTTATAATTCTACAAGTTGTTTAAAATTAGCACTTTTATTTTGAAATGTTCATTTGCATTGATTTTTAGAATTCTTTGCAAATATTTAGTTAAATTCAAAATATTAGGGGTGTAATTCATGTCATTTTTGAAATTTAAAGAGTAAAGAATATGAGTACAACATGAAAAGGAGAGTAAACTGGAGGCGGTATGTTATGTTTAATCCTTAGGAATTTTATAATCAATATTTGATAATAAATATGAAAAATTGAGGATGCAGAGTTCATAATACTAAGCAGAGTTGAGGTCAGGAGAGATAGTTCTCTCATATTTTTAAGTATTGTTTAAATTCATTCAACTATATCAAGTTTCGAGTGATTAATGGATGCCTCACTTCCAGGCCAGAGTATTTTTACGTACATAAAATCAGCCAGTATTTCTATTATTCACTCTAGGCAATGTCTAGTGAATAATTACTCTTAATATAGGAAATGTGAAAAAATATATTGCTTTTAACAAAACATCAAAGCTCTATATTCTTAGCAATAACTCCAGAATCACTAAGGGGTATATGTAGTGTACTCAGCTAGAGTCTGAATACCATGTAAGTTATGGCCCATTAGTATATCCTCTGTCTTATTCCTAAATCTGAACTTCTAAAATCCATGTTACTTCTTAAGTGACATGAGTAGTAAGAAAGTTTCTCTTGTAAAATTTGCTTGAGTTCTGATGCAAAAGCTTCTATCTAAGTCACTTAGAGTATGTTGACGTAACTGGAACTTCTAGATGGAATTATTACTCAAAGGACCAGGCACAGAAGGACGAAACATTTTTCCTACTATTCTTTATGTATAGGAAACAATATGCCACATAACATTCATTTGACTCAACATTATCATGTCATAGAATCTCCATGAAATGCCTAACAAACAATATAATGTATAGAAAAATTTAGGGTTCATGAATATGATAAACAGTCAACACTACGTATAATAAAACTTGCACTCAAATGGGAAAATTTCAATATAAAGAACATATTACTAGGTATTTTGAGAAATAGTTATCTTCTAAGACAGTAATTGTGGGGAATTGAACTACACCATTTGAGCACATTAATTACTTTAAATTAACAAACACACTAAAGTTAATGTTTTTTTCAATACCAAATAAATTAAAACACATGTACCTAGCAAATCCACACAACAGTTGCATACATGCATTGTTTATATGCAATAGAATGGTCTCCATGATAGATCATAAAGGATTACAAAATTAGTTTTGACATTTTTTTCTAAATTGAAAAAATGTCAAGTGTTTTTCTTTTCTAATTACAGTGGAAAAATATTAGAAATCATGGTCAAGAAAAACTTGTGATGTCTGAAAATCAAGCAACTTACTTTTGAACAACAGATGGAGCAAAGAAAATCAATATGAAAATTAAATAAGTACTGAAATAAATAAATGTTGTGATGCAACATTCTAAACTGTTTGGGATGATGAAACTGCAGTATTAAGACAGAAGCTTATGTAATCTGTGTCCACATCTAAAAGTAACAACATCACAAATAAGCTGTCACTACATTTGCAGAGCACTGAAAGCAAGAACAAACTAATAAAAATTAGCATAAAGAATTATGCATCACAGAGTAGCTATAAGGAAAATATTGACTCATAGCTAATCCCAAAACCTCAAAATAAGGGGCTAATTAAAAAAAAATAAAGAACAAGAGCTAAAACTCAGTGTTTTAGTTAAGATTTCTACTATTGGGAAGAGACACCATGCCCACAGAAACACTCATAAATAAAAATACCTAGTTGGAGCTGGCCATGACCACGGCAACTCTAGGGAGGAAAGCAATTAATTGAGACTAGCTTATATTTCAAGAGTTTAGTCCTTTGTCCTCATGGTGGGACATGCTAGTGTGCAGGCAGACAGTGCTCTAGAGGAGCTGAGAGTTCATCTGAATTCACAAACCAGCAGGAAAATGAGTGATGGTCCTGACTTGTGTGTTTGAGAATTCAATGCCCACCCCAAGTGACATACTTCCTCCAATAAGGCTACACTTCCGAATAGTGACACTCGCTATGAGCCTATGGGGCCATTTGCATTCAAAGCACCAAATCAGATATCAAGAAGGAGAGATTAAAATTTATACAACACAATTCAATGGAAAAATTTCTCAATTGTTAAGACTACTTGCTGCAATTGCAGAGGATGTGTATTCAGGTGACAGCATCCTCTTAACAGCTCACAACCATCTGTAACTTGAATACTGGGAATCCACATAGCTCATTAGAGTGTCCAGAACTTGATTGCATTTTCCAGTGGCTTTACATATTTGATGTTTTTTGTAAACCTCTAGAAACAATCATATATTTGATCCTCTCAAGTATAGTTTATCTCTTAGAATTTGAATTTATTCTTTTAAAATGGGTTTATACAGTCTTTATTTTTGTGTTCCTATATAGATGCCCGAATTTAATCCTGTGAAAATTGCCATTTGTATTTTAATAATAATTGAAATTAATGACTTTCTACAGTGTATGCACTTTAAGAATATTGATTATGCTCCACTATGAATATGAAATGTGCCTCTCCTTTTCTAGGTTTTCTTCAAAGTTTTATGAGTGCTTTGCAATTTCTGTCATAGATATCTTTCATATTTGAGATTAAATTTATTTCCAAATATGATTTTTATATTAGTTACGTATTTATTATTATATATTCAATAAATTATTTTAAGTGAATTGTATTCTTTATTTTAATTTTATATAATTTTCTGTTGACATATGCAAATACATTTATTTTCTTTTTTTTTTTTTTTTTTTGGTTTTTTGAGACAGGGTTTCTCTGTAGCTTTGGAGCCTGTCCTGGAACTAGCTCTGTAGACCAGGCTGGTCTCGAACTCACAGAGATCCGCCTGCCTCTGCCTCCCAAGTGCTGGGATTAAAGGCGTGCGCCACCACCGCCCGGCTACATTTATTTTCTTATATTGATTTTGTAGCTCATAACAACTTTGATGAGTTTTTGGGGGAAGTTTTATGAAGTTGCTACATTGAAGATATTCTCACCTTATATATACTACAATTGCTAATTTTTTGTATTCATTATAAATATGCAACAACAAAATAATAGTAAAATGTATTGCATTTACCAGTTAAAAATGATACATTTCTAAATAAAACTTTATTATCAATGAAATAATTATATTTTTATCTTGGACATATAGTAAGTCAATCAAGTGAAGTAAGAATACTTTGACAGCAATGACATAATATACTTGAAATAAATATGCATGTATATGTGTGCATATGTGTGTTTACATGATTATATCTTGTCCATGGATTCTGTGCTATTATAACCCTTCTTATATGGAAATCCAATATCTTATTACTTCTATTTTACTAAGCTATAAATTCTTTCAAAATAATAATATTTGCCTTACTGAGTCCATAACAACACTATTTACCCCAGGTGTAATATAGAAAAATTGTTGTTTATATGTGACCACAGTATAATATTCTTTATTATTTATGTGACTACAGTTTAACTGAGGATTTCATAGTTTCAAAGTTTCATTTAAATTAGGCATTTAAATGTATTAAGTTTTAAACTTAATTACATTCTTAGTAAAATAAATTTATTTTCCATTATTGAAAAATATAAATTTGGTGGTGAAGAACATGTAGAGATTGACAGTATTAAATAATATCAAAACAAAAATGTATGCAAATATCATGGGAGAAAATGAATGAGTTTCATATACAAAATAATTTTCCATGCTATGTAAATAACAGCAATGCATTTCCTGTAAACTGGGCCCCTCAACCTTAGTATAGAAAACTTTAGCCATCTACATGCTGGTATTTAGATAAAACCACCTTTGTGAGGTAGTTATCTCATGAGATTTGGAGATCATGAATATGATTGCTGTTCACCAAACAGAACCCAGAGATCCCTTTACTCATTCTAGCATGCAAAGAGTATGAAAAAGATTGTAATGATAACCGGGCATGAATGGTTTACCAGACACCAAATCTGCCAAAAGTTTCTTCTGATACTCTCAAACTTGGTGAGCTATGAGAAATAAACTTCTAGTTTTATATACCATTCAGTTTATGCCATTTTGTTATAGTATAAATGACAGATAAAAAGTTGTAAGTATGAATATATTGAAAATTTTGAGAGAATATTTGACTCATAAAAGAAAGAATAAAAATAAAGTTTATATACTTTGATATTTTTAAATTCCAAAAGAACTTTTGACAAAATAATTAACATTGACTTTTATATATATAAAATGGTTGACAATCTTAGTCAAGATTTTGAGAGTCGAAATTTGAATAAAATTTAATTTGGAAAGTTAATGATAAAATTACCTAACTAATTAGTATTTCTAATGATAAACACTCATTTAAACCTTTTAAAGAAGGAGGATAAATGTGCTATGGAAATCCAAGAGATGTTGTCCAGGATATGACACTGCTCTCTAATGTCTCCCTTTCCGTCTATATGCACGAATTTGCTATAAGTTATCTATAGTGGAGAACAACAACCAATTTTAACATCAGCTCCTCCTCTAGCAGACTAGTTCCAATGATAAGCACAAGATATGTATAAGCCAAAGCAACTAACAATTTATTGATTTTTAATGCTTTTTATATTAATTTAGGTCTTTTTTTATTTACAATCAGTAGGTAAATTCTGAAGTACATAGCTTTTCTGTGAATTTGAGCTTTGAGTTTCCCCTGTGACCAAATAGATTGGGTTCATATCACTGCAAGTGTTCATTCATTTTCAGAAGGATAACATATGAAAATTTTCAAGTTTAATGGGGTTTCAGGAAGCCTTAAATACACATCCTCTTCTATTTCCTCCTCTGATTACAGGCATTTATCAGCCTACCTCTAACTATATAGCAAACCAGCGGAGGCATCTAGACTCACAGGCATTGCTGTATAGTTTAGTATTCCTAACCAAACAGGGTTACTTAAATCAGTGTAATTATTCAATCAGGCCAATTATGCCAATCACTGAGATGGAAAGTTTTGCAAATGAGTGTTTATTTGATAACAGCCAACTCTGCCTCCTAGATTATCATCTGTGGACACGTTCATGGGATAAAGAAGCAGTTATCTAAGGCATTGGAAAGAGGGTTGACAATGAGCCATATTCTGAGCACATATCAATTTGCCTGGCATTTCATGAGCTGCAGCTCCAGAAAATTACAACAATATCTTGGAGGAGATTTTTGGCCTTGTTATATTAACAAGGTTATCTACTAGGCACATGAAGAAGACCAAGTGAAGTTTCAGTGATTTTGACAAAGCGGTCTTGACAGCCCTGAAAAGTAACCTAAACAACCATTGCCAAGGTAACAACACATCAGAGATATTTTCTGCTCCAAAGCTGGTAGGAGGAAAATAGTATATGAATATCTTCAAGACCTCCTATTTTTATAAGCAAACTCAAAAGAAACAACTCAAATGGAGAGAATTTCCTTCATTATTACTATACTATTACTTTACATTCTTTTTCTTTAATTTTTCTTATTTTTGAAATTTTTATAAATGTATATAATAAAATATCATATCTACTCCCATTTTGTCATCTTAACTATTTTCATATCCTTTCCAACATGCATCCATCCCAACACCATGTCTTTTTATTGTTTGGTGACTCCGTATATTTGGGGAGTGTTAGCCATGGGTACATGAGTATGAGACCATCCTCTGGAACATGGAAAACCTACCATTGGCCACATCTTTCTCCAAGAAACTATGAACTGAGAATAGCTCCTTAGTAAGGAGTGGGACCTGGAGATCTACAGCATCTACATCCTAAAGGAAGATAATTTGGTTGGCTTTATTTTGTGTAGGAAACTCCAGCTGCTGTGATTTTGTTAGTACAATTGCCAAGTCATATCCCAAATATACTGTTTCGTGGCTCTTTTTCCTGTTCCCCCAAGTTTACATTCTTCCTCTCCTCTTTTTTATTATGCTTTTTGAGTTTTGGTGTCTTGTTTAATGCACTCTTGTTCTCAGTAATTTGACCTGCTGTGCATCTCTCCCTTGGCTCCTACTCAATGCAAAGAAGCTTCTTTGACCAAGTTTGAGAATAGTCCAGGTCTATGACTTCACACATAACTATTTAGATATCTGTGTCTCATTTTAATTGGATGGACTCAGTGTGCCAAAAAGGATGTACTGTTTTAATCCCTTTAATTTTTCTTCCTGATGACTCTCCTACTTTACATTATATCAACATATGTCCTGGCCAGTGTTTCTACCATGGTAACATGAGGCACAACCATGCCTGCCTCTGGAACATAGCTTCTCTGTAATTTCAGAAAACACTTCCTATAAGATTTTATCTAAACAATGATGATATCCTCTTAATTAGCGATAATTTCTTAGCTCCAACTAACCAGCATCAATTTTCACAGTAACATAAAGGTTTTATTTTATTAGTTCTGGTATTTTGTTAATGAGAGCTGATTCTTCAGCCCCAGATAATCAGAACTATAGAATTTTTATTCAAAATAACAAAAGGCCTTGTCAGAGTTTTTAAACTTCCCTCTGAAACCTTAGAAACCAGGCCTTCAACTTCTGTCTTGCTCTTAACATTCCTGTCTTCCAAGAGTCCACAGAATATCCCACAGAACTCTTAATAATCAGTTGCTTTTCTGCTACTAAAATTCCAAAGTCTTTCACAATCCTCCCCAAAACATGGTCAGGCATGTCACAGCAATACCCCACTACACTGGAATCAGTTTGTCTTAGTTAAGACTTCTGTTGTTGTGATGAATTATTATGTCCAAAAACCAAGTAGGGGAGGAAAGGGTTTATTTTGCTTACACTTCCACATAGCTGTTTATCACTGAAGGAAGTTAGGATAGGAACTCAAACAGGACAGGAACCTGGAGGCAGGAGTTGCAACAGAGGCCACAAAAGGATGGTGCTTACTGGCTTGCTTACCCTGTCTTGCTCAGTCCGTTTTTTTATAGAACCCAGGGCCATCATTCCAGCGATAGAACCACCCACAATGGGATGGAACCTCTGCTATTGATCACAGCTTGAGAAAATGCCTTACAGCTGGGTCTCATGGAAGCATTTCTGCAACTGAGGCTCCTTCCTCTCTGATGACTCTAGTTTGTGTCAAGTTAATACTAAAACTAGTCAATACAACATATTCACATCGTTTTCAAGCAAATCCTATCAATAACATTTATCTGCTACCCTAATCACCTTCGTGCAGCAGCTGATTGACAAATCTCTGAAAGTTTGAGTGAGGGAGTTACTTTTGCATCTGCATTTTCCTGACATTCTCAGCTCTGAATACTTTGCATGTTAACTACTCAGAAAAGTATTTCTTTAGATTATAGAACTCTGAAAGTTTGATAACCTTTAAAAATGCAAGATTGTGTACTGATTTTTTTTTATCTTTATTTCCATTTATCTTATAACACAAATGTTGATTTTGCTGTGGTAGTGAAGAACGGGAGTATATTTGCTTCTAGACGCAGAACAAAGATCAAAGCCACCAATAATGTTCAAGCCAGAAAAACACTAACAGTATCAAAAAGAAACACTGAGTGGGGAGGAGACGCACTCAGCGTGCAGCCTCTCTGGTGTCTCACTGCATCTCACTTGCCTCCCTATAAAAGCCCTATTGCACTATAGTTCCCCATAGTTTGGGATAAACACAATAGTTCATTCCTGTCTTCTAGGATACGCATGCTATTATAAATCTGACATATTCCCATCTCCTGTCAGATCTTAATTTTTGATGTTGTATGGAGAGCAGATAGAAGTGGAATTGCTGATATTAATTACCAGTTGCTGTTCCTCCTTTAAGTACTTCTTCAACCTCACTTTTTTTCCTGCTAGGGCGCTGTATTCTAACTATTCTTTACAGAGTTCATTTCATCACATGTCCTGGACTGAAGAAAGTTTTCTCTAATTAGTTAATGCTCCAATTTGGAGGTTTTCCATAGCAGAATAGTTGTTCTTATTCAAAGATGTTTTGGTGAACTGGTTTTGAGAATTGAGTCAGATTGCCAGGATTAAAAGCCTCCTATCTTCATTATAGGTGTCCTGTTATCACTTTCTACCAAATATTAATAATGCAATTTACTCAACTGAAGGTTAATGCTCATATATAAAAATATATGTAAACTATTTACCTCAATACTTGACATATGTGATGTGAACTAAAACAGATCATTCTCATTATGTTTGAAAAACTGTATAATTTTCCCCTGTTCCTGTCACTGAAACCTTGATATATTGTGAGTAATAGGAGTTCCTATTACTATAGTCATTTAGATGCCCTATTTCTGAGATGCTAGCACAGATGTGGGCCAGAGAAAGTATTGAGAGAGAGTCATGGAAACTGGACACTTTCCACACATCTTGCCTTGTTCATTTCTCCTTTTTGTCTGTTCATGTCTTGCCTATATTTTTATATTGTTTATAATCTCCACAAGTAGTGGTTATAAGAAACAATATAAATAGTAACGGAAGCAAATGTTTCCCTGAATCCTGCTGGGTATGCTCCCAGTTTCTCACAACTCAAGGAGGTGATCTTGGAAAATCGACTTAGAGACAGGCAGCGGGCAGCACAGATGACAACCTGGGATTTGTGACTGGCTTCTGAGCTGACGTCAGTATTGCAGGGAAACTCTTAGTCTGTGAGACTGAAATCATTGCCTGGCAATAGTGTCTTCACTGAACTGAATTGAACTGAACTGAGTTGTAGTGAATGAACTGAATTGAATGAGTGATATGCTACTGGAATCCAGAGAGTTAAAAGAGAGCATTGTGGAAGAAAGAAAACAAAACATATAGTCAGCAGAAGATGTAAAATGTGAAATGTAAAATCACACCACACATCCGATATAGAAGTTCTGTGCGGTGAGAGAATATAGCAGGAGAGAAACTGCCAGGCTTTATAATGCTCATTTTTTTTTGGTGGCAATTTTGAGAGTTTCCTTGCTGTTATGGTTTTATTTTGTTTTGTTTTGGTGTGTGTGTTTGTTTCTTTGCTTGCTGTTGGTTTTGAATATAGAATTTATTGCTTTTGCTTTAAAAAAACTTGGTTATTACTATTTTCAAGAGGCCTTTGGTAATCCTCTTAGGAAAATGTTTCCTTTTTTCCTTTATTGAAATTCTCTGTTCAAACACGTGTTTCTCCCTCTGGACTGTGAATTTTCCAAATAGAGCAATTGTGTCAGAGGCAGATTTTGGTCTAATGTGTACCTCGGCATTTTTTATCAAAGGCCACGGCTTGTATTTTTAAATTAATAAATAGGTGAACAAACAACATGCTTTTACTGTTGGAAACATTTTCAGTTCCAGCTAAATAAGTTAAGGAAATAAATATGTCATTGACCACCATTTTGAAGAAATTCTCACTCATTTCAGCATATTAAAACCTTCCTCCCTACTCATCAGAACAAAATATTAATACATGAGAAGAGGCGCCATTTTGTTTCTAAGCTGTAAACATACCCTTGCTTCTTTGTCAGTCTAGGTGTGTGCTATCTTAACTATATTTCCCTTTGTGAGCAAAATTGTGTGTCCTTCTCTGTGGCACAGATGGCATCTTCATGCCCTTAGCTCTAGACTTTCTTTGAAGATGGCTAGTCTAACATGCTGTCTTTCTTCAATGAAGACATAGGAACTTCATTCAATACACAGAAGCATCTACTTCAATGGTCAATTCTACCATATCTCGGCTCTTCCTGTTCCAAAAGTAGAATTTATAAACTGAAAAGTGGTGGTTCTCTCAGTTATTTTCAAAATTTCAAAATTTCATGCCACTTTTTTACTTCTAATGGATCACTTCATTTAGCCTTGATATAAGGGTTTGTGTATAATCTTATTGTAATTTGTTATGTAAAGTTCTGCTAATATCTCTGGAAGGCCAGATCCTTTTTTTTTTTTTTGTAAGGGAAGTGAAGAAGATGTGAATCTAGTAGATAAGGGAGGTGTGGGGAGATGGGAGGAGGGAGAGTGGAGGAAATTATGGTCTAGATATAATATATGTATACAATAAAGTAAAAATTAAAAAATTATCCTGTACTCAAGCATAGTGAACCCTCTCTTGTTCTCCCTGTTTAACAATGCTTTCTTTTGATTTTTTCTATCTCTTTCCCTCTCTCCTATATCTATCTATGTATCTATCTATGTATCTATGTATCTATGTATCTATCTATCTATCTATCTATCTATCTATCTATCATCTATCTACCTACCTAATTATCTATCATCTATCTGTCTATCTAATTATTTTTCCTCTATTTATCTATCATCTATCTATTATCTATCCATCATCTATCTAATTATCTACCATATGTCTATTTGTCTATCTATCATCTATCTACTATTTATCTATCTTTAACTATCTATCTATTCATCTATATATCTATCCATCTATCTATCTACTGCAACTTTCTAAAAGATTCATGGGTGACCTGGCTGCTCCATAACCCTAGAAACTAGAAGAGTATGATTTCTATGATTTGAGGTGTGATCTCAAACTAGCAATAATAATTTTATTTCTAATCAGTGCACTACAATGTCATGTTTATTGTCTCAGTAATCGAACAATAATTCTGAAAAGATATTTTTCCAAATGATCAGAAAAATTAAATTTTCTAAGTTTATGGCCAGACTGCTATAAAAGCAAGATGTCTGATACACTAATTTATATAACCAGAGACTGCTTGTTCATTTCCCAAATGCTTAGACAGGAATAATCACACAGAAATTGTGTTAAGTACAACACTGCATGCCCAATGACTCAGGCATATTTCTAGCTAGTTTTTACATCTTGAATTAACCCATTTTAATAATCTATGTATCGGCACGAGGCTGTGGCTTACTGGTAAGGATCTGGCATCTGTCTCCTTTGACAGATACATGGAGTCCTTCTGACTCCACCTACTCTCTCTGTCTCTGTTCTAATTTCCCTCCTGGCTTTATTCTGATAAGGCATTGATGAAAGCAGCTTTATTCATTAATCAATAAAAACATCACATATACAGAAGGACATCCCATATCAAACTTATATCCAACTTTCTTGACAAGTTTCTTGTAAATTACTCTTTATCACAGCTTGACTTTTGCTAAACAAAGACAAAGCCAGTTCATACATAGCAAAAGTCTAACTCCAAAAGGCCAGAGTACAATGTGTTATCTGCAGGAGCTATAATATTCCTAAGTCATTCTAACCCCCAGTAAGAGATATAGAGGATTGGACTGTCCTGGACCTTTAGAGATGTGTTCTCCTATTTATGTAGGTTCTGTTTTTCTATGCTAGCATAACTCAGTTATTAATTTTGAAAACCTGCATTTTCTTAGAATATCCAATACAGTCCATGTTTAAACTGTTAAAAACATGCCTGCAGAGAAGTAGAACAGTCATGTAAAGGATTGTCCTTAAAGTCACCTCAAACCAATACCCAACAGAGCCTTTACATTTTGTGAGCATGGTTATTTTATGTAAATGAGTTTTATATATTCTCTCAAAAACTGTTTTCTTATGCATGTTTTAATGCATCCTTTCCTAATAGCAATACCAGTGTTCTGTATTCTTTTAAAACTTGATTAAAATACACTGATTTGCCAGGCGATGGTGGCGCATACCTTTAGTCCCAGCACTTGGGAGGCAGGGGCAGGCGAATCTCTGTGAGTTCGAGACCAGCCTGGTCTACAAGAGTTAGTTCCAGGACAGGCTCCAAAACCACAGAGAAACCCTGTCTTGAGAAAGCAAAAAAATAAATAAAATAAAATAAAATACACTGATTTAATAAGTTTGACTTAGACTAAGAAAAAGATTCTGTCATATACTTTATGCTCTCCTAAATTAATAGTAGCATTTTATTTTTATGTGAAACTCTAGTGCTCTGCAAACAATGTGGACCTAGGAGGTCTTGACAATGTTTGATAAGAGTCATGAAATCTTTGAGGGAGTATTAAAAAAGTGGAACCAGACCATGATCTATACACTTCATTTCTGGAAGGAACTGATCAGTCAAAGAACTTCAGTGACTCCCAGTCAGATAAATTTTATTACAACTTAAATTAAATGCTTCCAGTAAACTATGTCAGGGAAATGTTTGTCTTCCTAGTTCAAAACAACTTAGCCAATATTCCTAAATTGTTCACTGTAATTGGCTCTTTATTACTAAGTGTACTATCTTAACTCATCTTCATTTAATCTATTCTTATGATTCAATTAAGGTAATTTTCTTAAAATTAGAAAATTAATTTTACTTTTATTTCAGAAGAACATACAAAATTATAAACAATATAAATATTTTGATTAAAGTGTGACTATCTTTCTTTATTTAACTGAAATGACAATGATTGATTATACCCATTCCAGACATATATCCAAGAATAATGTGCCAACAAACACACATAAGTGTTCTGTACAAATGTTAATCACACCGTTTATGGATTCCTTAGTTCATGTCAGGAAGCGTGTTTTGTCACGGTACTTAAAGTCTCAAGCTGTGGATTTTGCAAGTTCAAATCAATTCCTGGTTTTGTTCAGCTGATCTAAATTACTCTCAGCAAATGACTTGTCTACTTGATGTTTTACTCTTTTACTTTCTTTATCAATGAAGTAAGAATTCTTAAATCTACCTCCCAGGGCTTTGGCAGACAGAAAATGAAACTTACAGAGAAAACATGGAGAATGATGCCTGGTGTCTAATTTACATCAGATAATCAAACATTATTTTTTCCAAACCGATTGGTTAGAGTCTCTCAATGGATGTTTTATTATTCCATTTTTGTTGGTGAAGATACTGAAGATCAGAATGGTGGCAATTTTTGGTTAAAATTGATCTTAACAATTGCAGAAATATGAGAGATCATTGAACTTTATTCCTTTTTCTATCCTTATTTCATTCCTTCATTCCTTTCCCTCCAACCCTTTCTTTGGTATGGTGTCTCACTATGTAGGTTAGAATCTTGTTAAGGATTTCTGGGAAACCAAAAATTTGTGAGACTGCTGGGATTGTGTACCACCAATTTGGTCCATGCTTGAATTCCCCACTAATATTTAATTTCTATTATGAGTTTTATACTAAACAAACACACTCAGAAAATCATAGCATTCTATAAGACACTTTCACTTGAAATATAATAATAAAAGAAAGCCTAATTTACCTGAATGTTGATCATAGGCTAATTTCTTTGCACTGGCAAGAGAGTATACAAGTATGTCAGAATGTATTGAACCCATTATGGTGTGAATGGAGGGGTTTTATCATTAAATCCATGTTGTAATAATCTTTCGTGTATCTACTTCTTTCAAATTTTGCATGGTTATTTCTTAGTTTAAATTAACTAGAATATATACACACGGTTAAGAAGGTTAAGATTTTGTACTATATATTTGTGTTGATTTTCTGACAGATAAATAACATGTAAATACCTGGAAATTATGATTAATAATGAGGTTTGTTTCCTGTAGATGTACAGTGTGGAACTTTTTCATAACTTAATGTAGGATTATTATTAATTTAAGAAGAAATAATGAAGAAGCAGCTCAGAAAGGGTGTGTTCTCTTCTGGTAAAAGGAGCTATCCTTCTCCAGCATGTGTTAATCATTAGGTGAAAACTGTACCTCACGAGGTGGGTACAGTAGATAATGAAGGTCTTTACTGATGAGGGGTATTTTGAAGTGAATGCTGCAGCAGCTCTAAACCTTAGTAACTATAGCACAGGACTGCTAGGGATGGGTGTTTTATTGCTGACAACCAAAGTTAGCTAAGGAGTTCACCAAATGTATTCAGTATAGTTTATGCCTCACAATAATACATAGAGCATAGACCTGCTCCATCTAACAATAAATTTTCTGTAGCTAGTGTAGGAAACCTTTGAGGAGACCTGGGTTAGTCATAATTTCCAAGACAACCAGAGATGACACTTAGTTTATAATTCCGAGTGTTTTGTTTGTGCTGTAGGCTATTACCATCTCCTGCAAATTTCCTTCTAGATAGTCTTGCCTTAGAGCTAACACCTTTAGAGCTTGGAAATAGCAGAAATATGGAGAAAAATAATAAGAGATATCAACATTCATTTTGGAAACCTTATACCTATTTTCTGTCAGTTGAAGCAAGGAACCAAATGGGTCCAGGAGGCAGTGACAGCTTTAAGATTACACTTTTACTTATCACCTGATAGATGTGTTGACTCTGTTTGATTTGAGATCCTTTATACTGAGTCAAGTAAGGACAAGAAAATACAGACTCCTCAGTCAGGATACTTTTGGAGATGATAAGCGAGCTAATTTTATTTTATTCATTGTGATTAAAACCTATGCATATTTCTTGCTAGGCACATGGCACCATGTAATAAACATTGTATTAAACTGTGTACTATGGCATGCTCTGTACAACTGTGCTTTCATACCCTGTCATCTTTAGATGGTGTTTCATTTCTGCCTTCAGGATCTATCTGCATTCAATCAGTCTGAATGTTTATCCCCATTGGCATTATTCACTTGGACTAATGCTCATTTTCTTTTTATAAAAATTTTGAACATATATAAAAGAAAATAGTTTGCCATGTTATTTTTTCTACAAATTTGAAATTAGTGACAGAAGAAAATCCTGTGTGCATTTTAAAAGGGAACCAAAACAGAGAAACCCAAATCATAAAGTATTCTAGTTTACAATGTATTTTGATTTCTATGCTTGATCAATAAGAACTGCCAGTAGACAACTATGCCAGCCTCTAATTTTTTAATGGAATGCTGTTGTTGCAATGGTACTGGTTGAAAAAAATCAATACATTTGAATATATGGAGTTGAAATGCCTACTATTTCATAAATGTTAAAGTCAATAAAGTTCCTATAAAATTTAATGTTATATAAGTTTATATGAATTTATGTTGATGAAATTGCCATGCCTCAGAAGAAAATGTAAATGTACTTAAATGCAATGAGTCATGTGCACTCTAGAATAAGATGCCTGTGGTTCTTTGATTTGTTATTACAGGAGAAATCTTAATTAAGAGCTACAATGACCTATGGCCATAAGATGGAAGATTTATGTATCTGAATGATTTTAAATGCATGAATAATTCTTTTTTCTATGATCCAAAGGTAACCTCCTTGCCCAGAAACAACTGTTTGTCACAGTCATGCTGTCTGCTGTTGAAATGATGCACCTAGAGTGGAAGCTAATGTTTTATAAGAGTTCTTCCAAGTATGCCAAAAAATCTAAAGAAAAGTTGCCTGCTATGGCTAGCACGTGTCTCTCGAGTTGCCCTGTACAGTGTGCATCATCAGGACCATGAACTTTACCTTCTCTGAGTGCCCACGTCGGTATTCTCATCTTCACGTCACTCTGACACTCTTTACCCCCTCCTCTTTTTCCCGCTGGAGGTTGGTATTATAATCGGATTATTATATAATAGCTTCTTCACATAAAACATGTCATATTAATTAGAATTTAACTAGTATTGAAGGAAATCCAAAGTGTTATCATTGTGTGTGTGATTGTTACAATATTCACTTATAGAAACAGTACCTTGTGGATAGTAAACCAATCTATAAAAAATTATTGAGCAACACAAATATCTCAGTTTAACTTTTAAGTAAATATATATATAAAAAAACACCAACTACTATGTCATGTGGGAAAAGAGAACTCTATGTAAGGCTTTTCTTATTTCTGTTTTTATATGGAGAGAACTTTAATGCAATGGATAAACATGTTGGACTTAAGCCTAGTCTTAGACCCTAACACAGATGTTTGGCTCCTTTTTGGGTCATCATAGAAAATATTTAATGTCTGTGATTCCCAGATTTTTTTTTAAGTATAACACTCTTTGGATTATTATAAGTCTAAGTAAAATATAATGTCTATAAATGTACAGATTCTGTTAAGTTCTCATTAATGAGAAAATCTGTACCTTTTGAATTTAAAAAATTGGCCTAAGATTTATGGCTAAATTGTATATGATGTCCACATGATAGGTCCAGCATATCCCAAGTTCATGATCGACAATGTGTCAAAGACAGACTGTTATCATGCTATTATGAATTGAACATGCTCAGTGTTAATACTAAATTACAGATGTAGTGTTATCTTGTAGATGGTATGCTGGTTCATTTGCATTGTTAAAAGATGAGCTCCTCCCTCATCTTCAAGTGCAGCATTGAGCATCTATTTTTGTCCCCCTTCTCTGGCACACATGTCCTGGACATAAGCAATCCTAGTTTTCTTCTTCACTGGGAAGCATAATTTATACATATAATATTGTATGTAAAACAATCATTATTCTATGTGCAACAAGTACACAATCAACCATCGCAGAGCCACCTAACATACATCTTTCCCCAAGAGAGAAGGTATACTGTCTTGAAAATTCAGGGACAGGGAGACACAGCTATATTATAAAATGGAAGTAATATATTGCTGAGAATTCTTCAGAGTTCCATGTGAAGCTGCCCTCGCTAGTAATAGTAACCTTCTTCTTTATTTATGGCACTGCAATGCTGAAATGTCTCTGTAAACCTCAGACTAGGTAATACTTTGGACTAAATTTTATGAAACTGGCATTTTCAGGTTAAAATCTTTCAAAGAGCAATAACTGCATGTTTCAATTTAATATACCATTTCTTCCTTAGTACACAGTACAAGTAGGATCAAGCACAAAGAGTAATTCAGAAAAGCAATCTCCATAGAATCTAAACTTTGCTTTGAGAAACAACCGAAAAAGTAGAAATTGGGACTTTTAAAACATGCATAAGATTGTGAATATATTTCATATTTTCCATTTTCACACACACATTCAGGAAAATGTGGTGTTTATTTAATTCTATATATTAAAGGTAACCTACTTTTACTCATTTGAGTTTTCAGGAAAAAAATTGGCACTAATAAGTGCAATTAGTCTTATTCGGTTGCTTCATTTTTCCTAGCAAATGCATTTCAATAATTTTACTTCTTTCATCATTGTTAAATTCAATTGACCCATTACACAAATGAAAGCAAAAGAATCAAATTACATTTCAGTAAGAGAAAAACACATTTGTGCCCAGTGTCTTGATTTCCTATTGTTAAATGATGCGAGTTAGTTGACTACTAAGTAATGCTTTGTGGAGTCACAATGGAGACACTTTCTGTTATCGTCTTCCTTTCAAAGTGATAATGTTTTGCTTTACTTAATTTCTTCGCTTATAATTAAAACACAAGCTTCCTGTACTTAATTGCTTTTGTTTTGTTCTCAGATTTCCCCTCTTAAATGACTGCGTAATCAGCGATCAAATATGTCCCAGGCTTTCAGAGCAGCCTGATGTTTATAGGGTATTTGTACCGCCTCATTTGCTAGGTTGGTCTGAATAAAGATAATAAGGTTGGTATTAGCTGGATGCAGATCTGGAACAATGCATTCAATTTATTTTAAGGCCTACAATTCTTGCTATTATATATAATCCTCCACCCAGTGGAGGAGAAGGCATATTCCATTTAAAAGCACAGAATGGCATCCATTTGAATCTTAACAATACTTTTCATGAAGCATTCACATCCAGATGCCTTAAGAGGATTAGTATTTTTTTTTAATGTGGTCATATAAAAATGCAGTTGGCAGTCAGAGAATACTTTTTTTTTCATAGAACGTGCCATTTAGATCAAAGTTTCTTCAAACCAGATCATTTTTAGCACCAGAATAGATAGGAAAGTGGCTTCTTACTGAAGGTAAACATGTCTCTGAGCATTCAATGCAAGATGAATTTATAAATGATATTTTTTACTGACACACTTACTGTAGCTAGATTATAATGAGTCTGAAGTCTTCTGTGTGTTAAATTAATAATACATTAAATTATGAAGGGAAATTAAAGGGAAAAAGAAATAGAAAAGAATAATGAAAGACGAAAGATACAAAAAATCTGCATGCCAAATCCATCTCATTCACCAATAATTATGACAGTCTGTGGAAACAATGTCGTGAATTTGTGTTCTCATCAGTTACTAGCTCCTCAGCCTTGATCTTATAAAGCAAGCATAACATATCTACCCATAACATAAAGACTGATTAGAAACTTCACCTAGGTAGTAGCCATGTATATAGCCACTGGATTTCCCCGTCATCACTGGTTTATAAGCAAAAGTTTCTGTCCTGCCTGGTCCCACAGCCCAGCCTTTTAGTCCAAAAGGAACACACAGATACTTATTTTAATATATAAACTGTTTAGCACATTGGCTCAGGCTTATGATTAATGAGCTCTTATAACTTAAATTAGCCCATAATTCTTATCTATGTTTAGCCATGTGGCTTGGTTCCTTGTATCAGTAAGGCTTTCTCATCTTGCTTCCTCTACATCTAGCTGTCAGTTGAAGACTGAGACTTTCCTCTTCCCAGAATTCTCCTAGTCTGGTCACCTCACTCTTACTTCCTGCCTGGCTACTGTTCAATCAGTGTTTTATTAAACTAATGCAAGTGACAAATCTTTATAGTGTACATAAGAATTACACCACTGGTGTATGAGGTCCTGTCTATGTGTTGCTTTTATTGGTTAATGAATAAAGAAACTGTCTTGGCCTATGATGGGGCAAAAGAACAGAGCTAAGTGGGGAAAACTAAAGTGAATGCTAGGAGAAAGGAGACAGGATCAGAGAGAAGCCATGAGCCGGAACCAGAGTCAGACATGCTGAAAGTTTGCCAGTAAGCCATGGCCAATTGATGATACACAGATTAATAGAAATGGGTTAAATTAATATGTAAATGTTAGCCAATAAGAAGCTAGAGCTAATGGGCCAAAGAGTGTTTTAAATAATACCGTTTCTGTGTGAGTATTTTGGGGCTAAACAGCCTGGAACCAACAAGTGGCTCTCTCCCTCTACACACCACAAGGACTCTGAATCTAATCTCCTCAGTTTAGTTGTTTTTCCTGACCATTATCCAAAACACCTTGTACATAATATTCTAATCAAAGAAAAGCAGTCATAATCCATTTTTGGGAGTAATGTAGGTATAGTTTTCTTCTCTACTTTCTACTGCTTTTGGGGACCCAAAGAAAATTTAGGATTATGGAGAAGTCCTGACTGGAGTATTGTGTGAGGCTGGATCATCTCAGCCAGCTGTCTTGAAGCTGTTATGGTTGTAGAACTCAGAGGAAACTATAACACAGGTGTTTTGATAAACTGTATTATATGGGGCATCTGTGTCTATTATAGGTTTTTTTGAGGAGGAGTGTCTTCCTTGATCACACCTGATTTTTCTTAACTCAGAATGAATCCACAGCCTCTCCTTTCAAGTGGAAACAAAAACAAAATCTCTTCTTCAAAGTAACATATATTTTGACTTAAATATTGAAGTCAATGTATTTTTAAAATATATAGGTTAGATTAATCCAGCAGAATTTATAATAAAATGTCTTTTAGCAGCTCTTGCTCCTTCCTATAGCAGGTAAACAATTCAAAGACAACACAATAACATACAGTTTCCAGATTATCTGTGTATTTTCTATCTTTATATGAAAGATAAGACAGGGCAGATGGGAGCTGGGAATGCTAGTTCTTCTTGTAAACCCAGGTGGCTAGATTTGGATCCAGCTCTGGCTTGTGCCAGTGGATAAAAGGTCTCAGGCAAATGGCTTTTTCATAAATCTGTGACTCATGATGGGTACCCAAATGAAACACAATTAATAAAAGATCAGAGATGTTTCAATCTGAATGTTTGAAAAACAAAACAGCCAGCCTTTAGCTCTTACCTTTCCTGTCTCCAAGAATCTCAGAATATGATTGTTCCTTAGAGCTGTTGCATCCTTTTTTATATTCCTCTCTAGGGCTGGAATTAAAGATGTGTACTACTGGGCTGAAAGGTATGCAGCATTCAATTTCTATGGCAACCAGTGCGGCCACTGGGATTAAAGGTGTGTTGCTACTGCCTTGGAGTAAGACTAATCTTCAGTCAAGCTGTATTTATTAAAATACAAGTGAAATGCCACTATATTGGCTGTCAATATCAATTATAAAATACAATTTAATGTATAAAAGGGAATAAAACAAAATTACATTTCTAATTTTGCAAGGTTTCTATCAAAGATACATGGAAGATAGAAACAGATCGTTTTCCTTTAAAAGTTCAAGAACGAAAGAAAGAAAGAAAGAGGGAGAGAGAGAGAGAAAGGAAGAAAGAGAGATGAAGGAAGGAAAAAAGAAAGAAAGAAAGAAAGAAAGAAAGAAAGAAAGAAAGAAAGAAAGAAAGAAAGAAAGAAGGAAAGAAGGAAGGGGAAGGAAGGAAGGAATTAAGGAAGGAGGGATGGAAGGAAAGAAGGAAGGAAGGAAGGAAGGAAGGAAGGAAGGAAGGAAGGAAGGAAGGAAGGAAGAAGCCTATAGAAGTCAGTGAAAACCAATCTACTGCTATTTAAAATGTTTTTCTGGTGAATTATTATTAAAGCATTTTTATAATTAAAGCAAAATTTTATTCATTAAAGAATTATAATTCCTTTTAGTGGCTAAGTAATGGACTCACACACACACACACACACACACACACACCACCACCACCACCACCACCACCACATGTGTGAGCAAGCAAGCAAGAAACCAGCAGGATATGTAAAGCCACTTTCTAATATTGCACCACATTCTATTAAGTTTCACTAATTACAGTGGGAATGGAAATTAATTGAGAAGGCCTCACTATCTTCACACAGTTGCTAAACTTACACATTATCTTTGTAGTTCGTTCTAAGTGAGCAGTTTCTTCACACTGACTTCAGATTCTGTGACCTAATAGGAACAAATGTGTGTGTAATTTGCCAGTGTGTTGTTGCTGAATGCTGTGATTCAATGTAGCCAAAACACATAAAAATGACAATATAGTTACTTCCCAATTATCCCACAGCGGCAGAGTAACTAGTGTTTCAATGTAAAGTATAATTGATTCATAATTACTGTACTGTTGCAAAAAGGCCACAGTCTATAACTTCATTATATACTGAAAACACAAATAACTATTCATAAGGAAGGAATTAGCATATACAACATGCTTATTTACTGTCTGATCTGTAAATATTTTGGTTTCTAGTGTACAAAAGGGTACAATACATCACTCAAATTTTCTAAGAGAAAAGAAAATGTGTTCTACATTGTTCATTCAGGAAAGAAACATTCTGATAATCTGTTACTAATTGGATGAAATAAAATTTCAAATCATGACATTGTGAATTGCTTTAGTGTTGTGAACTAACATAAGCATTAAATTTAATCCACTAGTATGTTATGGTATTTTGGTGTTTTCACATCCATGAACTGATTTTTTGGGGGAAGGATTCTAGGCATAGGTATGTCAGCGCTTGAAATCCTGTAGAGAAGAATGCTTGTCTTTGACATGTTTTATACTGAACTGGATAAATGCTAGACAAGAAGGAGCCTCATCTCCTGTTTTCTTCCAATGCTCTCTTCATGGCATGCTAATTAAGGAAATGAGTATTAGGTAAGAATATAATGGAAACCCTCGGTGACCTGTACAAATTCTCTTTGTATATTATAATCAATTACCCTAACTATAATGAAGCACTTACATGCTAGCTGCTAGTCCATCCACTCACAAAAACTTTTCTGCAGAACATTCCTTGGAGCCTTTTGATGACACTCATTCTTCCCCCTTTCTCTTTATCTGGATGTGACCATTGATTGACATCTAGGTGTTTATAAAGCAGTCTGTATTATGTACACATAAAAGGGTAAACACTCTCTTTCTCTCCCGTCCCCTGCCACTCTCTCACACATACCACAACTGGATAATTTGTTCCTCAAATGTTTATGTGACCATACTTTTGGAACATCCAGATTTTATAGTGGGTGTTAATTTTTTATCTTATTTTGGATCATTGTCACTTATACATTCACAGACTTTCTTGGATAACGAGTTCTCCATCATGTGCAATTGGTAGAAAATACTCGGGTCATGAGTGGGAGTGAAACAATTTTCCCTTGGAATCACTGGCTGGTTTATGACAAGAATCTTCTACATTTAACTTTTTACATATTCCTGGTAAAGAAAGGAGAGAGTAATACAACTTTACAGTAAACATAAGAAGAAATGTATAGTATTTGCTTTTTTCTTTGTCTGAGAAGCTTCTCTGTCTACCTAGATTACATTCTGATTTTTGAATATTTTCTAAAGAGTATTAAAATGTATCTAAGGACATTAAGTACATTTCTTAAAATTCAAGACTTTTTGCGGGTGGGGTCCTGTGATCATGAACAATAAATGAATTTTAAAACTAAAATATAGAATGTAATTATTCAGTTATCAGAATCTGTGTTTTATTATTTAATAAGATTTTGGATGTTTTGAAGAAATTATAACTATTTGTTCTTAGATTTTCTTTATATTTTTTATATTCCAACATTCTCTCTCTTATATATTCAGATTTTGTTTTTTATTTAGTAAGTGTACTTACTAAATGAGAGGTACATACTCTGATTCTTATAATGTATGAAAAGTTAATAAAAAGGTATATACCTATATACTGTACACAAAATGTGGTATTGTTCATTATTATTTTTAATCTTAGATGGAATGTTTTATATTTAAGTGTTCATTAGTTTTCATTAACAAAATATCTATCATTAATCTATTCAGTTTGTATGAGCAATGATAGCAAAGACAAAATCATATAAATCAATCGTATCAGTTAGAAATATTTCCCTCTACGAAATTATATGCCTTGGGTTTCTGAGGACATTTTGATTTAAAATAGTCCTATTTGCAGGGGAAACATCAAACATGTATATCTTATTATTAAGTTTAGAAGATAACATCATAAATCTTCTAAATGATAACAGTAAATACATATTAGATCAGTGACTCACCATGACATGTGATTGCTGTTACATGCAAAGCAGACCCAAGATAATAAGGGAACAGAATAAGCATATTTGTCTGTGTTGTTCAGTTTCCAAAGTATAGATAATTGAATATTTGATAATATTCCTTTTGTACAGAAGGGTGTCTAAAAGATATTATTTTTCCTCTATTTGCACATTGCATATCTGTGATTGACTCATATTTGCTTTTTATGACAGAGATAGGAAATTGTAATTTCGAAAAATAGAATGAAGTACTTTTAAGAACTTAATTTATTAATATTTAGCTATTCTTATATGAATATCGATAAGTATATTTGGTTTCAAAATAGTGCAATATTGCAGTACTGCTAATATTCTATTGGTAATAATATTCTATATGGTAATCTTACAAATAGATACTTGGGGCAATGTAAAGGCATTAAAAGAATACATTTTTATAGGATCTATAATACTAGGGAAAGTAAGATAAGTTATCTTGACATAAAGATCAGTAGAAAAAAGGGAGGATAACACAAATCTGTTTATATAGCTAAAATTAAAAATTCATCAGGTTATGGTCTAGATAGAGTCCATAGTGTCAGGAAGTGTCAGTGAATTCTTATTTACTTGAAAGAGGCAGAGGTAAATATATAAAAGTATAAAATAAAAATTTATTAAAGTTATCAATTTACATTTTTATTTAACCTTTTAACCCTCAGGAATGTTCAGAAGAAATATAAAAGATCTTTACAAAAGAAAGAAGTTTTTTTACTTTGTACACTGAAAAGTAGTATATTTGCATTCCATCAGTATGGTTGTAGTGACATGATCTAACAGGTTATTCTCAAAAAATCATTCTATACTCTTTGGCATATTTTACTTGCTCAACAAATAAACAATAAAATAATTAATTTGTAAAATCAAAATATAATGGTTTACAGTGCTCATATAAGTGCATTTGGATCATATATGAAACATATACATATGCATAATTATATATATATTCCTACATACACATATACATATATATATACACACAAATATAGAGAGATAGAGAGATAAATGATTAATAGATAGATAGATAGATAGATAGATAGATAGATAGATAGATAGGAGTGAGAGTCTCCTCTGTATGCCATGAATATGTTTTATTACAATTAGTTAATAAAGAAACTACTTTGGTCTATGTTAGGGCAGAATATAGGTAGGCAAAAAAAACCTAAACTGAATGCAGGGAGAAAGAAGAGGGAGTCAGTTAGATGCCATGTAGCCACCCCAGAGCCAAGATGTGACGTAACAAGTCACAAGCCTCGTGGTGAAATGTAAAACAATATAAATGAGGAAGAGGTAGATTTTCTCAATTCTATGTATTGAATCCACATGTATGTAATAAATATGGATATATATATATGAACATATATGGGTATGTACATAAATAATACGTACATACATAAAAGATACTTTGTTTATCCTAATACTTAAGCCATGCAACATAACAATTGTGACATTTATATTACATTAGACATTGTAAGTAATCTAGAGATGATTTTAATTATATAGAAGAATGTACATAGGTAATGGAAAATGCATTTTTTTTTACAGGAGAATTGAGCACTGGAGGAATGAGATATTCTGCTGAGTGCATGGACTAATCTCTTTTGGACACTAGTGGAAACCTGAAATATGGAAGAGAGTAGAGTCCATGTTAAATATACAGCAAAAGTCTAAATGTTCTTCCATCCTGGTGGCAAACATGGTGACCTCCTAAGTCTTTTCATTGGCCACTAAAACTTACAGGTTTAATAATTTAACATATGCTTAATATAACTAACAATACTAATAAATAATAAGAGAAGAGAATCATATTAAAATAATGAATGTAATGGTTGTCATTACATAATTAAATATTCATATCCATTGTCATATGTATAACAATAGTGGTTTTAGGTTATTTTTCCTTTTAAGTTAAATGAAGAAAGATCAGACTTGTGGTGACAATACTACAAAAGAGAGGTGTGTTAAATGTTATGAGCCTAGATTAAAGGTTCTACTAAAAATGTTTTCTATATGGCAGGTACTGAGATTTTAATGCATGCAGATCTGAGTTGAGTACAATGTCTCTTTGTCTCAATAACTTGCATTTCAATGTTCTCTATGCCTTAGTTTTTGCATATTGAAACAGGTTGTGATGTCTACAGTACCTGTGGTACAGTAATTCATACTTTCAGTGAGTTAATACTGATAACATCTACCTGCAGTTTCTAAACACTGCTGAATTTCAGCTGCTTGCTCTCCTGTTCTTCAGTGTTCTCACAATCAACTATTGTCAGTCAGTTCTCCTTAGAACCTTGTAATTGTCATGTTTGCTGCTTTTAGTACATTTTCTCCTCCAAGTAGCACCAAATATTCTCAATTTCAAAAATTCTTTTTCCCTTTTATTGAAATATTTTTCTTCACATAAATATATCCTGATTAATATTTTCACTCCCTCTAATCCTTTCAGTTACTCCCCACCTATCACTCTATCTGTGATTAAAAAACAATTAGCAGACTTCTAAGGGATAATGATATGATAGGACATGATATGATGTGATATGATAAAGTTAAACAAAAACTAAACATATCAGAATTGGACAAAACAAACATGTAGTGTTATATCAATTACATTTTTAATAAATAAAGCTTGTATGGGAATTGGGAGAGTAAACAGTCTCCCATCAGCCTAACAGCCAGGCAGTGGTGACACACACCTTTGATCCCTATAGATGCACTAGTTGACATAGAAACCAGGTGGTACACGCCTCTAATCCCATTGTTGAACACCTTTAATCCCCAAACTAGAGAGGATTATAAAATGAAGGAAACATCTCTCAGACACAGTCTCATTCTGAGATTTCTATAGGCACGATCACTATTTCTGATGGAGGTAGAAGTAATAGCCACTGGCTGACTGTTTTGCTTTCTCTGAGTTTTTTTATTAATCATGCTTCACAAACAGAAGGAAAAGAACCCCAAAGAAGGCAGAAGAAACAGATTTGTTTGCACAGTCAGGAATCGTATATGAAAATTAAACTGGGAGCCATAATATATAGAGAGGGCCTGGTGGAGACCTATACAGGCCCAGTTTGCTCAGGCTCTATGAGTTCATAACACCTTTGATCATGTTGACTTAGAAGGTCTTGATATTTTTGATTTCCTCTATCCCCTCTGGCTATTACAGTCTTTTGGTCTCTTCTTTTGAGTTCATTGATACTAGAGGAGATGGTTTTGATGAACCATCTAGTACTGAGCATTCCAAGGTCTCTGCATAATTTCTGGCTGTGAGTCTTTCTGTTTGTTTCTATCTGATGCTTATTTGATGATGACAAACAAGTCGCTGATCTTTGATTGCTTTAAATCCTTCTTTGATAAGCATAATTTCTGACAAGAAAATCTAAAGCTATTAATAAGACTGAAGTTCACTTATGGTCTAAATGTCAACATGTTTTCTAGTATGTCAAATTCCAGAGACATTGGACTCTATTTTCAAAGGTTTCTGATTATTGTTTGCCACTTCCAGATACCTTTGATTTGAGAATTTGAGTACTCTTCTATCTCATATATATTTTTCCAATGTCAGAAAATTAGAAATATTTGCTAATAAGAAACATTACCATGAATTATTGACTAGAGAATTTGCCAAAATATTCAAACAATTCAAAAATTTTAATATTTTATTAAGATCTGATAAAAATCCAAAGGCTAGGCTAGCTAAACCATTGAATACATATATTTTTGTAAATTAGTATCATTAAGGTAGGCTATTTTTAAAGTCAGCTGATATGTTAAGCTTCTAGAGAAGGTAGTGATCACTCCTCTGTAATTTGCACTGCATTTTCTTTCTGTCCACCCTTTGACTGGCTTCTATACCCTGATAATAGCAAATAATGGTCAAGCTTGCAGATCATCTCTTTCAAACATTGACTACAGTCACCTTTTCTCCCTTCCTGTGACTCTTGTCTCTTTTCTTCCCTGGGGAAGCTTTTTTTCCCTACGTTCATGTCACATAAAAGCATACATCTGATTTTGTGTGTGTGTATATATATATATATATATATATATATATATATATTCCACAAATAAAAGAAAAAAGCAATATTTGCCTAAGTTCAGCTTATTTTATTTAATACACTCTTTTAAAAGAACTAAAACCAATACTCTCAAATTACTGCATAATATAGAAATTTAATAAGTATTTTTCTAATTTTTTAAATAAACTCACTATTATTCATGAAATAGTGAGAAACCACACAATCACCCAACAAAGAAAGAGAATTACAGATCAGTTCTATTTTATAAATATAGATGTAAATTTATGAATAAAATAAATTCAAGAACACATCAAAAAGAGTATCCACTATGGATCTTTGATATGAAGCCATCTTCAACACATGAAAATTACTAAGTATAATCTACCATATAAACAGACTGAAAACCAAAAACCCCTAAATCATTTTATTGAATGCAGAAAAACTCTTTTCCAAATCCATTGTTGCTTCCTAAAAACAATCCTGAAGATAGTAAGTATACAAGAGACATACCTCAATCTAATAAAGAAGTCAACAGTCAACATCAACCTAAAGAAAGAGAAACTTACAGCATTTCCCCTAAAACCAGGAAAAGACAAGAATGTCTGTTCTCTCCATATGTATTCAGTATAACACTTGAAGTCTTAGCTAGGGCAATAAAACAGCTATAAAAATGCCAAGGTTATACAACTTAAAAAAAAAAGGAAGGAAACTAATTATTTATTTGCAGATGATATTATTTTAGAAAGCAAAATCCCTAAAACTCTACCAGGGAATTTCTATTGCTAATAATTAATTTTAGCAAAGTTGTAGGATACTAAATTAACACACACACACACACACCATTCAATACAAACAGTATTCTTCCTATATACAAATAAATAATACACTTAGGAAGAAATCAGGAAAGAGTACTCTTCACAATAACAGCCTCATATTTGTTGCTGTCTCTTAACATTTAAAATCTAATCTTTCACCTGCCTAAGAGCTCCTACGACTACTCAGACCATTATTATAACATCCCTGTTACATTTCCATACTGCCATGTATTTTTCCTTCACAAGTGACCATGCTTTTCCTTATGGTTTTCATTCATTTGCTGTTTACAATTTCCATTATTTGGTACACATTACATTTAGTACACCTTAGTTAATTAAATCTGGTATTTTAATCCATCTGCTTTTCATATTTTTATTTTTAAAGAAACATATACAACCAAAAATGTGTACCATAGATGAATTTATATTCCTCTTTAGTAATAAAAAAGAAAATTAAGTAAATATTGCAGGCACACTAATAATTGAGTATGAATATGTTTTCTTTGTGATTAGAATGTAGAAGTAGCTTGTGGAAGACTTTTGTCCACAGTGTCACAATGTAGACAATGAAAAAGTGATATGAGTTCTCATTTTTCAAACTTCTGCATAAAGGCCTTTAAATCCACTGACAGCAGTAATGTCTTTCATTTCCTCTATCAAAGAGTAAAGCACTATATTTCAGTAAACAAACCTTGAGAGAACTCATATGTCTAAATATATTTGATAGATAAATGAACATCATCAAAACTAATGCTCTGCTTAATGGATGTATGACTTTTCTAGCATCCATCCATTTGTGTGTGAATGCCACAATAAGTGTAGGTGGTCTTCCAGTCAATTATCCCCCAGCTGAGCATGACAGGAGCAGTGCTCAAGAAAACAGCCTCCTTGAGGAAGCAATAATGGAGAAAAACAGGACAAATGATCATGAGGTATTAAGGCATTGCCTCATAAATCTGCGCCAATGCTGACAACACTTCAGCTCTGAGAATGACAAACATTTCTTCTTACTCACAGTCTGCAGTGAAAGACTCCGAACTAATGATCTCATTCTGCCAAAGCCATCATCCGCCAAATGTGTGATTTCAAAAACAAATGTTTCTATATCTTCATACAGTGATCTATAAAATGCTAGCATTTTTCTTAATACTATTTATTCCTGCTACTTTCATTGTACTTTGTAAACTTAAAAATTCATCTAGCCTGTAAAGAAATTGTTAGCTTTATATAAAATTCATGTGGTATCTAATACAAACTGTGTTAATGATGTCTCAATATACATGATGTTCAATATAAACATATAAACCACAGGCTTCATGTTCTTAACAAATTTTCTTGTAAGTAAATGCAAGTAAAAGTAAAGGTCTAATCCTGATGAAAATTTGAAGTGATACCAGTATTATTCCAGTCTAAGTTAAAAATGCATGGATTTTGTTTCCTGATTCATATAGTTTTAGTAGCTAGATATCTAGTTAAGTTTTATTAATAATATATCTAAACAGATGCATAATTTTAAAAATTGGAAGTCAAAGAATTTAATGATGGATTTTGAAAGCATTCATGGACAATTTTATTGAAAATTAAGCACAATTAAGAAATGAAGAATTATTTAACACCAACTGGCATCATCCAAACTTCTAATTGTTTAGAAACTTTATTTATTCTCAAGAGCTTCATTGAAATTATAAAACATACAAGTACAGAAAGTGGAACACTGGTTATACAGTACAGGTATAGGACTAGGAAAATACTGTAAAAGGGTGCAGTATTTACATTTTAGAGTGTTGGAAGCAGTCAGTATAGTATGCTTTGTGGATTGTGCAACTCTAATGCTCTAGAATCATAATATTATACCAGATGGGAAAATTATATATCAATATTAAAACTTGCACTTTAATAAATAAATGCTGTATTATAAAGGGGTTAATGTACCTTCAGTTTTTCTAATGTAGTCATTACTCTGTAACCTTAAGCTTGATTGGCATTGTGTGTATATCTACATATTTTGGTAGGTTAACACAAAGGGTATCTGATATAAAGTCTTCTCAGTACACTTAAAAAGCAGCAACATCTAGTCAGTGGTAAAATATCTGAACATCTTGAAATCTGCAGGCAAATAGAGGATCTAGAAAAAAAATTGAGTGAGGTAACCCAGACACAGAAAGACAAATATAATATGTACTCATTCATAAGTGGCTTATGGACATAAAGCAAAGAAAATCCATCCAACAGTCCACAACCTCAGACAACCCATACAACAAAGAGGACTATAATAGACACACACACATCGATCTAGACAGGAAAGAGAAAACGACAAGATCTCCTGAGTAAAAATGGAGCATGGAAATCATGTGAAAGAGCAGGAGAAAGGGTAAGAAGGGAGAGGAACAGAGAAAATGTATAGCTCAATAAAACAATATAAAACAGCATGTGTATTTGTTCAAAAAATGATGAAAATATTTGTGATGACATGATATTTAAAAATAATTCTGAATATTGAGGTATTTTAATTCATCCTGTTATCTATAAAATGTGGCCATTACTGAAAAACATAGGTTATCCATATTTATATTGAATGTTATATTTTAAGCAAGTAAAACATTTTGCTACATATTTTTATGATTCTATAAAACCCTAGATCTACAATTTAACTTGAAATATCACATCATAACACAAAGCGGTGCTGTTCTGGTTGAGTCTAATAAACTTGGCATGAGCTAAAATAAATTGAAAAGAGAGGCTTAATGTTTAGCTACATCATGTCAGTCTTTGGGCATTACTAGAAGCATTATCTTGATTTTAACAATGTATGTAGGAATATTTAACCCACTGTGGCTAAGGCCACTCACTAAGCAAGACGTCTTGAACAGTATAAAATCCAAGAAAGCAACCTAAATGCAAATAAGGATCTAAGCATTTATTTTCCCTATACACTTGACTGTGGCCATGGTGTTTTGAGTTCATGCCTTAAATTCCCTACAATAACAGAATCTGTATCCTGAAATTGAAATCCAGATGGTCCCTTTATTCTCTATGCTGCTTTTCGTAAGAGTTTTTTGTTGTTGTTGTTTTTTTTTTTTTTTTTTTTCACAGCTACCAACATGAAAGTAGAACTTGAATGGAGTTGTTGCTGTGATGAACCTGATTACACTGGGTTTTGGAAGAACATAGAAGATTTTTTGATGTTTGGCATGTAAAAGACCCCAGTACTGTGGATAGAGCTTTAATGGAACTGGGAATAGGGAAATGGTGAAAGAAGTGCAGAGAGCTGAGGACTGGCCTATGGCGGTTTAAAGGGGGCCAGGTACTCTAATAAGGAACTCAGCGACGGCCTGTTAGTGTGATGTTTTGGCTAAGAATATGTGATGTTGGGCAGGCTAAATAGTATTTAATTCATTGGGACAAGTTTTTTTAAAAAACCATTTTCTGGCTTTACTCTTCTGTTGATTACTATTGTGTCCATATATTATAGCTGAATACAATTTTATGTTAATGCATCAAATATGGACACTTGTTGAACATTACACCGATGGTAAGCAAAGTTTTTCAGTTAAAACTAATCGTCACAATATACTTCTTAACCATCTGGTACACAATCACATCGCCTTTATTACTTTGAAAACTTTTTTCATAACTCTCATGTTACTGTCAGAATATACAATAAAAATATAGTCCAAAAATCCCACAACATCTTCAAAAATTTCATGAATTTATAAATTAAAGTACTTTAAAAGTTCCAGGTGAAGGAGTAAGCATCTGATCTGATGTTCTTTAGCCTAATACAATTTTCCATCACCAATTAATACTATTTTTGTAAGGTATTTAGAAAGAATAACCATGTCATCATTTTTAGTTTTATTAAAATGCACACCAAATTAAAGTTTTATTTTGTTTTGTCTTATTTCTCCATAAGACCATGCTCATTTCATCAAGTCATTCTACTGAATGTTTTATCATTTCTTATATCCTAGATGAATTTCTTAGTTATGAGTAGCACAAGTCCTTTGTTTATATACTTACATAGAGAGTTCCTCCTCAGACCCTTAGGTTTATCCATTTCAGGTGGACCTCATCTGACAAGTTCAATCATATAATGACATGGAAACACTGAAGTTGATTTCCACAAATGCTTCTATAAACACCTGTAAAAATGTGATAAAAAAGATACTTCCAATATATAATCATGTTTGGCTTCATGGAATAAACAATTAAAATCAAGCAAGACCATACCCATAGTATTTATAGCACGAGCAACATGATACTGTGTCTATTATCTGAAAGCGAGACACAGTTGTTAAGAGTTTTAGTTGTTTAGTTGTCAATCTGAAATAAATATTTCTAGTTGTCCCATTTAATTTGCTATGATGAGATGTCCCTTCCAGCTTAGAAATAAATGATCTTTAGCTGTGTTGTAGTCTGTTGTTTATTTAATTTGCTGTGGCGTTTTATTCCTTTTGTATTTTTCTTATTTCTTTTGTATAAATATTCTGACTATATATTTGGCTTTGCACCGCAGAAATGTCTGCTTTCGAAGAAGACCAGAAGAGGGCAATAGGAGCTGTAAAGCTAGAGTTATAGTCAGTTGTCAGCTGCTATGTGGGCACCGGGAATTAACCTTAGAACCTCTGAAAACACAACTAATGACCTTAGCCATTGAGCCATCTTTCTAGGCCTTTAGTCTGCTCTTGAACACTCACACTCCAAGGTATCAGGATGTTTGAGAATAATTTAGGGCTAAAATAAATTATAGCTAAAAGTTTTCAGAGTATTGAACTGTCTCCAATTCTCACAGGACAACATTTTATAAAATTACATCTTTCTTTTCTTGTTGAGCAGGTATAATTGGTTATCTTGTGAGAGCAACAGTAAACATCACTTGGCAAGATGTGAAGAAAAAATGTAGGCAGTGAAAGTGGCAGATTAGCTTGGAACTGTATTATTTCTGCTGCATTTGCATACAAATTGATCCAGAAACCTGTCAGCTGACTCCATTAATGAGGTTAAGAAAAACACGCAGACTTAATCAAACTCTGCTGTGGCTTTGGTTGGTACATTGTCCCTGGGGATTAAAATTCCAAAATGTGATATTCTGCATTCTACTGTACTTCCCTCCTTCCTTGTATAATTCCTAATGCAAGATCATAATTAAATGTCATTTAGATGATCCCTCGCTTTTCATTTTTCACCTCAAAACTATTGATGTGTGTCATAATTGTCACTTAAATTAAACTTTGAGACATACTGGCATGGGGTGGAATTTAGAATGTCATATAACGTGAATGAATCGTTTCAGATGCGGGTGAAAAATCTGAATGCTTGAATTAAAGTTCTTAGTAATGCAATAGAGAAGATAGCTGAATACATTAAAATTCTCTCTTGCTTCTCTGTTTCTATTTCTATGAAATCGTGTCACAGATACCCTTTGTTTCAAAACACTATTAACTCTTATTCTGTAATATAACAATCAGAAATTTCCCCAACAATATTTCTATTAGGTAAGGTTTTAAAATATTGTATCTAGTAACTCAAATACTACTGAAGCACCTTCACAGTATTTATATAATGTGGCATGGAACTGAGTGAGCCAAAGGCTGTGGTAAATATTTTCATACTGTATACATCCACATTTCCTTTTTGACCACAAGTCTTATGCATTAATCTCAAACGACGTTTTTAACAATGACTTCTGAAAATGAACCTTGTCCTATAACAATTTTAATTATGTTGAATATAGGAGAGAATGCAATTTTCTCTTCAATTTCTTAAAACAAGTATGCTTTTTCTGAATAAGAATTGAAGACCAGATAAAAATTCAAAATGAATGTGTAGATGACAGAACTCTATTTAGTTGCTATTTTCTGATAATTATTAAGTACATGGCATGTGCATTAGAGTTCGTGTGTTTATTCTTTTCTTCTTTGCTAAGCTGGAGATTTTTTGTACAAGTAGCTTTACCACTGAGCTATTTCCTATACCAAATTTCAATCAAGTTGAAGGATAATCTCTGGTTATCCATAAAAGTGAAATATTATAAATACTTAAGTTATTATTAATATAGAAAGTTTCTTTGGCTAGGCAGTGGTGGCACATGATTTTTTTTCCCCAGCAGTCAGAAGACAGAGTCGGGAGTATATCCATGATTTTGAGGCCAGCCTGTTCTACAGAATGAATTGTAGTAAAGGCTACACAGAGAAACCCTATCTCTAAAAAGAGATGTTTCTTAAGTTGTATGTAGTCATGTCATGTAACCTCAGCAGCCAAGCGTAGCACCTCAAATGTTCACTAGGATTTTATTTCCCTAAAATGTCTTAGCCAGGGAAAAATAAGTCACTAAAGACAGTCTGGGCTACATAATTTGTAATTATGATTCTATTTTAAATACTTGAAATTCATTTAAAGGAAAATTGTCTAGTGCAATTATAAAGATTTCAGCAGTGTTTACAAATATCACCTGCATTTGCTACTTAGAACTCTCTTGACTCATTTTCTACCCAAAGTTCTCAAGGTTAGAGCTGCATGGAAAATTTCTTTGTGGTCTGTTTCACACAGCCATTTCAGAAAAGAAAATACACTTTGTTTTGGTAAGCTATCCAGTAGGGAACAATGTGAAGTCATGTGTTACTAATATATAAACAAACAGAATATAAAGAGCCACCTGTATGACACTATCATATGCAACATCTGTGTCCCAATTAATTGAACAGAAAGAGTCCATTAAAACCCAATCTGTGAGGGAGATCATCACTCTATATCAAAATAGCCCTGAAGCCTTCTTTGATCTGAAGTTTAACATTAGGGAAAAACAAATCATTATCTAGTAAAGTTTTCAAAGAGTTATCAAGCAAGCCAGGGTTTCAAAACTGCTTGAATTCATAGACAAAATCAGTATGAAACCATTGTCTGTTGAAAGTGGGCTTCCTGGTCGTGTAGGAGTTCCTTCTGTTTGTGTGTTGTTTTCATTGGTTAATGAATAAAGAAACTGCCTTGGCCTAGTTGATAGGGTAGAATTTAGGTAGGCGGAGAAAACAGAACTGAATGCTGGGAGGAAGGACAGAATCTGAGAAGCCATGAATCCTCCAACAGAGATGGACGCCAGTTAGAATCTTCAGTGTGATAAACAGATTAATGGAGATGGGTTAAACTAATATGTAAGAGTTAGCCAATAAGAAGTTAGAGCTAATGGCCAAGCAGTGTTTTAATTAATACAGTTCTGTGTGGTTATTTCAGGTGTAAGCTAGTAGGGAAGCTGGGACAAACAAGTGGCCCACTTCTCCTACATCCTAGGATTCCAAATTTGCAATGCGCATGACCATTTGTGACAGCCCTGAAAATAAGGGTATCACCTTTCCAGGATACAGTTTGATAGTTGGCTCTTTCAGATTACTATCTACCTTAGGATATCAGCACCAGATGATCAAAATTGATTACCCCGTACCCATGTATTATAGATCACAAAGATTGGCATTATATAGAAGTTGGTGGACCCTTGTAGAAAATCAGTGATTTTTCTTTCTTTCTTTTGCATGGTTATGTCTGTTTTATTAGCTGTTCTAGTCTTTTCTCTGTTGGTAGAGATAGAACCAATTGCCCCAATTTTTCCTTTGTTTTGGTACTAGGATTAACTGGTCCCACCTGTTTCAAATTATTTGATACTGAATTTTATAAAGGCTCTTTGTTGCAGGACAATAGTTCATACAGCCAATCCTTTGTGCCAAAAAAAAAAAAAAAAACAAAAAAAAAACAAAAAAAAAACACTTTAAACCAAAGAACCAAGATAGTGATTGGCTGGCTGGGATTAGCCATAGAGTTTTTGGAGGACTTAGGAGGTTGACTGGAAAGACACGAAAAGCAGAGAGAGCATTTCAATGTCTGGTAGATTAGGAAAACCATGGAGTGAAGGTCAGCTAATGGACTCTGCTTTCCTTGAAATTTATCAGGCCTTTATCTCAATTTCTGACTCCTGAGTTTTTATTTTACTGCAATAATTTAGGTACTTGTTTCATCTGGTGTCTAACTTGGGACTTTAGATCATGCCCCATACCAAAAACAACCTTCTCTCTTTTCCCCTCACGCTCCCCACAGCCACCAGCCTTGCTGCGCAGCATAGCCAATGGAGTACACTCCCGATCCATGCTGCTCCCAGATGGTAGCTCTGTTTTCTTCAACTCCGGGTTCTGCTTTCTGCTGCTCCAGGCCGACTGGGAAGCCCTGTCTCAGCTGCGTGGAAGTTTCCTTATGGTTTCCTCATATTAACTCTTCAGAAAGCTCAGCCCCTTCCAGCATGGTGTTTGAGCAGCCTCATTGAACCCCCAGTCCAACCGTGCACTTTGTATAACTTGGGGCACCCTGCTTCACACCCTACATGTAAGCAGCTACAGGTGTCCTCTATTAGAACCCTGTAGTACAGCAGTAGCTGTTGCAACCTCAGCACCCACCCCACTAGTCTTGCTCCCTGGCCCTGCACCCAACCACACAGAAACAGTATGGTTTAAGCTAGCTACTCACTCCCCACTCTGCACTTCCCTGCCTATGCTGTCAGGTTCACCGGATTTGTTATGATGCTTGGGAATTTTTCATTGGAAATTAAGTTTACTTTTTTGAAGGAGTGGTGATATTTCACATGTTAATAATAGAAAATACCACAATGAAGGCTGTTAGGATCCTGTTTGCTGCTGTTATGCATGACTTGCAAATGAAAAAAATTAATGAGGGGATAATCATGTTAGCTGGGATGACATAATGTCAGTCGTAATTATTATCAGTTTGGTAATTCATATTTTATCCTTAAAAAGTGGTTTGATAACTGCCAAATACGATAATGTGACTGATAAGATAAAAGCCTTAGAAAGATTTACTATTGATAAGATACAAGCTTTGAAAAGACTTAACTATTTATAAGATACAATCTTTAGAAAGACTTACTACTGATAAGATACGAGCCTTCAGAAGATCTACTAATGAAAATAAGATAAGAAATACTCATTCACGTACAGAGGAATTTAGAGCAGAACCACCACACTATTTTATTACAAAACTGAAGAGGAGAAGCCCAAGGTTATTAGAAAACCAACCTGAATTTTTCTAATTACCATACAAGAATGACCACCAGATTATAGGCAACCTCAGGGTTATGCAGAAGTTTCTGGGAATCCTGTAGAAATGTTAGACTTGAAGAGATAGAAGGAAGCAGTCATTTCATATGGTAAATATTAACCTTTTATAAAGTAGATGATAAATTCATGGGCAACTAGGAACAGAATTATTCCAAAAGACTGGAAAGATTTAGCCATAGCAGTATTGGAAGCTGTTCCTCAGCTACACTGGAAAACATGGAGGATAAAGGAAACTTGTACCAGGGAACAGCAAAATCAGGCTAGAGACAGTGAAATTTTCCAAGAACGGCTTCAGGGTGAAGGCGAATATGCTGCCTTGCAAAGAAAGTCTAGATTTGATGACGGTGTAATGTCATAGAGCAGGCTTGAGCACATGGGACAGAGTTGAAGAAGCAGTAAAGAGGCCTTGAGTCATTTATAAAAATTAAACAAGGCACAAAAGAAACCACTAATTTATTACAATTATTGACTTCACCTATAAATATTATATCATATCCAGAAGTTAGACAAATATTAATTGAATCTTTGCCTTTTGAGAATTCTAATTCAGAATGTAAGAGGGTGAGAAAGTCTTTAAAGGCAAGATCAGCATACAAAGATGAACGGATCTGAATACAGCAGATACTGAACCTCGGACTTATGATACTGCTTTAATAGGAAAATTAATTTCTAGAAAGTTTAAGAAAATCAAAAAGTCAGATGCTTACATTCATTGCAGTAAATAAGGTCATTTGAAAGGGAATTATAGGCAAGTTCTTCCTGGAAACAATTTATTTTTTGAAAATCTAAACAGAAGGCCCCTCCTTCCAGAGTATGTAGAAGACAGAGCAAAGGTCCTCATTGGACTAATGAATTGCAGATCAAAAACGGACAAGCAAGGTAGCACTTTTCCTTAGGAAAAATGCATTGAGGGGTCTCCTGCAGTCCACAATACAGAATTTGGACCAATAATTCCCAGTAGCGTCAGAGAAACTCATTCAAAGAAGAATTAAAAGACTTGATACCTGTTGTTAAACTCACACTATTTTGGATACGACCAAAGACAGAACATCTATATTGTATCTATAAATATCTATCTCCCACATCAGAGACATGATAAAACTCAGGTGGAACTGTTTGAGAAAGTTGGACAAAGTAGATTCTGTGGAGGTGTGCTCACAGGGTATATTGGTATAATGGCATTCTTCTTGTACATGTAGCCCAAGCTGGTTTCATATCTGATATATGACTAAGCATGAATTCCAAACCTCTTGCTTCTAAATACCAAGTGCTGGGATGACAACCATGTGCCAGCACAGACAACAACCATGATGTTTTTGTCTTGATACTGGCTTAAAAGCAATGTGACCTGGACCAGGCCATCTAGGGAAATCTTGAAAAGTATGAACCAAATAAAATACACCTTTCTTCCTCTAAAATGAATTTTTCAGGTGTTGTCTCATAGGAAAAAAAAAGAGTGTGACTTACAGAGATCACACATTTAAGAATGTAAATTAGTAAAGGTATTATTTCATTATATGTCCTTATATGCTTTTAAATTCCCCAAAGCAAAATGATGCTTTTTAAAGTACACACATTACACCTAGAAGTTCACATTAACAAAATGTTAATTAAACCTTCAAATAAATCATTTTGGAAATGAGCAGTCAAAACAGTGAGGTCTTTCTAGTTCTTCAAATATTTTGGTTATCACCCCTCTGTCAGATGTGGGGCTGCCATTTTGTCCTATTGATGGTGTCCTTTGACTCACAGGAGACTCTCAGTTTCATGAGGTCCTACTTATTAAGTGATGAACTTAGTGTCTATACTATTGGTATCCTGTTCAGGAAGTTGCTGCTTGCCAATGTGTTTTGCTTTCTCATCTATGAATTCAGTGTATATGGATTTATCTTGAAGTCTTTGATCCCTTTGGAGTTGAACTGTGTGCAGGGTGTTAGATATGGTTCTATTTAAATTTTTCTACGTTCAACATCCTGTAGTGCTTGTACCATTTGTTGAAAATTCTTTTTTTCTATTGTATGGCTTTGGCTTCTTTCTCAAAAACCATGTGTCAATATAGACGTATGTTCATATCTGGGACTTAGAATCTGTTTCATTAATTCACCTGTCTGTTTTTATGACAATACCATGTGAATTTTAATACTATACCTCTGTAATAGAATTTGAAAACAGGAATGATGCTACCCTTGTAGTTCTTTTATTGTACAGTACTGTATTAACTATTCTGGGTTTTTTGTTTTTCCACGTGAAATTGAGCATTGTTCTACTTTATGACAATAAAAACTGTGGCCCAGATAAGCTAAGCTAATTATAAATGTTACCTGGTATTCAAACCATGGTGTGATTCCAATCTATTTTCAACACACTTCTAATAAAAACTCATGTTATATTTAATTAGTGTATGAATTAATAAATCACCCTCAGGCTAGGCAATTTAATTTAATAAATGTCAGGTGTTTTGGATGATAGAAGTTTTAAAATCTTTTGGAGACTTACTGTTATTGTTTTCTTATTAATCCATGTTTTTCATGACCAGAAAAGTGATAATAAACATTTGTTATCAGGCAAAGGTAGTATAGAAAGTATCAGAGCAGTTTGGAGTCTACACAGTGAATTGAGATGGTTCAGTTTTTTAACAATATCCCAGCATATAGTGTTAATAAATATTTAGTTTCATATTCAATTCTGTATAATAAGCACAGTATTATAAATTGACTGAATCTCTTCATTTTCCATTTTTTATATACCAAGGACTCATATTTTCTGGCCACTTTGGTATAAGATAGTGCCATGCAATAAATATAAGCAATACTAATCAAAGTATGTAACTTTGAGATGCAATCTGGAGAGAAAAGGTAGGAATAACACAGGATGTCTATCTATGGGAGAATTTGACAACCAAAAATAACATTTCTAGAAAAATAAAGATTATAGTAAATAATTCAAAATCTTAATAGATACAACAGAAATATGGATATGAGTTGGAGAATCAGGAGAATGTCCCATGATCCAGGTGTGGGGAGGATGGGTGTGGGTTCTCAGAAGGGAAAAAGCCTAACTAAGATGAACAGATATGAGCAAAAAATGGTAATTGCTCTGGGTGTGGCTAAGGAGAGTATGAAACTCGCAAAGACTAAGGATTCTCCAGTGTAAATATAAAATAATTCTGCTTATTTATGGTTTAGTTTTCTATGGTTTAAGGTAATTCAATAAACCATGTTTCAAAAATAAAGTAACAAAAATATAATTAATTTAAAACCTTAAAATGTTTTTAAACAGTTCTGGGTAACATGGAAGTTTTAACATACTCTTTTCTGTCTGAGGAAATATGGATCACCATTTTTTTCATAAAAGTTCCACTCACTGCATGGCTTCTCAATTAGTGTAATTTTCAAGTTGATACAAACTAAAATCCTCTGGGAAGAAAGAACTTCAATCTAGGAATTGCCTAGGTGAGATTGTTGTGTGACAAGGTCTATGGTCCAGCTTTATAAAAGCTAATTTCTGTAGGAGGGCTCTTCTCACCTTAGCCAGGTGGATCTGGCAATGAGAAAATAATGCCAAGCAGAGTGGTCAAACCAGTAAATGTATTTCTCTCTCTGTCTCTGTCTCTGTCTCTCTCTCTCTCTCTCTCTCTCTCATATATGCTTCACGTTCTTTTCTTCTATATGCTTCTTTTGATGATGATAATAACCTGTAAGATGAAATGAAATCAGTTTGTTTTTGGTCGTTTTTTATCAGAACAATATAAACCAAACCATAGCAGTGACCTGCCTTTCTTTTACTCACTTACGACTTCTAAGTCAACACTCATGGTTTTGAAGAGCCTCTGTTAAGATGAACATCCATTTAACAACTGGAACCAATGCACAGCAGTGTTGGATGGTGATATTTAAATATGCCCAAAGTAACTTCAGTGCCCTTTATATGTAGAAAGATAAAGTCATAGTAAGAGATTTTGAGAGGGACCATATTCACCTGACTTTTTTTACAAACTATTTTTTATAACAACTCAATAGTACAATTAGTCATTATTAATCTCATACTGTACTAAACACATAAATTAAACTTTATTGTGTATGGAAGTGTGTGCATGTATTTAAGTCTGGTGATAACACAGAATAAACAGTTTATAAATGCTTTTGCCCTGAATTTTGAGCTTATCTACACAATGAGGCTATCACATGATTTTTGAACTCTAAGCTTATATTCTATGTCTTGATGGCCTGAAAGAGTTTCACTCTACAATAAACATAATAGATGAGAATAAATTTAATTCATTAAAAATAATGAAGCACATCATCTGTGAAGATATAGAGTGCTCTGGGTGAAGATGAAACCATTAAAAATTAGCCAATCTACTATCTGTATGTTTTCATTTGACATCAAAATTTAGAAATAATAATTTTTTTTGTTAAGAAGTATCCATAAATCTGGTCTTTAGAAAATCCTCAGTCACCCAGGCCATAAAGAAGTAAATTGTAAAAATGAAATAAAAAACTTCAAGCTAAAGCTTCTCTTTCCCCCTTTCCATTCTCGGTGGCTACATGACATTGCTATATCTATTATGAGTATCACAAGGTTATTCTTGCTCTTGTATGTTCAGTGAGGCTGTAAATCAGTGACTAATTGTACTTCCATTCTTCATGCTAAGTGTGGCCAATGATGATTTACATTATTTAGAGCTATAAATGTGAGACTGAGCCCGTGCAGTGATCATAGGAAAGGGCATAGAGTGACATGGTCCCATTCTGATGAAGGAATGGCTTCTGCTTGGAGGCACAGTTTTTGCTCGGTGGCTGTCTGGTATTGGTGACATTTTACCTTTGGGGTCAGAGCAATTACTGAGACTCTCTCTGGAACCAATATTTTGCCATGTTTTGTCATCTCAATATTGATGCATTTCAAATGATGCGTTGTCATCCCATTGCAGAGAAGAATATAAGCCTTCAGGTAAAACTCATCATTATCCCACAGGTATGAGTTAATAACATTTTCTGTTTGAAATTTGTCACTATACTCGGCAATGTCGCTATGGATTTTAAGAAGGCAGGGCAGAGGCTGTCTCACAAATTAGAAAATAGGGTCTAATTTTCTTTTCACCAAGAAATATATTTCAAATTTGTCAGAGGTTGGTTGAATTGATGAAATAATTGACTGTCTTCAAACAGGATGATGCTGTCCACATCATGTGTAGTGTAATTATGAGAAAGTGAATTTTATTTTATGCCTCTAACTTTTATGTTGTCTTGGTTAAAGTCATATCACAGAACTTTGCCCACAATACATTATATGAGTTGTTACAGAAGGAATGAATTTCAGTGAATACTAATATAAGATAGGCTTAGATCATATGCAGTTTCTAAGAAGTCAAATCTGTCATCTTTAATTTCTGAAAATCATAAGAAAATGAAGCATACTGTCTTGGCATCCAGTGACAAAAAGAAAACAAAAACATCAGATGAAAATTCTTTATCAGACTAAAGAACTCTCTAGCCAGATGAACTTCCTTCATCCTAGATCACCCATCATGGGGCTGGTAGCCTGTAGAGGTAGTGGTTCTTCTGGGAAAATTCTATCTCTACCTGAAGAAAATCTCATGATGTGTTTCTTTCTCAACTGCCTGTCACCACAGAGGAAAGTTGTGGCTTTCAGGATTTCTCTCTTAAATCTCTAAAATTATCTTCACCTTTGAACTCTCTTTCAAGACAATCTCTACATATTAGAGAAGGTACTACAATAAAATCAAATTGTGAACTTAGAAGGAGATATGACTGGATGTATCACAGAGGATGTGGAAAGAAATAGACTGGTTCTCTCTTGAACTTCTCTGAACTAAATTAGAATATGAATCTGGCACATGGGCCTGCCTGAGTAATAAAGAATATTTCTCCACCTCATATCTACTCACTGAAACTTCTCCCTACAATCACCAACACCATAACTTCTGCTCATTTGCATGATCTACCTTTAACTCTTGGGCGATAATGTCACTTGTGGAAATATGTAAAATATTCCTGGAGTCAATCTACTACATGTACACAAACACACACAGACAAACATACACACAGGGAGAGAGAGAGAGAGAGAGAGAGAGAGAGAGAGAGAGAGAGAGAGAGAGAGAGAGAGAATCACCACCTGGATATAAAGACAAGAAAACCCTAATTCAAGTTATTTAAAAAAAATAAGTGAATAAATGGAGTCCTGATTGAAAACCAGATGAAGTAATCATGAAAAGTATTTTAATATACTGCTAGAGTTGTTTTCTCGGAGGCTTCTGAAAGATATAAATATAAATATCTTTGTTATTGTTTTGTTTTTTTATTTTTTGTGATTATAATTATTATCTGATTCCCCCTTTTCTTTCCTCCACCAACCCTTACAATGTAATGCTGCTATTCTATTTCAAATCTATGGCCTCTTTTTCTTTAATTGTTGATATATTTGTACGTACATAACTGTATAAAATAGCCTACTTAATCTATATATATTAGGGCCCCTGTGTGTGTGTGTGATGTATGTTTCCAAGGTTGACAATGTGGTATTGAATAACTAATTAGAGTGCTCTTCCTTGTAAATAGTATTTGAATTACTTTTAATAGCCTCAAAGTTTTCAAATTCTTTTTGGATATGATATGAATTCTTGAAAAAATAACTATACCTTCTTAGGGGAATCTTAACCTTAATAGAATCATCATACATTTAAAACTGAAGAATAAATCCCAACAGCATCATGTTAGGCCCAGAAGAAATCTACACCAGGAATGTAATTTTTCTGTATATTATAAAACTTTATTGTAAATATTTCAGAAAATACAATGCCAGTAAAAGACCTTGTGCTCTCATTAGAGAAGAACAATGCAAATCACAGGAGCCATCAAGCTGGAATGAGCTCATCTTCCCACCAACAATCCTAATAACTAGAATGTAGACATTTCTGTAAATTTAGTCAGTCCTCTACCAATTTATATTGTTCAGGGGATTGTCTTCACCATCCTCGCAAGGATTATGCTGCAATAATATTTTTCATCTTTATTGTAAAATTTTCAAATGTAATATATTGTTTTTCTTTGCTCCAAGGGCACATCTTCAACTATTATTAAACTTAAACCCAAAAATGGAAATAAACCACAACTTTCAAGGATGCGTCATTTCATTGGTACAGCAAAGAGATGGAAATAATTTAATGATGACTTCAACATGGAAGTCTGGTCCCTGTTATCATTCTATGGCTCCTTATGAGGTCAGAGAAATTACTTTCAGCCTCTGTAATCAAGGTTTCGCTAAAATAGTCCTGTTCATCCAGTAGCAGGATACCCCCTTATAAAGGGCAAAGACCTTGCTTTTGTTATAGTTCCTCAGATTCTGCCTGTCTGTAGCTACTAAAGAAAGAAGTATGTGGAATTTCTCACATAGGGATGGCTGGTGACTATTACTGGTGACTTTGAAAGAAATGCAAAGCGTTGATACTAAAATATATTCTATCTTTACATCCCCACTGTTGAGTTCACATGGAGAACAGAAAACGACATTTATAAGGATCTAATCACTCCTTCCCTTTGCTTTTATTTGTTCCTTACAGGTTTTAAATTTGAAGAAAAAAATAGAAGATCAAAAACATATCATTTGCTTGTCTCCACAAGGCCCTTTGAGTTCTGAAGTTCATATTTCTTAAGTTTGCAAGAAGAAAATATTTTGAAAATGAAATGAATCATATTTGAAATCACAGCTTAAAGTTTATTCTGGTATTTAGACAGGAGTTGGGATGTCAGCTGCCTGGTACCCTGCCATTTCTTTAGTCAAAGCACATACCACTTCCTGCTGGGCCTGACTTCAGATGGATCCTTTTTGATTAGAAGTTTCCTTTCATTTTGGTAAGATGAATGTTGAAGGATACATAAAAGTATACTTGATAGCTGAATATATCTTTTACAAACTGCTTAATGTGTCCTCTTTATCTTAACGAATAAGAACATGTTTCAAAACAAGTGCACTATTTTATATTCACTCATTTTGTTGCCAAATTTTGGAAGTTGAGAGAAGGTCATCTTTCTTTGAGTGACAAAGGTTTAAATGACCTTAAATATAAGTCAAATAAATTTTATGAAAAAATTATAAATCCAAGAGCAAAACATTCATTTTCCTTGAGTAATGTATGGGAAAAAAGAACATATTTTATATTTCTAAAAGATTGCTGGAATAGAGTAGGATAGTCAGAAAACAGAATTCTTTGCAGTTTATATATATATATGTTTAATGTAATAATTTTAATGTAATAGAGTGAAATACACATGGAGTTTTCATTCTTGCCAATTTCCTTACTTATCACAAGTGATATTTGGGAGAGGGCTGAGTATTTATAATCTTCCATCTGAATCATTGAGTTCACGGTTGTTGTTTTTTTTCTCACTTTGAAGACTAATATTTATTTATTTCCTCTCACCTTCCCATTAGTGAAAATAGATTCTTTTCTCATATAATATGTCTGTATTACAGTTTCTTCTGCCTCTACTTCTCTCAGTTCCTCCACATGTCTACTCCTGTGGGAATCCACTGAGTTTCTGCCTTTCATTGGATTATAAGAGACTTCTAAGAGACGTCAAAAAATAAAATATAATAAGATATAGAGGTTTGAAAGAAAATGGCTCCCAAATAGAAAGGCCCTATTAAGACATACGGCTGTCTTAGGGTAGGCATGAACTTGTTGGAGGAAGTAAGGCACTATAGAGGTAGGTTTTGAAGTCTCATATATGCTCAAGCCATGCCCAGTGTCCTTCAAGACGTAAAAATCTTAGTTCCTCCAGAGCCATTTCTGCCTGCAGCCTGCCGTATCCCACCACCATAATAGATTAAATCTCTGAACTGTAAGTCGCCCAATTTCATATTTTTCTTTATAAGAGTTGCCATCATTTTGGTGTCTCTTCACAATAGAAACCCTAACCAAGACATAACATAAAACTAAAATCACGTTGAGGTTGTTCAAGGCAAACTAACAAAGAAAAAGAGCCTATGAGAAGGTCAAGAATCAGAAATACCCTATTACACACTCGGGAGTCCCATAACAATATTAACCTGAAACAATGCATGCATAGCTTATCTGATACTGACTAGTGAAGTACCTGTACTTGCTGCTTCAGTCTCTGAGTTCCTATGTTTTTGCTCAGCTGATTTAGAGGACCTTATTTGACTGGTGTCCTTCATACTCTCTGGCTCTTACAGTCTTTCTTCCTCCACTCCCTTTACAGTGTGGTTACCATTAGGAGTCATTTTATCACTGCTTATTAAGATGGGTGGTGTTTAATCCTAGGTGTCCGGGCTATCTAGTCTCTGGTTCTTGGTCACCCAAGCAGTGTTGGGTATGAGAATGGGCCTTAGGTCAAAACAGACACTGATTGCATACTTACACATGCTTTTTGACTTCAATAATGAGAAACTGGCTTGTGCTTCTATTTCATAGACAAATAAAGAAACATAAATAAATAATGTAATTTTTAAATTATGAATATAATTCTAGTCATGAAAGAAAATCTCTAAGAAATAGAAAAGCTTTGGGCATCCAATTACACTATCTTTTCTACTTAAGAATAATAAAATCATCTTGAGAGATTCAGATTCTCAAAGGCAGAAATATAAATGTATCTGGGAAAAACACATAATTGTCCAATGTTTTGCCTGTAATTACTTAGGAAAAATACTTTCTGTTCTTGATGTTTCTGAGGACTCTACCAATCCAATATTAACCTTGAGCCTTACAGACAGGTTCATACTTTAAATCAGAAATAAACCTGCCTGGACACTTTGTCCCAATCTTAGGGATTGGTGTTACCAAATTTCCCACTCCTGAACTGTTCAAACCCCCATGATTTATCCCATTTTTGAAAAACATTATATAAAAGTAATATTGTTTTCCTGAAGTACAAAATTCCTAAACTCCATTTACCTTTCCTTCAAAAATTTGAGTGTTGTTGATTGTTAAACGCCTGACTCCACAAGTACTGATATAACAGAAGCTGTGAGGGATAAATTGGAGGTACTTGAAATTTGATATCAAGGTATCAAACAGACTGGGTAATGCAATTGAAGATGCCACTGATTTTCTACGTGAGCCTGAGTTACACAGCTACTCTATGCATTTGAGTAGTGATTTTGAAACTAGTCAGGCTACACAATGTATCCTTTGATAATAAGATTCAGTAGCTTAAGTTAGACCAATATATAAGGTATGAAACATTCTTTAAAGCAAAAATAATATGAAGAAGATCTCAAGTATTTAAATGTTAAGAAGTAACAGTTACCAACTATTTCAACTTCTTGCCTTACTTAGAGACTTCCTGTGACTACTGTAAAGAAATCTCATCAAATGGATCTGAAGTTGCTAAAAAATAATGTGGAGATGCTGCTTGTAAGAACTGTCTCTTTAATTGATAACTTCTGGGTAAAAAATACAAATATTATGGAGGCATGCTAAGAACATCTGGGGTTACCCAGATTCTCAAAACTCTAGAAAAGTGTACCTTTTAAGATAGGAAACAATGTGCTTCCCTCGGAGAAGAAAGTTAGTTCCTATACCTTATCCTTGGGTTACTGTTCACATGGTACAAATTGAAGGCAAGGTTGATTAGGGAAAATGGCTTTAACAGTGTAACTGTCTTTAGAAAGCCTTGCAGACATTTTCCAGAACAGATTATTTTTGTTACTGTTGATTGAGATGGTAAGTAGACTGATCCCTAGTCTAGCAGTTGATTGTGCTGGGCACTCTAAGAAGGCAATATGAAACACCCTCTTCTCATTCATCTGACAGATAAGGACATGCTAACCCTTCGCGGGATCAGGTACACATTGTACATGTGAAAGGGGCTGAGCAATGACAGAGGAAGTGTGTCTATCACATCAGTGAGGTATGATTTCTTGCACACTGCCCATGTGTTCTACTTACATGCTGCCAACCATGAGAATGAAGACTTTCTCAGATCAATTAACAAAGAAATAGAAAAGCTCTTGTCCAAATCACCAATGACTTGATATATGCAGAGCACAGCAATAAGAGGGCAATGGAATATTATAGCCTCATTAATAGCAAGTCCCTAAGGGTAAAAAAAATTCTCTGATTAGGCAAAAATTTCGACCATTACATTTTCTTTTCTATTCTGCTTAAAAGGAATGATGGCCCCAGGTCAGGATTTACACTAATTCATAAGTTGTAACTAATGGACTATAAAATTAGTTTCTTGAAAAGCTTCAGATTGGCAGACTGGACAAGACTTTTAGTCTTTTCTCTTTGTTTCCATCACACGTAATGGTAGGGAGTGATTTTGTTTTAACCTGAGCCCTCATAAATCCATGATACCCGGAAGACACTGCATGTCAAGAAGTCTCTTGTCTTTGGCCTTTGCAGCCGTTAGCTGCACTTTCTTTCAGGTCGCCTCTTTTTGACAAGTCTGTATGGATTCTTTTCAACTAAAACACAGTCATTTTTAAGAACAAGAATACTTTGCAAAGTGATTAAATACATGGGATAAATTTATTAGTGACAGGACACAAAATAAATAATAAGAATAAATTACATGCAATTATTTGTTTAACCTCAGTTATCTTGAGATTACAGTCTCTCCATATTATTCTGACAAAGTCACCAATCACAGAATTTTAGCTTCAGTGTAAAGCATGGGAAGGTATTCAGGATTGGTCAGTTTCTTTCTAAGGTCTGTTGTGGAAATACTGAGAAAAATAAGACTTTTAATCATGTTTAAAAATGAAGGTCCACAAAGAAAATTTTCAAGATTTTTTTTACAATTCTTACTGTTTCTGAAGTTAATATAATTTTTGATTTAATGAAGTTAAGTATAAAATTTAGAATAATATGCATCAACATTTACAAATCAAGAAGATTTAATAAATTAATTTTTCTTAAAATATTGTTTTCTAGCTTATAAGAAATATTTTCCTAGCAACAATGTATTTATTTTAGTTTTGGTGTATGCCATTAACTTCTTCCACTGGTATTAGTTTGTATGCCTACCACCTGATTTTCATAACTTTTAAAACTGCATTTTTGAACAGATGCAGTAATCTCCCTTAACATTCTAAGTAACTAGAAAGAATAAAATTTCAAAGAGCATAAAGACAACTTGGGTATTTTCTCATGAAAATTCATTAAAATGCATATTTTTAAATAAATGATTATGAAAAAACATGATGCTAATAATCATTCTAATTGAGTTATAAATAGAGGAATATTGAGCTGTATTTACATATTGCATAAAGGCAAAATTTAGCAACATATGCCAAAGAAGACAAATTCTTGTCATGCAGTTTGAATCCTCATAATACCGAGGTGCTCAGTGCATAAGGAGCCAAGATGTTCTGTGCCCAGTGCTTGTTATATAAGAAATTCAGCTTGATACTTAACTTAGCCCTTTGTGTTTATCATAAAGACACTTTAATCATCTACTTCCAATTACTAAAATTTAACTTAAATAGTAGTTGAATATGTTGAGGAATGAAATGCTAAAAAAAAAAAACCCAAGATTTCTATTATCACTTTTTTCAGGATAGGTCACAGTCCAATTTCTCCAGATATCCCCAGATACCTGAAACCAATTTATCTGGAAGTCAAGTTCTTTAGTTCAGAATGAACTGAAGTGGCAAACTGACTCACTCTATCCCCCAAATATACACCTATAAATGGACCCTAGTTCTCAAAAATTATAGCCTCTGGCTTAACCTGGCATTTAAGTCAATATATACAATAAGTTTTCTGACTATCATTAACTGGACAATATAGAAAAAGCCCTGTCCGTACTGATGCTCTCCAAATAGACAATCCTGTTGACTGTTACCATGGTGACAAGAATAAAATGTAAGAGATGCAAAACATCGCTTGTGACACACATTCAAATTTTTCTGTTAATCCTGGAAAATTATTTAATTGGAGACATTAAAACATATTAAATCCAAGAGATATGAAGTACTACATTAAAATAATTTCCAATCTGCTTTTGAAACATCAAACATACATTATATTTCCTGTACAACTAAAATAACTAAATTAAGTCAGTTCTGAAAAGTACAGAATTGAATACATTATAATACATTAAGTGCTGATTTAAGGGTGCATGAGATTGATAATCATAAAATAAAATCCAAATTTTAATTAACATTTTATATTTGTCCTAAAAATTATTAGAAAGTAAAGTTGTAATGGTGATAGAGTCAGAAGGTCTATCCTTTGAGCGTAAAGTAATTCAATTGAAAATAATTTAAAATAATCTTTATTCATAAA